>NW_027361814.1:18469166-19155000 GCF_039654945.1 Dendrobates tinctorius | reverse complement strand
CTAGTGTATAATGGGCCCTGTAAATGCTGCTCCAGTGTCTGATGTCCACCTTTGGAATGTTCCAGTGTATGGTGGGCCCATATATCATTCTCCAGAGTATAGTGCTCCCCAAAAATTGCTGTCCCAACATTGAAAACAATCAAATAAGTCTCCTCGCTAGGGAATCCCTGTACTAGTCTGGACTACTCGTCGTCCCCATCTTCCATCTCACTGCACAGTATTTCAACCTTGCAAGTGCTGTGATCCTGAGCAAGCAGGGGGGGCCCACTCGTTGGCGACGGCACTGGCACAGGGCCCCTGATAGTACGGTGGTGTGTCTGATGGCGGGTGGGCCGAACCTGCACTTTCATCTGCAGCTTCCTCTTTGTCACCGTGTAAGATGGAACTGTATATGGGAAGGGTAACCTGAGTTTCATCAGGGTCAGATTCAGGCCGGGTAGCGTGCGAGGGGAATGTAGTGGTGTGGGTCAATGTACCAGCAGATTCATCGAGCAGTGGCTGGGCATCAGTGCACTTGTGTCGCCCCCAGGAGTACGGTCACCACAGTGGCATTACCTTCCTCCTAGGGAGTGTGATGTCATGCTTGGGAGCAACGAAGGATCTCTCTAGCAGGTTAACTGATTGGGCGGCGTTATTCCCACGAGTCATGACCCTCCAAACAGCGTTCATGAAGGCAAAGTGTTTGTTTTACATGGGCAGTATGGTTGCAAAGCTGAACCTTAAAGGAATGTCCAGAAGGGCACCACCAGGAGTGGAGCCTACGGTTAAATTCGACTCCACCTGGGAAACCTCAACCATGCTAGCTACAGAAAAGATGCACACATTGCAAGCTTAATTCCGTTAACGAACGAGACTCCGTCATGCCCCGCGGTCCGAGTCCGGCTTACTAGAGGGACACGTGAGGCTCTGGCACATGAGATTGGCCAATAACTGGTGTGTCATGCCCTTACATGTCCGTGGCTGCATGTGCGCTACACTGAAAAGGCCAGCGTTTGTCGCTTACAGGTGCAGATAACCCGCTGAACAATGTTAGTGATGGGGATCTGTGATTACAATTATTACCCGCGAACGATGATTTACCAGTAAGTGCAGGTCAACCGCAGTTCCGGAATTAGGCCTAACTGTCATTCCTGAAAAAATGAAAAACTTACGTGTGCAAACCACAGGTGCTGTAGCTTGCTTAACAGGTCGCCAGCCGTTCTCACGCCCAGTATGGATTACACGTGATTGCACAAAGGTGAGGAAGGGTACCGTATCCCCGGATAACATGTATGGATAGCGTACACATTCAAAATATATGTCTATACATCAGGAGGCAGGCACAGACGGTGTTAGGCCCAGTATGGATTGCACGTGATTGCACAAAGGTTAGAAAGGGTACCGTATCCCCGGATAACATGTATGGATAGCGTACACATTCAAAATATATGTCTATACATCAGGAGGCAGGCACAGACGGTGCTAGGCCCTGTATGGATTGCACATGATTGCACAAAGGTTAGAAAGGGTACCGTATCCCCGGATAACATGTATGGATAGCGTACACATTCAAAATATATGTCTATACATCAGGAGGCAGGCTCAGACGGTGTTAGGCCCAGTATGGATTGCACGTGATTGCACAAAGGTTAGAAAGGGTACCGTATCCCCGGATAACATGTATGGATAGCGTACACATTCAAAATATATGTCTATACATCAGGAGGCAGGCACAGACGGTGCTAGGCCCAGTATGGATTGCACGTGATTGCACAAAGGTTAGAAAGGGTACCGTATCCCCGGATAACATGTATGGATAGCGTACACATTCAAAATATATGTCTATACATCAGGAGGCAGGCTCAGACGGTGTTAGGCCCAGTATGGATTGCACGTGATTGCACAAAGGTTAGAAAGGGTACCGTATCCCCGGATAACATGTTTGGATAGCGTACACATTCAAAATATATGTCTGTACATCAGGAGGCAGGCACAGACGGTGCTAGGCCCAGTATGGATTGCACGTGATTGCACAAAGGTTAGAAAGGGTACCGTATCCCCGGATAACATGTATGGATAGCGTACACATTCAAAATATATGTTTATACATCAGGAGGCAGGCTCAGACGGTGTTAGGCCCAGTATGGATTGCACGTGATTGCACAAAGGTTAGAAAGGGTACCGTATCCCCGGATAACATGTATGGATAGCGTACACATTCAAAATATATGTCTATACATCAGGAGGCAGGCACAGACGGTGCTAGGCCCAGTATGGATTGCACGTGATTGCACAAAGGTTAGAAAGGGTACCGTATCCCCGGATAACATGTATGGATAGCGTACACATTCAAAATATATGTCTATACATCAGGAGGCAGGCTCAGACGGTGTCAGGCACAGTATGGATTTGACGGCCCAGACTACACAGCGGAGGAGCAGGGAGAGGTAAAGATTGCAAATGCTGGGGCCCTGCCCAAGCAAGGGGGGCCCACTCGTGGGCGTCGGTACTGGCACTGGGCCCCTCATAGTACGGCGGTGTGTCTGACGGCGGGTGTGCACCACCACCGTCAGAGACACTTGATTGCACTATGAGGGACCCTGTGCCAGTGACCACGCCCAAGAGTCGGCCTACCCACATGTCCAGGGCAACGGCACTCGCACGGTGTCGTGCGCTAGGTGGTGACCCCGGCCATGGGGGGGGAGGCAGCACAGTTAGGGAGTTTTAAAAAGTGGCATATGTTGATGTTGGACATTCAGCTGATGCAAAAGGTGAAATAGGTCAAGTCCCAGGAAGAGGTGGACCAAAGCAAGCCATTTTTCTGTCACCCTATGTGTCATCAGGGGAAGGTGGGACAAAATCCTTGGAAACCCATGCGTGGTTCATTTTAATGAAGGTTAGATCATCCACATTTTGGGTTGACAGACGGGTCCTTTTTTCTGTCAGGATTGATCCAGCTGCACTGAAGACTCTTTCCGATAGCACACTTGCAGCTGGGCAAGCGAGCTCCTGTAAGGCATATTGTGCCAATTCAGGCCAGGTGTCCAGTTTAGCGGCCCAAAAGTCAAAGGGGAATGACCTGTGTGGTAGAACATCGATATGGGAGGAAAAGTAGTTTGTAACCATAGTTGACAACTGCTGTCTCCTGTCACTTTCCATCGATGCAGTATTACCAGTTGTGTGAGCGGTACTTGAAAAATCAGTCCACAACATTGTCATGAAACCCCTGTCTCCAACGCCACTTCTGCTGTGTGCACCATGAACACCTCTGCCAAGCTGCCCCCGGCCCGTACGGCTCGTGTGAGAACCATCACCGCTGCTGTGTGCTGGGAATGCCTCAAGCAACCGATTTACCAGAGTTGCTTGTTTATTAGCCAATAGTAGGTCAAGATTGTCCTGTGGCATGATGTTTTGTAATTTGCCTTTATAGTGTGGATCCAGGATGCTGGCCAACCAGTAGTCGTCATCGTTCATCATTTTGGCAATGCGGGGGTCCCTTTTTAGGATCTGCAAGGCATAATCTGACATGTGGGCCAATGTTCCCGGTGTCAATGATGCACTGCGAGTGTTGGGTGGAGGAGCCCTTTCTGGAAAATCCACATCCCTCCAGTCACGCACAAACCCTGTACCAGACCTTGGCACGCCAACATTTTCACTTGCCCCACGAGATGCATCCTCCTCCCCTAAGTAATCATCCCCATCATCATCCTCCTCCTCCTCTTCTTCCTCCACCTCGTCCAGGAGAGGTCCCTGAGCAGACAATGGCTGAATGTCATCAAGGATTCCCTCCTCCTCTTCCTCCTCATCAACATTGGCTGCAGAAGCCTGCTCCTTAAGGTGCGTCAAAGTTTGCATGAGCAGACGCATAAGCGGGATGCTCATGCTTAGGATGGCGTCGTCTGTGCTTACCAGCCGTGTGCATTCCTCAAAACACTGAAGGACTTTACAGAGGTCTTTCAGCTTCGACCACTGCACACCTGTCAACTCCATGTCTGCTCTCAAAGTGCCTGGCCGTGTATCCTCCCACAAATGCATTATGGCCTGCCTCTGCTCGCACAGCCGCTCCACCATGTGCAGGGTGGAGTTCCACCTTGTTGCAATGTCGATAATGAGGCGGTGGTTGGGAAGGTGGAGCAATCGCTGCAGCTTCTGCATACGAACGGAGTGTACAGGCGACCGGCGGATGTGCGCGCACAGTCTTCGCACTTTCTGGAGCAGGGCTGTTAACTCCGGATAATTTTTGAGGAAGCACTGCACCACCAGGTTCAAGGTGTGAGACAAGCAAGGTATGTGGCTGAGTTTTGAAAGGGCTATGGCTGCCACAAAATTACGGCCGTTATCACTAACTACCTTGCCTGCCTCAAGATGTACACTGCCCAGCCATGACTCAGTTTGTCGCTTCAAGTACTCGGCCAGCACCTCGGCGGTGTGTCTGTCGCCCAAACACATCATCTGCAACACAGCCTGCTGACGCTTTCCACTAGCTGCTCGATAGGGGGACACCTCGTGTGCAACAGTGGCAGCTGCAGATGGAGTGCTCGTACAACTGCGCTCTGTGGACGAGCTTTCGCTTCTGGAGGAGGGTCGAACGCCTACAGCCAACTGTTTCCTATACCGTGGGCTAGGCAGCACTGTCCCACCACCGCTGTCCCCCGTGGACCCTGCATCCACCACATTAACCCAGTGCGCAGTGATGGACATGTAACGGCCCTGGCCATGCCGACTGGACCATGCATCAGTTGTGAGGTGCACCTTTCCGCTCACTGACTGCTTGAGTGCATTGACAATGCGGTCTTTCACATGATGGTGGAGGGCTGGGATGGCTTTGCGAGAGAAGAAGTGGTGACTGGGTAGGTCATAGCGTGGTACTGCATAGGCCATGAGTTCGCGGAAAGCTGCGCTTTCCACCAACCGAAAGGGCATCATCTCAAACGAGATTAGTTTGGCAATGTGGGCGTTCAAACCCAGTGTACGCGGATGAGAGACTGAGTACTTTCTTGACCTACTCATAGTGTCTGGGAGGGTGAGCTGGACTTGAGAGCTGCATATGGTGGAAGTAGCGGTGGACAGGGCGGACTGAGAGAGGGTTGATGATGGTGATGGAGTTGGTGTTCTTTCTGATGGCCTAGAATCAGTCTTTCGTTGATATAACAGTGGGATTCCCTGACTGCTGTGGCCTTGCAACGACACCTCAACATTTGCTGCTGTGCTAACCGGTGGGATTACAGTGAGGGAAACAATGTAGCGTTGCTGACTACCTTCGTTGTGATCAGTTGCACATGAGGTTTGGTGTTGCGTCCACGCTTGCAAGTGCATGCTGGTTAAATGTCTAAGTATGCAACTGGTATTCAAATTTTTCAGATTTTTCCCTCGGCTAAAGGTCTTTGCGCACTTCTTACAGATAACCTTGGCCTGATCATGAGGATTTTGTTAAAAAAGTGCCACACTGCACTCTTCCTACTTTGGCAGACATTTTGCGGCCTAGCACGCTGTGATCTTTTGACACTCTGGACAAGCTGTCCAACAACTCTTTTGATTTTTGGAACCTGTCTTTGGAGTGCTCCAGGCCTGCCAGATAACAGCTGATGCGATGTCGATGTCTGCTGTGGATGCTCCTCATCTGAGCTATTGGAAGCAGCACCCTCTTCCCCCAATGGATGCCAATCTGGGTCAACAACTGGGTCATCCATCACCTCCTCTTCAATGTCATGTGCACCTTCCTCTGTGTCACCGTGTATGGTGGTATAGTGTGCGGGAAGGGGAACCTGAGTCTCATCAGGGTCAGAATCTGGCTCTGTACACTGCGAGGACAATGTAGTTCCCTGAGTGAATGTACCAGCAGAATCATCCATCAGCGGCTGTGCATCAGTGCACTCCATGTCAGATTCATCTTGGCCTGGGTAATTCACCATTTCACTTGATAATCCAGGCATGGTATGTGAAAACAGCTCCATGGAGTAATCAGTAGTATGGCCTGCATCATCCTTCAATCTTGGTTGGGGTGAAGGACACAAGGAAAGGTGTGGTTCATGAACATGAGCCTCCAATGACAACTCAGTGCTTTTACTTTTTACAACTGAAGAAGAGGAGGCGATAGAGCTGGAGGCTGAGTCAGCAATGTAAGACAAAACTTTTTCCTGATGCTCTGGCTTTAAAAGCGGTTTGCCAACTCCTAGAAAACTAAGCCTTCGAAGCCTTATGGAGCCAGACGATGACGCAGGCTCAACACCTCCTGCATTCGGTCCTATTTTGCTCTTGCCACTACCATCAGATCCACCACCAACACCATCATTACCAGCTGCCAACCCCCACCCAATTCCACGGCCTCTTCCACCAGACTTCCTCATTTTTTGTAGAAATGTAGACAAAATCCAACAAACTATATAGTAATGTAAAACAAGGTACAAGGTGTCTATAGGACAGGGGAGATTTTGAATTTCTGCACACACTAGTGGACACTGGACACTTTTGGATTGTGTGAGGCCCACTGATATCTGAGCGCTATGTCACAGGCTCGATGGCACAGCTGTGACAAAAGTGACTAGAGGATAAGTGAGATTTTGAATTTCTGCAGACACTTGTGGACACTGGACACTTTTGGATTGTGTGAGGCCCACTGATATCTGAGCGCTATGTCACAGGCTCGATGGCACAGCTGTGACAAAAGTGACTAGAGGATAAGGGAGATTTTGAATTTCTGCAGACACTTGTGGACACTGGACACTTTTGGATTGTGTGAGGCCCACTGATATCTGAGCGCTATGTCACAGGCTCGATGGCACAGCTGTGACAAAAGTGACTAGAGGATAAGGGAGATTTTGAATTTCTGCAGACACTTGTGGACACTGGACACTTTTGGATTGTGTGAGGCCCACTGATATCTGAGCGCTATGTCACAGGCTCGATGGCACAGCTGTGACAAAAGTGACTAGAGGATAAGAGAGATTTTGAATTTCTGCAGACACTTGTGGACACTGGACACTTTTGGATTGTGTGAGGCCCACTGATATCTGAGCGCTATGTCACAGGCTCGATGGCACAGCTGTGACAAAAGTGACGAGAGGATAAGGGAGATTTTGAATTTCTGCAGACACTTGTGGACACTGGACACTTTTGGATTGTGTGAGGCCCACTGATATCTGAGCGCTATTTCACAGGCTCGATGGCACAGCTGTGACAAAAGTGACGAGAGGATAAGGGAGATTTTGAATTTCTGCAGACACTTGTGGACACTGGACACTTTTGGATTGTGTGAGGCCCACTGATATCTGAGCGCTATGTCACAGGCTCGATGGCACAGCTGTGACAAAAGTGACTAGAGGATAAGGGAGATTTTGAATTTCTGCAGACACTTGTGGACACTGGACACTTTTGGATTGTGTGAGGCCCACTGATATCTGAGCGCTATGTCACAGGCTCGATGGCACAGCTGTGACAAAAGTGACTAGAGGATAAGTGAGATTTTGAATTTCTGCATACACTTGTGGACACTGGACACTTTTGGATTGTGTGAGGCCCACTGATATCTGAGCGCTATGTCACAGGCTCGATGGCACAGCTGTGACAAAAGTGACGAGAGGATAAGGGAGATTTTGAATTTCTGCAGACACTTGTGGACACTGGACACTTTTGGATTGTGTGAGGCCCACTGATATCTGAGCGCTATTTCACAGGCTCGATGGCACAGCTGTGACAAAAGTGACGAGAGGATAAGGGAGATTTTGAATTTCTGCAGACACTTGTGGACACTGGACACTTTTGGATTGTGTGAGGCCCACTGATATCTGAGCGCTATGTCACAGGCTCGATGGCACAGCTGTGACAAAAGTGACTAGAGGATAAGTGAGATTTTGAATTTCTGCAGACACTTGTGGACACTGGACACTTTTGGATTGTGTGAGGCCCACTGATATCTGAGCGCTATGTCACAGGCTCGATGGCACAGCTGTGACAAAAGTGACTAGAGGATAAGGGAGATTTTGAATTTCTGCAGACACTTGTGGACACTGGACACTTTTGGATTGTGTGAGGCCCACTGATATCTGAGCGCTATGTCACAGGCTCGATGGCACAGCTGTGACAAAAATGACGAGAGGATAAGGGAGATTTTGAATTTCTGCAGACACTTGTGGACGCTGGACACTTTTGGATTGTGTGAGGCCCACTGATATCTGAGCGCTATGTCACAGGCTCGATGGCACAGCTGTGACAAAAGTGACTAGAGGATAAGGGAGATTTTGAATTTCTGCAGACACTTGTGGACACTTGACACTTTTGGATTGTGTGAGGCCCACTGATATCTGAGCGCTATGTCACAGGCTCGATGGCACAGCTGTGACAAAAGTGACTAGAGGATAAGTGAGATTTTGAATTTCTGCAGACACTTGTGGACACTGGACACTTTTGGATTGTGTGAGGCCCACTGATATCTGAGCGCTATGTCACAGGCTCGATGGCACAGCTGTGACAAAAGTGACGAGAGGATAAGGGAGATTTTGAATTTCTGCAGACACTTGTGGACACTGGACACTTTTGGATTGTGTGAGGCCCACTGATATCTGAGCGATATGTCACAGGCTCGATGGCACAGCTGTGACAAAAGTGACGAGAGGATAAGGGAGATTTTGAATTTCTGCAGACACTTGTGGACACTGGACACTTTTGGATTGTGTGAGGCCCACTGATATCTGAGCGCTATGTCACAGGCTCGATGGCACAGCTGTGACAAAAGTGACTAGAGGATAAGTGAGATTTTGAATTTCTGCAGACACTTGTGGACACTGGACACTTTTGGATTGTGTGAGGCCCACTGATATCTGAGCGCTATGTCACAGGCTCGATGGCACAGCTGTGACAAAAGTGACTAGAGGATAAGGGAGATTTTGAATTTCTGCAGACACTTGTGGACACTGGACACTTTTGGATTGTGTGATGCCCACTGATATCTGAGCGCTATGTCACAGGCTCGATGGCACAGCTGTGACAAAAGTGACTAGAGGATAAGTGAGATTTTGAATTTCTGCAGACACTTGTGGACACTGGACACTTTTGGATTGTGTGAGGCCCACTGATATCTGAGCGCTATGTCACTGGCTCGATGGCACAGCTGTGACAAAAGTGACTAGAGGATAAGGGAGATTTTGAATTTCTGCAGACACTTGTGGACACTGGACACTTTTGGATTGTGTGAGGCCCACTGATATCTGAGCGCTATGTCACAGGCTCGATGGCACAGCTGTGACAAAAGTGACTAGAGGATAAGTGAGATTTTGAATTTCTGCAGACACTTGTGGACACTGGACACTTTTGGATTGTGTGAGTCCCACTGATATCTGAGCGCTATGTCACAGGCTCGATGGCACAGCTGTGACAAAAGTTACTACAGGATAAGTGAGATTTTGAATTTCTGCAGACACTTGTGGACACTGGACACTTTTGGATTGTGTGAGGCCCACTGATATCTGAGCGCTTTGTCACAGGCTCGATGGCACAGCTGTGACAAAAGTGACTAGAGGATAAGGGAGATTTTGAATTTCTGCAGACACTTGTGGACACTGTACACTTTTGGATTGTGTGAGGCCCACTGATATCTGAGCGCTATGTCACAGGCTCGATGGCACAGCTGTGACAAAAGTGACGAGAGGATAACGGAGATTTTGAATTTCTGCAGACACTTGTGGACACTGGACACTTTTCGATTGTGTGAGGCCCACTGATATCTGAGCGCTATGTCACAGGCTCGATGGCACAGCTGTGACAAAAGTGACTAGAGGATAAGGGAGATTTTGAATTTCTGCAGACACTTGTGGACACTGGACACTTTTGGATTGTGTGAGGCCCACTCATATCTGAGCGCTATGTCACAGGCTCGATGGCACAGCTGTGACAAAAGTGACTAGAGGATAAGGGAGATTTTGAATTTCTGCAGACACTTGTGGACACTGGACACTTTTGGATTGTGTGAGGCCCACTGATATCTGAGCGCTATGTCACAGGCTCGATGGCACAGCTGTGACAAAAGTGACTAGAGGATAAGGGAGATTTTGAATTTCTGCAGACACTTGTGGACACTGGACACTTTTGGATTGTGTGAGGCCCACTGATATCTGAGCGCTATGTCACAGGCTCGATGGCACAGCTGTGACAAAAGTGACGAGAGGATAAGGGAAATTGGATTGCTTTTAAAAAAGAAGTTTGCAGAGCAGTGGGTAAACAGCAATGCAGCGGTCAGGAAGCCTTAGAAGGCAGCCCAACAACCAACACCACTGATACACCACAATATAGCCTCCCCTTGCACTGCACACACAGTGACTGGTGTGTTGTACAGGCACAATCGCTAGCAGCAGAAGCAGTTTTTTTTTCTTCTTCCCTGCCTAACACTCTCCCTACAGAATCAGCAGCAACTTCTCCCTATGCTAAGATTGGCAGAAGTAAGATGGCGGTCGGTGTGCACACCCTTTTATACCCCCTGTGACGCCCACCAAAGCAAGCCAATCACTTGCATGCCCTTCTGAAAGATGGTGGTGACCCGTGCCTATGTCATCACGTTGCCCACAGTGTCCGTGGATCCTGATTGGCTGAAAAAGAGCGCAAAACAAACTTTTGAAACGCGACTTTGGCACGTAAGTCGCCGACCTCGTGGACGACCTCATCTTAGGGTCGGGTTTCGTTTCATGAAACCCGACTTTGCCAAAAGACGGCGACTTTTGAAATTTTTTGACCCGTTTCGCTCAACTCTACTCCCAGCACATATCCTTTATGCCACCAGTGTCAGCAAGTGGTGCTCTCATATTCGGGGTGCAATATGTCATATTTGCAACCCAGGCATGACTGCTCCCCCCTCCCTGTCTTGCTCTACACAAGATGAAAAGTAGGGGGGGAGTGGAAAACCACTAATGAACGACTATACAGTAGATCCGATATAAAAATATATATATCTTTATTAGGACACATAAACAGATCCCAGACAAAAAAGTGCTCGATAGTGCATTAAAATGATTCACGTACCATGGGAAACATAGCAGACCTCCCTAAGAGACTTAAATAATATAGTCCAAAAGGACACTGAAATATCCCCACATAGATAGGCATACAAGATTAACATTATATCATAACATCTTGAATGTTCATTTACAGACCTACCAGCCCTACTCACATTATTGCTCTCCCCTAAGACTAATAGTCAGAGAACCGCTAAAATAATAAAGGGAAGATGTCACTATATATCTGCCCCACCAAATGGTTAGACAAATGCCTCAGTGGTTGGTGCACACTATCAAGCAGAAACGCATATAGCGGAAAAGCAGTAATAATTACCAGCACCGGGCGGTAGAGAGGAGTCCCAGGGGGGCACACGCGCAGACCCCCCTGGGACTCCTCTCTACCGCCTGGTGCTGGTAATTATTACCGCTTTTCCGCTATATGCGTTTCTGCTTGATAGTGTGCACCAACCACTGAGGCATTTGTCTAACCATTTGGTGGGGCAGATATATAGTGACATCTTCCCTTTATTATTTTAGCGGTTCTCTGACTATTAGTCTTAGGGGAGAGCAATAATGTGAGTAGGGCTGGTAGGTCTGTAAATGAACATTCAAGATGTTATGATATAATGTTAATCTTGTATGCCTATCTATGTGGGGAGATTTCAGTGTCCTTTTGGACTATATTATTTAAGTCTCTTAGGGAGGTCTGCTATGTTTCCCATGGTACGTGGATCATTTTAATGCACTATCGAGCACTTTTTTGTCTGGGATCTGTTTATGTGTCCTAATAAAGATATATATATTTTTATATCGGATCTATAGTCGTTCATTAGTGGTTTTCCACTCCCCCCCTTCTTTATAGTTGTCTCTAGCGACGGATCTACATTTAGGTCTTACACAACAGAGGAGGCATCTAGGTGTAATTTATTATGCCAGGAATATGTCCTCCTAGTCTGATTGTGTTTATGAGTACTCTATTTTACAAGATGAAAAGTGTAGAGCAAGACAGGGAGGGGGGGCAGGTGAATAAGCCCCGCCCAGTGGATCGGACAGCGGCAGTTTACATACATCTGAACCGATATAAAAAAGGTATTTATGCATGAAAGGTGTGGGGTCAGGGGGAAGCAAAAGTACTGAGAGAATCCTTATTTGACACACAATTGAATGATACCATTATATGATAACTCAAAAAAAGGGGTGACAGATTCCCTTTAAGTCACACACACCTGAGTCTTGGGATTAAGAATCTAGACCTCTATGTTTGGTGTGCTCCACCTTCTGGAAATACTGTGCTTTAACTTGCTTCCATCCCTTCTGAGTTACACTTCTTTTGTTGTGCTGCTCCTGAGACTCCTGAGTGTACCAATTCTTCACTTCCCACATGCCTTCTTGCTTGCAGCATCAATGTCTGAGGTCTCTCTGCTCACCCAGACCTGAATCTTAGAAGATCCACCTTACCTAGTGAGTCTAAATGTAAACCTGCACAAGCGGATGTCTAATCACCACCTGGAGACGCTATATGCGAAACACATATCAAGGGCATTGTGGTACTCGCAGGTGCGCAGGATGCAGTGACGAGTCGCGAGACAAGTAGGTGCTTTCCGTATTAACGTTTAGAGGGCCAGAGGGAACTTTCCTCAGTCCCAGCCTGATCACCAAAAACAGGGGTAACAAGGGTTGCCCTCGCAGGGGCTCTATACAGGCACATGTGGCGCCCCCAGGAGTATGGTCGCCGCAGCGGTATTGCCTTCCTCCAGGGAGGGTGATGTCAGGCTTGGAGGCAATGAAGGGTCTCTCTAACAGTTAACCATGTCATGCAACACAGTTCCCACTCCAGGCCAGCAGAGGGAGCTCTGAACCAAAATTGGGGAGGAGTGCTCTCTGAGGGCCAGGAAGGGAAATTAGGAGTTAGTGTGAGGAGGGCAAAGAGTGTAGACATGTGGAGAGAAGCTGGAGGTTGAGCTGGAGCCTGGTCTCCATGGTTGTATGGATACTGAAGGTCCTGCAACAGAAACCAGAGGAATAGGAAGCTGTAAATGCTCTACTCCCAACTAAGACTCAGAGGCACAACAGCGATGGGTGAGCCAAGAGAGATAGAGGGCTACAGCTATCTGCCATACGAGGTAGTTCTAAGAGAAGATAAGAAGGAGGAACTTCAGTGTAACACAGTACTGGATGTACCTCGAGCCAGCGCTAGGAAGGAGACTACACAACCCATCTGATAGAGAGATCCCTGAGTTGCTTCCAGGCTAGCCTGCTCCTGTGACATCTCTAACCAGGACCCTGGACTGCGCTTGCCAAGTAAAGGTAAAGAAACTGCACCCTGTTGTGTCCTTGCCTCCTTCCTGCAACATCCTCAGCACTGCTACATCTCTGTGCCAAACACTGCACCCTCTTCCTAAACATTCCACTACACTGCCCTGGAACCAACAGCCCTACCTGTGGAGGGCTACAACATCATTGCTGCACCATACCATCAGTCCCAGAGGATCTGCATGCAGCGTCGGCTTAACACCTTCCTTGCCGAACACCACAGGTGGGGTCACAAATCACTTATAAACTTTATTCCCAACTCAACCCCTTTTACATGGGCGCCCAGGGCCACGGACCAGGTCACCGCTGCTGTGACAATCCCCTCTGAGAGACCGGCCCAGTACCGAGTACCCCACAGCCCTGGGAGGGCGACCCACACATACAAAACGGTAGAACACGACTACTTCCGGCAACAGCCGGTCACTATAGGACCGCGGTATGGCCGACTACGGGTCCTTAATTATAAAGTCAACTTAGTCGTCCAGATGTCCCTCGCCGTTCGGGTTGGTGGTCTTTCGGCGTAGTAGTTGCTGGGCCCAGTTGCTGAGACGATGACGAAGTCTTCGCGCACTCCGGCGCACTGATGACATTGGAGCCCCACAGGCTCTGGCTGGGATCCTTGGATGGTTGGGCCACAGCCCCTAGCCTGGGGCAAGCGGCAGCGATGTGTGGTGGTGAAGGGCAGGCCACCTGCGCAGCTAACGGCTGCGACGGGGGTCCGCGGTCAGCGGAAGCCCAGCCTCTGCTGCGGACCAGAGCGGGACAGTGATGGCCGCCGGCGGTGCTGTACTTGCCACGGCCACTCGTGAGAACAGGGCGGCTGCTGGCGGCAGGGAACAGGCCGCAGACGCGGGCTCAGGCGGGACAGCAGCGGCCGCGGGTGACCGCGAGCAGGCCGCAGCCGCGGGCTGAGGGGAAGCGGAAGCGGCCGCGGGTTGAACTGGGGCCGCAGTGGCCGCGGGCTGGAGCGGGGCAACAAGTCCCGGATAGTCGCCTCGGTACCGTCCTTCTGGAGTCCTCGGTGAGCATCCTCCCTGGCACTGGTGAGTCGCTCTCCCTTGCAGCCGCTCCCAATGTCTCCTGCTCTTTCTGTGTCGGTCTGCTGACTCATCGTCCCAGGAATTCCCCGCCTTCTTTAAATTGGTCCCTCCCTGAGCCCATCTATCTGTCACAGTGGTCCGTCCCTGAATCTTGTCCCCCGGGGACAGTTTCCCCCGGAACCTAGATGACGACTCCCATGGTTCCGGCCCGGGCACTCGACGGGGGCCGTTCCTCCCACACTCCCCCGCCCTGTATGCTCGCCAGTCCTCGGGCGAGGGTTTTTGTAGACTCGGGCTAGTCTTTCGGGACGCCAGTCCTTGTCACCATACGAACTGGTCCTGTTCGTAATGTTCAGGGGGTTTGCCAGCTGTTGACTGCTCGGAGAGTCGAAGCTCGGGTATCATGGAGTCTTCTGGGGTGGTGGAGGGTGGTCGCATAGTGGGTTCTGGTGGGATGTCCGGGTCTACTGGAGTGCCACTACTGGGGCGACCCGCAGATGTGACGGGGGAGTCCTCTTCGTTATCCAGGTCCCAGACTGTGGGTAGGGGGTCGGGGACCTGGAGGGTCGGTTCGAGCCGCGGGGGATCGGTAGACTACAAGGTCGTAACATGTTGCGGTGCACAACTCGAGTGAGAGGCGCGTTGTCTCCTTCTGATTGTATTTCGTACACAGGCCCGTCGGGGCTTATTCGGCGCAACACTCGGTACGGATTCACCTCCCATTGCTCTAACTTGTTTTGGGGACGTTGATCAAGTACGAGGACCCGATCCCCAGTCTGAAAGTAAATGGGTGGGGGCAGTGCTCCCCCCTGGTGTTCTAGATCGTGAAGTTTTGTGTGGTCGTGAAGGGTCTGCAGCAGGTGCCGGTGGTTTCGGACCCACGAGGATACCCCGGTCCAGGATAGGGGCTCCTCCGGGTTCAACTCCACCTCCGTAATTCCTTTGCCTTCCCGTCCGAACAACAATGAGTAGGGGGTGTAACCAGTCACTCGATGCACCCGTTGTTGTATACCCACACCAGCTCGGGGACATATTCAGGCCAGCGGGTCTTGCGGTCGCTCTCTAGAGTACGCAGCATTTGGATTAACGTGCGATTGAATCACTCGCAGGCTCCGTTTCCCTGCGGATGGTATTGTGTAGTCCGCGACTTATCGATGCCGTAAAGATGGTGTATCTCTTCCATGACTTTTCATAGGAAGCATGCTCCTTTGTCCGAATGTATCCGTTTTGGACAGCCGTACATTTGACTAAAGTTCTTACAAATCGCATAGGCAGCCGACTCCGCTGTTTGGTCTCGAGTGGGGGTGACCACGGCGAATTTGGTGAAATGGTCCACCATAACGAGACAATGTTCGCACCCCTGATAGGCCAGACCTATAGTCAGATAGTCCACCATAAGAAGCTCCGGAGGGGCTGATGTTATGATAGTTTGCACCGGGGCTCGTTGCGCAGGGGGTTTAGCGAGCTCGCACGGACGGCAGGTTCGACAAACTTCTACAGCAGCGTGCAAGCGTGGGTGGTATGCTATCTGCTGCAACCATTGTAAAGTCTTTTGAGCCCCAAAATGAGCCCCCTTCTCGTGGACTTCCCGGGCCAGTTGGTTGAGATGGGCTCCCGGCACGATCACCTGCCATATTGTAGCTGACATGGTTCGTGACATGGCTTTTCGATATAAAAGTCCCTTTTTGATGATTAGTCTTTCCCACTGGCGCAGCATTAGCAACATATATTGGGTCAAAGCCTGTCTCTGTGAGCCCGTGGGCAATTTACCGGTGGCCACCCATCAGCGCAGGAGTCCAACTTCTGTATCTTCCTGTTGCTGCTGAATCCATTTGTCACAGGGCTGTTCCAGCATCCCTCCTAGGAGCCCCGGATGAGGCACTTCCTGCGTGTTGACTGTAGGCGCGACGGTGGTGAGGGCGAAAGGTGTCTTGTCTGCTTCTAATTCGTCGTCTCGACTTCTTCCTGGGGTGGTGTGTCAGATTCTGGAGAGCGCGTTGGCGTGCACGTTTTCAGCACCCCGTTTGTAGATGATCTTATACTTGAATTTGGCCATCCGAGCCACCCACCGCTGCTCCAGGGCCCCCAGTTTGGCATTCTCCAAATGGGCTAACGGGTTGTTATCGGTCCGCACTACTACTTCGGAGCCCGCCAGGTACTCTGCGAATCGTTCCGTCATTGCCCACACTACCGCGAGGAGCTCGAGCTTAAAGGAGCTGTAATTGTCCAGGTTATGTTCTGAGTCGTGCAGCGACCAGCTACCGTAGGTGATCACTTTCTCCCAGCCGTCCTGCACCTGTGACAACACAGCTCCTAGTCCCTGGAGGCTCCCGTCGGTATGCAGGATGAACGGTTGCGAGAAATCCGCTTACGCCAATACTGGGGCATCCGAGAGAGCAGCTTTGAGATCTTGAAACTCATTCTCTTGCGGTTGCTGCCACTGGATCTTCTGTCCATTCGCCCCGGCGGGAGCCCCCTTCAGCAGTGATGGCCGCCGGCGGTGCTGTAATTGCCGCTGCCATTCGTGAGAACAGGGTGGCTGCTGGCGGCGGGGAACAGGCCGCAGCCGCGGGCTCGGATGAGACAGCAGCGGCCGCGGGTGACCGCGAGCAGGCCACAGCCGCGGGCTGAGGGGAAGCGGCAGCGGCCACGGGTTGAACTGGGGCCACAGTGGTCGCAGGCTGGAGCGGGGCAACAAGTCCCAGATAGTCGCCTCGGTACCGTCCTTCTGGAGTCCTCGGTGAGTGTCCTCCCTGGCACTGGTGAGTCGCTCTCCCTTGCAGCCGCTCCCACTGTCTCCTGCTCTCTCTGTGTCGGTCTGCTGACTCATCGTCCCGGGAATTCCCCGCCTTCTTTATATTGGTCCCTCCCCCAGCCCATCTGTCTGTCACAGTGGTCCATCCCTGAATCCTGTCCCCCGGGGACAGTTTCCCCCGGAACCTTGATGACGGCTCCCATGGTTCCGGCTCGGGCACTCGACGAGGGCCGTTCCTCCCACAGCATGACGCAGCCTACCACATTATGGGTAAGGCAATTCTGTTACCATGACTATGGTAAATTATCACTCTTGCATTCCCTGGTCAACTAAGGGCTTGCTCACACTGGTGTATAGCATGGTTGAGTGCTCATCAATGTTTTATCGGATAGCACTCAGACCAGTGTTACAATATTGGGCAGTGCAGATCTGTGATTATTTTCTCATGCCCATTCGGCATGAGAAAACAATCGTAGAATTCTGCGAGTCCATCCGATATTTAGATCAAAAGTACTCAAAAAAGTCTATGGGCGCATGTGAGGCTATGGAGAAGATGGAAAAAATAAGTTCTCCATCTTCTCCACACCTGTGCTGTAATTCTCTCATACAGATCACACTCACATGACACTGGGATCAAACTCTGACATACTTTGAGGTCGGTGACATCGGCCCGATTGTCTGGCATGAGAGGACATATACCAGTGTGAGCGAGCGCTAACCCTAAGCATGGACTTTTCAGTATACTATTAGACTTAAGTTTTTTATACTGCTTCGTTGTCTTTTATGGTATCTTTTTAAGCTTTTTTGAATACTGACTTTCTTTTCCTTTATTCACATGTTGGTTGGAGTTAATAATATAAACTGACATTAAATTTGTTGGGGGCATGTTCCTCCATATGGGAAAAGTGCCCCTGATTTAGACATTTGCCACAGAGGTTATTTTGGTAAACACGCTAAATAGAGAGGTGGTTTCCTGTATTTGGTATTCCGCGTGAGAATTGCAGCAGAAAAGAACGTGGTGCTACTTGCAGCAGGCGGGTGATGATAGATGGCAAAGTGCAATGAAGATCAGTGGAAGAGCAGAGTCAGTGTCCTTGTCCCCACACATTCTATCCAAGAAAGATGCGCACAACGTCCTCGACTTGGTCACATCCTATTTATTTCCCTAAGGTCAATGGATGAACAAACAAGTAAAGAGAGCAGAGAGCATCCGCTTTACCCAAGACAAAGAGGCCTAATTAAGTGGATGTCTGATGTGCAGAAGAGAAATCCCACAAGACAATAGGGCAAAGTCATCAATATAGTTATTACAGGATTCTGGCATAAAATATTAAGAAATATGACACTCATGTAAAATGCTGTATTTTGTGAGGCCTTCGCTTAACCCCTTCTTGTCATAAAAGTACACTGCTAGGGTCGGACACATGCCATTGGTGCAACCTGTGAATAGGGGTCCATGAGGTAGGGGGGTCCGTTTCCATCTCTAAAACAGCAAGTAGTTTCTGTTACAGGTGAAGAGGGGCATTATTGGATTGCAAAGGACCCGTATACTCTTCCATCTGTGTCCACCCCTGTACATTTCTACATATCTATTTAGATTTTACATATAGGTAAACATAGTCTTTTAAGAAGCAAGGGTATCACAAATGGATCATTATATAAGTGAGTGTGGAAGTTCTCACACCCAATGCTGAATCTGTAACAAAGCCCCTCCACATAATAGGGCCATTTACTTACTTGCCAATAATTCCTATTTTGTAGGATGAGTCCAAAAGAATGGACCTTGAAAGAGCCAATGATTAGCAAAGTCACAGCCATATGTGTCGGCTTTGAGGGTGTTCCTGTAGACCTTGTTCAAAATATGCATTTAAAAGTTTCTGCTTATGTGGCACAGGGGTTTTAAAGCTGCCTCCCTACCGCACAGTCATCTCCATCCCCTATAGCTATAGTAAATAAAGGCCTTGATGCACATTTTGTATGGGGGACGAAAAGTTTTATTATATTTCTGTAAGGCTATGTGCACATGTTGTGTTTTTTTAGGGTTTTCGCAGCGTTTTTCTGCTGCAAAAACGCTAAGAAAATGCATCCCATACAATCCTATGGGATTCCGCATTGCTGTGCTAATGCTGCGGATTTTTCCGCTGCGGAATCGCATAGCGGAAAAATACGCAGCATGTTCATTCTTTGTGCGGAATCGCAGCGATTCCGCACCCATAGGATTGCATTGAAACGTTCACTTTAGGCATATGACTATGCCCACCATGCGTAAAGTGAGAGCTTCATGTGCGGATGGTACCCAGGGTATGGAGGAGAGGAGACTCTTCTCCAGGCCCTGGGTACCATAATCCTATAAAAAAATAGAATAAAAATAAAAAATAGTGATACTCTCACCTTCCGATAGCCGCCGGAGCCTTCCCGCCTGTCCGCCACGCTGCCAGCATCTTCTGTTCCCAGGGATGCATCGCGTGAATCACCTGAGATGACGTCGCGCTCTTGCAAGCGTGATGTCACAAAGGTCCTTTGCCAAAGCATCACAGGGACCAGAATATGCCGGGACCGCCAATGAGGGGATCGGCGGCCGTCGGAAGGTGAGATTAACCATTTTTTAATTTTTTTTTATTATTTTCAACATCCTATCTTGTAAAAAGTTGGTCACACTTGTTAAACACTATGTTTGACAAATGTGACCAACCTGTCAATCAGTTTTCCAAGCGATGCTACAGATCGCTTGGAAGACCCTAGCATTTGCAAGCTAATTACCATTGCTAAACGCTAGTGTTTAGCAGGAATACGCATGCCAATTCCGCATGCGTATTTCCCGCTGCAGGAAGTTGCGGAATTGCTGTGGAAATTTCCATGGCAATTCTGAATGTGTGCACATATCCTAAAGAAGGAAAAATAAATATCGACCGAAGAGTTAAAAAAAAATCTCCAAGAGGTTAATTCCTGTTAAAGCCTTATCCAACTACTCTGAAATAAAAAATGCATATCTGTACAAGAAGCAACTGAGATAAGAATATTTTATTGATGGTGACGGTGCTGACATAAACTTCTGTATAGCAGATTATTGAAAGTGATTTTAATTAAGCTGGTGTTCGGCCAAATCAGACTGCAGAAGCACAATTCTAATGAAGCAGGTACTTTACTTCCAAGTGATAAGAAACAAACAAACAGAACTTCTATCCCAATAATGGCACCTGGCCTGGTCCGATTCTTGTGGTTTCAGCTATTTAATAACCTTTACATGGAAATTATGTTGAATTTATTATCTATGAAGATCCTTTATGCGTTTATTTTAGGGGGCATGTCAGGAAATGTTTATGTTATCAATAGTGTTGAGCGATACCACCCGATATTGAAAAATATCGGATCGGATTGGATCGGCCGATGTGAAAAAAGTATCAGGTATCGCCGATTCCAATCCTGGAAGTCCCATTCAAGTCAATGGAACAGAAATATCGGAATTAAAAAAAAAACCTTTTTTTCCTTGTAGTTTAATTCTACATGAAGAAAAACAGCTAAGAATAATGTTGAATGTATTGGGGGAGGTGGAGGAGACTTTAAAGGCATAGAGGTTTAGCCCAATCAAATGGAATAGCAAGAATAAATTTTTTTTTAAAGATGTTCGGAGTTACAAAGATATTGACTATGTTAACCTTTTGTATATTTTGTTAGCTATGTATGTTTCACTACTTCCATGCTCTTCACCTTCTTTTTTACTTCTCCAACACTTTCTCCTTCATCATCCTCAGCAGCAGCATCTTTTTCATCAACTTCTTCCTCACCTTATTCATCTTCCTCTTCTTCACCTTCTTCCTATTATTCTTTTTTTTTACATTCTTCATCTTCTTCCTATTATTCTTTTTTTGTACATTCTTCATATTCTTCTTATTCATCTTCTTCCTATTCTTCTTCTTCAACATATTCTTATTTGTGACAGGCATTCCTGTAGTTGTTATCTATAAAAGTTTGAAGATTACACCTTCCGTTCTGCCTGTCACAAAAGATTTACAACAGGATTTGTCCGCGTTCAGTTTGGCCTGCAGCAGCAGGCGTTTTCCAGGGGCACCACGATGAGGAACGGACTCACCCCCATACACTGCTTAGTCTTCTTCTGCTTAGAATTTATATAATATATTTTGCTCTGATTTTTAGTCTTATGCTTAATGTTCTTCTGCTTTTGGTCCTTCTGCTTTTTATGGTTCTGCATCTTGGTGGTTGTCTTCATGTTCTTTGTCATCTTGGTCATCTTCTTCAGGGTCATCTTTTTGGTCTTCCTCGGTGTGGTCTTCAGGGTCGTCGTCTTCAGGGTCGTCGTCAGGGAGATCCAGAGTGAAAAAACCATTTCCACAAGCGTGAACTTTGAAAAGGAGCTGAAGGTACAAGAAGGCTGAGGAACTGCCAAGAACCAGCTGATGGTACTGGAAGCCAGAAGGGCAGCAGAAGGAACAAGAGCCAATGGCACAACCGTGGACCAGCTGACGGTGCTGGAACACGGTTACTAAGCAGGAGGTACCTGTGCTACAAAGCACTACCAAGGACCAGCAGACGTTGATGGAGCTCAGATACTGAGAAGGAGGCACCTAGGCCAAAGGCACTGCCGAGAACCAGCTGACGGTGCTGGAACCTGGATGGGTAACAGAAGCTACAAGAGTTAATGGAACTACTGAGAACCAGCTGACGGTGCTGGTACCCAGAGAGGCAGCAGAAGGAACAAGAGCCAATGGCACAACCGTGGACCAGCTGACAGTCCTGGACACGGTTTCTAAGCAGGAGGTACCTGTGCTACAAAGCACTACCAAGGACCAGCAGACATTGATGGAGCTCAGATACTGAGAAGGAGGCACCTAGGCCAAAGGCACTGCCGAGAACCAGCTGACGGTGCTGGAACCCAGATGGGTAGCAGAAGCTACCCCTGAAAAACAACGTTGCAAGGCCGCGAGCCTGCCGCAGTTACCGAAACCCACAGTCCTACAGGGGAGGCTTGTCCTATTGGCACTACGGAACCAGCCTTTTTTACTAGGACCGCAGCTCACATTGGAAGCACCTAAACTGCAGGCACCATAGACTCGGCTAACCCGACCACAACATGACAGGACTATGTATTGGTGGCAAAGTGACGTTGACACTACCCGGAAACAGCAGGCATGCTGGAACCAAGCTGGGCAGGAGGGAGTACCCGTGCCAAAGACACTGCCGAGGACCAGCTGATGGTGCTGGAACCCGGATGGGTAGCAGAAGCTACAAGAGTCAATGGAACTACCGAGAACCAGCTGACGGTGCTGGTACCCAGAGTGGCAGCAGAAGGAACAAGAGCCAATGGCACAACCGTGGACCCGCTGACAGTGCTGGAACATGGTTAATAAGCAGGAGGTACCTGTGCTACAAAGCACTACCAAGGACCAGCAGACGTTGATGGAACTCGGATACTGAGAAGGAGGCACCTAGGCCAAAGGCACTGCCGAGAACCAGCTGACGGTGCTGGAATCCGTATGGGTAGCAGAAGCTACCCCTGAAAAACAATGCTGCAAGGCCGCAAGCCGGCCGCAGTTACCGAAACCCACAGTCCTACAGGGGGTGCTTTTCCTATTGGCACTACGGAATCAGCCTTTATTACCAGAACCCGCAGCCCACATAGGAAGCACCTAAACTGCAGGCACAATAGACTCGGCTAACCCGACCGCAACACGACAGGACTAGAGTTGAGCGAAACGGGTCGAAAAAATTCAAAAGTCGCCGACTTTTGGCAAAGTCGGGTTTCATGAAACGAAACCCGACCCTAGGATGAGGTCGGCCACGAGGTCGGCGACTTACGCGCCAAAGTCGCGTTTCAAAAGTTTGTTTTGCGCTCTTTTTCAGCCAATCAGGATCCACGGACACTGTGGGCAACGTGATGACATAGGCACGGGTCACCACCATCTTTCAGAAGGGCATGCAAGTGATTGGCTTGCTTTGGTGGGCATCACAGGGGGTATAAAAGGGCGTGCACGCCGACCGCCATCTTACTTCTGCCGATCTTAGTATAGGGAGAGGTTGCTGCTGATTCTGTAGGGAGAGCGTTAGGCAGGGAAGAAGACAAAAAAACTGCTTCTGCTGCTAGCGATTTGGCCTGCACAACACACCAGTCACTGTGTGTGCAGTGCAAGGGGAGGCTATATAGTGGTATATCAGTGGTGTTGGTTGTTGGGCTGCCTTCTAAGGCTTCCTGACATTCCTGCATTGCTGTTTACCCACTGCTCCGCAAACTGCTTTTTTAAAAGCAATCCCAATTTTTTTTTTTTGTCCTGCTGAGAAGAAAAAAAAACTGCTTCTGCTGCTAGCAATTTGGCCTGCACAACACACCAGTCACTGTGTGTGCAGTGCAAGGGGAGGCTATATAGTGGTGTATCAGTGGTGTTGGTTGTTGGGCTGCCTTCTAAGGCTTCCTGACATTCCTGCATTGCTGTTTACCCACTGCTCCGCAAACTGCTTTTTTAAAAGCAATCCAATCTCCCTTATCCTCTAGTCACTTTTGTCACAGCTGTGCCATCGAGCCTGTCACATAGCACTCAGATATCAGTGGGCCTCACACAATCCAAAAGTGTCCAGTGTCCAAAAGAGTGTGCAGAGATTCAAAATCTCCCTTATCCTCTAGTCACTTTGGTCACAGCTGTGCCATCGAGCCTGTCACATAGCGCTCAGATATCAGTGGGCCTCACACAATCCAAAAGTGTCCATCCAGTGTCCAAAAGTGTGTGCAGAGATTCAAAATCTCCCTTATCCTCTAGTCACTTTGGTCACAGCTGTGCCATCGAGCCTGTCACATAGCGCTCAGATATCAGTGGGCCTCACACAATCCAAAAGTGTCCATCCAGTGTCCAAAAGTGTGTGCATAGATTCAAAATCTCCCTTATCCTCTAGTCACTTTGGTCACAGCTGTGCCATCGAGCCTGTCACATAGCGCTCAGATATCAGTGGGCCTCACACAATCCAAAAGTGTCTATCCAGTGTCCAAAAGTGTGTGCAGAGATTCAAAATCTCCCTTATCCTCTAGTCACTTTGGTCACAGCTGTGCCATCGAGCCTGTCACATAGCGCTCAGATATCAGTGGGCCTCACACAATCCAAAAGTGTCCATCCAGTGTCCAAAAGTGTGTGCAGAGATTCAAAATCTCCCTTATCCTCTAGCCACTTTGGTCACAGCTGTGACATCGAGCCTGTCACATAGCGCTCAGATATCAGTGGGCCTCACACAATCCAAAAGTGTCCAGTGTCCAAAAGTGTGTGCAGAGATTCAAAATCTCCCTTATCCTCTAGTCACTTTGGTCACAGCTGTGCCATCGAGCCTGTCACATAGCGCTCAGATATCAGTGGGCCTCACACAATCCAAAAGTGTCCATCCAGTGTCCAAAAGTGTGTGCAGAGATTCAAAATCTCCCTTATCCTCTAGTCACTTTGGTCACAGCTGTGCCATCGAGCCTGTCACATAGCGCTCAGATATCAGTGGGCCTCACACAATCCAAAAGTGTCCAGTGTCCAAAAGTGTATGCAGAGATTCAAAATCTCCCTTATCCTCTAGTCACTTTGGTCACAGCTGTGACATCGAGCCTGTCACATAGCGCTCAGATATCAGTGGGCCTCACACAATCCAAAAGTGTCCATCCAGTGTCCAAAAGTGTGTGCAGAGATTCAAAATCTCCCTTATCCTCTAGTCACTTTGGTCACAGCTGTGCCATCGAGCCTGTCACATAGCGCTCAGATATCAGTGGGCCTCACACAATCCAAAAGTGTCCAGTGTCCAAAAGTGTGTGCAGAGATTCAAAATCTCCCTTATCCTCTAGTCACTTTGGTCACAGCTGTGCCATCGAGCCTGTGACATAGCGCTCAGATATCAGTGGGCCTCACACAATCCAAAAGTGTCCAGTGTCCAAAAGTGTGTGCAGAGATTCAAAATCTCCCTTATCCTCTAGTCACTTTGGTCACAGCTGTGCCATCGAGCCTGTCACATAGCGCTCAGATATCAGTGGGCCTCACACAATCCAAAAGTGTCCAGTGTCCACAAGTGTCTGCAGAAATTCAAAATCTCCCCTGTCCTATAGACACCTTGTACCTTGTTTTACATTACTATATAGTTTGTTGGATTTTGTCTACATTTCTACCAAAAATGAGGAAGGCTGGTGGAAGAGGCCGTGGAATTGGGCGGGGGTTGGCAGATGGTAATGATGGTGTTGGTGGTGGATCTGATGGTAGTGGCAAGAGCAAAATAGGACCGAATGCAGGAGGTGCTGACCCTGCGTCATCGTCTGGCTACATAAGGCCTCGAACGCTTAGTTTTCTAGGAGTTGGCAAACCGCTTTTAAAGCCAGAGCATCAGGAAAAAGTTTTGTCTTACATTGCTGACTCAGCCTCCAGCTCTATCGCCTCCTCTTCTTCAGTTGTAAAAAGTAAAAGCACTGAGTCGTCATTGGAGGCTCATGTTCATGAACCACACCTTTCCTTGTGTCCTTCACCCCAACCAAGATTGAAGGATGACGCAGGCCATACTACTGATTACTCCATGGAGCTGTTTTCACATACCATGCCTGGATTATCAAGTGAAATGGTGAATTACCCAGGCCAAGATGAATCTGACATGGAGTGCACTGATGCACAGCCGCTGATGGATGATTCTGCTGGTACATTCACTCAGAGCACTACATTGTCCTCGCAGTGTACAGAGCCAGATTCTGACCCTGATGAGACTCAGGTGCCCCTTCCCGCACACTATACCACCATACACGGTGACACAGAGGAAGGTGCACATGACATAGAAGAGGAGGTGATGGATGACCCAGTTGTTGACCCAGATTGGCATCCATTGGGGGAAGAGGGTGCTGCTTCCAATAGCTCAGATGAGGAGCATCCACAGCAGACATCGACATCGCAACAGCTGTTATCTGGCAGGCCCGGAGCACTCCAAAGACAGGTTCCAAACATCAAAAGAGTTGCTGGACAGCTTGTCCAGAGGGTCAAAAGATCACAGCGTGCTAGGCCGCAAAATGTCTGCCAAAGTAGGAAGAGTGCAGTGTGGCACTTTTTTGACCAAAATCCTCATGATCAGGCCAAGGTTATCTGTAAGAAGTGCGCAAAGACCTTTAGCCGAGGGAAAAATCTGAAAAATTTGAATACCAGTTGCATGCTTAGACATTTAACCAGCATGCACTTGCAAGCGTGGACACAACACCAAACCTCAAGTGCCACATGTGCAACTGATCACAACGAAGGTAGTCAGCAACGCTACATTGTTTCCCCCACTGTAAGCCCACCGGTTAGCACAGCAGCAAATGTTGAGGCGTCGTTGCAAGACCACAGCAGTCAGGGAATCCCACTGTTATATCAACGAAAGACTGATTCTAGGCCATCAGAAAG
This sequence comes from Dendrobates tinctorius, assembly GCF_039654945.1. Classification (NCBI taxonomy): domain Eukaryota; kingdom Metazoa; phylum Chordata; class Amphibia; order Anura; family Dendrobatidae; genus Dendrobates; species Dendrobates tinctorius. The sequence continues at coordinate 19,128,545 of NW_027361814.1, read as the reverse complement.
AACACCAACTCCATCACCATCATCAACCCTCTCTCAGTCCGCCCTGTCCACCGCTACTTCCACCATATGCAGCTCTCAAGTCCAGCTTACCCTCCCAGACACTATGAGTAGGTCAAGAAAGTACTCAGTCTCTCATCCGCGTACACTGGGTCTGAACGCCCACATTGCCAAACTAATCTCGTTTGAGATGATGCCCTTTCGGTTGGTGGAAAGCACAGCTTTCCGCGAACTCATGGCCTATGCAGTACCACGCTATGACCTACCCAGTCGCCACTTCTTCTCTCGCAAAGCCATCCCAGCCCTCCACCATCATGTGAAAGACCGCATTGTCCATGCACTCAAGCAGTCAGTGAGCGGAAAGGTGCACCTCACAACTGATGCATGGTCCAGTCGGCATGGCCAGGGCCGTTACGTGTCAATCACTGCGCACTGGGTTAATGTGGTGGATGCAGGGTCCACAGGGGACAGCGGTGGTGGGACAGTGCTGCCTAGCCCACGGTATAGGAAACTGTTGGCTGTAGGCGTTCGACCCTCCTCCTCCTCCAGAAGCGAAAGCTCGTCCACAGAGCGCAGTCGTACGAGCACTCCATCTGCAGCTGCCACTGTTGCACACGATGTGTCCCCCTATCGAGCAGCTAGTGGAAAGCGTCAGCAGGCTGTGTTGCAGATGATGTGTTTGGGCGACAGACACACCGCCGAGGTGCTGGCCGAGTACTTGAAGCGACAAACTGAGTCATGGCTGGGCAGTGTACATCTTGAGGCAGGCAAGGTAGTTAGTGATAACGGCCGTAATTTTGTGGCAGCCATAGCCCTTTCAAAACTCAGCCACATACCTTGCTTGGCTCACACCTTGAACCTGGTGGTGCAGTGCTTCCTCAAAAATTATCCGGAGTTAACAGCCCTGCTCCAGAAGGTGCGAAGACTGTGCGCGCACATCCGCCGGTCGCCTGTACACTCCGTTCGTATGCAGAAGCTGCAGCGATTGCTCCACCTTCCCAACCACCGCCTCATTTTTGACATTGCAACAAGGTGGAACTCCACCCTGCACATGGTGGAGCGGCTGTGCGAGCAGAGGCAGGCCATAATGCATTTGTGGGAGGATTCACGGCCAGGCACTTTGAGAGCAGACATGGAGTTGACAGGTGTGCAGTGGTCGAAGCTGAAAGACCTTTGTAAAGTCCTTCAGTGTTTTGAGGAATGCACACGGCTGGTAAGCGCAGACGACGCCATCCTAAACATGAGCATCCCACTTATGCGTCTGCTCATGCAAACTTTGACGCACCTTAAGGAGCAGGCGTCTGCAGCCAATGTTGATGAGGAGGAAGAGGAGGAGGGAATCCTTGATGACATTCAGCCATTGTCTGCTCAGGGACCTCTCCTGGACGAGATGGAGGAAGAAGAGGAGGAGGAGGATGATGATGGGGATGATTACTTAGGGGAGGAGGATGCATCTCGTGGGGCAAGTGAAAATGTTGGCGTGGCAAGGTCTGGTACAGGGTTTGTGCGTGACTGGAGGGATGTGGATTTGCCAGAAAGTGCTCCTCCACCCAGCACTCGCAGTGCATCATTGACACCGGGAACATTGGCCCACATGTCAGATTATGCCTTGCGGATCCTAAAAAGGGACCCCCGCATTGCCAAAATGATGAACGATGACGACTACTGGTTGGCCAGCATCCTGGATCCACGCCATAAAGGCAAATTACAAAACATCATGCCACAGGAGAACCTTGACCTAATATTGGCTAATAAACAAGCAACTCTGGTAAATCGGTTGCTTGAGGCATTCCCAGCACACAGCAGCGGTGATGGTTCTCACACGAGCCGTACGGGCCGGGGGCAGCTTGGCAGAGGTGTTCGTGGTGCACACAGCAGAAGTGGCGTTGGAGACAGGGGTTTCATGACAATGTTGTGGACTGATTTTTCAAATACCGCTCACACAACTGGTAATACTGCATCGATGGAAAGTGACAGGAGACAGCAGTTGTCAACTATGGTTACAAACTACTTTTCCTCCCATATCGATGTTCTCCCACACAGGTCATTCCCCTTTGACTATTGGGCCGCTAAACTGGACACCTGGCCTGAATTGGCCCAATATGCCTTACAGGAGCTCGCTTGCCCAGCTGCAAGTGTGCTATCGGAAAGAGTCTTCAGTGCAGCTGGATCAATCCTGACAGAAAAAAGGACCCGTCTGTCAACCCAAAATGTGGATGATCTAACCTTCATTAAAATGAACCACGCATGGGTTTCCAAGGATTTTGTCCCACCTTCCCCTGATGACACATAGGGTGACAGAAAAATGGCTTGCTTTGGTCCACCTCTTCCTGGTACTTCACCTATTTCGCCTTTTGCATCAGCTGAATGTCCAACATCAACATATGCCACTTTCTAAAACTCCCTAACTGTGCTGCCTCCCCCCCCATGGCCGGGGTCACCACCTAGCGCACGACACCGTGCGAGTGCCGTTGCCCTGGACAGGTGGGTAGGCCGACTCTTGGGCGCGGGCACTGGCACAGGGTCCCTCATAGTGCAATCAAGTGTCTCTGACGGTGGTGGTGCACACCCGCCGTCAGACACACCGCTGTACTATGAGGGGCCCAGTGCCAGTACCGACGCCCACGAGTGGGCCCCCCTTGCTTGGGCAGGGCCCCAGCATTTGCAATCTTTACCTCTCCCTGCTCCTCCGCTGTGTAATCTGGGCCGTCAAATCCATACTGTGCCTGACACCGTCTGAGCCTGCCTCCTGATGTATAGACATATATTTTGAATGTGTACGCTATCCATACATGTTATCTGGGGAAAAGGGACCCTTTCTAACCTTTGTGCAATCACGTGCAATCCATACTGGGCCTAACACCGTCTGAGCCTGCCTCCTGAGACATATATTTTGAATGTGTACGCTATCCATACATGTTATCTGGGGATACGGTACCCTTTCTAACCTTTGTGCAATCACGTGCAATCCATACTGGGCCTAACACCGTCTGAGCCTGCCTCCTGAGACATATATTTTGAATGTGTACGCTATCCATACATGTTATCTGGGGATACGGTACCCTTTCTAACCTTTGTGCAATCACGTGCAATCCATACTGGGCCTAACACCGTCTGAGCCTGCCTCCTGAGACATATATTTTGAATGTGTACGCTATCCATACATGTTATCTGGGGATACGGTACCCTTTCTAACCTTTGTGCAATCACGTGCAATCCATACTGGGCCTAACACCGTCTGAGCCTGCCTCCTGAGACATATATTTTGAATGTGTATGCTATCCATACATGTTATATGGGGATACGGTACCCTTTCTAACCTTTGTGCAATCACGTGCAATCCATACTGGGCCTAACACCGTCTGAGCCTGCCTCCTGAGACATATATTTTGAATGTGTACGCTATCCATACATGTTATCTGGGGATACGGTACCCTTTCTAACCTTTGTGCAATCACGTGCAATCCATACTGGGCCTAACACCGTCTGAGCCTGCCTCCCGAGACATATATTTTGAATGTGTACGCTATCCATACATGTTATCTGGGGATACGGTACCCTTTCTAACCTTTGTGCAATCACGTGCAATCCATACTGGGCCTAACACCGTCTGAGCCTGCCTCCTGAGACATATATTTTGAATGTGTACACTATCCATACATGTTATCCGGGGATACGGTACCCTTTCTAACCTTTGTGCAATCACGTGCAATCCATACTGGGCCTAACACCGTCTGAGCCTGCCTCCTGAGACATATATTTTGAATGTGTACGCTATCCATACATGTTATCTGGGGATACGGTACCCTTTTTAACCTTTGTGCAATCACGTGCAATCCATACTGGGCCTAACACCGTCTGAGCCTGCCTCCTGAGACATATATTTTGAATGTGTACGCTATCCATACATGTTATCTGGGGATACGGTACCCTTTCTAACCTTTGTGCAATCAATTGCAATCCATACTGGGCCTAACACCGTCTGAGCCTGCCTCCCGAGACATATATTTTGAATGTGTACGCTATCCATACATGTTATCTGGGGATACGGTACCCTTTCTAACCTTTGTGCAATCACGTGCAATCCATACTGGGCCTAACACCATCTGAGCCTGCCTCCTGAGACATATATTTTGAATGTGTACACTATCCATACATGTTATCCGGGGATACGGTACCCTTTCTAACCTTTGTGCAATCACGTGCAATCCATACTGGGCCTAACACCGTCTGAGCCTGCCTCCTGAGACATATATTTTGAATGTGTATGCTATCCATACATGTTATCTGGGGATACGGTACCCTTTCTAACCTTTGTGCAATCACGTGCAATCCATACTGGGCCTAACACCGTCTGAGCCTGCCTCCTGAGACATATATTTTGAATGTGTACGCTATCCATACATGTTATCTGGGGATACGGTACCCTTTCTAACCTTTGTGCAATCACGTGCAATCCATACTGGGCCTAACACCGTCTGAGCCTGCCTCCTGAGACATATATTTTGAATGTGTACGCTATCCATACATGTTATCTGGGGATACGGTACCCTTTTTAACCTTTGTGCAATCACGTGCAATCCATACTGGGCCTAACACCATCTGAGCCTGCCTCCTGATGTATAGACATATATTTTGAATGTGTACACTATCCATACATGTTATCTGGGGATACGGTACCCTTTCTCACCTTTGTGCAATCACGTGCAATCCATACTGGGCCTAACACCATCTGAGAATGATAGATGGGGACCACCATACACTGGAACATTCCAAAGGTGGACATCAGACACTGGAGCAGCATTTACAGGGCCCATTATACACTAGAGCATTAGAAATGGGGCCCATTATGTTTGGAGCATTATTTGGGCCCATAAGACAGTAGAGCTTCATCCATGGGGACCAACATATACTGTAGCATTATGTGGAGCTCATCATATACTGTTTCAAACATTATATGGGACCAATGATTCTGTATGGAGAAATAGATGGGCCTCGTCATGAGATGTAAAAAGTGAGGTATTTTTCATTGTACTATACCGCTATTTCTCTGCCGTATCGGAGCATGATGAGTTGTGGTATGTGTTAAAGGGGCGCTCTTTCGCCCAGGGCACATGAAAACCTGGAGCCAGCCCTCCCCCCCCACAGTCTGTAGCCAAATAACCCCCATTTTTCAGTGCGTAACTTGTATTATGAAGTTAATTAAGGTTGACAAGCTTAAGTAAGAAGAATTGATGCTTTTGGCATTCAAATGGGCACTGTTGGGGTGTTTCCTGTCCTCCTCTCACTGCCGACTTTTATTCCCCATTGACTTACATTGGGTTTCGTGTTTCGGGACGACCCCGACTTTTCCCTATAATCGGACGATCTTGCTCGACCCAACTTTTGGAAAAGTCGGGTTTCACGAAACGAAACGCGACCCTAAAAAACCAAAAGTCGCTCAACTCTAGACAGGACTATGTATTGGTGGCAAAGTGACGTTGACACTACCCGGAAACAGCAAGCGTGCTGGAACCAGGCTGGGCAGGAGGGAGTACCCGTGCCAAAGACTCTTCTGAGCAGCAACTGGCGATGTTGGAGCCCAGGGTCAATCATGCAGCAGGCTGAGGCCTACTTGGAGCGAGTAGAAAGTAAGATGTAGTGTGATTTTGGAGGCAGCAGGAGACTTTGTCGTCCACACAGCAGGGGAGCAGCTGGCGTTACTGAACCCCACTAACACTGGAGCATGTGTTTTTCTCTGTGCAGATGGCACTTCCGAGCAACAACTGGCTGTGTTGAAGCCCAAGATCAATCATGGAGCAGGCTGAGGCCTACTTGAAGCAAGTTTTATATCGGTTGAATACTACTACTGATTGTAACCGTGCTCCACTTAGGCCTCTGGCTCCACTGTCTCTAGGTTACAGGGGCTCAGTCACGTCAGTTGATCCCCTGATGTGTGTCTGGCAAGGTCTCCTGCTCTGTCCACATTCCCACTACTAGTAATGGGAATGTGGACAGAGCAGGAGACCTTGCCGGACACACATCAGGGAATCAACTGACGTGACTGAGCCCCAGTAACACAGAAACAAGTGTGGATTGTGCAGACGCCACTTCGGAGCAACAACTGGCGAGGTTGGACGCCAGGGGAAATACTAGAGACAGTGGAGCCAGAGGCCTAAGTGGAGCGCGGTTAAAAATCAGTAGTAGTGTGACTGTGTAGGCAGCAGGAGACTTTGCTATCCACACAGCAGGGGAGCAGCTGGCGTTACTGAACCCCACTAACACAGAAGCTAGTGTGTTATTCTCTGTGAAGACGGCACTTCTGAACACCAACTGGCGTTGTTGGAGCCCAGGATCAAGCATGGAGCAGGCTGAGGCCTGATGATTTTTGAATGTGGAGGCAGCAGGAGACTTTGTCGTCCACACAGCAGGGGAACAGCTGACGTTACTGAACCCCACTAACACAGGAGCTAGTGTGTTTTTCTCTGTGAAGACAGCACTTCTGCACACCAACTGGCGTTGTTGGAGCCCAGGATCAAGCATGGAGCAGGCTGAGGCTTGATGGTTTTTGAATGTGGAGGCAGCAGGAGACTTTGTCGTCCACACAGCAGGGGAACAGCTGACGTTACTGAACCCCACTAACACAGGAGCTAGTGTTTTTCTCTGTGCGGACAGCACTTCCGAGCAACAACTGGCTGTGTTAAAGCCCAGGATCAATCATGCAGCAGGCGGAGGCCAACTTGCAGCAAGTTTTATATAGGTTGTAGACTACTTCTGATTGTAACCGTGCTCCACTATGGCCTCTTGCTCCACTGTCTCTAGTATTTCCCCTGGCCTCCAACCCCGCCAGTTACTGCTCTGAAGTGGCGTCTTCACAGAGAAAAACACACTAGCTTCTGTGTTAGTGGGGTTCAGTAACGCCAGCTGCTCCCCTGTTGTGTGAACGGCAAAGTCTCCTGCTGCCTACACAGTCACACTACTACTGATTTTTAACCGTGCTCCACTTAGGCCTCTGGCTCCACTGTCTCTAGTATTTCACCTGGCGTCCAACCTCGCCAGTTGCTGCTCCGAAGTGACGTCTGCACAATCCACACTTGTTCCTGTGTTACTGGGGCTCAGTCACGTCAGTTGATCCCCTGATGTGTGTCCGGTAAAGTCTCCTGCTCTGTCCACATTCCCACTACTAGTAATGGGAAATGTGGACAGTTCAGAGCAGCAACTGGCTGGGTTGGAGGCCAGGGGAAATACTAGAGACAGTGGAGCCAGAGGCCTAAGTGGAGCACGGTTAAAAATCAGTAGTGGTTCGATTGTGGAGGGAGCAGGAGACTTTGCCGTCCACACAGCAGGGGAGCAGATGGCGTTACTGAACCCCACTAACACAGGAGCTAGTGTTTTTCTCTGTCCAGATGGCACTTCTGAGCGACAACTGGCTGTGTTGAAGCCCAGGGATTACAGTTCAGGTGGTAGAAACATGAACACAACAGGAGACCTGGATACTGTTGCCAACCAATTATTTATTCTGGTAGAGGACTGGCAAATTCTGGCGAGATCCAGGCCTTGTTCATTTTCAGAAAAGTAAGCCGGTCAACGTTATCGGAGGATAGTCGCGTGCACCGGTCTGTTAGTACACCACCTGTGGCACTAAAGACGCGTTCCGATAATACACTGGCAGCAGGGCAAGCCAGCACCTCCAATGCATACTGGCTAAGCTCTGGCCATGTATCCAGCTTTGAGACCCACACCTTGAAGGGGGAAGAGCCATCTGGGAGTACACTGACAGTGCAAGACATGTAGTCTGTCACCATCTGACGGAAACGTTGCCTCCTGCTGACTGGAGCCGTCTGTGATGGTGTAGACATTTGTGGCGGACACACAAAACTTTGCCACATTTGGGCCATAGTGGTCTTGCCTTGTGCTGAGGCGCTGCCAAAGAAACGCTGTCCCTTGCTTGAGTCGTCATCTCTGCCTGCTCTGCATCACCCCACTCTCACTGTACATACTGACTAGAGCATTGTGTACCTGTCTTCCTCCTCCATTGACTCCTCCTCATCCTCTTCACAAAGTGTCCCCTGCCTAGGCCTTTGTGAGGAACCACATAGCGCAGACTGTCCAGAAGCAGATGGCATTTGTGACTCCTCATCCTCCACCTCTTCCAAAACCTCCTCCCTTAGTGCTTGCAGTGTTTTTTGAAGCAGGCAGATAAGGGGAACAGTCATGCTGACTAGTGCATTATCTGCACTCGCCATCTGCATGGAATCATCGAAGGCACGCAAAACGAGGCAGATGTCCTTCATAGAGGCCCACTCAGTGGTGCTGAAGTGTGACCGGCGCACAGTGCGACTTGTTTGCGCCTGATGCAGCTGGTACTCCAAGACTGCTGCCTGCTGCTCACACAACCGCTCCAACATATGTAACGTTGAATTCCACCTGGTGGGTAGGTCACATATGATGCGATGTTCCGGAAGGCGGAATCGGCGCTGCAGAGCAGCAAGGCGCGATCTTGCCATGCTGGAACGCCGCAAGTGAGCGCACTCTATGCGGACCTTGTGCAGCAGTGCATCAAGATCCAGATAGTACCTCAGAAAGCTCTGCACGACCAAGTTCAGCACATGTGCCAGACATGGATGTGAGTGAGGGTGCCTAGGCCAAGAGCTGCCACCAGATTTTGGCCATTGTCACACACTACCAAGCCCGGCTGGAGATGCGCTGGCACAAACCACACGTCGCTCTCCTGCTTGATGGCATTCCAGAGCTCCTGCGCTGTGTGGCTTCGATTCCCCAAAGAAATTAATTTGAGTTCGGCATGTTGACGTTTTGCCACGGCTGTGCTCATATTGGTCGTAACAGGCTCCTGCAGCGCTGTTTCTGAGGAACTTGAGTAGGAGGAGGAGTCAATGTGTAGAGACTGGATTCCTGCAATCCGTGGAGTTGGCAGAACACGTACAGCGCCACTCTCCAGATCTGTACCCGGCTCCACAACATTGACCCAATGGGCAGTGAGGGAAAGATATCTTCCCTGTCCATGGTTACTGGTCCACGCATCGGTGGTCAGGTGGACCTTGCTACTGACAGCGTTTAGTAGCGCATGTTTTATTTTTCCCTCCACATGTTTTTGCAGGGCAGGGACGGCTTGCCTGCTGAAATAAAAGCAGCTGGGCATGGTGTATTGTGGGACTGCCAATGCCATGAAGTTCCGGAAGGTGTCAGTCTCCACCAGCCTGAATGACAGCATTTTAAGGGCCAGTAGTTTGGCAATGCCAGCATTCAGAACCTGTGCTCAGGGATGGTTTGCCAAGTATGGCCGCCTTTTATACAAGGCCTGTGCTACCGATGGCTGTAGAGTGGCCTGGGAGTGTGAGGATGACTGGGAACGTGGTGCTGTGGGTGGAATGTCACTGGGTCTCCGGACAACAGTGCCAGAGGTTCTTCCTTGGCGATCCTGTGAGGAAGCCGAACCAGCTGTGTGTGAGCTGGAGGAAGAGGCTACAACACGAGCTGAAGAGGTGGTAGGTGGTGATGTACATTGGCCTACTTCTTCAGTGTGTCTGTGTAACTCCACCTCGTTCTTGGTCCGCACATGTTTCCACATATTTGTGGTATTGAGGTTGCTGACATTGTTCCCTCTTTTAACTTTCTGATGACACAGCTTGCATTTGACAAAGCAAATGTCATCTGCAACTGTGTCAAAAAAGGACCACGCACTGCAAGTCTTGGGAGCACCCGTTTTGGCTTTTGAAAGAGGAATGCTCCTAACGGGTGCCGAAGTGGAGGCTACAGGCAACCAAGTCTGCCCACTCCCTCTCCCTCCTGTTTTGGCCATTCGGGGAATCTATTCCTCAGAGCTGCTCCCACCACCTTCCTGTTCCTCACGCCATGATGGGTCAAGGACTTCATCATCTACACTCCCCTCTTCAAACACCTGCTTCTCCTGGGTTGTCTCGCCAGCACCGTACGCACCAGAAAGTGGCACCTGAGTCTCGTCATCATCTGATGCGTACTGAGGTGTGCTGACGATAGGCACTGGCTCACCCGCCTCTTCAGATTCAGAGGGACAAAGAAGTTGCGCATCACTGCATACTCCCTCTTCTTCACATTCTTGAATGCTGCTTGGCTGGCCCCCTCTTTCCAAGCCAACAGATTCAGAGAACAGAAGTAGAGACTGTGATGGCTCCTGTCCAGGGCTCTCTGACTGCCTGGGCACTTTGGCAGGTGGTGAAGAGACAGATGGTTGCTCTTCAGTACTCTGGCCCTGAGAGGACGTGGAAGTCATTGAAGTTGATACGTTAGCTGCCATCCATCCGACAACGGCTTCAATTTGTTCCTCCCGCAGCAGTAGGGTACGGCGAGGTCCTACAAAGCTGCGCATAAAGGACTGTTGCCTGGTGAAACTGGGGGATGCGGACTCACTAGTGCCAGCAGCAGGCACAGAATCCCAACGTCCTCTCCCTGCTGAATCCCCACGTCCTCTCCCTGCAGAATCCTCATGTCCTCTCGGTGCAGAATCCCCACGTCCTCTCCCTGCTGAAACTCCACGCCCACGTGCCTTACTCCCTGCCTTCTTCATCTTGGTTGACTGATAAAGATATGCAGAAAAGTACAAAGGGGGGGCTTAGTGTGCTTATTCCTGAACAGCTGGTAACAGGTATAAGAAACACTAATTTTATGAAGTGTGTGTGTTGACTACACTTTAATAGGAGCTAATGTGGCCTACACAACTGTGAAATGGAGTGTTTGGTGAACTTTATTTTGTTTTTGTTTTTTGAAAAAAAACTAAAAGGATGTGACCAAAGATTTGAAAGCGATAGTGTCACTAACTTTTTGGAGCTATTACAATGCAGGAAGGTAACCTACAATGCAAAAGATGAGGCTCCAAAAAATAGGGTAATACAAATCTGGCTGCAGATGAAGGGCACAAGCCAGAAAAAAGGCTCCTCTATCTACTCCTATATAGTGTTTGCAACCAACCAATGTAGATGGATACGGATGGATGCACACTAATAGGAGAATAAAAAATGAGCTGCAATAAAAAAAGAAAAATATGTGTGAGGCAGTGACGCACGCTGAGCGGCCTACAACCAGACGTAGCTGAAGGACACACTACTCAGCGTGAGCTGCACTCACACACAGTCAGAGACCTCTCAGACAGCCGTGAACAGTGCAGCAAACTGGGCACTAGCACTGAAAGGCTGCAGAGAGGCTCCGCTGTCTACTCCTATAGTGTTTGCAACCACCGTATATGGATATGGATGGATGCACACTAATAGGAGAATAAAAAATGAGCTGCAATAAAAGAAAAATATGTGTGAGGCAGTGATGCACGCTGAGCGGCCTACAACCAGACGTAGCTGAAGGACACACTACTCAGCATGAGCTGCACTCACACACAGTTAGAGACCTCTCAGACAGCCGTGAACAGTGCAGCAAACTGGGCACTAGCACTGAAAGGCTACATAGAGGCTCCTCTGTCTACTCCTATAGTGTTTGCAACCAACGTATATGGATACGGATGGATGCACAGTGCACACTAATAGGAGAATGAAAAACGTGCAGCAAAAAATGAAAAATATGTATGAGGCAGTGACACGCTGAGCGTCCTACAACCAGACGTGGCTGCAGGACACACTACTCAGCATGAGCTGCACTCACACAGACCTTGCAGACAGCTGTGAACACTGCTGCAAGGCAAAAGAAAGCTACACTTATTGAGAATGTAGCCTGGGTAAAGCTCAATGTGATTTATAAAATCGCTCTCTAACTGTCCCTCACAGTCTTGAACAGCAGCCTGTCCCTAAATGAATTCACAGCAGAGTGAACCAGAAATGGCGGCTGCGGTGGCTTTTATAGTGCATCATGACATCATTTCAGCAGCCAATCACAGCCATGCCATTAGTTAACATGCCTACATGCCTAACAGGATGTGCCCACACTTCTGAGGATTGTCATTGGCTGAATAAAATCAAACTGGCTCATAGCATTATGGGAACTTCCAATTCCGGTATTCAATATGATAAAAGTATCGGAACTCAGTATCAGAATTCCGATACAGTGAATATCGGCCGATACCCGATACTTGCGGTATCGGAATGCTCAACACTAGTGTTGAGCATTCCGATACCGCAAGTATCGGGTATCGGCCGATACTTGCTGTATCGGAATTCCGATACCGACTTCCGATATTTTTTCAATATCGGAATTCGGCATCGGAATCGGAAGTTCAGTTGATTGACGGCCTGACGTCATCATGATGCGCGGTGTGTGCGCATCATGATGCGCCGTCATTTCGGGCCTTCCGGGGGTCTCTGCCAGCCTGCCGGGGGGCTGTGCCGGCCTGCCGGGGGGCTGTGTGGGCTGCCCGGGGTCTGTACCGGCCTGCCGGGGGGCTGTGCCGGCCTGCCGGTGGTCTGTGCACCCTGTGGGGGTCTGTACCGGCCTGCCGGGGGGCTGTGCCGGCCTGCCGGGGGGCTGTGCTGATGTCCGGGGGTCTGTGCAAGCATCGTCCGATGGGACTACAAGTCCCATCGGGCGATGCCTGCTACCATGACAGTGATTGACACATTAGCCAATGATGGGACAGTAGTAGTCCCATCATCCGGCTAATGTGTTAAATGTTAAAAAAAAAAAAAAAAAAAAATACTACATACATACTACATGCATGCTACATACATACTACATGCTACATACATACTACATATATACTACATACATACTACATACATGCTACATACATACTACATGCATGCTACATACATACTACATGCTACATACATACTACATGCTACATACATACTACATATATACTACATACATACTGCATGCTACATACATACTACATACATACTACATACATACTACATGCATGCTACATACATACTACATATATACTACATGCATGCTACATACATACTACATGCTACATACATGCTACATATATACTACATACATACTACATACATGCTACATACATACTGCATGCTACATACATACTACATACATACTACATACATACTACATGCATGCTACATACATACTACATGCATGCTACATACATACTACATGCATGCTACATGCATGCTACATACATACTACATGCTACATACATACCACATACATACTACATACATAATACATACTACATATATACTACATGCATGCTACATACATACTACATGCTACATACATACCACATACATACTACATACATACTACATATATACTACATGCATGCTACATACATACTACATGCTACATACATACCACATACATACTACATACATACTACATACATACTACATGCTACATACATACTACATATATACTACATACATGCTACATACATACTACATGCTACATACATACCACATACATACTACATACATGCTACATATATACTACATGCATGCTACATACATACTACATATATACTACATGCATGCTACATACATACTACATGCTACATGCATGCTACATACATACTACATACATACTACATGCTACATACATACCACATATATACTACATACATACAATACATTCATACAATACATACATAGACATACAGTACATATAACATAGAGTAACATACTTACCAATACTTGTCACATTGTTCCCCGAAGCCATTGTCTTTTCCGGAATAAATATTAACATAACAAACCACAAAAATACTCACCCACGATCCGAAGCAGTCCACGAGTGTGTCCCACGACGATCTTGGGTAGAGAACTGCAGCATCAGATGATGCTGCCGTTCTCTACGGGCTGCAGGAATCCAATGACGGAAGGTAGGTATCCTTCCGCACTGTATTCCTCCGCCACTTAAAAAAAAAAAAGTCCCTAGTCTCACTTTATGCCATTGCTGCGTGGGAATTTCCCACACAGCAATGGCATAAAGTGAGACTAGGGACTTTTTTTTTTTAACATTTAACACATTAGCCGGATGATGGGACTACTACTGTCCCATCATTGGCTAATGTGTCAATCACTGTCATGGTAGCAGGCATCGTAGTCCCTTGTAGACTTGTAGTCCCATCGGACGATGCCTGCACAGACCCCCGGAGCCTGCACAGCCCCCCGGCAGGCCGGCACAGCCCCCCGGCAGGCCGGCACAGCCCCCCGGAGCCTGCACAGCCCCCCGGCAGGCCGGCACAGCCCCCCGGCAGGCCGGCACAGCCCCCCGGAGCCTGCACAGACCACCGGCAGGCCGGCACAGACCACCGGAGCCTGCACAGACCCCCTGGCAGGCCGGCACAGCCCCCCCGAAAGGCCCGTACAGACCCCAGAGAGGCTGTACAAGGGCAGGAAAGGGTTTTTCTTATTCCGATACCGGAAGTCCCATAGACTTGAATGGGACTTCCGGTATCGGAATCGGCGATACCGATACTTTTTTTAAAGATCGGCCGATACCATCCGATACGATACTTTGAAGTATCGGACGGTATCGCTCAACTCTACTCAACACTAGTTATCAATGAATAGCCCAAAAATGAATATTCTTGGTTTGGCCTGCCATCTTGGTACTCCTTTTAGTCCCTGCCACAGACACACTGCAGTGTATTATATCAGCGACCATTTGATTGCATAGTTGTTATCTGTACCGGATTTCCAAAGACTCCTGGACTAAAAGGGCACATTACAAAATGGGTGTGTATGTTCATAGAAAGGAAAGGGCATTTCGTGAGGAAAAGAATTAGTATAGGGCTTAACTGCTTAACCATCCCCAGAAATGGCAGAAATGGTCTAGACTAAGACTAGAGTTCCACAAGTCTCATCAAAGTTTGATCATAGTTTAATTAGAGTGGGATCCGATGTTATCAAATGTGGAGAATATGGAAAAAAAACCTCCATCTAGTCCATTTTATCAGTATTTGAAAATCAGGCCGAACTTGGGTGTGGTCCGATTTTTTTTATGCATCCATTGACTTCATTGGACAAGTGCGATCCAATTTAGGGAAACAAATCGTGCATGCTACAATTGGGCATGTGCAAGATCACATTAAAAGAATTGGCCTGAGTAGGATCTGGTGTTTTGTCTGATCGCATTCCGACCGAAAGTATGTTTAAAAATAGAAGTAAAAAAGTACACAAAAATGCCCTTCTCCCAGTAAAACTTTTTTTTTTTTTTTTTTTTGTATTTTGAAGCCTACATCGATTGTACCATTGTAACCCAGACTGATCTCTAAAATGGTTATTGCAATCAATAATAATTTTATTCAGATTTTAGTAACTTATCAGCACGTGAGATTTACAATTTTGGCCACTACTATGGCAGCATAAATCACAGTTGCCAGCTGAGTTTCATTACAGATAGACCCAAGATTTTGGAAAAGATGATTAAATTGGTTGGAAGCAGAGAACCTACTAATGTAATGCAGGTGACCGGATGCAACGCACAGAGCACACGAGACAAGAACAGTTAATGAACGGTGTAATTTACAGAGGTTATACAATTGGTAATTCAATTCAAAGAAAGCCCAGATGAACGGCACCAAGGCTCTAATCCACCAGCAACAAGTCGAGGATCAATCACAGGCACACAGTGTGTAAAACACTGCTGGGAATAACGGTGCTCAGCATCAGAAAAAACATGCTAAATTTGTAAAAGAAGGAAAAAGATGCGGCACTCACCCAGATTTGCAGTGCAGTGTTTCTTTATTCAACCATTAAAGGTCACACAATAAAGGACGGGCAGATAACATGAGGCATGCGGGGAAAAAAGATGGACAACATACAATTGGTAATAATAACCAATGCAAATCAACAATGAACCATATAACGATGCAACTGTAATAACAATGAAAGCTCTTTGGTTTATAAATAGCACTAATGTTCTCTTTACAAGGTGGTTACATCCGTTCAAAGGAGTTAGCACGTAAGTTCTTCCTGCAATTTTGGCCCTATCGGGGGTCACTGAGTTTTCCCGTCTAGAGGCACGGTCTTAACCGGTGCAGTTTGAGACTCTGGAACTTGACTGGCACAGTCTGGACTCTGGGTTTCACTGGGTGCCATCTGGACCTTGTCAGGCAATGACCCGCACCCTAGGGACGTAGACTTTCTGCTGAGGCCTGTTATGCTGGCCTCGGCATAGAATCATAGAATCATAGAATCGTAGAGTTGGAAGGGACCTCCTGGGCCATCTGGTCCAACCCCCTGCTCAAAGCAGGATTCGCTAAATCATCCCAGTCAGATGTCTGTCCAGCCTCTGTTTGAAGACTTCCATTGAAGGAGAACTCACCACTTCTCGTGGCAGCCTGTTCCACTCATTGATCACTCTAACTGTCAAAAAGTTTTTTCTAATATCTAATCTGTGTCTCCTCCCATTCAGTTTCATCCCATTGCTTCTAGTCTTTCCTTGTGCAAATGAGAATAAAGTTGATCCTTCTACAATGTGACAGCCCTTTAGATATTTGTAGACAGCTATTAAGTCTCCTCTCAGTCTTCTCTTTTGCAAACTAAACATTCCCAAATCCTGCAACCTTTCCTCATAAGACAGGGTTTGCAGACCGGTCACCATTCTGGTCGCTCTTTTCTGAACTTGCTCCAGTTTGTTGATGTCTTTTTTAAAATGTGGTGCCCAAAACTGGACACAATATTCCAGATGAGGTCTGACCAAAGAGGAGTAGAGGGAAATAATGACTTCACGTGATCTAGACTGTATGCTTCTGTTAATACATCCTAGAATTGCATTTGCCTTTTTTGCTGCTGCATCACACTGTTGACTCATATTCAGTCTGTGATCTATTAGTATACCCAAGTCTTTTTCACATGTGCTGTCACTTCCTCCCATTCTATATATGCTTTTTTCATTTTTATTGCCCAGATGTAGTACTTTGCATTTCTCCCTGTTAAAAACCATTCTGTTAGTTGCTGCCCACTTCTCCAGTTTATTTAAATCTTTTTGAATCCTCTCTCTCTCTTCTCTAGTATTAGCTATCCCTCCTAGCTTTGTGTCATCAGCAAATTTAATCAGTTTACCCTCAATTCCTTCATCTAAATCGTTGATAAAGATGTTGAACAATACAGGGCCCAGGACAGAGCCCTGTGGTACCCCACTTGAGACATTCTTCCAACTGGATGTGCAGCCATTTACGACCACTCTTTGGGTCCGATCACTAAGCCAGTTATGAATCCACCTAACAGTTGCCTTGTCCATTCCATACTTAGTCATTTTTTCAATAAGGATTGTATGAGAGACTTTGTCAAATGCTTTGCTGAAGTCAAGATATACTATATCTACAGCATTTCCTTGATCCACCCAATCAGTGATACCGTCATAGAAGGAAATTAAGTTAGTCTGACATGACTTATTAGTTACAAACCCATGCTGACTCTGTTTAATCACTTCATTCTTATCCAGGTATTGACATACATGTTGTTTAATAATTTGTTCAAAGATCTTTCCTGGTATAGAAGTCAGACTCACCGGCCTATAGTTGCCTGGGTCCACCTTCTTCCCCTTTTTGAAGATAGGAACAACATTTGCTCTTCTCCAGTCTTCTGGCACTTCTCCTGTTCTCCAAGAATTTTCAAAGATTATGGAGAGGGGTTCAAAAATTTCTTCTGCTATCTCCTTCAGTACTCTGGGGTGTAATTCATCTGGACCTGGAGACTTGAATTCATTTAGGTTAGCTAAGTGTTTCCTCACTATCTTTCTGTTTATAGATATCCTGGATTCTTCTATTCCCTTAATAGGACAGTGAATAACAGTTGATGTTGCATTTCCTTTCTGAGAGAAAACAGATGCAAAATAGGAATTTAAAAGTTCAGCCTTCTCAACATCCTGTCTTACCATTTCATCATTTTCATCCTGTAAAAATCCTATAGCATCTTTGACTTTTCTTTTACTTTTGACATATCCCCAAAATCCTTTATTATTGCTTTTGACATCTCTTGCAAGCCTCAGTTCATTTTCAGCTTTAGCTAATCTGATTTGTGCCCTGCAGGTTCTGCAGACAGCATTATATTCTTCTTTAGATATGCCTCCCTCTTTCCATTTTATAAACATTTTTTTCTTCCTTTTTAGCATGTGCTTAAGTTCTGTGTTCATCCATCCTGGTTTCCTTAAATCCTTCCTATTCTTCCCTCTTTTCGGAATTGTTAACAACTGTGCTTTGAGAATTTCATTTTTCAAGATTTCCCATCCTTCCTGGACATTTTTGTCTTTAAGGATATCCAGCCATTGGATCCCTCCAATTCTCTTTCTGAATCCCTTAAAATCTGCCTTTCTGAAATCTAACCTTGACGTCTGAGTCTTCACAGGTCTTCCACCTCTAGTTATCCAAAATTCTAAAATTCTAAAATAGCATGGTCGCTACCTCCTAGGGTCCCAGCCACTTTTACCTCCTCAACCATTTCCTCCCTGTTTATAAGGATTAGATCCAAGGTAGCAGTTCCCCTTGTTTTCTCCCCTACCTTTTGGAAGATAAAGTTGTCAGCAAGAGAGGATAAGAATTTCCTTGACCTGTTAGTTTTGCCTCATCCCTGGTTTGTGTCTGCCTCGCTCTCTTTCTTGGCGCCACCTATGCGGTTAGATTTTTATCTCCAGGTACTCTGTCATGAGGGTCACGTCACCTGATCCAGCACAAAAAATTGCTCCCCTGAAATTCTTCTGGTACAAATTGGTTCCACCTGGATTCTTCTGGCTAACAGATGGTGGTCTTTCTACACTAATGTCACATCACACAAGGGCTCTTCAGGGGTATTACTGCTTCCTCTTACACTATATCAGCATCTACTCATTGTCTTCTGTCTCTCATTGTGATTTCTTTCTGGTCCAATGGTTGTTGCAGTCCGGTGCCTCCCATCTTCTAACTGTGACGTCCTCTTTTTTGCTTCCCAACCTGGCTCCTGTGCAGGAGCCACGACGGGAAGCAAAGAAGAGGACTTAACTGTTAGAAGATAGAAGGCACAGGAAAGAACCACAACAACCATCGGACCAAGACCGGACCCGAACCACCCCTGGGTGAGTATAATATAACTAAAATATTCAGAATTGAGAGTCCTCAGTGGTTGATACCTTTTAATGGCTAACTGAAAAGATGGTAACACATTGCAAGCTTTCGAGACTACTCAGGTCTCTTCTTCAGGCTGGACCTGAGTAGTCTCGAAAGCTTGCAATGTGTTACCATCTTTTCAGTTAGCCATTAAAAGGTATCAACCACTGAGGACTCTCAATTCTGAATATTTTTCTATCTACTGGCTAACACGGTACAAAGATATACATCTTTCCTGTGTAATATAACTAGTTTTTCTTCTCTTTCAGGTTACATCGGGGGCTTATCTACAGCATTACAGAATGCTGTAGATAAGCCCCTGATGGCGGTGCCGGCAGCTGATACTCAAAAAAATAGGTAGGTGACAGATTCCCTTTATGTGGCCAGATTATTACTCCATTACTGAGAAATCAGCACTTGGTATGCAGATGAGGCTTGAGATCTGATGCCTCAGTCACTCAAGCTCTAATTCCCACCCAGCACTGCCTCCTCCTGCTTGACTGACAGCTTCTTTGCCTAAAGTCACACAGCATAGAGACTGTCAGTCAATCATGAGGAAACAGAGCTAGGTGGGTAATAGAGCTGGAGTGACAGAGGCTTCACATCTACCATTGCTCTTCAGCCTTATTTGCATATCAATTCAAACACTGATTTCTCAGTCACAAAGGAATGGACCGATTTTGTGATGTTGCAGCGATATTACTAGCGATATCGCTGCATGTGATACTTACCTCCGACCGGCTCCCCCGCTGGTTATCGCTGATCGCGCGAGAAGCTGCTGGATCATTTCTCGTCGGTCACTTCCTGCGGCGCTTCCTGCTGTGACGACCAGCGACGCGTGGAGCCGGGCGGGAGGACACAGGATCGCCTCGTCTGACAGGTAAGTAGCGATCCCCGTCCCCAGCGATGTCGCTGGTGAGATCTGCCTGTGTGGCAGCTCACTAGCGACCACCTAGTGATGCACCAGCGATCCTGACCGCGTCATATCGCTAGTCGGGATCGCTGGTGCATCGCTAGGTGTAACGGTACCCTAAAGGTATTGTTGGACTTATCTTTAACAGAGCTATCAGTGCATATAAAAAGTTTTTGGGGGTAAATCCCTGCTGACTGTTCCTTTTAACAATAAAAATATGCCATGACATGTCTGGTATGTAATTTTCACATGTGATATGAGGCCCTTCATATCAGAATTCATTATTAATGTCCTGAGATGCCATTTACCCATTTACTTAGGTTACCATTATTTTATTTACGGTACATTCATATACTGTATTTGATTTTTGCAGTTATAAAAATAAAATTTTTATACTTTTATGGGAATTTTGCACTTCAGTGATTTGTGTATAGAAATGGTTGTTTTACAGGAGTTTTGCCATGGCGAAGATGATGTCATAATGGGTATATGGGAAAAGAACTATTAGATGGAGGATGTGTGATGGGTATATGGGCACAGGACTATGAGATGGCGGATATGTATGATGGTATATGAGCACGGGACTATGGGATGGCGGATATGTATGATGGATATATGGGCACGGGACTATGGGATGGCGGATATGTATGATGGGTGTATGGGCATGGGACTATGGGATGGAGGATGTGTGATGGTATATGGGCACTGGACTATGAGATGGCGGATATGTATGATGGTATATGAGCACGGGACTATGGGATGGCGGATATGTATGATGGATATATGGGCACGGGACTATGGGATGGCGGATATGTATGATGGGTGTATGGGCACGGGACTATGGGATGGAGGATATGTATGATGGGTTTATAGGCACAGGACTATGGGATGGTGGATATGCATGATGGGTATATGGGCATGGGACTATGGGATGGAGGATAATCATTATAATTTGTTATAACTAACCATCTAAAATGATTTAAACTTTACATTAAATGCTGAAAAAAACTGCATGCTAGAATTGCCACTTTTTGGTCACTACACTTCTCACAAAAATGCAATAAAAAGCTGTTAAAATTGCTTTGTACCCAGAATGATATCAATAAAATCAGGCTGTCACACAATTCCATCCATGAACGTAAAAAAATAACAAATCTCAGAATATGGTTACACAAATCACAATTTTTTACACAGCTCAGATTATTTTTAGCTACTATTACATAAAAAAAATTAAAAAAACTAAAAGCCTTATAATAAACTTTATAAATTTGGAATTGCTGCAAAAATTGTGACCTGAAGAATCATATTGTCCGGTCAATTTTACTAAACAATTAATACTGTAAAATATAAACTACTAGCTGAAGAGCCTGGCGTTGCCCAGGTATAGTAACTAACCGTGGATAGTTATATCAAATTATAATGATTATCCTCCATCCCATAGTGCCGTGCCCATATACCCATCATACATATCCGCCATCCCATAATCCCGTGCCCATATACCCATCATACATATCCACCATCCCATAGTGCCGTGCCCATATACCCATCATACATATCCGCCATCCCATAATCCCGTGCCCATATACCCATCATACATATCCACCATCCCATAGTCCCGCACCCATATACCCATCATACATATCCGCCATCCCATTGTCCAGTGCCCATATACGAATCATACATATCCTCCATCCCATAGTCCTGTGCCCATATTCCTATCATACATATCCTCCATCACATAGTCCCATGCCCATATACCCATCATACATATCCTCCATCCCACAGTCCAGTGCTCATATACCCATCATACATATCCACCATCCCATAGTCCCGCACCCATATACCCATCATACATATCCTCCATCCCATAGTCCCGCGCCCATATACCCATCATACATATCCACCATCCCATAGTCCGGTGCCCATATACCCATCATTTATATCTGCCATCCCATAGTCCATTGCCCATATACCCATCATACCATCATCTTCACCATGGCAATCTATTCTGACATCGTCAGCATGGCAACTGTTATGACATAACCGTCACCATTGCAACCCATCAGGATCGCCATGGCAACCATTATTACATCATAATGCGAGGCGGGGCTTGATACACACACACATACATACACACATACACACACCCATTATGACATCATCTTCGCCATGGCAACCATTCTGACATAATCGTTGCCATGGTAACCTATTATGACATCATTGTCACCATGGCAACCATTATGACATCATCTTCGCCATGGCAACCTTTATCACATCATTGTTGCCATGCCAACAATTATGACATCATCATTGATACACACACATACACACACACACATACACTCAGCTTTATATATATAGATGGCAGAATTGTGGACCAAACTGTTTTTCAAAACAAACTACAAATCGAACCTGAGACTTCAGATCCGAGCCTGAAACGCATCAATAAAAAACTACTGGAACTTCTCCAAAAGTGTGGAACTTCTCTTCCCAAAAAAGCACCATGGTCAATTTTATACATCTGTACCTCTTCACTTATTGTTTTACCTTCAGAAGAAGACGTTCTTCTTTCTGTTGGTGTGACAGCAGCTAATTACGCACAGCATTTATTAGAACTGTGCCAACCATAACTCCATCAGGTGAGCATTTTATTCTGTGTGTTTGTCTGTTTCTTGTTTTTCTTTGTGTAATGATGGATGATATTCAAAACTACGGATCACGCAGCAAAAAAAAAAAGAAAAAAAAACAGGCTCTCATATGGCTATGTTGGAAAAAAATAAAAATGTGGAAAAAGAGTAAAAAGAAAGCACAAAATTGGAACATTGCTGGATCGTGAATTAGTTAACATTAGCGATGAGCGAATGTGCTTGGATAAGAAGCTATCTGAGAAGCTTGGGTGCTAGCCGAGTGTTTTTGGCGTGCTCGAAAAATATGCTGGCGTCTCCGCAGCAGCATGCGAGACATACAGCCGTGGGGACTCGAACATATTATTCGAGCACGGCGAAGACACTCATTTAGCACCTGAGCATTCTCATATAGCACCTCCTTATCCGGGCACGTTCGCTCATCACTAGTTAACATGTGTGCTATAACATTAACAAGGGACAGGTCCGATTCCAAAAGTGTAATGCAACTGTAACTCGCTGTGCAGCTGTGTGACCGAGACACATTTGTGACCTTTGGTAGCAAGTAATGAAAGTTTCTATTCAATCACTGCAAGGAAAGTTCTTAAAGACTAGGTGGAATTGATGCAGAAAGAATATTAAAAAATATGACTTTTCATAACACAATATTTGATAAAAAAAAACTGCAAAGATTGTGGAAAATTGTGCAGAAAAGTTCATGCCAGCCATAAACTTTTAATAAAGACCCTTTAAATTACAACTTTTGCCAAATCCCGTAGGCCGTCCCCCACCTCTCCAGTATCCAAAGGTCCCCTGTGAGTGTAACAATACCCTTCTTTATGTTCGGCATTGACCGTTTCCTGATATATAAATGCTCGAACAATTATATTCCATATGGTAAAAGCTCCTTTCTCTGTGGAATAATAAACTGGAGTGAAAACAGACCGATCGTCCGAGAGGAAATTCTTACGACATGTCATTTTTTCCTTTTTTTTTTCAGAACAGCTACGGAATGAAAACAGATTTCAGCCTCCTTGTACATTCAGCAGCCGACTCGGGCGAATACATGTTCTCCCACCGCGAAACAGGCTCTCGTAACGGAGGATTTAAGCATTCCCATTGCCGTCTGAACCACGTTTGAATTACAGATGAGCATCGTATTTTTCACAACTCGCTTGTGGATTAAGTTTGTATAACGCTTAGTTGAATTAATTAACTATGTTCTGATGATGTTTTGCAGTAACTTAAACAGTTGTAATTTGCAAAACATAAAATCAGAAAGCAGATTACAATTAAAACCTGGAAACAGTTACAATAAACTCAATAGTGCAGAGAAAAAATAGGAAAAAGGCAATGTAATAAGAGACAGTGAAACTTAACTTTTCTTCTTGTGGAGAGTGACAAGCCAAGCCTGGCATGTCAGAGTGAGAAGACTTACAAGGCATGCATGCTCCTCTGGGAAACTAAATATGCAAATTGTCTATTCAGAGAGGAAGAGGCCTAGAACTCTAGCGCCACCTATTTGAAGTAGCGATCCTAAAAGTCAATATATACTCTTTAACGAGCCTAACAGTATGACATAGGATAAAAGCAAAACCAGAATCTCAATTTGCAGATATGGTGTTTCGGGGGTGTTGCCCCTCATCAGTGCAAAGTATGAGATCTGATTTGGCTACGTGAGAGACTCTGGACTCATCTCATCTCATCTTGTAACCCCTTTGCAACCAATTAAATCCCACTGTTGCGATTGACAGCGGCATTTAAGAGGTTATCGGCTTCAAAAGTGGCTGGGGTCGATACCGCAGGGTGTCAGCTGTCATGTACAACTTACACCTGCTGGAATTGTGGCTGCAGGGGTGGCGCTATTCCTGATCTCCATTTTAAAATGGGGATGCGCTAATAAGGCCTGCTAGCAATCGCCGTTTTAATGCGTATTGGTGCATTATCAGTTTAAGGGGTTAAAGTCATAGCGTTCTTTTATGTCCTTTATAGGGAAAGGGTTAAAGGGAAAACTGTCTATTGTGTAGATATTTATGGTAATCATTTCTTTTTTGCTATAAACAAGATGAGAATCGTTGATGTCGATGGTCACAACGGTACCCTAAGGTCATGTCATGACCCCAGGGTATGGTGGCCTGTGAGATCCACGTAACCCTAAGCTGGGTCTAACAGGCTGTGTCAGTGAGACACTGACAGTCTCATGCACTGCAGTACATGAGTACGGCAATGTATGATACCACAGGTCAAAATAAAAATTATACGTGTCCCACAGTGATACTAAGCAAAAAAGTGAAATAAAATATGTAAAAAAGTTTTTTAAAAAAGCGCACACAAATCAAAAAGCCGTTTCAACACTCAAAATGCAGCATTTGTGGTAAAACAAAAATAAGCCAAAAAACGGACACATTATTGATATTGCCACATCCGGAATGACCCGCTCTAGAAAACTGGCACGTTATTTATTCCGTAGGCGAATGCCGTAAAAATAATAAATAAAAAACACGCCAAAAATGTCACTTTTTCATCATACTGACTCACAAAAATGTGACTAATAAGCAATCATTTATGGGGCTCCAGAAGTAAAAGCTGGGCACAATGTATAGGCACTACAAAATACGGGGACTCTACACTTTATGAGGGCACAATGTATGGGCACTAAACTGGCATATTTACAATTCTACAGGAAAAAAGCCTGGTGTAGAGGTTACAAAATAGTCGCTGTAACCATAGATTAATTGAGAGGCGCAATTTCTACAATGGAGTCACGTTTGGGGTTTTCATGATGTTCTGGCACCAGCTCCACCTGGAAACTATTCTACTAAAATCTTTGCTCCAAAAGACAAATAGCGCTCCTTCCTTCCCATCCCTGACCTATGGACAAATGGTAATTTCTGAGGACTTATGGAGCACCACTGCATTCAGGAGAAGTTGCTTAAAAAATTCTGATATCCAGTTTCACTAATTAACCCTTGTGTACCTGAAAATTTTGCAGCAAATTCAAAAATTACATTTTTACCACTAAAATGTCACATTTCCACATTTCAATGTTATAAAATTCTGTGAGGCACCTATGGGTTCAAAATATTCACTACACCCCTAGATGAATTCTTTAGGCTATGCAGTTTCCAATATGGGGTAGTCTGGGGGGTTCCTGCTGTTCTGGCACCTCAGGGGCTCAGCTAATGTAGCCACTATGTATTCAAATGAAATATGTGTTCTGAAAGCCAAGTTGCGCTCCTTCCCATCCAATCCCTGCTGTGTGCTCAAACAGAAGTGTTAGGGCTGGACGAACACAACAAATTAAAAAATAATAGGTGCGTTCGCAGCCCGGGGTCCACCGTGCAGAGGTGGTACACTGCTGCTAGGTAATGGCGGGAGTATAAAGCGGTGTGGAAAGGTCACACGTGGGTTAACATCACCCAGTGTGAACAGGAGCAAACTGTTAACTCACAGAGCCGCACTACCGATGAACATAAATGCCGGAACCTGTTTAGCTCAGAGCCCGGCTACTGAGCGCACAGAAGGTGGTAACAGAACTCTGCCCCAAGGACACGGGGTCAGAGTCCCTCTAGACCTTCTGAGCGCGTGGTGTCGCAACTACGGACGCCGCTATAGACGCTGACTACGGAGTATAGAGCACGTGCACTGAGGCGTGCCGAGTCACTGATGGAGACTGATGCCTGTCTCAGACTCTGTCCTACCTTCACCTAAGCCTGGGCGCTTAACAGGCTAGGCTGCACAACACATGCGTACCAAGGGTAGGGGTTTCTTAATGAGTCATTCACCAGAGACATTCATACAAGCATACAACATTCACTCCTCATAGTCTGATAATGCAGTCTATACTAGCGCATGGCCGAGCGGCCATGCAAACCTTTTATAGCCGCGTGCTTCCGCGACCTTCCTGGCTTTTCGGATGGACCAATCCGAGCTGGAGAAGGACCCGAGCATGTGACCTTCGATCTCCAATGGGAGATCACTCCACGGGCACGCTCAGTGGACCGACAGGAGGACTTAGTCCCTGGAGAAACTCGCTGCTGACCAGCATGCGTCCCTATAGTTGGGCCAGAAGTGACAGCAGCAACCAAACCCACGGAGCTAGATGGGCCAGAGCGCCGGGACTGACGAGTCTGCTGAGCAACCTCCTCTGCGGCTGGAGAGAAATGAGAGACCGCCGGAAGCAACAGGAATCTGATGCCTAACAAGAAGTGTACAACTACATATGTGGTACTGCCACATTCTGGAGAATTTGCATAACCAATTGTGGCATCCAATTTCTCTTATTACCACTAGTGTAAATTATAAATGTTGTGCTAAAACAGCATTTCAGTGGAAAAAAAATTTCATTTTTTGTTCTCACATCTAAAATGTTATAAATAATGTTTTGTGACCCCCTAGATGAATTACTGTAGGGGTCTAGTTTCCAAAGTGAGATAACTTGTAGGGAATTTCCACTGTTTAGGCACATCAGGGGCTCTCCAAATGTTATATGGCATCTTCTCTCAATTCCAGCCATTTTTGCATTAAAAAAATCAAACGTGCCCTGCCGTGCCCAAAAACAGTAGTTTTCCCCCACATATGGGGTATCGATGTACTCAGGAGAAATTGCATAAAAGATTTTGGGGTCCATTTTCTCCTGTTGCATTTGTAAAAATAAAAAAAAATGGAGGCTAAAGTAAAAACAATTTAAAAAAAGTAAAATGTCAAGGGTTAATAAACTTCTTGAATGTGGTTTTGAGGACTTTAAGCGGAGCAGTTTTTAGAATAGTGTGACTTTTAGGTATTTCTGTTACATAGACCCCCCCAAAGTTTCTTCAAATGTGATGTGGTCCCTAAAAAAAATGGTTTTGTAAATATTGTTGGAAAAATGAGAAATTGCTGATCAACTTTTAACCCTTCTAGCTTCCTAACAAGAAAAAATGATGTTTCAGAAATGACGCAAATGTAAAGTAGACATGTGGTAAAAGTTTCTTTATTAACTATTTTGTGTGATATAACTCTCTGTTTTAAGGGCATAAAAAGAATACATTTCAAAGTTCCAAAATTTAAATTTTCCAAATTTTCAATATTTTCATAAATAAACACAAGTGATATCGCACAAATTTTACCACTATCATGAAGTACAATATGTCATGAAAATATATTCTCAGAATCAGTGAGATGCATTGAAGTTATAACCTGATACAGTGACACTGGTCAGATTTGAAAAATTTGGCCTGTCAATAAATATAAAATTGGCTTTGTCTCTATGGAGTTACAGTCAACTTATCGTCAATATTACTGTGCTTGAACCACAATAGCATGAAATTCCAAGTGGCTCCATCATTGTGGATGTCTGTGTTGTTTTAAAAACAAGTCAGAAATTGGGAGAAGAGGCCCACTTCTTTTTCCCCAACTTGGTTTGAATAAAAGGTATCTTCCTATATTGAGATTTGTGAATCAAGCTGAGCCTACCGGAGAGAAGATGGATGGGAGGTACCCAAGCGTACACATCTACTTATACACAGATTCTTCTCCTTCCTAGTATTCCTAAACTCAGTATAATAAGGGACTAGCTTGGGATTTCGTACAGCATGAAACTTCAAACAGGTTCCCTAAAAATATTTGATGCAACTGGAATATGCGCTTTATGTGTAATATTTGGGGTGCAACAGATGTTTGAAGTTGGAAAGCAAAATGACAAGTTATTTACGTTTTGGTGCTGTATCCGTGTAAAAAAAAGTGAATGGGAGAAAGCTTAAGTGTGAAGGAAGATTACTACCTGTTCTTGTCATCTCTTCCCCTGTACAGCCTACAGTGAAATCAGGGGAGCGACAGGAACTTTTATTCATATTATCATCCTCTCTGTTCCAAATCATAGTCCCTGATCAATCTTTGGATTTGTGCAATTTTTTTCTCTGTTTTGTGTTTGTTTGTTTTTAACCTGTTTTTGATTTGTACCAAATTCTTCTTTTAATTTTCTCCTTTATTTATTTGTGTTTACTTTTTTATGATCTTTGTTTTCCATATGTATCATTACTTTTTAAAAAGTTGCCCAAATCTTGAGCAGGTATACGCCAGAGTCCCCCTGGAGGTATTTTATGTATAACTCATATTTTTGTGTAAAGTATGCAACCTTTTAGCGGAAGATGTGCATTTTTTGCATTAAAAAGGTGTGAAAAATAAAAATAGGCATTTTTTATTTTGTGCAAATTTGATGGACCACCTGCACTGTTTTGAAGAACAAATTGTTAGGTGTTGGGTTGCTGCAGAGGTTCAACAGGAATCCAGAGCCTCACATTGTGCGGTCTCCCATTACCTTTTGACTGCAGAGGACATTGCTCAGCAATCCCAGCTTCCTAGACGCTCTCCCCAGACCTGCTCTGTGGGGTTGGCTATTGCTGCCACCTTTGGGTCAGCAATGGCAATGCAGGCTGCTCAGCAGCAAATCACTCCAGAGCCTAAGTCCCTCCGTAGCTCTACTGAGCATGCTCACGAGACGATCTCCCATTGGAGATCGGGAGCCACATGTCCAGTCCCTTCTCCAGATCTGATTGGTCCATCTCAGGGATCTGGAAGCTTCCAGGAGGTCCTGGCTATAAAAGGTTCGCATGGCCGCTCGACCATGTGCTAGTATAGTCTCTAGTTGCTACTGTGTGATTGATGATGGATGCATGAACCTGCGAATGACTCATTAAGATCCCCTCCCTCTGATATTACGAGTGTGTATAGGGACTTAGCTTTAGAGTCAGCGCCAGCCAATGGCAAAATATAGTCACAATAAGCATCTACACAGTACTGGCGTCTGACAGTGTGCCCCCTCTTGGGCATTGTCGACTAGCGGCAGTGTCTGTTGTCACGCTGCAATCTGCAGCTCCTTTTGGCGTCCACAGTTGTGATGCCGCATGCACGGTAGGTCTAGACAGACGCTGACCCTCTGCCTAGGGCCCAGCTCCTGTGACCATATACCGTGCGTGCACTCCTCTGAGACCTGTGATGCTAACAGGCTCAGCCCTTTTGTGTTTTGCACTTAAGGCATCTCTGTGAGAAAAGCAGAGATCGCTCAGCACACCTTGGTGACGTTCAACCCGCGTGCGTTATACCGCCATATCGTACGTCCGCCATCAGCTAGCAGCAGTGTTACCACCTTCTGCACGGTGGACCCCGGGCGGCGAACGCACTTTGCGTTATTTTATATTTAGTGCGTTCCACCGTCCCTAACACAAATAAGAGATAAAGAAAAAAAAAGAAAACTGATGTAAAAAAAAAAAAAAAGTGATGAATTGGACCCATAGCTGACATCTGTTCACTTTTTGCCATATTAAGAAAATAGGGAGGCGTCTTTATTTTTCTATAGCAATAGGAAGGTGAGCAATTGCATATCTAATTGCCTTCTGCAGGTACTCAGGATATTTCTCCCCCTTTACTTGGAAAATTACTATTGCCTAGAATTCTACAGATATTTTTGGTGTTGTCAGTTCTGTCAATTTTGCATTGATTTGTGCCGAGGTAACAATTATGAGATTTGAAACACCATGAACTTTTAATTTTTGGAAGTGTTCTCAGACTCTGACGTTTTGCGCACATGGAGGTTTTTGAAGATTTTTTTTTTATTAGGTTCGCTCAAAAAATGCTTCAAATATTCTTCCTATTTATTTCTTTTGTAAAACCAATTTGCTGGTCATATGTTCAGTCTTTTCAGCATTTTTCTTCAACTTCAGCTAACAATGCCTGGTGTGAGAAAATAAAGTGCATATCATTTCTTTGAACAATCTCCTGAGGGAAACTAAGCACTGTTCAATCAAACTACCCAACTTCGTTGGAAAAACTGTCCAAAGACTCTTGAAAAAATCTTTAAAACTGCTTTAAAAAAATGAAAAAGCTCTTCCAAAAAATTCCCAAAGAAAAAGCATTTCCTGAAACCCTTTCAATTAGAAAACTCGTGATTTTTGACTGCCTTCGAAAAATTGTGTGAATGTATCCTGAGACTCTCAGACCCGGCTTGAGACTTTTTTTTTCATATTTACCAAACAGTATGCTTTGCTGAAAAAACTACATTTAGACGTCTATGAGTATTAATTGCCAGGTGTCTACTTTTAAAAAATATATCGTAGGTTTATAATGTTATTTTTAATTAGTATTTGAATTGCCAGGAATGTAAGAATTCTCCAAGGTAAGGGCTAACTTCTCTCAAACTGTTTCTCCGATTCTGAGTTTTCCCAGATGGTTAATTTTAGTTAAAATAAAGGCAAAGGAAGTTTGTTCCCCTTTATATCTTCTTTATGCTTCAGCGATAATTGGATTCATTTTTTTCAGTGGCTTTTCTAAAACTTTTCAACCATTACCGAGTGAGAAGACAATCTAATCCTCACATCGTCTGGTACCATTTGCTTCATAGTCCATTCCAATTGTGGTCTTCGAATACCAGTCCTACAACCATTTTACCGAGTGCACTATCTTATGCAATTATCTTCCTTCATCTCCAAAGATTTACAGAAAATGTGAAGTCTCTCAGGGGTAGAATTGATATCAGAAGGTTTTGTTACTTTTATTGAGATTGTACAGATGTGTTTGAATATCTTTAACGAGTGATGTCCCCTTCAGCCACATCTCGTCCCCCCCTAACATGAATCAAGTAACATTTTTATGCTCATTGACTGCTCATTGTAATTGCTTTACTAACCAAACTTCTAGATAGGGAATGGCCCCGGGGCCCATCTGAGATGATTTGATGATTGTATGAGTGTTTTTTTTCCTGTTTATAATGAGCTAAAAGAAGAAATGGAGCATAATATGTCTTCATACTACAAGTGATTGGTTCTCATCTTCATATTTCCTTTGAGCTACACAAGGCACATAATGATTCCTTGAAGGATATCTTCATCTTTGTGGACTTTGTTAGGAGTTTAAGAGCAAAAAGCAGCTTAAAAAGAAGTCTCTCAGCTTTCGGATTGGATGACGATGGCTCATTAACGGCTGGATACAGCTTACAGAGATTTTTTTTTAATAATTTCTATCTCCTCTACCCAGTGACTGATTTTTTTCAGTGCAGCCTCCATGATACTGCAGTATTAGACACCTTGACAAGTTGGCCTACTATGTGGGAAACCTCTTCTTAAATTTTGTAGCACCCCATGTAAAATAAAAAATTTTCTGTTCATCTCCCACAGCATCCGAGCGAAATCTCCCGTTGCTCACATTACATTGTTACACCAAGCAAACACATATCACTTAAGAACATACTGCAGACTAATCAAGTTTCGTCCAACAAGAGTGTGAGTGCTGCTGCCCACAAGCAACTGCTGATGAGCAGCGGCACTCACATGACATAATAATGGGGTATAAGGGTTATGTTTCTCTCTGTGCAAAATGACATGCCTGACATACCAGTGTAAGGAAACTTATAGGACATGCAATTCTCCTCTGAAAAATGAAATATGCAAATTGCCTCTTCAGAGTGGCAGCGGGACTGTTCCTTTAGTGCCATCTTTTGGAAGTAGCAATCCTAAAACTCATTATCGACGCTTTAAAAAGCCGTGGCATAAGACTTAGTATTAAGACCAAACAAGAATATCAATATCAGAAATGTGTTTCAGAGTGTTTGCTCCTCCTCAGTGAAAAGCATGAGCTCTCATTTGGCTGTAAGATGACATAACAATGTCAACCGAGCACCAAGAGACCAAGTTGCAACATCGTTGGAATGTTGATTGCGCAGTAAATGAGTATACTTTTTTTTTTTACAAGGAAGACTACATAATTTAAAAATGAGAAACAAATCCAGTTGCATCATAATGCCCAGGAGGACATAATTTAAAAATGGGTTTTCCAAGTAATGGAGATCCTTTTTATTGACCATGATAAAAAATGTATGTAAAACCTATATCCATATTCTAATACAACAAATCTACATACAGAGTTGAGTCATAGGCGGACATACCGCCCGTTCAACTGTTGCAATGCACCGGGGACCAGAGTCTCTAGGGGGGCCCTTCAAGGCGGCTAATGATGAGGTCAATGTGTAGTGGCGGCAGGGAGTGATCCAAGCAGCTCCGCTGCCTGCAAGAGGGAATAGCAGGAGCGGAGCTGCAAGGGTCCGTCCTGCTACCTGCCCGCCGCCCGAGCTTCCTGTCTGACACAGAGGAGTGCCGCTGAATGACGTCATCATTCAGCAGCTGCTGTTGTATGAGCGAGGAAGCGCGGGCGATGCTGCGGACAGGTGAGAGGAGAAAGGTGGGGTGTGTGTATATGTATGTGTGTATGTCTGTGTGTATGTCTGTGTGTGTATGTGTGTGTGTGTGTGTGTGTATGTGTATGTATGTCTGTGTGTATGTATGTGTGTATGTCTGTGTGTATGTATGTCTGTGTGTGTATGTATGTCTGTGTGTATATATGTGTGAATGTCTGTCTGTGTGTATGTATATATGTGTGTTTGTCTGTGTGTGTATGTATGTATGATGCCTGGGGTGATGGGAGAAGGCCATGATGTTAGTGATAGAGAGAAGGCATTGATGGGAGTGATGGAGAGAAGGCAGTGATGGGGTGATGGAGAAAGCAATGATGGGAATGATGGGGAGGAGGGAGTGATGGGTAGAAGGCAATGATGGGAGTGATGGGGTGATGGAGCAGGCAATGATGGGGGTGATGGAGCAGACAATGATGGGAGTGATGGGGAGAAGACAATGATGGGAGTGATGAGGTGATGGAGCAGGCAATGATGGGAGTGATGGAGCAGGCAATGATGGGAGTGATGGAGCAGGCAAGGATGGGGGTGATGGAGCAGGCAATGATGGGAGTGATGGAGCAGGCAATGATGGGAGTGATGGGGTGATGGAGAAAGCAATGATAGGAGTGATGGAGAGAAGGCAGTGATGGGGTGATGGAGAAGGCAATGATGGGAGTGATGGGAGAAGACTATGATGGGAGTGATGAGGTGATGGAGCAGGAAATGATGGGAGTGATGGGGTGATGAAGCAGGCAATGATGGGAGTGATGGGGTGATGGAGCAAGCAAGGATGGGGGTGATGGAGCAGGCAATGATGAGAGTGATTAGGAGAAGGCAATGATGGAGTGATGGGGTGATGGAGAAGGCAATGATGGGAGTGATTGGGAGAAGGCAGTGATGGGGTGATGGAGAAGGCAATGATGGGAGTGATGGGTGATGGAGCAGGCAATGATGGGAGTGATGGGGAGAAGACAATGATGGGAGTGATGAGGTGATGGAGCAGGCAAGGATGGGAGTGATGGAGCAGGCAAGGATGGGGGTGATGGAGCAGGCAATGATGGGAGTGATGGGGTGATGGAGAAAGCAATGATAGGAGTGATGGAGAGAAGGCAGTGATGGGGTGATGGAGAAGGCAATGATGGGAGTGATGGGAGAAGACTATGATGGGAGTGATGAGGTGATGGAGCAGGAAATGATGGGAGTGATGGGGTGATGAAGCAGGCAATGATGGGAGTGATGGGGTGATGGAGCAAGCAAGGATGGGGGTGATGGAGCAGGCAATGATGATAGTGATGAGGAGAAGGCAATGATGGAGTGATGGGGTGATGGAGAAGGCAATGATGGGAGTGATTGGGAGAAGGCAGTGATGGGGTGATGGAGAAGGCAATGATGGGAGTGATGAGTGATGGAGCAGGCAATGATGGGAGTGATGGGGTGATGGAGCAGGCAATGATGGGAGTGATGGGGTGATGGAGAAGGCAATGATGGGAGTGATGGGGAGAAGACAATGATGAGTGAAGAGGTGATGGAGCAGGAAATGATGGGAGTGATGGGGTGATGGAGCAGGCAATGATGAGAGTGATGGGGTGATGGAGCAGGCAAGGATGGGGGTGATGGCGCAGGCAATGATGGGAGTGATGGGGAGAAGGCAATAATGGGAATGATGGGGAGAAGGGAGTGATAGGGAGAAGGCAATGATGGGAGTGATGGGGTGATAGAAAAGGCAATGATGGGAGTGATGGGGAGAAGGCAGTGATGGGGTGATGGAGAAGGCAATGATGGGAGTAATGGGGTGATAGAAAAGGCAATGATGGGAGTGATGGGGAGAAGGCAGAGATGGGGTGATGGAGAAGGTAATGATGGGAGTGATGGGGTGATGGAGCAGGCAATGATGGGAGTGATGGGGAGAAGGCAATGATGAGAGTGATGGGGTGATGGAGAAGGCAATGATGGGAGTGATGGGGAGAAGGCAGTGATGGGGTGATGGAGAAGGCAATTATGGGAGTGATGGGGTGATGGAGCAGGCAATGATGGGAGTGATGGGGAGAAGACACTGATGGGGTGATGGAGAAGGCAATGATGGGAGTGATGGGGAGAAGACAATGATGGGAGTGAAGAGGTGATGGAGCAGGAAATGATGGGAGTGATGGGATGATGGAGCAGGCAATGATGGGAGTGATGGGGTGATGGAGCAGGCAAGGATGGGGGTGATGGAGCAGGCAATGATGGGAGTGATGGGGAGAAGGCAATGATGGGAATGATGGGGAGAAGGCAATGATGGGAGTGATGGGGTGATGGAGCAGGCAATGATGGGAGTGACGGGGAGAAGGCAGTGATGGGGTGATGGAGAAGGCAATGATGGGAATGATGGGGAGAAGACAATAATGGGAGTGATGAGGTGATGGAGCAGGAAATGATGCGAGTGATGGGGTGATGGAGCAGGCAATGATGGGAGTGATGGGGTGATGGAGCAGGCAAGGATGGAGGTGATGGAGCAGGCAATGATGGGAGTGATGGGGAGAAGGCAATGATGGGAGTGATGGGGAGAAGGCAGTGATGGGGTGATAGAGAAGGCAATAATGGGAGTGATGGGGTGATGGAGCAGGCAATGATGGGAGTGATGGGGAGAAGGCAGTGATGGGGTGTTGGAGAAGGCAATGATGGGAGTGATGTGGAGAAGACAGTGATGGGAGTGATGAGGTGATGGAGCAGGAAATGATGGGAGTGATGCGGTGATGGAGCAGGCAATGATGGGAGTGATGGGGTGATGGAGCAGGCAAGGATGGGGGTGATGGAGCAGGCAATGATGGGAGTGATGGGGAGAAGGCAATGATGGGAGTGATGGGGAGATGGAGAAGGCAATGATGGGAGTGATGGGGAGAAGGCAGTGATGGGGTGATGAAGAAGGCAATGATGGGAGTGATGGGGTGATGGAGCAGGCAATGATGGGAGTGATGGGGAGAAGGCAATGATGGGGGTGATGGAGAGGGCAATGATGGGGTGGTGGGGAAAAAGAAATGATGATGGGGTGGTGGGGGAGAATACAATGATGGTGGTGGTGGAAAGGGCAGTAAATGGGGGTGGTGGAGGAGGAGGAAATGATGGAGGTGGTGGAATGGGCAATGATGGGAGTGGTGGGGGAGAAAGCAAAGATAGTGGTGGGGAGAAGAAAATGATGGAGGTGATGAAGAGGGCAATGATGGGGTGGGGGAGAGGACAATAATGGGATACATGGAGAGGAGGACAATGAGGGGTGTGGGGGATTGGGATGGGAGGAAGGGGGACTTTTAATGGCCTTAGGAACAGGGGAGGTGGAGGAAGACATTATTATCTCTTATTATGTCTAACACAGTCCCTTATTATATAGTGTACTCATTATGTCTAACACAGTCCCTTAGTATATAGCGTACTCACTATGTCTAACACAGTCACACAGTCCCTTAGTATATAGTGTACTCACTAATTCTGTATAACACCATCCTTAGTTGCATAGTTTCCTCTTTTATTATGTATAACACCATCCCTTATTACGTACCATCCTCTCTAGCTATATATGGTGCCATCCCTTATTATATAGCTTCCTCTGCTGTTATGTATAGTGTTGTCTCTTACATAGTGTATTCTTGTTAATTTTGTTAATTACAGTGCCCTCTTTTATTACATAGTCCCCTCTCTTTTTAGATATAACATGACTGCTGATGGAGGAGCCGGTGACCAAACAACCAGTACATCAGCTCCTCCATTAGAAAGGAAGCTTTCCCATGCTTCATCAGCCATCATTGCATTATATAGCTAACAAGACAGGACGGTATGTAATAAAAAAACAGGGCTTTATATAATCCAATATGTGCAGACATTTAATTGTCAGGGATGCTATGAGATAAAAGTGGATCTGTCACCATTAATATAAATAGATGTTTTAGACTTGCTGGGGCTGATGTTCTAACTTTGAAAATCCATGACAGAATGGCTGTGTAATGTTTAGAAAATAAAATGACTATTTCATGAGTCCCAGTATTCATTTTCTGTCCACCAAGCCCAACTGACAACTGCAACTTATACCGAGCAGTGTGAGTTTTCAGCAGCAGCAGGGAAGAGGCACACTGAGGGGGTAATCAGGCAATTCAGCTTACTAGGCAGAAGTTAAATTTTACATTTCAAAAAGGATTATACAGCGATTCTGACATTTTTTTTTAAAAGTAAGAAAAGCAGTTTCATCAGAAATTATATCTACATAATAATGTATACTGTTTGTCTGTTTTAAGATTCTTTGGGCTGCAGAATTGTGAATCTATCTCTGATGAATTAGAATATATTCAAATGTGGCAAATTTCATTGCAGAGATTTTTGTGTCTAAAAAACTGTTCCATTCATCTGAATGGGAATGTTGTGGTGGCAAGCATATGGATTTCTGCAAGTTCCATATGAATGAAAAGAGCAGTTTCAGAAATTTCTATGACAAAATTTAAAGTGTGAGATCTGCAAAAAAAAGGATACAAATCCATCAGAACGCCTGCTTGCTTGTGATGACTTTCTTTGCTCTTTCCTTCCCCTCTCTCGGTATTAGAGATAACAGAATGGAGAGGAAGTGCATTGTAAACAGATCTACAAGATATAGACTAGAAGGAAAACTCATGGAGTGGAGATAATTGTAGTATTAGAGCTGTGCAGATGACATCATCCTGGATACAAACAGATCTCACATCCAACCTATATTACTGGGAGAGACAATCCCACAAGAGAAAACTCTAAAGCTTGGATCAGACTGCAAAGTGCATAATAGAGGGTCTGGTAATGAATGAAGGAATGAGTATCGTAACCTGAAACTGAATGCAACTTTAGCAACAAATGGTAACCACTAACATACTGTATGTGAAAATCATTTTTTCCATGTCATCAGACCTTAATTATGTTTACACAGTCACAGTGAACACCTTTCAAGGCACAATGTATTGTTAGTTAAAGTTGGAAAAAAAAATTCAGATTTTCTAATTTTTCTTTGATTGGCCTCCAATGGATGTAAGGAAAAAAAATAACAATTTTGCAAGTTTATTTAAAATCCACTAACATTTTCTATCTGCTGGAGATAAGCAATGATTTGAGGCTAATTAAATTCATGTTGAACTTTTAGGAACTCGCTGTACCTGGAAAAGTCAAACAATTTGCGTTTTGCTTCACACAAATCTCTAAACATGGCTATCACCAATGCAGAAAAATGCATCAACCAGAGGAGGCTCAGGTGACCTCGGACGCTACCATGTGGGTTTCCCTTTAATGCCTTGCAGCTATTATATTACTTCATATACCATAGCCAATTATTAAGGACTAGTGTAGCCTGTAGAAAAGCAGAGGCAAGGAATGCAGCAGCCTTTTTAGGCTGAATCTGAATATGGAGAGGATGCCACAGTTCGTAGCTCAACAAAAGAGAGAGCCATAAAACACTGAAAAACATTACAGATAGTGTGTGATAGATCAGCAGTGAAGAATTTTTACCATTCATTACCCAAAGCAATGCCTTCATTTGACATTATTAAGGCTTTGTTAGCATTAAAAAGCTTGAAAGGGGTTAGATAAAATTCCAGGAGACCTCACAGCGTTATTTACATCTTTTCAGGGTATTTGGAGTACTTGCACTTTGCCAGACATCAAATATTTTGGAAAAAATTATGCAAAACTGATCAATTAGTATTTTAATCAATTTGCTCATCACTAGAAAACAAACTTCAAACTATTGGTCGGACTTTCATCTCTCTTCCACTTCATGCTAACTTAATAAATAAATGCCAGTAGGACGTAGGAAACTAATAGAAGAAAATATGGCTTTGGAATCAGACTACACTTGATTTGTTTGTAGTCTGTAACCATGGAGACGCATCGGTCTGAACATGGACTGTGAAGTCAAAACGGTAGATTTTCAACCAAGATTATTTGCAAAGTTGCTTCATATATTTTTTTTTAGATACAAAGGAGTTACAAAAGATTGAAAAAGTATAAAAATAAATCACCGTTGATGAATTACGAGAGTGTAATTGATTCAATGGCAATTCCTTCATATGATTTCATCAGCCGTTTAAGTATTCAGATGTATCTCCATGGACGAATTTCTAGGCAACTGGTGGTAAATTTTAATTCTTGCAGCCTTGATAGATAGCACTGGGTTTCCCCTGATACAAATACTATATTAAGTTGGAATATTAGGGAATTGCTTTTTAAGCAGTAGTCTGATAGACCTGTAATTTTGCACGTTATCGCTTGTGGATCAGAAATATTGTGCGTAAAATAAAATATTTTTGCTGTCGCCTGTGTGTTTTTGTTTTAGATTTCATTGTAAATGGTCAAATCAACTAGTAAAATGCAAAAAAACTCTGTAAAAAAGGAAGAAAATTCACTATTTTGATGAATTGTTTTTTACTGTGACTCTCATCATTCATATCTGATTCGTACAAGTTTACAGTTATGTTCACACATCAGAATGATGTGACACACACAAGAAAGCTGAAGATCTCTCTAAATAAAGACAAAGCATTTCAGGGGTATTTCTTTGTAGTAATATAGGCTGGGACTTGTAGTTCCACAACAGAACTATTGGAATTAGTGTACTTATGTTTAGATATAAATGCACCGAAGCCGGAGCCTGAGTATAATTATACAAGTCCCAGAACGGTGAGGTGAATTCTTATATTTTTTTTTATTATTTATAGTGGGGTTTATTACATCACAGCTGCTACAGAACCTCTTTTGAAGACGGAGAAGAAGCTTCCTTTCCGTCACTGAACAGCATTTGAAAGAGTCATTATTTTCAAAATATGTATAGTATCATTTTTGTCACAATTTGGGGTACCGCACCTTTGAGGCCCATTGCAGCTGCTGAAGAACCTCTTTTTTGAATAGGAAAGAAAAATGGCATGTCAGCCAGTGTTTTGCTTATGAAAAGAAACTTCCTGCATGAGTCAAATTTGACAGCCTGATTCTGCAGGAACAGATAAGCAGTGTCCATGTGGCACAACTTATCTCTCTATAGTCAAGGTAGATAGATGATTGATAGATATTAGATAGATAGATAGATAGATATTAGATTGAAGATAGATAGAGAGATAGATAGATAGATAATAGATAGATAATAGGTAATAGATAAACAAGAGATAGATAGATAGATATGATAGACAGATAGATAGATAATAGATAAACGAGACATAGATAGATAATAGATAAACGAGAGATAGATAGATATTAGATAGATAGATAATAGAGAGATAGATAGATATGATAGACAGATAGATAGATAGATAATAGATAAACGAGACATAGATAGATGATAGATAGATAATAGATAAACGAGAGATAGATAGATAGATAATAGATAGATAGATAGATAGATATCAAAAGCAGCAATAACAATGTACCCGGGTACCATGCCCGCCAGGCAACTACCAAACCTTCAATTTATCAGAAAAAATTGGAGGCAGGACACCATCTTGTAAAGGTGAAATTATAATGGCGACGTTTCGTCTCCAAGTGTGAGCCTTTCTCAAGTCTCTTATTGTATAGACAATATTTTTTTTTAATTACTTCTGATTTGAAGAATTTGCTGCAAGTTGTACATTTTGCACATAGATTCTCCCCCACTACCCTTCACTATCCTCTAAACAATTGTATTTGCGCAGCCTGTAAACACTCCTGCATTCAGAACACACAGATCCACAGTGGTATACATTTTGCGTGCAATCCTCTGGGTACTCACAGGGCCACTGTTTTGTTGGGCAGTAACGCGGGCTGTATGGTTTCCGCCAGCTCGCCTCCATTGCACACCACCTTGATGAGTTTCTGTCGCCCCAGTCCCTTGGAGCGCTCCACGGTGCACAGGCAGCTGTCAGTGATGAGGTCCGGACAGATCCTGCTGGCCAGCGAGCTGCCTACAAGGGCTACACTCAGGAAGCAGATGAGGACCCCAAGCAGATGTGTACGATCCATGTTAGGACATCTTCACGTCAAACTTTCCAGATTTTATATATATTTTTTTTTAATATTATTATTTCCCATTAAAAAAAGTTGTCAGAAGTTCTAAACGCTGCGCACGGAGCTGTCGGTGAATATATGAGGGCCATCATGGAATAATATGCTGTCATCTCACTCCAATCAGCTGTCAGGGAGATAAGTTGCCTACGAGCCAAAGTTTATCAGAACTTACAATAATGCTGGAGAAAAGTTGTACAGGAAAAAGTGTGTTAGGCTATGGCTGTCAGCAGCCCCTTCCATCCCTCGCCCTCCTCCTCCCCTTCTCCATCCCTGCGTCCAGCCCACTCAGTTCTAGATCATTGGTCCCTCTGGTGCGTTCACAGCTACTACACGGACATTGACCGCAGCACAATGGGGTTGTATCACATCATATATCAGATCCTCACTATCTTTCACTGCAAGAAAATAGCAAATCTCCAAGAAAAGCATGACGAAAGTAACATCTTACATTGGCTGTATTAGCCTCATTCACAATCTTGGGTTTCACAAACTTTCGCACAGTTTTATAACTTTATTATCAGTTGACAGTGTCTTACATTTCTTCAGGATGGGGCCTTTGACGACATCTTTTGTTTTCCTCTCCCCTGCCATGAATTTTATTAAGTAATCACAGTACATAGTTGCATGAGGTCCAGAAGCAATTCTGTTGGTTATTTTCAGCATTCATCAATAAAAAATACATTAGCATTATAGTACAGGTTATAAAGGCTATATGTATTTGTGCAAATATTTTACAAGTAGTAATGACTAAAATCTGCTAATTAGGTTGTCTGGGACTTTAACATTGATGGCCTAGGGGGTGCGACACCCGGCACCCCCGCCAATCAGCTATTCTTGGTGTCAGCAGTGAGGGACCTATTCAATTACGGAGCTCAACAGCTCCATCAATGGAATAGTCACCACGGCCAGGTACTGCACATCCACCCTCTATTGATTTGAATAGCAGGTGGAAGTGCAGTACCCGGCCATGGCCACTATACAGCTGATGGAGCTGTGCTGTGCACCTCCATAGATGAGCAGTTACAGCACAGCTAATTGGCGGAGGTGCCAGGTGTCGCATCCCAAGCGATCAGACATTGATGACCAATATAAAGGTTAAGCTATCAATGTTCAAGTCTTGGAACACCCCTTTAAAGGGGGCATCCGGGGCTTTATAAAAGACAAAAATGTACCTAAGCACAAACAGGCAGGTAATTGCAGCATATCTGCCTGTTGTTCCCGACGCCGTTCTTCCCTGGCACAGAGCAGTGCTCCTGCCGGGGATTCAACTACCTCTGCTGATGCGATGAGGCATGACTTACAACGTCAATTAAAGGTGAGGTAAAGCCTGTGCTCATTCAGTAACTTGCAGGTTTCTAGAACAAATTTACCAAACATTTCTAATAGGCAGAACGTATTTACTTGGATTAGACCATCTGGAAATGTGCAAATTTATCTCATTATCTCAGGCTGGATGATTAATTTAGTGCATCTTTTTCACCACCATTTTACACCACCTCGTAGAGTCTGTTGCTCAGCTTAGTCCACACCCACTTTCCAAATAAGCCCTTCCCCTCATTGATGAGCCACACCCCTTTGTACAGTCCTAAATGACTGTAGCACATTGCATGTGTGGCATCATAATCCTGTCTCTATTTGGATCGTGCATCTACCCCCGATGTGTTCTGAGTGTGTAAAGTAAATTACAACTCTTCTGGTTTGGACCTAAATTGACAAAAAACTAAAGAGTTGTACTTGCTTGGTCACTAATGGAATTAGCATGGGGTTAAACAAAGTATCAGAGTCTAAGTCTAAATACCCACAACCTCGTGTACTATTTCACACAGAATTCCCATATTGATATTCCAAGAATAGTCATATTTAGTACCAGCTGAAATGAAGATGAGCTGATGTTACCACGTTACAGGACCAACACAGAGGGCAAGAATTGTGGTCCGGGAAACCACGGGTCGAGACTGAGTTTAGTAAAAAAGGAGTTCAACAGGGAGGGGTTGGGAACTTGGGACAGACAAGAAAATGATGTAAAAAACATGGACAACACCAATTGGAGTAGTAAAGTGGGGGAAATAAGTATTTGATCCCTTGCTGATTTTGTGCGTTTGCCCCGTGACAAAGACATGAACAGTCTATATTATTAAGGGTAGGTTAATTTTAACATTGAGAGATAGAATATCAAAATTATAATTCAAAAAATCACATTGTATAAATTCTATACATTTATTTGCATTTTGCAGTGAGAAATAAGTATTTGATCCCCTATCAGCCATTAAGAGTTCTGGCTCCTACAGACCAGTCAGATGCTCCTAATCAACTCATTACCTGCAGTAAAAACAACTGTCTTACATAGTCACCTTTATAAAAGACTCCTGTCTACAGACTCAATTAATCAGACTCTAACCTCTACAACATGGGCCAAAGAGACCAAAGAGCTTTCTAATGAAGTCAGGGACAAGATCACAGACCTGCACAAAGCTGGAATGGGCTACAAAACCATAAGTAAGACGCTGGGTGAGAAGGAGACAACTATTGGTGCAATAGTAAGAAAATGGAAGAAATACAATATGACTGTCAATTGACATCAGTCTGAGGCACCATGCAAAATCTCACCTCGTGGGGTATCCTTGATCATGAGAAAGGTGAGAGATCAGCCTAAAACTACACAGCAAAAGTTGTTAATTATCTCAAGGCAGCAGGGACCACAGTTACCACGAAAACCATTGGTAACACATTACGCCATAAAGGTTTAAAATCCTGCAGTGCCCGCAAGGTCCCTCTGCTCAAGAATGCACATGTGCAGATCTGTCTGAAGTTTGCCAATTAACACCTGGATGATTCTGTGCATGATTGGGAGAAGGTGCTGTGGTCAGATGAGACAAAAATTGATGTCTTTGGCATTAACTCAACTCGCCGAAATGCAACCTATGACCTATAGAACACTGTCCCCACTGTCAAACATGGAGGTGGAAACATGTTTTGGGGGGTTTCTCTGCTAAGGGCACAGGGCTACTTCACTGCATCAATAGGAGAATGGATGGAGCCATATACAGTAAAATCCTGAGTGACAACCTCCTTCCCTCCGCCAGGACAATAAAAATGGGTCGCGGCTGGGTCTTTCAGCAAGACAATGACCCAAAACATACAGCCAAGGCAACAAAGTAGTTGCTCAAAAAGATGCACATTAAGGTCATGGAGTGGCCTAGCCAGTCTCCAGACCTTAATCCCATCGAAAACAAGGAGAGAAGGTTTTTCCACCAATATAGAAGAGGATTCTTTACTGTTAGGGCAGTGAGAATCTGGAATTCCTTGCCTGAGGAGGTGGTGAAGGCAAACTCAGTAGAAGGGTTCAAGAGAGGCCTGGATGTCTTCCTGGAGCGTAACAATATTGTATCTTACAGTTATTAGGTTCTTTAGAAGGACGTAGATCTGGGGATTTATTCAGACGGAATATAGGCTGAACTGGATGGACAAATGTCTTTCCATCTAGTTTGTAAAGTACATGGACTCTACTGTATATCTGATGAAGACTCAGAGCCTTAGATGCAATGCGTTGTATCATGCATTTATATTTTTAAATGTTTTTTTTAACCAATAAATGGCTTCATCCACATGGGCGAGGCACCATCACTTGCTGTTTTTGCCCTGAGAGCATCTCTTGAAGGTCTGCCATATTGTGAAATATTCACAGCCTTTTTTTTTAAACAATACAGGAATACACATTTCAATAGAAAGGTTTTCTATAAAAAGCCGGGAGGAACAGGGGTCATTTCCTGAGTTTGGCTACTGTGTGAGTAGCTGTCATGTAAGTGAGTGAGAACAGTGCTCCACACAGCATGTATAGATATATATCTTGTGTTTCGATTAAAACAGACAGGTCACATCGAAAACCTTCCAAAGTTATCATTAATAAGGAAAAACATAGGACTTTTGGTTTACAACATTACAAAATCTGGGTCTGATTCATCTAAACTGTCTAAAAGATTGTCTGTCTTTGTTGCTCATAGCAACCAATCAGAGCTAGGTTTTCATTTAT
This sequence comes from Dendrobates tinctorius, assembly GCF_039654945.1. Classification (NCBI taxonomy): domain Eukaryota; kingdom Metazoa; phylum Chordata; class Amphibia; order Anura; family Dendrobatidae; genus Dendrobates; species Dendrobates tinctorius. The sequence goes on along the minus strand of NW_027361814.1, from coordinate 19,083,800 downwards.
TAAACAGCTCTGATAGAATGAAAGCTGCGCTGTTATTGGTTGCTGCAAGCAACATATAGTTATCTTTCAAAAGATTTGAATAAATCTGCTCTTTATTTCCCTTGTTGTTCTTAGAAAACAACCAAGGTTTTGTTTCTTTATGGTGTTCATTGTGTGGTAAAAATGGCCGCGCAACTTGATTCTCCATGTCAGTAAAGGTACTGTCACACCAAGCGATATCGCTAGCAATATCGCTATAACTTGAGACGTTATAGCGATATTTCTAGCGATATCGCTGTGTCTGATACTTACCTCCGACAGCTCCCCCGCTGGTTGTCGCTAATTGCGCGAGAACGTCCTGGACCGTTTCTCGTCGTCAGCTTCCTGCGGCGCTTCCTGTGGAGAGACGAGCGACGAGCGTGGAGCCGGGCGGGAGGACGCAGGATCGCCTAGTGTGACAGGTAAGTAGTGACCCCCATCCCCAGCAATGTCGCTGGTGAGATCTGCCTGTGTGGCAGCTCACTAGCGACCACTTAGCGATGCACCAGCGATCCTGACCGCGTCATGTCGCTGGTCGGGATCGCTGGTACATCGCTAAGTGTGACAGTACCTTAAGTCACAGGCTGAGCTTCAATAGATAGTAGACGTGGAGGCTTTCAGCAGGCTCCCGGCTGCCAGGACAGCCCATCAACCCCTCTTTCAATTGTGTTGTAGGAGGTTGATGGGAGCCAATATATGTGCCCACTGGAGATCGTGAAATTTAAATGCCGCTGTCAGTGATTGACATTGATATTTAAATGGTTAAATAGCAGCAACTGGAGTCAGCGCAGATCGCTGCTGTTATAGTAAGATGCTCTGTTGTGCATAGCTGCTGGCATCTCCTAAGTATGGTGTGGTACTAGAAGGTACGCAGGATGCAGAGACGAGGAGCAAGACGGTTTAGTGCTTTTAGTAATAACGTATATAGGCCTAGAGGAAACTGTCCTCTGCCGTAGCCTGACCAACCAAAGGGGTAACAAGAGTTGCCCTCGCAGGGGCTCAATACAAGCAAACACAAACAGAGTAGAACACGACTATGTCCGGCAAAAGCCGGTCACTATAGGGCCGCGGTATGGCTGACTACTGGTCCTTAACTATATAGTCAACTTAGCCGTCCTTACATCCCTCGGCGTTCTGGATGGTGGTTCTTCACCGTAGCAGCCGCTGGGCCGAGCTGCTGAAGAGTTGACGTAGTCTTCGAGCATTCCGACGCTCCGGTGACACTGGGGCACCACGGGCCCCGGAGGAGTCCTTGGACGGATGGGCCGTAGCCCCCGGAATGGGGCAAGCGGCAGCGATGCGGGGTGTTGATTGGCAGGCCTCCTGTGCAGCTAACAGCTGCGATGGGGAAACCGCAGCGAGCAACGGCCCAGCCCTTGCCGCGGACCGGAGCAGGACAGTGGTGGCCTCCGACAGCACTGGACTTGCCACGGCCACGAGTGAGAGCAGGGTGGCAGGAGACAGGTCGCAGCCGCGGGCTGGAGCGAGGTGGCAATGGCCGCGAGCGACCGTGGGCAGGCCACAGCCGCAGGCTGGGATGAAGCGGCAACGGCTGCGAGTGACCGCGGGCAGGCCACAGCCGCGGGATGGGATGAGGTGGCAACGGCCGCGGGTTGAAGCGGGGCAGTGGCTCTCGGAAGGTCGTCTTGGCGCCGTCCCTCTGCTGTCCTAGGTGAACATCTCTCCTTGCTCTGGTAAGTCGCTTTGGCTCTCAGTCGCTCCCACGGTTTCCTGCTGCTTCTGTCCCGGTCTGCTGACTCATCGTGATTAGCGTTCCCCACCCCGTTTATACCGGCTCCTCCCCCAGCCCATCTGTCCATCTCAACAGCCCGTCCCTGAACCCTGTCCCCCGGGAACAGTTTCCCCCGGAACCTAGGTGACGGTCCCTTGGTTCCGGCCCGGACACTTGGCGGGGGGCCCTTCTTCCCACACTCCCCCGTCCTGTATGCTCGCCAGTCCCTGGGCGAGGGTTTTGGTAGACTCGGGTTAGTTTTTCGAGACGACAGTCCTTGTCGCCATATGAACTGGTCCTGTTCGTAACGTTCAGGGGGTTTGCCAGCTGTTGATCGCTCGGAGCGTCGGAGTTTGGGTATGGTGGATGGTGGTAGGATAGTCGATTCTGGTGGGATGCCCGGGTCTACTGTGGTGTCATTACTTGGGTGACCCGCGGAGGCGGTTGGGGAGTCCTCCTCGTCATCCAGGTCTCAGACCATGGGCGGGGGATCGGGGACCTGAGGGATCGGTTCGGGTCAAATGGGATCAGTGGACGCACAAGGCCGTAACATGTTATGGTGAACAACGCGAGTGAGAGGTGCGTCGTTTCCTTCGGATTGTATTTTCTACACAGGCCCGTCGGGGCTTATCCGGCGCAACACTCGGTATGGGTTCTCCTCCCACGTGGTTCTAACTTGTTTTGGGGGCGTTGATCTAGTACGAGTACCCGATACCCAGTCTGGAAGTCAATTGGTGGGAGCAGCGCTCCCCCCGGGTGTTCTAGATCCTGGAGCTTTGTATGGACGATTCGGTGGAGGGTCTGCAGCCAGTGCCGGTGGTTTCGGACCCACGAGGATACTCCGGTCCAGGGTTGGGGTTCCTCCCAGTTTAACTCCACCTCCGTGATTCCTTTACCTTCTCGTCCGAACAGCAATGAGTAGGGGGTGTAACTAGTCACCCGGTGCACCCGGTTATTATATACCCACACCAACTCAGGGACGTATTCAGGCCAGCGGGCCTTTCGGTCGCTCTCCAGGGTACGCAGCATTTAGACTAGTGTCCGATTGAATCGTTCACAGGCCTCGTTTCCCTGTGGGTGGTATGGCATAGTCCGAGACTTATCGATACCGTAGAGATGATGTAGTTCTTCCCTTACTCTTCCTAGGAAGCACTCTCCTTGGTCCGAATGTATTCGTTGCGGGCAGCCGTACACTTGGATAAAGTTTTTACAAATCGCATAGGCGGCCGACTCCGCTGTCTGGTCCCGGGTAGGGGTGACCACGGCGAACTTGGTGAAATGATCCACCATAACGAGACACTGTTCATACCCCTGGTAGGCCGGACCTATGGTCAGATAGTCCACTGTGAGGAGCTCGAGGGGAGCTGATGTTACAATTGTCTGCACCGGGGCTCGTTGCGTGGGAGGTTTAGCGAGCTCGCACGGGCGGCAGGTTCGGCAAACTTCTTCCACAGCAGCGTGCAAGCGTGGATGGTACACTATCTGCTGCAACCATTGCAAAGTCTTTTGAGCACCAAAGTGAGCCCCCTTTTCGTGGGCTTCCCGAGCCAGTTGGCTGAGATGGTATCCGGGCACAATCACTTGCCATATTGTAGCAGACGTTGTTCGTGACACGGCTTTCCGATATAAAAGTCCCTTTTTGATGACCAGTTTCTCCCACTGGCGCAACATCAGCAACATGTCCTGGGTCAAAGTCTGTCTCTGTGAGCCAGTGGGCAATTTGCCGGTGGCCACCCATCGGCACAGGAGTCCAATTTCTCCATCCTCCTGTTGTTGCTGGATCCACTTGTCGCGTGGCTGTTCCAGCATTCCCCCTAGGGGTCCCGGATGAGGCACTTCTTGCGCGTTGGCTGTAAGCGCGGTGGTGGTGAGGGCGAATGGCGTCTCTTCTCCTTTTAATTAGTCGTCTCGATTCCTCCCTGGGGTGGTGTGCCAGATTCAGGAGAGTGCATCAGCGTGTACGTATTCAGCCCCTCTTTTGTAGATGATCTTGTAGTTGAACTTGGCCATCCGAGCCACCCACCGCTCCAAGGCCCCCAGCTTGGCATTCTCCAAATGGGCTAGTGGGTTGTTGTCAGTCCGCACCACCACCTCAGAGCCCGCCAGGTACTCTGCGAACCGCTCCGTCATTGCCCACACTACCGCGAGGAGCTCGAGCTTAAAGGAGCTGTAATTGTCCGGGTTGCGTTTGGAGTCATGCAGCGACCGGCTACCAAAGGCGATCACCTTCTCTCAGCCGTCCTGCACCTGTGACAACACAGCTCCTAGTCCATGGAGGCTCCCGTTGGTATGTAGGATGAACGGTTGCGAGAAATCCGCATACACCAATACCGGGGCTTCTGAGAGTGAAGCTTTGAGATCTTGAAACGCATCCTCTTGAGGTTGCTGCCACTGGACCTTCCATCCATTCACCCCGGCTGGAGTCCCCTTCAGCAGGTCCTGCAGGGCTCGGGCTCGGCGTGCAAAATTCTTCACGAACCGATGGTAGTAGCCGGCCAACCCCAGGAAAGCCCGCACGTCTTTCACTGTCTCGGGGGTAGGCCACTCCTGGATGGCAGCAACCTTTTCCCGGGATGGTTTGACACCCTCTGTCGAGGCGGTATGCCCCAGACATTCGATCTGGGTGCGGAACAGGTGGCATTTCTGGGGCTTTACCTTCAACCCATACTTCAGCAGCCGGCCGAGCACCTGCCCCAACTGCCGCAGGTGGTCCTCGAACGTGGCAGAATAGATGATGATATCGTCCAGGTTTATCAACGTGGCTTGAAAGTTGAGGTCTCCCAGACACCGCTCCATCAACCGCTAGAAGGTTCCTGGGGCATTCGCCAGCCCGAACGGCATCCGATTAAACTCGAACAGCCCCATGGGAAGGATAAATGCCGTCTTGGCTCTGTCTTCCTCCGACATCGGCACCTGCCAGTACCCACTGGCCAGGTCTAGAGTCGAGAAATACGTTGCGTTTCCCAAGGCGGACAGGCGGACAGAGACTCCTCTATGCGGGGCAGTGGATACGAGTCCTTGATGGTGCAGGCATTCAACTTTCAGTAATCCACACAAAAATGCAGGGTGCCATCTTTATTGCGAACCTGTACAATGGGGGCTGCCCAGGGGATTTGGCTCTCTCGTATGACCCCCTTCCAAAGCATTTGAGCTGAAAGGGTTTCCACTTCCTGGTATAGCTGCGGTGGTATTTGCCGATATCGCTCCTGGATGGGGGCCGCTCCTGCCGTGGGGATCCCATGCGTGATGGCCGTGGTACAAAGTCATCCTCATGACTGACGAAGACACCATAATATTGTCCGAGAAGTGTCTCTACCTGGAGGAGTTGGGCTGGCGCTAGGCTGGAAAGTTCGGCCCGCATTCTCTCCAGGATGGCTCGACCTTTCTCCTGGGTCGAGGATACAGCAGTCTGTAGGGTTCGTACCGTTACTGCCCAAGGATCTTCAGGCTGCACCTTAAACTGGACCGCGGGGTCCGGCAACATCTCCTCCAAAGGCCTTACTAGTTTCGGCCCGGGGCTTCAAGGTGATATCTTGGTCTTCCAGGTTGACACAACGCACCAGGACGGTTCCTTCCCGCACTGTGGTCAGTGAGTGGGCTGCCAGTATGCCAGGGTGCAGGCGCTCTGAGTAGCATGGTTCCACCTGCACCTCCACGCCCTCCAGTGGCATCGGGGCGCGGATTGGCAGGGCAACCACCATCTGCCCTGGAGGAAGCACGAGCGGGGGGCCGCCGACGTGATGACCTTGCCCAGCGCCTCACCCTCCTGGCACTCCTGGAGCACTTGTGCCTCCCGCGCCCACCGCTGGAAGACCTGCCCTTGGGCCGTGCGAGAACCCCATTGGCTCAGGGTCTCCTGCGTGGAATTGTTGAGGAGTAGATTGCCGAACTCCCGTAGTATGTTCATGCCCAAGATAACTGGATGGTGGTCATTAGTTTCTCCTTGGGTTAGGACCACTCCCCGGCAGCCGAGGGATTTACTACACAGCATCATCTGGAGCCACACCACTCCGGCGACATGTACCGGCAGTTGGTTCGCGGCTACTAGTCGTATCATGGCCTTGCCGCTTCTGGGAAATGCTGCCGAAAGTAAGTTGCAGGCATGGTCGTTATTTGCGACCCCATATCCACTAGGCACCGTACAGCACGACCCTCGACTTCGGCCCACACTATTGGGCACTTAGGGACCAGATCTTCGGGACTTCCACCACCCCTTGCTGTGGCTTCCGGCTCCGAGCGGCGTCCCCCATGCCCAGAGCCCTCTAGTTTAATGTCCACCAGGGTGGGTATCTCCCACGCTGCGGACACTCTCGTGCGAAGTGGCCCAGTTCTCCACACTCATAACACCGGGGCGGTGAGTCCCGGCCACCCCGGGTATTGTGAAGCCCCCAGGGCCCGGGATTGTAGCCAAGCCGGCCGGGCGCGGGCTCCGTTCTCTTCTTCACTTCGGCCAGCTCGCCCCGGATACTCTTGTCTCATTTCCTCAATCCACTGAGGCTCTCCGACAACGTCCACGGAAGCCTCCATGCTCTGGGCCTTCCCAAAGGGAACCGTCACCCTCTGCTCCTGCTCTCGTACCCGGGCCTGACTCCCCACCTGCTTGAGTAACGGGTCCCGGAGTCCAGTCACTAACAGGTCACGCAGGGTAATGTCGATGGGCCCTACCCCTACTCCGTCCTTCCACTCTGTGGAGAGCGTTCATATACTGGGTGATGGTCTCTCCCTCCCCCTGCATCCGACTGAACAACCGGGTCCTCAATTCCCCCACGTTTGTTGGATCCCCGTGGGTTTCTTCCAGAATCTGCAGGACCCTGACCAAGGTGCAGTTTCCCCCGGAACCTAGGTCACGGTCCCCTTGGTTCCGGCCCAGACACTCAGCGGGGGCCCTTCTTCCCACACTGGCAAGGACTCCATCATGCCACATGGTCTGAGCTGTCTATATTCATGAGCGCACCACTTCCTAGCAGGCAGAAAATTGGCAGGCTGGAGAGCGGGGTTCTCCTGAAGATGAAAGATGAGCATGCCCCTTTAATGATCAAATTGAAAACTTATGAATTGTCAGATGCCAGTGATTTAAAGGGATATTCCAATCTCCAAGATCCTATCCCAATATATATATATATATATATATATATATATATTAGGTGTAATAATAATAATAATAATAATAATATTAGCAAATACCTCCAATTGTAAATGTAGTATAGTTCTTCTGATCTGTCATGTTGCGTAACCCATATGCGGGGCATTGCAGTAGCTTAGGTTTCCATGGTTATGACCACTCATATAGTGACAGTTTGTTAGCTGTTAGTGGTCGTAACCATGGATATCTAAGCTACTGAAATGCCCTACACGTAGGGTAAGCAACAATGCGAATCAGAAGAACTATACCACATTTCTAATTGGAGGTACTTGCTATTATTATTATTCTTATTATTATTATTATTATTATTATTATTAATAATAAACTTACTACATTTTAGGATAGGATCCTGGAGATTGGAATACCCTTTTAAGTTTTCAACTATTTCCTATGGGATGCAAGTGTAAAGAAAAATATATGTGCACCAAAATGTATAACTTCTCCCCACCCACCAAAATAAATTATCATCTGGTGTTTGGAATACCAGGTACATAGGCTCGTACAGTAACCTTTTTGACTTTAACCTCAGGAAGGGAAAATTTCATACACAGCATTTTGCTGCATTTTTCATGGGATTTTCACTGCTGTTTTTCCCAAATATTTTGAAGTCCAAAAAATACTGAAGCAACAGCCAGAAATTAATATTGAAAAGAATGAAATATGCAGCATATTGGCTTGCAGCAATATCTAGTTGCGGCATTCTTTTCTGGCGTCTTGATATTGTTTTTTCTTTAAGAAATATCAGAAAAAGGCCTGTCCAAAATGCAAGCGTGAGAAGCATCCTTGCGTGCTTTTATGGTACATATAAGGCTGTAATCACATGAGCGTATCACTACATGCTAATGACACGCGACCGGGAGCCTAGTGTCAATGATCTGTGCTCCGATCCTCTCGCATGAGAGAATCACAGCACAGCTGCGGAGGAGACGGAGAAAGTAGTTTCTCCATCTCCTCCATTGCCAGCATCTGATGGAATCACACTGCACTCGGGTGACGTCCGACTAAGGCTAGCTTCACATTTGCATTTGGCCGAGCTGCAGAGGGCTGCGGACTTCCTCCGTGAAGCTCCGCCCACTGCCGCACTTCCTCCAGTCAACTCCGCCTACGTCTGCATGCGGCCTGCGTACCTATCTTTACCATTGGGTACGCAGGTGGTGCGGATGTATGCGGATGCCTCCGCATGCGTCGTTTTGTTGGATCAGCGACTGCATCAAAATTGTAACATGTTAAAGATAGGCATGCAGGCCGCATGCAGACATAGGCGGAGATGACTGGAGGAGGTGCGGCCACGGGCGGAGCTTCACGGAGGAAGTCCGCAGCCCTCCGCAGCTCGGCCAAACGCAAATGTGAAGGCGGCCTAAAGTGCAATGTTTCACACGCACCCATAGACATATGGATGCGCGATCCAAATTTCTCATGAATTCGCATGCCTTTTTTTTACATCCGACTGGAGCAGGAAAAAAAAACGCCATTGAAAACAGAAGTATAGGATAAAATTGGTGCAAATACAATTTCTCAAGCAGGTCTTTAATTCCCTGCTTGAGAAAGGTCCTCAAATGGACCGAAATATTGCCGTCACTATGGGCTATTACATTTTTCTAATTTTCCATTTTGGGAGTGCTGCCTTCATTTTTGCATGTACATTGTAGGATTGGTGTGTACCTGGGAGGCTCTCCATCCTTTTTCTGCTGGTGCTGCCCTGATTTTTTTCTATTTATATATACATTTTGGGAGAGAACAATAGATTATGTAATATATATATATATATATATATATATATATATATATATATTTAATATACACACATTCAAATTTTATTATTATTTAAGGAGATGAGGGGAAATGGAAAAAAAACGCCTTTTGTGTGAAATGTCATTTTAGCCAGAAGTTATGGGATGGACGGGAGTCTATTGCTGGTTCTAAAAGCTGAGTCTGAGTTTGGCTGTTATTTGTGGTACGTGAGCCAGTCAGCCCCCAGGTAAGGGGTCTGCAGGGAGAAACCAACCTGTAACTAATTTATTATCCGTTCCTTTTTATTGTGTCCACTGAAGCTGAAGCCCTGAGATGACATAAATAAGTAGTTGGTGATATAGAACATATTCAACATGTTTTTGAAAACTGGATATTATAAAATAAAATGAAAAACAAAAAACAATTTTTCCAGTTAGTGAGCCTGCACTTTACAGTTCCCATGTCACTATGTCAGCTTCACATTGCAGCTCATAAACGTAACCAATGACACACAGAGCCTCCTTTTTTCTGCTCCGTCTGCCAATATGTGACTCCGAGGTGATTTAAATTTTAGCAGCAAAAAGAGACGTTTAAGAACTGCGGAGTAATTGTTCTGTTCAGATGTGATAAGTGAGGCTAAGCAGAAAACACCAGGCAGGATCCGAAATATCCTTTAGGAAAAATCGTTTCAGAACAATGAGACTGAAACTTTGAGTTAAGACTATAAAATGTACGACAAGTTACCTATTGCCAGTACTTCATTATTGTCGTGTGAAAGTTGCATTGCAATTCTTAAAAGTTATGATTTTCTTAAGAAAACAGAGAAAAAACTTCAAGAAACCTTAAAACGGCTGCGAGATCTATATACCAATTACTCCCCTAAACTTAGTATACACACGTGGTCAAAATTGGTGCTACTCCTTGTTTAATGACAGAAAATCCCACAATGGTGACAGAAATAACTTGAATCTGACAAAAGTAATAATAAATAAAAAATCTATGAAAATGATCAAATGAAAGTCAGGCATTGCATTTCAACCATGCTTCCACAGAATTTTAAAAAAAATAAAACTCATGAAATAGGACTGCTCAGAAATTATGGTAACCCTGAAAATAATGTGACAAAAGGGACATGTTAAATCACGGTGTGTCCTATAATTAACATCACAGGTGTCTACAATCTTGGAATCAGTGAGTGGGACTGTATAGAGGGCTATAGAAACTCACTGTGCTGTTTGGTGACATGGTGTGTATCACACTCAACATGGACCAGAGGAAACGAAGGAAAGAGTTGTCTCAGGTGATTAGAAAGAAAATTATAGACAAACATGTTAAAGGTAAAAGACCATCTCCAAGCAGCTTGATGTTCCTATGACTACAATTGCACATATTATTCAGAAATTTTATCTCCATGGTACTGTAGCCAACCTCCATGGACGTGACTGCAGGAGGAAAATTTGATGGCAAATCAAAGAGTTGGATAATACGAATGGTAACAAATGGTAACAAAAGAGCTCAGAAAAACTTCTAAACAGATTAATAGTGAACTTCAAGCTCAAGGAACATCAGTGTCAGATTGCACCGTCCGTCCTTGTATGAGCCAAAGTGGACATCCTGGGAGACGACCAAGGAGGACACCATTGTTGAAAACAAAGTCATAAAAAAGCCAGACTGGAATTTCCCAAAATACATGTTAACAAGCCACAAAGTTTCTGGGAGAATGTCCTATGTACAGATGAGACAAGAATGGAACTTTTCGGCAAGGCACATCAGCTTTATGTTCACAAATGGAAAAATGAGGCATATCAAGAACACTGTCCCTACTGTGAAACATGGAGGAGGCTCTATTATGTTCTGGGGCTGCTTTGCTGCCATCTGGCACAGGGTGTCTAGAATCTGTGCAGGGTACAATGAAATCTCAAGACTATTGTCACGATCCAGTTTGGATCTGACAGATTAAATGCACAAAGTAACCTTTTTTTTCCTTTGGCTGTGTGCCAAAGGTGGTTTTGCCCCCAGTGGCCATTTGGCTCAACCAGGAAATCAAATAGCGGCTGGCAATGAAGCCTCTAGAGTTGCTGCTGGGGAGCGAGACTTGCTCTTACAGGCAGACTTACCCAGACAGGTGGGTGGAGTTGGTTCCCATGGTGCTGTCTGGGGTTCCCCGAGGTGAAGGGGTACATCCCGGTAGTGAGCAGATTGGTGTGATAGTCCGCGGGGTCTACGCCAAATCTTCCATACCACCGAAGTAGCCGCCCCTCCTGGTCGTTCGGAGGAAGGCGACCAGGGGGTATATTTTTTCCTCCATTTCCCAGGCCCGTCCCTCACCGGTGTGAGCAGCAGGTGTGCTGCGGGGGAGTAGGGGCAAATCTCTACCCTCACCATTAGCCAACCCTGGGAGGCGTTGACCTCGTGGTGTAAAGGGTTGGAGGGTGGTGTTCCCATGGTGAATAGCGGGAGTGTGAGTGTGGTGACACAGGGGGACGCCTCTGTTGTCGATCCCAGAATGAGTTCACCGAAATACTGTATGACAAACGAATGTGTGGCAATAAACGTTCAAGTCCGGACCTGTGTGTGAACGAGCATATATGGGTGGCCACCAAAAAACATCTTGGAGGTGTGTTGCGGAGTCTTACCAGCTCATACCGAACTTATACATAACTCGTTCCCCAGGTCAGCGCTTTGAAGATGAGTGGTGCCTCCAGAACATACTTTGCCAATACCAGCGGTGCGTTTGTCATAAACCTGAAGTGCAGGTAGTGGATGGGGTGAACTCTGGATCTGGGCATCTCCACTGTAGGTGGTGCCTTGTTGAGGAGTGGTCTTGAGGGTCCAGAGGCCCCTCATTAAGGGGAGGGTACTGTCACGATCCAGGTTGAATCTGACAGATTAAATGCACAAAGTAACCTTTTTTTTTCCTTTGGCTGTGTGCCAAAGGTGGTTTTGCCCCCGGTGGCCATTAGGGTCATTGCACTGTGGTGATTTCAGTTGTGGTTTTCCCCCCGATGGCCAATAAGGTCATTGCACTTTGGTTACCTTAGTCTGTGCACGTAATTATATAACAGGTGTGATTGCTCTATAAGAGAGTATCAGGTGTGTTAATCACTGTTGGTGATAAGTTTCTCATTTGCAAGCATTTGCCCATTTTAATGCCAAAAAAATCAATTCTTATTACTTAAGCTTGTCAACCTTAATTTACTTTATAATAATAGTTAGGCATTGAAAACTGGGGGTTATTTGGCTAAAGTTGTGGGGGGGTAGGGCTGGCTCCAGATTTTCGTGGGCCCTGGGCCAAAGAGTGTCACTGGGCTCCTTTAACACATGCCACAATTCATGATCCTCTGATACGGCAGAGAAATAGCGGTATAGTACAATGAAAAATACTTCACTTCTTACATCTCATGACTGATATCCATTTTAAATTCTCCAAAAGCTCCAAAAACGGACAGTATATTACTCCATACAGTATTATGGCCACCGCATAGTGCGCTATACAGAGTAATGAGGCCCATATATTTCTCCATACAGAATCATTGGTCCCATATAATGTTTGAAACAGTATGTGATGAGCTCCACATAATTATACAGTATATGTTGGTCCCCATGGATGAAGCTCCACTGTGTTATGTGCCCAAATACTGCTCCATATATAATGGGCCCCATTTCTAATGCTCCAATGCATAATGGGCCCTGTAAATGCTGCTCCAGTGTCTGATGTCCACCTTTGGAATGCTCCAGTGTATGGTGGGCCTCATATATCATTCTCAAGAGTATAGTGCTCCCCAAAAATAGCTGTCCAAACATTGGAAACAATTAAATAAGTCTCCTCGCTAGGAATCCCTGTACTAGTCTGGACTCCTCGTTGTCCCTATCTTCCATCTCACTGCACTTGGACTGGTTAGGCAGAGGGCGTACAGACGTGATGTCATCGCGCTCTCTGACCAGAATGTCACTGTCAAGAAAGGTAAGTATTTCAACTTTGCAAGTGCTGTGATCCTGAGCAAGCAGGGGGGCCCACTCGTTGGCGACGGCACTGGCACAGGGCCCCTCATAGTACGCCGGTGTGTCTGACGGCAGGTGTGCACCCCCACCATCAGAGACACTTGATTCTACTATGAGGGACCTTGTGCCAGTGCCGTTGCCAAAGAGTGTGTCCACCCACCTGTCCAGGGCAACGGCACTCGCACGGGTGCGTGCGCCAGGTGGTGACCCCGGACCTCTGGGGGGAGGCAGCCCAGTTAGGGAGGTGGAAAAATTGGCATATGTTGATGTTGGACATTCAGCAGCTGCAAATGGAGTAATTGGAGAAGTCCGCGGAAGAGGAGGACAAAAGCAAGCCATTTTTCTGGCAACCTACGTGTCAGCAAGGGAGGGTGGGACAAAATCCTTTGAAACCCATGCATGGTTCATTTTAATGAAGGTTAGATCATCAACATTTTGGGTCGACACATGGGTCCTTTTTTCTGTCAGGATTGATCCAGCAGCACTGAAGATTCGTTCAGATAACACACTAGCAGCAGGGCAAGCAAGCTCCTATATGGCATATTGTGCCAATTCAGGCCAGGTGTCAAGTTTACTGGCCCAATAGTCAAAGGGGAATGACCGGTGAGGGAGAACATCGATATGGGAGAAGTAGTTTGTTACCATAGTTGACAACTGCTGTCTCCTGTCACTTTTGATCGATGCAGTATTACCAGTTGTGTGAGCGGTACTTGAAAAATCAGTCCACAACATGGTCATGAAACCCCTGTGTCCAACGCCACTTCGGCTGTGTGCACCATGAACACCTCTTCCATGTTGCCCCCTATGGCTCGTTGGAAAAACATCACCGCCGCTGTGTGCTGGGAATGCCTCAAACAAACGGTTTACCAGAGTTGCTTGTTTGTTAGCCAATATTAGCTCTAGGTTCTCCTGTGGTATGATATTTTGGAATTTGCCTTTATAGCGTGGATCCAGGATGCTGGCCAACTAGTAGTCGTCATCGTTCATCATTTTGGCAATGCGGGGGTCCCTTTTTAGGATCTGCAAGGCATAATCAGACATGTGGGCCAATGTTCCAGGTGTCAATGATGCACTGCGAGTGCTGGGTGGAGGAGCACTTTCTGGCAAATCCACATCCCTCCAGTCACGCACAAGCCCTGTACCTGACCTTGCCACGCACATTTTTTCTTGCCCCCTGAGAAGCATCCTCCTCCCCAAAATAATTATGCCCATCATCCTCCTCCTCATCCTCTTCCTCTTCTTCCTCCACCTTGTCCACGAGACTTCCCTGAGCAGACAATGGCTGACTGTCATCAAGGCTTCCCTCCTCCTCTTCCTCCTCGGCTGCAGACGCCTGCACCTTAATGTGCATCAAAGTTTGCATGAGCAGACGCATAAGTGGGATGTTCATGCTTATGATGGCGTCGTCTGCGCTCACCAGCCGTGTGCATTCCTCAAAACACTGAAGGACTTTACAGAGGTCTTTCAGCTTCGACCACTGCACACCAGACAACTCCATGTCTGCCTGCAAACTGCCTGCCCGTGTATCCTCCCACAAATGAAGTACAGCCTGCCTCTGTTCGCACAGCCTCTGAACCATGTGCAGGGTGGAGTTCCACCTTGTTGCAACGTCGATAATGAGGCGGTGCTTGGGAAGGTGGAGCAATCGCTGCAGCTTCTGCATACGACTGGAGTGTACAGGCGACCGGCGGATGTGCGAGCACAGTCTTCGTGTCAGGAACACCACACTGCACTTGCTCACTAAGCCAGTGTGCGTGTCCTGAGTACAAAACAGTGCTCAAAGATACCTGTGGAGCGGGCAGCAGTGGTGAAGATGCATGCTCTAGGATCTGAAGCACGTGACTGCTGGGGGCGTGGCCTAATCTCCACAGAGCTAGGAGCTGCAGGGAAACTCCTAGAAAGGTAACTACAGGACAATGTTACCAAGGGGCATAGACAGAGACAGAAACCAGATAAAGCCAGGTCAAAGCACGAGATAGCAGGACAGTACCTAAGGGTTAGACAGAGCGAATAGTCAGGACATAGCAATAGATCAGAAAACCAGAACGGGCAATGGACGGTACAATAGGGACAAACTGCAACGGAGTAACAATAGCCAAGCCAGGAGGTCAGAACTGGAGAAGACAATAATACCAGAACGTGAGATGGAGTACAGAGTGAGGGAACAGGCTGGGTCATACACGGGAATCAAGCAAGCAATGCAGAATACACGCACACCAGGGGGGTCGGTCAGACACACAGCCAGAATAACATTATAGCTGACAGAGAATACTAGTCTGGAGTGAGTATAAATACCCCTCCCAGATTCAAAGAGAGGCCGGCAAAAGTTAACCCTGTGAGAACAGGACACTTCACACCTTATGGAGCAGGGGTGTTAACTCCGGATAATTATTGAGGAAGCACTGCACCACCAGGTTCAAGGTGTGAGCCAGGCAAGGTACAGTATGTTTCTGAGTTTTGAAAGGGCTATGGCTGCCACAAAATTCCGGCTGTTATCACTAAATACCTTGCCAGCCTCAAGATGTAGACTGCCCAGCCATGACTCAGTTTGTCGCTGCAAGTAGTCGGCCAGTACCTCCGCGGTGTGTCTGTTGTCGCCCAAACACATCATCTTCAACACAGCCTGCTGACGCTTACCACTAGCTGTTCGATAATGGGACACCTCTTGTGCAACACTGGCAGCTGCGGATGGAGTGCTCGTTCGACTGCACTCTGTGGACGAGCTTTCGCTTCTGGAGGAAGAGGAGGAGGGTCGAATGCCTAGAGCCAACTGTTTCCTATACCGTGGGCTAGGCAGCACTGTCCCACCGCCGCTGTCCCCTGTGGACCCTGCATCCACCACATTAACTCAGTGCGCAGTGATGGACATGTAACGGCCCGGGCCATGCCTACTGGACCATGCATCTATTGTGAGGTTCACCTTTCCACTCACTGATTGCTTGAGTGCATGGACAATGCGGTCTTTCACATGCACGTGGAAGGCTGGGATGGCTTTTCGCGAAAAGAAGTGCCGACTGGGTAGGTCATAGCGTGGTACTGCGTAGGCCATGATCTCGCGGAAAGCTTTGCTTTCAACCAACCGGTAGGGTATCATCTCTAACGAGATTAGTTTGGCAATTTGGGCGTTCAAAGCCAGTGTACGTGGATGAGAGGATGAGTACTTTCTTGCCCTACTCAGAGTCTCTGGTAGGGTGAGCTGGACTTGAGAGCTGCATATTGTGGAACTAGCGGTGGACATGGCGGACTGAGAGAGGGTTGATGATGGTGTTGGTGGTGTTGCTGATGGCCTAGATTCAGTCTTTTGTAGCAATAACATTCTGATTCCATGACTGCTTTGCCCTTGCGACGACACCTCGACATTTGCTGCTGGTGGTGTGCTAACCGGTGGGCTTACAGTGAGGGAAGCGATGCAGCATTGCTGAGCTGACTACCTTCATTCAGAGCAGGTGCACATGTGGTACATGAGGTTTGATAGTCCGTCCACGCTTGCAAGTGCATGGTGGTTAAATGTCTAAGCATGCAACTGGTATTCAAATTTCTCAGATTTTTCCCTCGGCTAAAGGTCTTTGCGCACTTCTTACAGATAACTTTTGCCTGATCATTAGGATTTTGTTCAAAAAAGTGCCACACTGCACTCTTCCTACTATGGAAGACATTTTGAGACCTTGCACGCTGTGCTAATTTGACCATCTGGCCAAGCTGTCCTGCAACTCTTTTGGTTTTTGTAGCTCGCTTTTGGACTGCTACGGTCCTGCCAGATAACAGCTGTTGCGATGTCGTTGCCTGCTGCGGATCCTCCTCCTCCTCTTCTGAGCTATTGGCAGTGGCACCCTCTTCCCCCAATGGATGCCAGTCTGGGTCAACAACTGGGTCATCCATCACCTCCTCTTCAATTTCATGTACACCTTCCTCTGTATCACCGTGTAAGGTGGTATAGTATGCGGGAAGGGGCACCTGAGTTTCATCAGGGTCTGATTCTGCCTCAGTACACTGCGAGTACAATGTAGTGCTCTGAGTGAATGTACCAGCAGAAAAATCTAGCAGTGGCTCTGCATCAGTGCACTCCATGTCAGATTCATCTTGGACTGGGGAATTCACGATTTGACTTGCTAACCCAGGCATGGTATGTGAAAAGAGCTCCATGGAGTAATCGGTAGTGTGGCATGCCACATCCTTCACTTTTGGTAGGGGTGAAGGACACAAGGAAAGGTGTTGTTCCTGACCAGGAGGCTCCAATGACGACTCAGTGCTTTTATTTTTTGAAACTTCAGAAGAGGAGGCGAGAGAGCTGGAGGCTGTGTCAGCAATGTAAGCCAAAACTTGTTCCTGAAGCTCCAGCTTTAAAAGTGGTTTACCTACTCCCAGAAAAGAGAGCCTTCGAGGCCTTGTGGAACCAGATGATGATGCAGGCTCAACACCTCCTGCCTTAGGTGCCATTGTGCTTTTGCCACTACCAACAGATGCAACACCACCACCATCGGGACAAGCTAGCAACCCCCGCCCACTTCCATGGCGGCTTCCACCATACTTGCTCATTTTTGTGAAAATGTACCCAAAATACCACCAGCTATATGGTACTGTAAAACAAGGTAGAAGGTGTATCTACTATTGGTGAGAATTTAAAGCTCACTAGAGATTTGAGGACGCTGAACTATTGTCTCTGGCCCAGTAGAGATTACACCTCAATGTAACAGGCTGAAATTGGATGGTGTATGACAAGGTGTAGGGTGTCTATAGGATTTGTGAGAATTTGAATCTCACTATAGATTTGAGGACACTGAACTATTGTCTCTGGCCCAGTAGAGATTACACCTCAATGTAACAGACTGAAATTGGATGGTGTATGACAAGGTGTAGGGTGTCTATAGGATTTGTGAGAATTTGAATCTCACTATAGATTTGAGGACACTGAACTATTGTCTCTGGCCCAGTAGAGATTACACCTCAATGTAACAGACTGAAATTGGATGGTGTATGACAAAGTGTAGGGTGTCTATAGGATTGGTGAGAATTTGAATCTCACTATAGATTTGAGGATGCTGAACTATTGTCTCTGGCCCAGTAGAGATTACACCTCAATGTAACAGGCTGAAATTGGATGGTGTATGACAAGGTGGAGGGTGTCTATAGGATTGGTGAGAATTTGGATCTCACTAGAGATTTGAGGACGCTGACAATGATGCTCTCAGTCCAAGTATAGATGCAGGCAGCCTAATAAGCTGGACTGCTGCACTGTGCACACACAAAAGGGTGGAAAAATGAACGCTTGATAACTGTGCAGAAAAGAGGAAGAAAAGTATTTTTGCTTTTAAAAAAGCAGTTTGCACAGCAGTGTGCAAACAGCAATGCAGCTATCAGGGAGCCTTATAAGGCAGCCTAATAACCAACAGAGCTGATGCACAAAAATATAGCCTCCCCTGTCACTGCACACAAAGTGTTGTGTTGTAAGTGGAAATCGCTAACAGCAGAAGCAGTTTTTTGGTTCTTCTTCCCTGCCTAATGCGCTCCCTACAGAATCAGAAGCAGCAGCAGCTCTCTCTATGCTAAGATCGGCATAAGTAAGATGGCGATCGGCGTTCACGCCCTTTTATAGCCCCTGTGACGCCACACAAAGCAAGCCAATCACTTGCATGCCCTTCTCAAAGATGGTGGTGACCGATGCCTATGTCATTGCTTTGCCCACAGTGTGCGTCCTCCATCATTGGCTGAAAAAGGGCGCTGGAAGCATCTTTTGAAACGCGACTTTGGCGCTCTGGTCGCCGACCTCGTGGCCGACCTCACGCTATGGTTGGGTTTCGTTTCATCAAACCCGACTTCAGCGAAAGTCGGCGACTTTTAAATATGACCGACCCGTTTCGCTCAACTCTATGGAGCATCTTTGGAGAGAGCTGAAACATGCTATCTGGAAAAGGCAACCTTCAAACACGAGACAACTTCAGCAGTTTGCTCTTGAGGAGTGGGCCAAAATACCAGTCAAGAGGTGCAGAAGTCTCATTGACAGTTACAGGAATCATTTAATTGCAGTGATTGCCTCTAAAGGTTGTCCAGGACTATTTCATGAGTTTTATTTATTTATTTTTTTTAATTCTGTGGAAGCATGGTTGAAAAGCAGTGTCTGACTTTCATTTGTTCATTATCATTGATTTTTTAGTTAGTATTACTTTTGTCAGATTCAAGTTTTTTCTGTGACCATTGTGGGTTTTTCTGTCAATAAACGAGGGGTACCAACAATTTTGACCACGTGTGTAGAACACCATGGAAAGTTAAAGGGCAATTCTCAAGTTTGGAAGCTATCCCCTATCTAAGGGATAAATTACAGATTAATGGGGGTGCAATGGCTGGGAATTCCTCAGATTTCGAGAGCCATGTGAATGGAGCAGCGGTCAATAATACGCACTGCCACCACATTAATTCTTAATGCAACCGTAAGAGGTAGCTGAGAGCAGCGCTCAGCTTGTCTTTGGCATTCCTAGAAAAATGAATGAAGTGGCTGTGTGAATGATTACCCAATGCTTCATGCACACAGGGATCTTCTGAGCCCAGGTTCTCGGGATCAATGGGGTTCCCAGTGGTAGGTTGGGACCCCCGTTGATCAGGAAATTATTCCCTACCGCATGGATAGGGAATAACTTCCAAGCTTGAGAATACCCCTTTAAAGTCAGGGCAATACAGATTACTTTTCAAAATGAGTTGGCATATATACACATGATGATTTAAGAGGTAACATTTTTCCTTTTGAAGAGTGCCAAAATTGTGTTTTCAGGGAGTAATAGGATTAGAACTGTAGCGCCACCTATTTGAAGAAGCAATCCTTATAGTCAATAACAACCCTTTAATGAACATTGCCATTTGACTTGGGATAAAGCCAAAACAGACACTTTATTTACAGACACAAGTTTCAAGGTCTGTGCCCCTCCGTAGTGCAAAGCAAGAGATCATATTTGGTTAGATGAGAGGCCCTTGAAAGGGCTCGAAGGGGTAAAATCTCGCCTTGTGGAAAGTGCCAAGCCAGTGTTAGGAGACTTATAGGCCATGCAATGCTCCTCTAGTAAATTAAATATGCAAATTGTCTATACAGACAGGAAGAGAACGTGAACTCGATTGCCACCTATTGGAAGTTTTACGTCATGTGGCAAGGTGCGTTAAAGTGTCTATATTGACTTTTAATATTGACTATTGATATGTCTAGTCTGTGGCATGGAGTTCAAGTGATCTTCCTCTCTCAAGAGACAATACTCATATACATTATATGACTTGTATTCTGCATCCTTCAGCAGTATTTCCCTCAGCAGGTTCTTTTTCTAATTTTTCATTTGTCTAAGGCCCCCTTCAGACGTCTGATTTTTGTGTCTGTATAAGGTCCATTTTTTATGGACACACGCACACCCATTGTATTCAAATGTGGTGCACACATGTCAGTTTTTTCACACAGACACACGGCCCCTTTGAAAAATACGCAGACGTCCTTCTTTTTAGCAGCATGGACAAAACGTTTGCGGCACACATGCGCATGGATGACACATGGATAACACATACCGGCACCTGGGAAAAAGCTGTACAGTTCACGCTGATCAATTGTGCCAGTTGCTGAAGGCAGCTCTCATTATTGCTGCCTGGTCTGCCTGAGAACAGCGCGACCAGGTGACAACAGTGGGAGTTGTATTTTGCACCTGCTGTGTACATTGTATGTAAAATTAAAATTAAATAAAAAAAACTGAGGTCACCGCAGTTCATCGAGGCTCACAAAGTGAACAAAGAGTGGGAGAGTGGGAACGCAGCTTCAGTTTAGTTAGTTTAACATTCTGATGAGTCTATATGAAGCTCATTGACATGTCACGGCAAACCTTTCAGTGTGTTCTAACTTCTATTGCTTTAAAGGAGCAGTGTCGTGCGCCTACCACCACCGCAGCGCCAATGCACAGGCAGAGCGGGCGGCCTGGTCTCTCACAGCACCCATGCTGCAAGAGTAAGTCCCCATGACTCCAGATCACATCACGCCACCAGCACAAAACCACAGCAACAATGGCTGCCATTGAAACTTAACTTCCTCCATCTCGCAAATGAGAGCAAAAATAGCCTGGGACTTCCTTTACTTTATACCGCTAATTAAAATCATCTATACCAGATGGCAGGAGTGCTGGTCCAAAAAAAAGAACATATCAAGAAATATGCTCAAAAAAGAGAATGGACAGCACCGCCAAAAATCATGGACAGCACCTCCAAAAAGCATACATTGATCTAATGCCGCTAGGCAAAAATATATATAACTGAACATCAGGTTCTTAGTTTACCAATCTGAGCAGACTGTATGAAGCCCATCGCCACGTCACGGCGAACCTCTCAGTGAGTCCTAAATTTTATTGCCTCTATGTAAAACATTTTACAAAACCAGCAGTAGCATTGAGGAAATTAGGCAGCAGTACTGAGTATTGTAATTGTGAGACAAAACACTTACTTGTAAGCAGCATGAATGTGTCTTCTTCTCTTACTCGCTCTGCTCCTATTTCCTCTTCTCCCCATCAGCTGTTATCCGAGCAACCAGTTCCTTCTGTGATGAGCCAGACATATGCAAAAAAAAATCTTCATTATAAAACACATTTTCAGAATCCGAAACCAGGCACACTGACAAAATTCCACTTAGCACTTTAAACAAACAGGCAACATCATGCAATTTTGTGTCAAAGTATTGTTATGAAAAAATAAATACATAACAAAATATTTCTAACTTGCAGCTAAAACAGAAAAGTAGATGCAGTAAATCTCCTGAAAATAAAAATTCAAGATACGCAGAGTTTATACAGGTATGTCTTCTATTTGTCTGTTGTGTGTCTTCCATATATCTTATACGTGTCTTCCATTTGTCTGGTGTGTTCTCCACTTAAGCCTTCAATTTCTCTAACTTGTATCCCGCATTTGTCTGATGTTTCCTTGTCTGACACATGTCCTCCATTTGTCAGATGTGTGTCCTCCATGAATATGATGTTTGTCCTGTCCTGCACTTGCCTGATGTGTGTCCTTCATTTGTCAGATGTGTGTCCTGCACTTGTCTAATGTGTGTCCCACACTTGTTTGATGTATGTCCTGCATTTGTCTGATGTCTGTCCTGCACTTGTTTAACATGTGTCCTACACTTGTCTGATGTGTGTCTTGAATTTTTCAGATGTGTATCCCACACTTGTCTGATATGTATCCTGCACTTGTCTGATGTGTATCCTGCACTTGTCTGACATGTATCCTGCACTTGTATGATGTGTATCCGCACATATTTAATGTGTGTCCTGCATTTGTCTGATGTGTGTTTCGCACTAGTCTGATGTGTATCCCGCACTTCTTTAATGTGTGTCCTGCACTTGTCAAATATGGGTCCCACACTTGTTTGATGTGTGTCCTGCATTTATCTGATGTGTGTCCTGCATTTGTCTGATGTGTGCCGTGCATTTGTCTGACATGTGTCCTGCATTTTTCTGTGTGTCCTGCCCTTGTCTGATATGTATCCTTTACTTGTCTGAAGTGTAACCTTCAATTGTCTGATGTGTATCCCACACTTGCCTGATGTGTGCCCTGCACTTGTCTAATGTGTGTCCTGCACTTGTCTAACATGTGTCCTGCATTTGTCTGATATGTGTCCTACATTTGTCTGATGTGTGTCCTACATTTGTCTGATGTGTGTCCTGCCTTTGTCTGATGTGTGTCCTACGCTTGTCTGACATGTGTCCTGCATTTGTCTGATGTGTGTCCTGCACTTGTCTGACGTGTCCTGCATTTGTCTGATGTGTGTCCTACATTTGTCTGATGTGTGTCCTGCATTTGTCTGATGTGTGTCCTACGCTTGTCTGATGTGTGTCCTACGCTTGTCTGATGTGTGTCCTGCATTTGTCTGATGTGTGTCCTACGCTTGTTTGATGTGTGTCCTGCATTTGTCTGATGTGTGTCCTGCACTTGTCTGACGTGTCCTGCATTTGTCTGATGTGTGTCCTACATTTGTCTGATGTGTGTCCTGCATTTGTCTGATGTGTGTCCTACGCTTGTCTGATGTGTGTCCTGCATTTGTCTGATGTGTGTCCTACGCTTGTTTGATGTGTGTCCTGCATTTGTCTGATGTGTGTCCCACACTTGTCTAATGTGTGTCCTGCACTTGTCAGAATTGTGTCCTGTACCCGTCTGATGCGCGCGATGTGCTGGTCTCATTTGTGTGCTCGATTCGTGTCCTACACTCTTCTGACCCAAGTCTTGCACTTGTCTAACTTATATCCTGCACTTATCTGTCTTGTGCACTGCGTTGTTCTAACGTGCGCCTGCGATTTTCTGATACATGCTGTTTGTCCGGTGTGTGCACAATATGCTTTTATTGTTTGTCATGGGAAAGCCCTTACACAATTCTCAGGTCTCAGCCCTTTGCTGAGCTCTTCTACAACTTCATTTTAATGATCGATGTGGCCCATTATATGATTTGTCAAAAATTTTGGGGAAAGTGCAGCTATTACTATTTAACTTGGTACAAAATGTTCTACTGTAGCCGCTCCTTGAAAATCACCAATATTTCATCTACTGCTGCTCTGCCCAATTATCCACATCATTTTTCTGTAGACGAACCTCAAGATTAAGATTTCACATCTTTCGTTTTATCTTGAAAATTTACTACAAGTTTAACCACAGCAGCAATAGAAATAGGAAAGAACGAATGAAGGTAACCCTGCTGCGAAGTGACAAAATCTGATGCCATAAATATCTCCCACTGCAATAACAGTGGAAAAAAGGTCAAACTGCCTCTTCATTGTACATCATCCATGGCAGTATTGACATACTTTCCCTGCCTCATCTTTCGTATTGTACTAATCTGAACATTGGAAAAGGAATGAAAAAAACTGAATACGTCTCCTATTAAACTAGCTACAAAAACGAGTGCAGTCATCCTGCTGAGGACTTATAAAAAAGGAAAAAGTTTTAATAAGTAATGATAAAATTGCAGACTGCTATTGCAAATGAATGTTCTCGGGCTCACATGGCTTAAAATGTTATTTTTTTGTGCTTTTTTTCCTCCCAGTGGGTGCTTGACTGCTCTGATTCTTTTCTACCTTCATTTCTAATGTATTTTGCATTGCCGTATTGGCCCAGAAAATAATAATAAAAAAAATATCTAACCCTTTGATAGGATGACACAGTAAAGATCTGACGCAGAGGAGCCTTACAGCTCGTCAGTGGAAGGAGTCGCATAAACTCCAAAGTGAACAGCTTTAATAAAGGACAAAGAAACAGACACACAGTCAGTCTCTCCGCTGAACAATTTCTAATTCCAAAAATATAGAATACCGGGATTATCTTCGGAGATGAGTCATGTGAATTCAAGAGGTGGCTGCAACAAGGCAAATAAAGTAATATAAAGTATAACTATAACCTGCAATGTCTGTACAGAATATGAGAAATACCACTTTTTCTGCCCACTATATGACTTGGATCCCAAATTTTCACCTCTGCAGGCTCGATCTACAGATGCAATTGACTCTGAGCTGGTGGTTGGAGAGTAGAAGCTATGATGTCTCCCATATAGAGTACACACAGAGATATTCCTGATCTTTCAATAGTCTATGAAAAATGCAGCAGAGGCATGGAGGTAATTACATAGCAGTACTGAGCAGTGTAGTTCTGAATCCAGCTCTGACATCTAATAAATGTGCTAGAAAGCTGCAGCATGATGTGTTTCTGGGTTTATGCTTCACTTTACTCCTCTCTTCTCTCCAGTCCCTCTGCATAGTCATCAATAGACTGTGTAACCTAACAGCTCACCCTGCTGGCAGTTCATCTTGTTTTCATCAAGTCAGCTTTCAGCTGTTTTTTAAGAGTGGATGGTGAGTTCAGGACGCAGGAGAGAATGGAAGAAGTGGCTCATAACTGGAGAAAGAAGCCCTTTTTATATTGATATATTACAAAGCTTGTTATATTTGCTTGCACTATTGTTTTATGCAAAGTTCTTGAAAGTATAGTGCCTACCTATTTGTGCGCTCTCTTACAGGGTGATATATGTAATTGGCAGGGACTAACTAAAAGAGTTATGCACACTGGTACAGAGCCTGTATATCAGTGCACGGAGCCTATATGGCAGCTAAGTCACAGCCGTACAACCTCCATACATTTCAATACAGTCTCTGCCGTTCTCAGTATCTACAAAGATATTCTCACCTTGAAACAAAGCTTTAGCAGAAGATATGTCTGCCATTACTTCATCCAATGGACCAATGCGCAAATTATTATGTAGGTTGCATTTAAATGAAAAATAGCCTTGTCACCATATTTTTTTTTATAATAAAACTGGTGGAGATAAGGAGGTATTAGGTTCTCAATACAGTGTCTTGAAAAAGTATTCATACCCTGTGAACTTTTCTATATATTTCCACCTTACACCCACAAACTTAAATGTATTTTGTATGATATACGAACATAACACAAGGTTTTCTAAATATTTAACAATATCGTGCATTTGTATTCAGGCCCCTGTAGTCCGATACCCCCAAATAAAATCCTAAGTGGCCAATTGGCTCCATAAGTCACATTATTAGTAAATTGAGTCCTGCTGTGTGTCATTTATTCTCAGTATAACTACAGCTGTTCAGTGAAGACCTCAGAGGTTTGTTTGAGAATATTGAGGATCAAACAGTATCATGATAACCAAGGAACACACCAACAGGTCAGGTAAAAATTTGTGGAAAAGAGTAAGGCAAGGGTTGGACTACAAAAAAAATATCCTAAACTCTGAACCTCTCCTGGAGTACTGTTCATTCTAGCTTCCATACATGGAAGGAGTATGGCACAACTGCAAACCTACCAAACATGGCTGTCCACCAAAACTGACATCCCAAGCAAGGTGAACACTGATCAGATAAGCAACCAAGAGGCCTATGGTCATTCTAGAGGAAATGCAGAGATCCACAGCTCAGGTGGAAAAATTTATCCAGATAACAACTATTACTCGTATACTCCACAAATCTGGCCTTTATGGAAAAGTGAAAAAAAGACCTCAGAAATAATGTAGGGACCAAAGAAAATCAAAATCAAACCAAGAAAGCACAAACAAATGGTAAACCCCTAAAAATTAACCTTTAATTCAATATTTAAAAACATTTTTAGAAAATTCTAAAAACCTGGGTGATATAGGGCTTAAAGCAGTGCCCAAAATTGACACATAAAAGACAATTTTATCAAAGGAAGGGGATAAACTCACCCTAATATAGGCCCTAATGTGTCCCTTCCTGGCTGTGGAGGTTGGCACCCTAGTTGTTGACGATATGGCGCCCCCGCTCACCCTAACAAAACAAAAAAAGCGATACACAGAAAAACCACACACATACAGATCTATACCCGACACAAAATGCCCCTAGTGGGTAGACATGTCTCATTGGAGAAAAAAAGTGCTAAAGTGCTGTAAACTTATCTCAGAGTCAAAAAAGTTCTCAAATAAACTTATCTCGGAGTAAAAAAGTTTGTATTTGCAGCTCATAAAGCTTATCTCGTAATAAACAATGCGTATGCTGCAAAAAATGACAGACCATTTGCTCAATATTAATTCTTGAAAAACTTATACAAAAAGCAGGGAAATGCTAGGCATTAAACAGCCTCATAATCAGGATAGGCTTAATATACCACAGCAGCAAAAGCAAATTCCACCCTAACAATTGCAACCCACCCGGTGCATGAAAACAGATATGTATAGCTCAGGACCTAATAGTCCATCTAGACCTTATTGCAACTCATAGTAATAACATCCTATGGCAAGTTGGGCTCATATTTCTCACCCCACATTTAGCATACATAAAACATGTTGCACTTCATAACCAGAAAAAATCAATGCTTATCAGCCATGGATGTTAGAAAAAACATTTAGCATACATAGAGTTTGTTGCAATGCATAATCGGTCTGTCAATCAAAAAAATCAATACTTATCCGCCTTTGATGTAAAAGAATGCCCAGAACGCCCGACTCGTTTCCCCCTCCAGATCATTGAGGGTTCATCAGGGGCAAAGCAATTGGGGTCTCGTCACCCCCCGGCCAAAAGAGCAATGCCATGGCCGCACAGAAATTTTTTTCGCTTAATTCAAAATGCTATGTGTGGCAGAAAACTAAAACTGCACTTCTCCCTGAAATCACCATCCCCACCGTAAAACATGCTGGTGACAACATCATGCTGAGGTAAAGCCTTGCTTCAGCAGATACGAGGAAGCTGGTAAGAGTTTATGGGAAGATGATGGAGGGGCAATGATGGAGGGCAATCAAAAACCTATTAGAGGCAGCAACAGACTTGAGACTGGCACATAGGTTCACTTTCCTGCAGGACAAAGACCCTAAGCATACTGCCAGAGCTATAATCGATAGTTTTGATCAAAGCATATTCATGTGTGTGTGAATGGCCAAGTCATGTTCCACACCTAAATACCATTGAAAATCTGTGGCAAGACTTGAAAATTGCTGTTCACACACGGCTCCAATCTTACTGAGCTAGCAATAGTTGATAAAGGATAAAGGATAAAATGTAACTTCTGGAAGTGCAAAGCTGGTGGAGACAGGCCCCAAAAGACTTGCAGCAGTAATTTCAGGGAAAGGTAGTCCTACAAATTATTGACTCAGGGGGGCTGAATACATATGCACAATTTTCAAATTTAGATTTTTAAAATAATTAGAAAACCATGCATCATTTCCATTACACTTCACAAAGACTTGCTATTTTGTGTTGGTATATCACATAAAATCCCAATAAAATACATTTAAGTTTGTTGGTGCAACATAAAAAAATGTGGAAAAGTTCACAGGGTGTGAATACTTTGTCAAAGTACTGTAAGCATAAGATGTGCCTCAGGAATAGCAGTGCTGCAGTGCTGTACTGCTACACTGGATCCCCTTATTTCTAGAAGGAATCAGAAGTGGGAAAACCGAAATGAACAACTCATTGAGATAATCTAGAAATGTTACCTAGAAAAACAACACCTACAATTGTAATTCTTCATTCACACAACACTTTCTGCATGAGGGGAGTGATAATTAAATTAAAACCATATGTCCTCATTTTCCTGCCATGCTGCCAAGAGTTCAGCAGGCACATTGATTCCTATGTGTTTTTTCTACTTTGTTTGTTCTATGTGAGAACTTTATGAAGTCCATTAAAATTGTAACAGCAGGTTTACTGTGTGAAGCAACGCATTTAGCCAAGACTGTAGAACTGTTCAATGGCACTTAATGATCACTCCGCCATCTCTTTCACCTCTGCCATTCCAGTGCCCAGTAATTATTTTTCTTAAATTACAAAGTTAGTTACGCCAAATATATTCCCAGAGATTTTAGTATAATGGAAGGTTTGCGGTTTCCTGCATTGTGTATGCACCAAATAAACATTTGAATTTTGGAAAAAGTCATCTGAGCCAAACTTCCCCTTTCACATTTGATTCACAACTCCAAACCATGTATAACGCACCTTAAAGAGGTTGTCAGGGGTGTTGGCACTATTACATGTTACTCAGTGGATTAAAAAATAAAATTGTTCCTGTGTTATGTCATAGACACAGCAGGAAACGGAGACCACGGTTTTACCCACTGAGCCCCTAGTCCATAAATAAGCCTGTGCAGCTAAAGCAAAGAGAGCTGCCGAAATCCCGGTGATCGCAACTTAGTGTCCTGCAGCTGAGCCTCGTCTCCCTGCGCGAGCGCGGTCTCGCTTTCAGCCGGGCGCACGGTGCTCTCCAATCTCATTGACCTGCCCGAGTGTCCAGGATATTCAGGGTGCGGAGTGCACAGCTCACCCTGCTGCACTCTCCCTGACAGCGGGAAACTCATTTAAGCTTTGCGCGCTTTCAGCTCTATTTCCGGTTTTAACACGCACCCTCGTCCCAAGTCATGGGGCTTGTCCTGCCACCATATTTCTTCCCCCGGGCAACATTTGTCGCAGCCTCGACAGTTCCGGACCCGGCTGAATACAGGTACCCGCAGCCCGGTCCGCCTCCTTACACAAAAATGACAGCTTCCAGGAGATGGCAGATGGTTTGTGGCTAAGAAAGAGTGTTTCCTACTAAGAGAAATGGAGGGAGGAACAGAATATTTGAAATGTCATAGCTTAGTTCATTGTCCACTCACAATCAGCATCTTTTAAAGGGGCCAATCCGGGTCATCCTGGAAATATGATGCAAGGAAATGTGTTGGCAAACAAACAGGCTGAGGTGATCCATAATAGCCTTCTCCTCCCTTCAAGTAAAGCAGAAGATGATTGTAGATGGAAATGTTTAGGTATTTCCGTTATTTCTCCATTTTTATTTTATAACTGTTTTGCTTATTTGTATGTTGTTTTATTTTTTACCTTTTTATATACTGTATTTATTGTAAGTGTAAACAGTGAGAGATAATTGAATGCAGTGGAGAGCCAGAGGTCGAGAAGGGGATAACAAAGGTTTACTGTACAGGAAGTTAAACGAGGAATACTCCACGCATCAACTACGGTCATTAAGCACAACCACAATGCACGATAGAAAGATATGCAAAAAACGGGGTAACTTATCACTTGCAGTCCTTACAGGGGAAAGGCTGGAAAATCTCCCATCGTGAACAAATTCTCTGGCTCTATTACGGAGGAATGAGAAGCACTGTCTTCCAGCGATGCTGATGGATCCAGTCCTGGTTGGCTTGAGTATGCTGGGTTGATGAAACAGTCCTCTGTGTGGATTCCTCAGTGATGGCGCCGAATGCGAGCCATGTGCCCTCTCACAGACCGTGGTAGTGGACAGTCCTTTGGGATAATCTCTAGGAATGCAGCAGGTCAGATTATCAGTCACCACAGGCAGGACTGGACTGTCCACAAGAACAGGGTCAGACGGTAACTCAATAGCATCAAAGTCAATTGTAGGGTCAACACTCTGTGGGAAGGGCGGCATGGAGTTGTCAGATGGAGCAGCGGAGAGGGAGTAACCTTCTCTTGTTGCTTTCCCGCCAAGTCTCCCTCGTTCCCGGGCTCAGTCCTCTTTATACTCCCCACGCCCACTGCTGTCCAGCGTGAAGGTCCTTCCCTCCCAGAAGAACCCTCCCCTGGCAACGGTGGTGACAGCCCCGATAGTTCAGGCCTTAAAGGGCACCGGAGACCACTGACTCTGCCTCGGCTCATCCTCTTACATAAGCAATGTATATTTTTATATTGAAGCGTAAAATCTTTAATAAGTTTGACCCTTGTGTGCTCTAAAAGAATCTATTGCCTTTCTGACAGTGTGGTTGATTACATGCCACCTGTGCAAGCTGAAGATATGGATGAACTCTTTTTGCATCAAATGGCCGAGTTCTCCAAAAAGTATGACATAGTGTTCATGGGAGATTTTAACCATCTAGATATTTGTTGGGAATCTGTCTCAAGCAAAACTAACAGGTCAAGCAAATTCTTAGCCACTCTTGCTGACAACTTTATCTTCCAAAAGGTAGGGGAGAAAACAAGCGGATCTGCTACATTGAATCTAATCCTTATAAACAGGGAGGAAATGGTTGAGGTGGTAATAGTGGCTGATACCCTGGGAGGTAGGGACCACACTATTTTAGAATTTTGGGTAACTAGAGGAGGAAGACCTGTGGAGACTCAGACTTCAAGATTAGAATTCAGAAAGGCAGATTTTAAGGGACTCAGAAAGAGAATCGGAGGGATCCAATGGCTGGATATCCTTAAGGACCAAAATGTCCAGGAAGGATAGGAAATCTTGAAAAATAAGATTCTCAAAGCACAATTGTTAACAATTCCAAAAAGAGGGAAGAATAGGAAGCATTTAAGCAAACCAGGATGGATGAACACAGAACTTAAACACATGCTAAAAAGGAAGAAAGAAATATCTATGAAATGGAAAGAGGGAGGCATATCTAAAGAAGAATATACTGCTGTCTGCAGAACCCTCAGGGCAAGAATCAAATTAGCTAAAGCTGACAATGAATTAAGGCTTGCAAGAGACATCAAAACTCAAAAGCAATAAAAAAAAGGATTTTGGGGATATGTCAAAAGTAAAAGAAAAAGTCAAAGATGCTATAGGATTTTTACAGGATGAAAATGATGAAATGGTATAAAGGATGTTGAAAAGGCCAAACTTTTAAATTGCTATTTTGCATCTGTTTTCACTCAGAAAGGAAATGTAACATCAACTGACCTTCATTGTCCTATTAAAGGAATATAAGAATCCAGGATATCTATAACAGAAAGATAGTGAGGAAACACTTAGCTAACATAAATGTATTCATGTCTCCAGGTCCAGATGAATTACACTCCAGAGTACTGAAGGAGTTAGCAGAAGAGATTTTTGAACCACTCTCCATAATCTTTGAAAATTCTTGGAGAACAGAATTCCCAGAAGACTGGAGAAGAGCAAATGTTGTTCCTATCTTCAAAAAGGTGAAGAAAGTGGACCCAGAGAACTATAGGCCAGTGAGTCTGACTTCTACACCAGGAAAGATCTTTGAACAAATTATTGAACAACATGTATGTAAGTACCTGGATAAGAATGAAGTGAATAACCAGAGTCAGCATGGGTTTGTAACTAATAAGTCATGTCAGATTAACTTAATTTTTCTTTCTATGACAGAATCACTGACTGGGTGGATCAGGAAATGCTGTAGATATAGTATATCTTGACTAGAGTTGAGCGACTTTGGTCGGATCGGGTTTCGTGAAACCCGACTGAAACAAAATTTAAGTCGGATGTAACTGGTCCGACTAGGGCAAAAAAAGTCAGAGTTTCGTCCAAAACCCGACCCCAAAGCAAGTCAATGGGGAATAAAAGTCAACATTGAGTGGATGAATGTCATCCGCTCAATGCCGACTTTCATTCCCCATTGACTTGCATTGGGGTCGGGTTTCGGACAAAACTCCAACTTTTTTTGCCCTAGTCGGACCAGTTTCATCCGACTCAAATTTTGTTTCAGTTGGATTTCACGAAACCCGATCCGAACAAAGTCACTCAACTCTAATCTTGACTTCAGCAAAGCATTTGACAAAGTATCTCACACAGTCCTCATTGAAATAATGACTAAGAATGGAATGAACAAGGGAACTGTTAGGTGGATTCAAAACTGGCTTAGTGATTGGACCCAAATAGTGGTCGCAAATGGTTGCACATCCAGTTGGAAGAATATCTCAAGTAGTGTACCACATGGCTCTGTCCTGGGCCCTGTATTGTTCAACATCTTTATCAATGATTTATATGAAGGAATTGAGGGTACACTGATTAAATTTGCTGATGACACAAAGCTAGGAGAGATAGCTAATACTAGAGAAGAGAGAGAGAAGATTCAAAAAAGATATAAATAAACTGGAGCAGTGGGCAGCAAATAACAGAATGGTTTTTAACAGGGAAAAATGCAAAGTACTACATCTGGGCAATAAAAATGAAAAAAGCATATACAGAATGGGAGGAATAGAGATAAGCAACAGCACATGTGAAAAAGACTTGGGTATACTAATAAATCACAGACTGAACATGAGACAACAGTGTGATGCAGCAGCAAAAAAGGCAAATGCAATTCCGGGAAGCATATAGTCTAGACCACGGGAAGTCATTAGCCCTCTCTACTCCTCTTTGGTCAGAATACTGTGTCCAGTTTTGGGCACCACATTTTAAAAAAGACATCAACAAAACTGGAGGAAGCTCAGAGACCAGAATGGTGACCAGCCTGCAAACCATGTTCTATGAGGAACGGTTACAGGATTTGGGAATGTTTAGCTTGTAAAAAAGAAGACTGAGAGGAGACTTAATAGCTGTCTACAAATATCACAAGGGCTGTCACATTGTATAAGTATCATCTTAGGAAAGACTAGAAGCAATGGGATGAAACTGAATGGGAGGAGACACAGATTAGATATTAGAAAAAACTTTTGACAGTTAGAGTGACCAATGAGTGGAACAGGCTGCCACGAGAGGTGGTGAGTTCTCCTTCAATAGAAGTCTTCAAACAGAGGCTGGACAGACATCTGTCTGGGATGATTTAGTGAATCCTGCTTTGAGCAGGGGTTTGGACCAGATGACCCAGGAGGTCCCTTTCAACTCTTCCATTCTATGATTCTATGATTATCTGACAATATTTTGGGGACTCATCACCCTGTGAGTGTGAGTTTGATGAGTGGTGGTAGTGTGCTAAGAATCAGGGTGTGCTGAATGTGTTGGGATTTGATTTATGTTCAATTTGTAGCCTAAAACACAGGTAGAGAGCTGTAATGAGTGGGAAGAGATAAATTAACCTGTGCAGGTCCACCCCAAGTCACGTGCTGAGAAGTGTTTATGTGACAGTGTTGTCTAGTTTTGAAAACCCATTGTTAAATACCATTTAGGGCATACTGAATTTATAGAAGACAATCACCATTAAGACGTCATTCAGATGTCCTTTTTTAAGTTCTTGTTCAATTCATATTTTTAAAATATAGAACACATACCCATTTTAGTCTACAGTAATGTTCACATATTTAGTTTTTTGTGCACGTTGGGGCAGATTCATGAACACATTTAAGACAGAAAACTGGCGCAAATGTTTTGAAAAGTCGCAAAAATTTTATACAACAGAGAGATGCTCAAAAATGTTGCGAATTTGCGTTTTCACACCAGTTTAAATCTGCTGCACCAAAATGAGCAGTACTGGGTAGAAGCTGGAGGGGGACAGAGCATGGTCAGTGCCATCCACCAAACTGTTCAAAACTTGTTTTGCACGGTAAAAATGCTAAATTTCTGGGGCGGCTCATGGAGGTATATGCCAATCAGAAGACTTGTCAAATTCAATAAATGGCAAGCGCCTCCTAATGATTTTGCC
This sequence comes from Dendrobates tinctorius, assembly GCF_039654945.1. Lineage (NCBI taxonomy): Eukaryota > Metazoa > Chordata > Amphibia > Anura > Dendrobatidae > Dendrobates > Dendrobates tinctorius. Next base: position 19,050,380 of record NW_027361814.1, on the reverse strand, counting down.
TTATCTTGTACTCCATTAAGGCTGTCTTGATGAATTGGCTTCTGGGTGTCTCCTAGAAAATCACATGCTTTTCCATTTTTTATCAGTCACATATCAAAACTACTCACGCAAGACTATGGGTTTGTGAAAATCGTGGACAGCACATTGATGCCATCTGCATGTAATCTGCTTGCTGTCCATTTTTTACAGTGTATAAGTAGTAGAAACTTTGCAATTTTTTTTCCAATGGTAAAAACGTGCACACTGACCAAACATTGATAAAAAAAATGTTCTGTTCTGTTTCACAAATAAGAAAAAAATGGACATCTGAATGAGGCTTAAAGTGGTGGAGATCTGCTACAAAGTGGTGTTATTGCTCTGGAGGACACTGCATGTCCCATGTCCACTATTGATTTCATCAGGCTTCCTTTAATTCTTTGTTTCATCGGTGGTGGCGCTCCGACAAAATTGAAATCTTCCTGTCATGTTACCACAACAGATCACAACTGATCCAAACATGAAGCTTCCACCATCAGTACAGCATGTATTCATCTTATTTTCTAGGTACTCTTCTAACAAAAAAGCATAGTCAGTGCCAGACAATGCATTTTTTTTCTAAATCTAGAAGCTTACACAAGGTCAAGTCATCTTTTTTTGATCTGTAAAAGGAATTAAATGATGATCAAAAACGTATAGTTAATCATATCAATAGACTCATAATGAGAGAATAAGTGATGAAATGTTTAATTAGGGTTTGTGGACAAAGAGTGGGTCCTATCCTCTTCCTCAAAAACTGATTCAAAAACTCTTCTAAAACTCTTCCATTTAATTTCTATGGGAAATCCACTTTGCTGTTCATATGAGGCATTTTTTTAGCCTTTTTATCCCAAAGAGGTTTTGAAAAATTCAGTAAAAAGAAAGTGAAAAGGACTTCTTTGTAGTGGATACGTGGAAAAACAACCTCTCCAAACTAGGACTATCCAATCAAGAAGTTCCCAACAACATTTTTGGAAAAAAAAGCTCTTCCAAAACTCTTCAAAAAGAAAATAAAAACTCCTCCCAAAATGCCCCAAAAATAGAGGGTTTCCCCATGCGATTTTTGCTTGAAACTGTTACACCGCTCCGTCATACTCACCTGGCCTCCGCTCCCACGCCGCAGCCGGCCTCCACTCCCACGCCGCTGCCTTTCTCCACCCGACGGCCACGGCGGTCACCTCTGACGGGCTCGCGGCCAATGCCATCCCTGCATACAATGCACATGCGCCATATGCCGTGGCCGCGCCTCCCTGCTGCTTCTTGTGCTTCGGCTGTGCCCTGACCCGGAAGCACCTTCGGACCAATGGCAGACCAGACGAGGCTATATCAGGCCGCTTCCCCCTGAGGGAGGCGCCTGATCATTTTTACCTTGCACACTGGGCCCTGCTTCCTCCTGTGCTCTCTACAGCCTCTCGGTGCCATCCTCAGTGTTTCCTGCAGCAGCCTTGCAGCCTGTCTTCCGTGTTCGCTAACAGTTATTCTCAGTCCTGCTCCAGTGTTCCTGTTCCCTCCGTCTCCTGCCTCCGGTGTTCCTGATCAATGCTGCTCCAGTCCTGCCGTCCTACTCCAGTCCTGCCTCCGGTGTTCCTGTTCCATCCTGTTCCAGTCCTGCCATCCTACTCCAGTCCTGCCTCTGGTGTTCCAGTTCCATCCTGCTCCAGTCCTTCCGTCCTCCTTTATTCCTGTCTCCTGTGTTCCAACTCTGTCCTGTCCTCTACACTTCAGTTCCTCCACGTTCCAGTCTGTAGTCTTGCTCCATTCCTGTCTCCTGTGTGCCAGCCCTGTTCTGTCATCTACACTTCAGTCCCACTGTCCTACTCCAGTCCATCCTGAGCTGCCCCTCTCGGTACCGGCTACCGTGGTACTCGAACCCCAGGGCCTGCTCCTAATGGTCCCTGTATAGGGGGCGGTTCCACCTGGCAGCTTGCCCGGGGCCCCACGGTGCCACGGTCCAGAGGGTCCACTCCTTGAGATTCCGGCTCCTGACCACCCACGCTAACAGAAGCATTCATGGTTTTTGAACACCTAAAATATCTTCCTATGAACATAGCCATACAGGTGCTTACAGTTAAGGATTGTCATCTATTAAGAAGAGTAAAAGACAACATGGTTGTCTACAGTGTAAAAGTAATGTAGATGTATAGAGACAGCCCCGATTATTAGCTTTCTTTATGGAAGAGTTGTCAATAATATCATGGCTTTCTTGCAGTAGTTTACTCCATTTAAAAAGGTCTTATGGGTATATTGAGTGCAATATATCAGTGAGACAATATCTGGATACATGTGGATCTCATATTTAACTATAAAGTAAACATTTACTACATCTAAGTTATTACTTCATCATAAAGAAACGTATTTTTTAGCACTTTAGAGCTAAACAATAAAGTATTATTGTGAAAAGCATTTATCTTTTATGGCTGCCAACATGTCTTGCTGATATATCCCAGTGGGTGACTTTTACATCAGATATGAGCTGATTGCAAATACAAAATAATGATCAATGCTGGTTAGTAAGAGCAAATCGAATAAAAGAATATTGCCTCTTTCAAGTCACAATCCTATAATTCACATTGTAATTGATCATTCTAAACATTACATCTTTTTTTGCTTCCTAAAAGCCCATTTTCCTTGGAAAATTATCATTACAATACTGTATCACCTACAATACTGTTCACCTCACAAAATCAGATCTCCTGCATTGCACTGAGGAGGGGCAAACACCCTGAAACATGTGTCTGTAAATGGAGTTTCTGGTTTGCTACACTTGTTAAAGGGGTTACATCCAATATGCGGCACTAGAGTTCAAGTCCTTTTCCTCTCCGAAGAGGCTATTCGCATAATACTGTATCAAGACATTCAACCAGAAGCTGTAACATAAAGCTTCTGTACACTAATGCAAAATTTGTGACAGGGCTGCTAAACCTCAGGCTTAGTCCATTTATAGTTACATGAGGATTTCCAACACTTAGTGCATGCTTCTTGGGGTGCCTGTAAGGGTTACATGAGCCAAGATGTTCTGTCATGACTTAGGCACCAGTGGCATGGGTTTCTCTGGATGTGTGTTATGTTACTTGCTGTAGATGTTTCCCACACCCTAACAAGACATGGGAATCCCAGATGTAAAGCAATAACAAGGAAGGATTCGGTCCATTTTATAAACTTGTAACTGTTGGAACTATGGGAACATATAAAGTACAGAGTAGCTAGCAGGTACAAAGGTAGGTTTCATATCTTCTATTTTACACAGAGGTACAAACATATCAGTTTCATGGAATAGAACATACATCACCTGTAAATAACATTTCGGCATTACTACGTGCTTGACTTGAAAACTTAATTCTTTTTTCTATCTGTCCTTCACTGACTGTAGCTCACTTCTGTGCAGTTCCCATTCCTCAGCTTGTCAACTCCCGTATTTTCTCACCAAGACTCTCAGGTCTGGCCTACACATTGCCTCTTCAGTCCCATTATGCCTGTGCTGTCTCAGGATTACCCACAATCCACAGCCATATTAACTTGTGCTCCCAGCTACACCCACTGCAGCTGAGATCTCCTTCTTTGTCTGTTCCATCTCTTCGAATATTTTGGCCACATTGAAGGGAACAACCTGGACTTTGTGACAAACAAAAAATGTGCCTAAGCACTTACAGGGAGATAGTTGCTACCTACATGCCTAGTGTGCCTGATGCCGTTCTTCGCCAGCACAGAGTGGTCACAGACGACTCCTGCCAGCAATTCAGCTGCCTCTGCTGATGCCATGTCGACAGAGCGGCAGCTTCTTTTCCGCCCTGCTCTTTCAAAGTGGCATGAGTTCCGACGTCATTCTGATTGAGAGTTGACTCCCGTAATTAAGCAGCAATGATCCAGAATGATGTCGAAAAAGATGCAACCGCTCTGTCAATGCGACATGAGCAGAGGAAACTGAATCGTCAGCAGTAGCAGTCTGTGACCGCTCTGTGCCATTGAAGAACGGTGCCGGGCACAACATGTCGGTAGGTAGCGACTACATGGCTGTTACTGCTTAGGCAAATTTTTTTGTTTTTCACCAAGTCCTGGATATCCCCTGTAAGATCCAGACTATCACTTTATCCAGTATAGTTACAGGGCTTGCTACCTCAGAAAATCTCTTTGAAACACTCTCACCCAGTATGTGGCCTAGTCTGTCACACTCCCTGTGACTTTCTTCACTCTCTTCACTTCGCTACTAAATTCTGACTCCTCTAACCAGGATGTAATTCTCTTCTTACTTCCAAAAAATCTGGCTGTTTGCAAGACTGGCTAACTGTAACGTTTTCTTTACCCAGTGCCTGCAATGTTACTTCCACTTACCCCACATATTTGGAATAGGAGGCTTTCATTATATAATAAACAGTTGCATCAAAGACAAATATGCAAGAACATATTAGAATAGCATATAGGAATATCAAAAATCACATTAGCAATTTTTTCAAGGGGCTTCACAGTCATCTTCTTACTCCTTTACAAACCCATTAATAGGCAACAAAGGTGCGTGCTTTTTTGTTTACTCTTATGAAAAAGGTCATTTAAGGTGTCTCTATATATTAGGATGAGTTGAGGCAGGCATAATTCTCAGTCCGTATAAAGACCGCAATGCCAGGACATACCACAAATCTCCCAACCTGAAGTTACGGTGGCGTCATATGTGTCTAAGGTCTGAACCTTCAATAGCTTTTTCCAATTGCTCATTCAACCGACCAATTGGAGAGGAAATGACCTGCTGCAAGACACCTTTGGTGGTGGCCGATCTCTGGAGAGCACAATAGAATTGAGTGTTCAAAATTAAAAGAAGCAATCTTTTTTCTCCACTAACATCACCCATTGGGGAGAATCGGGAATTAAAAATCATCAATTTCGGCCAACTAATATCTTATATATTTGGTTAACTTGTTGGCTCAGTGGTTAACTGTTGCCTTGCAGCTCTGGGGACCTCAGATTAAATCCCAAGGATAACATCTGCAAGGAGATTGTTTACATGGCGTCTTTCAACATTCCCACACTAGGTTGGAAACGACATACTGATAAGGAATCTAGATTGTGAGGCTCAGTGGGAACAGTGATGAAAAAGTGCTGTGGAATTAATGGCGCTACATAAGTGAATAATAATAAGAATTTTGCGGGCATGCTAGGAATATTTGTCTGTCTTTTAAAGTAATGGAGCATATTTGCTATTGTTAGCTAACCTCGACTTTGGCAATAAATCCACCACATTTGGCACAAATTGATGCACCCAGTTTTCAATCTATTTCTTGGCCATTAGGCTCACTCTAAAGGGACCATGACATTAAGTGTCCCAAAGTAAGCCAACCAATAGGTTTTTTTAAGTTTTAACAAGTGCCAAATATATAATCCAGCATACAGCACTGTGATAACCTTGTTGTATTTTTTGTATATTTAGACTGTATAGTTTGGGTTGACTGTGACTAAAATATTCATAAGCTATCTGCAGGATAGTTCATCATTACAGTTCCTTGCGAAAGTATTCGGCTCCCTGAAACTTTTCAACCTTTTCCCACATATCATGCTTCAAACATAAAGATACCAAACATCAATTTTTGGTGAAGAATCAACAACAAGTGGGACACAATTGTGAAGCTGAATGAAATTTATTGGTTATTTTACATTTTTGTGGAAATTCAAAACCTGAAAAGTGGGGCGTGCAATATTATTCGGCCCCTTTACAATCAGTGCAGCAAACTCACTCCAAAAGTTCATTGTGGATCTCTGAATGATCCATTGTTGTCCTAAATGAATAATGGTGATAAATATAATCCACCTGTGTGTAATCAAGTCTCTGTATAAATACACCTGCTCTGTGATAGTCTCAGGGTTCTGTTTGAAGCACAGAGAGCATCATGAAGACCAAGGAACACAACAGGCAGGTCCGTGATACTGTTGTGGAGAAGTTTAAAGCTGGATTTGGATGCAAAATGATTTTCAGAACTTTAAATCTACCAAGACCCGGCCGTCGCTCTAAACTTTCATCTCAAGCAAGGAGAAGACTGATCAGAGATACAGCCAAGAGGCACATGATCACTCTGGATGAACTGCAGAGATCTACAGCTGAGGTGGGACAGTCTGTCCATAGGACAACAATCAGTCGTATACTGCACAAATCTGGCCTTTATGGAAGAGTGGCAAGAAGAAAGCCATTTCTCAAAGCTATCCATAAAAAGTGTTGTTTAAAGGTTGCAACAAGCCACCTGGGAAACACACCAAACATGTGGAAAAAGGTGCTCTGGTCAAATGAAACCAAAATTAAACATTTTGGCAACAATGCCAAAGGATATGTTTGGCGTAAAGGCAACACAGCTCATCACCCTGAACACACCATCCCCACTGTCAAACATGGTGGTGGCAGAATCATGGTTGGGCCTACTTTTCTTCAGCAGGGACAGGGAAGATGGTTAAAATTTATGGGAAGATGGATGGAGCTAAATACAGTACTATTCTTGAAGAAAACCTGTGGGAGTCTGCAAAAGACCTGAGACTGGGACGGAGATTTGTCTTCCAACAAGACAATGATCCCAAACATAAAGCAAAATCTACAATGGAAATGGCTCACAAATAAATGAATCCTGGTGTTAGAATAGCCAAGTCAAAGTCCAGACCTGAATCCAATCGAGAATCTGTGGAAAGAGCTGAAAACTGCTGTTCACAAACAATCTCCATCAAACCTCACTGAGCTCGAGCTGTTTGCCAAGGAAGAATGGGCAAGAATTTCAGTCTCTCGATGTACAAAACTGATAGAGACATACCCCAAGCGACTTGCAGCTGTAATCACAGCAAAAGGTGGCGCAACAAAGTATTAAGTTAAAGGGGCCGAATAATATTGCACGCCCCACTTTTCAGCTTTTGAATTTCCACAAAAATATAAAATAACCAATAAATTCTGTTTAACTTCACAATTGTGTCCCACTTGTTGTTGATTCTTCACCAAAAATTTAAATTTGGTATCTTTATGTTTGAAGCATGATATATGGGAAAAGGTTGAAAAGTTCCAGGGGGCCGAATACTAGGCAAGGCACTGTATCAGATCGGCAGGGGTCCAATACCTGTCACCTCCACTGACCAGCTGATATCTGCTCCAGTCTTGGCTGAATGTGACACTCCCCATACACATTAGAGTAATGATGACCGAACCCTCCGATATTGAACAGTTAAGCAGACATTCTGTCACGCTGCTGCTATGCAAGTAGATGCAGCTCCACTAGATGGCAATAGAGTGGAGGTAGGGCTGCACACAGCAGGAGCAGACCTGCAGCGCAGCAGCGAAGCTACCACCAGGTGGCAGCGGAATAGTAAAACAAGCCGGGTCGATATTAGTCTGTAGGGCAGGACCAAAGGAATAAACAAGCACAGAAACTGCCTTAGGCAGAAACTATAACTGACACCACCTGCAGGATGCAGTGGAGAGAAATAGCCAGCCTGAATCCAGAACAAGGCAGAGAAAAGTTAACCCCTTGACATGATCAGACCAGTTAAGAGAGACGTCAAACAAAACCCAGCCTGGATCATGACACATTCCAATGACTATAGGGACTCCAGAAAATAGATTGCCAAAAGGCTTAAGGATTCGGCATGTCTGCTTTCAGACTGCTGATCCTTTTGCACTCCCGGAGATAAGACATGTTTGGAGGTAGCTTTCCTTTAGAGAACACAGTAGCACTTGGCCAAGAAAGAGTTCCTGAGTATGAGAGATTTGACTAGATGATTAGAAAAAAGTTTTGCTTTCTATAAGGAACAGCATTACTCTTGTCAATGGACTGTAACAGTTATTGCAACTCATCATTCACTGAAGTGAATTAAACTGAGCTGCAATCCTAAACATAGCTACAGGTAAGTAAGCAGCATTATTTCTAGGGAAAATATACCAAGATTTTTAAAAAGGACCTTTCACCAAATTGTCATGTTGACTTGGACACACCATGTCATTTAGGCTGCAGAGCAGAATAAAAAGTTTTATTTTTTTATTTTACCTCTCTGTTGCAGAGATATTAGAAATCAAATATTTGGCACATAATGAGTTAACTCTATTTAAGTCCAAGTCGGTGTTACCAGATAGTGTTGAGCTATTAACTCCACTTAATATTTAAAGAACTTCTACACTATGTAAAATATACAGTATATCTTCAGCACTTATTTAGGCTGCAGACACTGGCTGGCAGGACCTGTGGACTCAGGTCATGTGACCCTGAAGGCATCATCACAGGTCCACTGCACTTTTATGTTGCTGCCTGCTTATGATTGGTCAGCATCATACAGGAGGCTGAAGTACACACCCCCAGTGAAAACTAGCTAATAACACTCACTTGGACTTAACTAAAGTTAACTCATTGGGTGCCAAATATTTGATTGCTAATATCTCCGCAATGGAGAGACGTAATTAAACAAAAAAAAAATCTTTTATTTGCTCTGCACTATTATATTGTGCGTCCAGTATAACATGAAACATTTGGTGAAAAATCCTCTTTAAATATGATCCTGCAATTTCAGAGACAATTAACAATATTGTATTTCATGGCTAGAATTATCTGCATTTTACCATTTGCATAAACAATATGTAGACTCAACTTCATTAAAATTGATACATTGTTTTTCTAGGACTTGACATAAGTGTTTTACCTCCTCTCCGCTGGTCTATAAACTGGAGATTTAGTTCTTTATAGTATATAGACCCCAGGGCAGCTGGAAAATATAAAGCCAGAGGGTCCTGTAGTTTGAGCATATGTTTTTTAAGCCCTGGCCGCTTCTTTGGAACATTATTTGCACAGTTGCTTTCATTCCTTCGAGCCTGGCTGTTTCTCATTATATCAGACTATTGTCCTAAGCATTTCACAGCGCACCATAAAACGTAATACAAAATCTGCCTTCAGAGATTTGATCCTTTTACATGTAGCAGATAAATCACGGGTGCATGTTTTACTACTGGTTTTATGATAAGATTTGTTGAAAATATATATGACATTTGCTGAGCTATCACTAATGAAACAGACACCAGGGCTTATGTTTGTTCAAAAATCTCTACAAAAGATCAGAATTTTTTGTTCTGGTCTGCAGATGCTGACTATTGTCCTGTTCAATGGTCCCCAAGTCTGCAAGTATAAAAGATTATAGTGACATGATAGATTTTGGACTGTATTTTATGTTTTTCAAGGGGCCAAGCAAAAAAGCTGGCTTGGAATCCCGCAAAGAGAGAAATATTTGAAAAAACGAAAACTCCAACTTATTTTCTTAGTTATAGATATTGTACCAAACACTGAATGCATCAAGCAGGCTTGATCACCATGGCCTAGTTTCCAAACCCTTTACCTACCTCCAATAGGCCATTATTAGGGAAACTTTTGTTGTTCTAATCTATGATTGTGCCTTAATTATCATCCTGCTGGGCATTACATCGAAACTAGCTCTGTCTAACAGGATACTATACAAGGCAGATTAAGCGTGCTATCAGTCAGGACACTATGAGGGCGATTCATCAATGCTCTATCTGCTGAAGAAAAGTTTCAAAAAGTTGCACTTTTTTGTACAAATGCGATGTTGTGCAAAAAAGCCCTCAACTTTTAGCATGTTCATGCCATTCTCACCCTAGCTGCATCAAAGTGGGTGTAGCTGGGGCCGAACAGGGCGGGGCAAGCTCTGCTCATCAATTTCATGACAAGCAGCGGTGTCCGGTACTCAACAAATCTTCATTCAGCAGGGGTCGGAGTAACGAGGCGAGGTGTGCATTACAGTGCACATAACGATGCACACCATTTCACACCTTGCCTGAATCCTAAGCATCTGCTCCAAAATGTCCCCTCATCAAGACTGATGAGAGAATTACCTGTCTTGATGAAATGACCCCCAATGACTCCTCCCCACTCCAGTACCGCCTACATGACTCTTGGTGACCATTTTACATACATTGTGTGTACTTGTGTAAAACAGCATGTTTAGCACTCTATCATCATGGCTCCGTTCAATGTGCAGTGACCGCTGCCAAGTACTGCACATTGAATGAAGGTGTGCTGTTCAACTGCCTTCAATGTCTTCACCCACCAGTCACCGGAGCTAATAACAGTTGATCAGTGAGGATGCCGAGTATGGATCCCCATTAATGGATTCTCACTGATCTGACTGTGTGTGAATCGCTATGATCTATCCAAAAGATATGTCATAAGTAAGATGGGTGGATCGATTCATAGGACTGCAGTCCATCTGCCTGGTCAGTAGTCTCTGGTCATTGAACGAGTGCCTTCTAGGGTTCTCCAGGCTCGGCTTTCAATTAGCCATATCTGGCACAACAGCATCATTGCAAAAAAAGGGGGAGAGTAGAAACAGAAGCGCAGAAAACAGTGCACACACAAGTCAAATATGTGTATAAAAAGTCTTAATTTAACACAAATGCCTGACAGACAGAAAATATATATTTAAAAACACCATAAAATCACAAAATACAAGCCTGACAAGGTATACCATAAGGGAAATATTTGATAAAGGTGCATCTGTGAATAAGTGACACACACAGATCACAGCCAGGGCGGCATGTAAAGGATAACTAGTATTCCAGTCCAAAATATAAAATAGATGCTATGGTATTATAGCTAATGCTTGATAATATAATATCACTAAATTATTCCAACTTGCTAATTTACTAATACCATAAGCGCCCTGAGCAGAGATCATGCGCTAGACACAAATATAACACATTATAGACTGAGCGCACTCCATGCAACTGTGTTATACAGATCAAAAAATTACTCACAAACTAGCCAAAGCTGGGACACTATGCACCATTTTATTGCACAAAGCCAAAAGTCATGTAAAAAATTGCTCAAAACCAGAAAGGCTGGTATGGTAGATAATTAATGAAATGTTACATGACTTTTGGCTTTGTGCATAAATTATTTCTCTGTATATTGCATTCACCAGAGCAATAAAATGGTGCATAGTGTCCCAGCTTTGGCTAGTTTGTGAGTTAATTTTTGCTTTATCTCTGCCCCCAACCCAACCTGAAAGACAAGAAAAACAGCTTTCATTATACTCACCTGGGGGGCGGGGCGAACGGAGGAGTGTCGTTGGTCCTGGTCTGGTGCCTCCCTTCATCTTACGATACCGTCCTCCTTCTTGCTTCGTGTTGATGACACATCACTACGCCATTCACACGGTGTTCCCTGGCATTGCGGTCATGTGCAGGTGTACTTCTCTACTAGGGCACAGTAGAGTACTGCAGTGCACATGGGTCTTTTTGACCTTCCCCGGCACCTGCGCACTGCAGTAATATGCTCTGTCCTCAACAGTGCAGAGAAGTACGTCTGTGCCAGAGCGCAATGCATGGGAGAGTGTGTGGATGACATAGCGACACGTCATCCACACAAAGCAAGAAAGAAGACAGCATTGCAAAAAGAAGGGATGCGCCAAACTAAGAACAGCGACGCCCCTTGAACCGGAACACCCTGCAAGTGAGTATAATAAAACTATTTTTATTGCTTTTCAGGTCGGGTTTGGGGAAGATATACAGCATTATTGAATGAGGTATATCAGCACTGAAAGGTGGTGGCAGTATCTCATATCTGTCAAACTTGGTGACAGGTTCCTTTAACTTCATAAATGAATGAAGCTGTTTGAGGACCAATGTCCTGTCTATTTCTGCAGAAGCTTCTCTACGATCCTTCTTGGACTTTTCACACAGCGATGACAATGTTTAGCAGTTCATTGGATCTCGCAGAAGACATTCAAAAGCAACTCAATCTATGTCTGGAAGAAAGAGTGAGGTTTCGGGGATAGCAACATTTGGTACAAAGAACCAGAGAACCAATAATGCTCTCACCTCAACTTAGATACTTGAGTGAAAAGTTCCCTTTCAATGTAATTGATTGATGTTCCTTAGAATGTAGTGTAGAGTCCTAACTATTCCTTTCGCTGTCACTTTTTGTTGGATATCATATTTTTATGTTATTTTTCTTTCTCTTCTCCTATTCTTTACTGCAACACTTGTTTATTTCTCCTTTGTGCTTCTTCTTGCCTTTTGCGAGTCTCTTATTTAGATACTCCACACATGCGCACTGGGATTTTCGGCCTAGATCCCGCAAATAATTATTACATCACGGTTCCACTTTACAACTTTGTGTAATACATTCTGTGCCTAGGCCATTTGATTTCTCCCTGGTTTCCTGGCATTTCACATGAGTACCATCCATAACGTCTCCTTCAGGTGTGTTGCTGGTCTATTATTGGTCCTCCATCCCTACATTACCCCAGTCCTGACACATTATCTCCACCACCTGACAAAGCACATGTTTGTATGTGAAACTTGCACTCAGCCTTCTTCATGTGATGTTTGCTATTTGGCTAATAGTTGTTCTATCCATCTGGTTACTTTTTCTTAAGTGCCCTTCAACCTTCCATGGAGGTCTTTCCATAATTTTGTTTTGTTATTTTGTCTGCAATCCTGCCAATATCTGTTCTAGCATCTGACTTTTTGCATTATTAAGGGGGCAGTCCGAAACTAAATTTTATTTTAATCCTAAATGCATACCTATTTAATGTCATAATCTAAACGCTTTTATTATATACTTTATTTAAAAATTCCCTACCATTCCCTCACCACACTATCTAACTGCTTTATTTTTTGTTTACTACTTGTTTGAGAATCCTAGTGCTTGCTGGGATAGTCAAATGAGTTGTCATCAGGGAGCAGAAGTTGCGGTCACCACCGAAGCCCCTTTGCCCTCCATCAAATGATGTGGCATCAGACCCTTCTGTTTCCAGGGCTGGGCTAGTCTATACTCTACTGTCAATTGCAGCGCATGCTTAGTAGATTCTTATCTCTGAGCAATATGCACAGTGACAGTGCGCTCGCTCATCAGATCTGATCAGAAGTAAGGACCCGGCAAGAGAGTGCACTGTCAGTGTGTGTTATAAGAAGAATACCAAGGGTGCAGAAACCAACGGCACCTCTGCAAGTGATGTCACAGTGACATCAAAGCTCAGAAGTCCTGACTTTGGCATGTGACATACAGAAGCATTTCACAGTGGGTAAGGGATATGGGTAGCAAAAAGAAAACAGATCAAGGTACCAGGGAACCAATAAACTTTCCCCTTTACCTCAACATGAAAAACATATTGTGCTTCTGAAATAAAATTAAAAAATTAAGTGAAAAATTCTTTATAGAAAATAGTTTTGAACAGAAAGACCTTATATAGTTATTGCACATTATGAAGCAGAAACACGAGGAAGCTTTTATTTTTGCACAGAGGAACACTTTAGCCAGGTATTGACTTTACTTAGCTTGAAGGAAAGAATGCAGAGTTAAAAAACTGTAGTCAAACGTAAGTGATCAGGTTTTACTGGATGTATGCCATCAAAATATTTGAACACTATTTGATGCACTCATTGGAAAAATGATCTCAATATTCTGAGGCTTGATGACCCTTCACTGTACCATAAGGTTTATTTATGGATTAGAATTGGAATATTTCTACCATGAATTCATTTGTTGTGCATCCATCACAAGTATCCTCTAGGATCTCACAGTAAAGTTAACCAAGAATAATAAAACTTGCTGAATATTTCATCATGATGTTATTATAACATTAACGTGCCTGCAAAAGATGGATGAACTCTGGAACATTGGCCTATACAATTTGTAACCGATAAAGCAAGCAGTGTTTATTCTCTCTTCTCCGAGCTTTAATGGGCTATCCCATTTAATGAATGTTTACAAAAGTTTAAGATCCACCATTCCTTACTCGTAAAAGTCAGCCAAAGTCCATTTTTGTAATGGAAACCTGAAAGATTTTCCTGCCTATATGAGAGTGTGTTACCAGAGCTGGTATTTATTCTGCAAGTCACTGGAACTCTAAATGCGTATCACAGAGGACTCTTACATTTCTTCAATTTCTTAAAGTTTCCTTTCTCGTTTTCTTTTGTTTAGATTATACTTGAATCTCAAATTCCTCAAGTTAAGGCTAGCATAAATCCTAACATTATAGTATACTTGAAATAAATGCTTTATTCTAATTCCTCTCTTTTTATATCAATCATGTACAAAAAGGTTAATGTTTTTACATTACTTAAATCCTTCAAATAAATTATTTTTTACATATGAATCTGGTTTATTTCCACTTACTTCTATAAACATTTAGGAAAACACTCAAAAAGTAACCCTACTCCAAATGTATGAGTGTACTTTGTAACTGATGAGCATTGTTGGTATAGGTCTTCACAAGGTCCACAAGACGTGATTAAAGTGACACGTCATTATAACAATACAAGTCTAGTTAATGGCCACATATTCCCTAGTTATGGTTTTTATGCTTTTTGTTAAACTACAAAATATATAGTACTAAATGGTATTTCTAAATTACACCTGAATTTGTTCTACATTCATTGCAATAGTTGTATTAGTGGTCTCACGACAATTGGCATCAATTATCTGTCCAAGCAATTTAAAGATGTGTTGACTTCTCCAGAGCAAAGAATGCTACTGTGGAGACACAGCATTGCATCTTAATTAACCAGATGACTATTTTTGTGCAATTTCTCCCAAACACAGTGCTGCCCCATATGATGTCAGAAATTGCTGTTATGTCAGGGCTAAGAAGGAAGGACCACTATTTGGCTTTTAGAGCATAGATTTTGCTAGGATAGTTTACGGGTGACATTTGTTGAGCGCCGAAGGTGCCAGAACAGCAGAAAACCCCCAAAAGTGACCTCATTGTAGAAATTGCATCTCTCAATGAATTCATCTACGGCTGCAGTGACTATTTTGTAACATCCAAGTCAGGCTTTTTTTTTGGAGACTTGCAAATCTACCAGTGTAGTACCCATACATTGTGTCCCCATATATTGAGCTCAGCTTGTGCTTCTGGTGATATGCACCCAAAAATTAAGTTCTTTCTCTCTATTACAATAATGCCAAACAAGTGACCGCTTACTATGATTTAGGCACAGTGGGGTTCAGAAGGAGGGGGCCATTTGGCTTGGGTGAGCAGAATTCACAGGATTTTATTTGAGGGGGCGGGAGCCATGTCACTTTTCCAGAGTCTTTGTTCTACCATTAATGTAGGAACCCCATATTGCACCAGTGACAAATGATGGACCTGAGTGGGGGCTGGATTTTTGTGGGATAAATTAGGGTTGTTATTGGTAACATTTTGGGGTAAATTATATTTTTTGATCGCTTCCAGAATAAGGCTGGAATCACATTCTTGTGTTTTACGCTGAGCACTTACATAGGGGTTTCCATGTAAATCCCACAAAAAATGCAATTCAGATTAAACCCACAATGGAACCACCCACCATGAAAAAGATGGAGACACTTCGGACTCCATTTTGCATCTGCTACGGTTGTATTCATCTGTTTAGGTGTGGTTTCCCACACTTGTGCGCTGAAAAGATGCCTAAAATGATGGGACACTGCCGGAACACAGAACAGTCCAAAGTGATTCCATCTGCCTCATAAGTGAGTGGTTCCATATGGGGTTTTGTCTGAATAGTGGTTTTGGGGAATAAGCGCTCAGCAGAGAGTGCAGGATAAATATGAGCTGGGCCTTATTCTGATTTTTCAGAGGTAGAATGAACAAATAAACATCAGTACAAGAATAGTTCTTATTTTAATTTTAGTGCGGTACAAGTCATAAGGCGGATATATTCTTCGAGTTGGTGCGATACCAGATTTGTATCAGTTTTTTTAGGTTTTCCTGCTATCACACATTGAAAATTTAACTTTTTTATTTTTTGACAAGCAGAGCTGTATGAGGTCTTATTTTTTGCATGACGCTTTGCTGATTGTTTTGGTACCATTTTTTGGTACATAATATTTTTTGATCTCTTTTTATTCAGATTTTTCAGACAAAGAATGAACAAAACTCAGCAATTCAGTTATTGCTTTTATTTTTTTTCTTGCCAAATGATCTGTATTAGGGCTTCTTTTTTTCAGGACAGTTTGATGTTTTCAGTTAAACCATTTTTTTTTACATATGACTTTTTGATCACATTTTATTCCCTTTTTTGTTAGTCAATTTGATAAAAAGCGACATTTTTGGCATGTTTTTTTATAAAAAAATTTTTTATGACATTCACCAAATGGAATAATGTTTTTAATCCGGAATAAATAACATGCCAGTTTTATAGAGCGGATTGTTCTGGACATGGAGATACCACTTATGTGCATTTTTTTGTTTATTTTTGTTTCATCACAAATGTTGCGTTTTGAGTGATGAAACGGATTTTAGTGATTTGTCTGCTCTTTTTGAGCTTTTTTTACTTTTCTAAATGTTTTATTAGACTTTTTTCACTTTTTTACTTAGTCCCACTGTGCACAACAATGTATGAGACTGTCAATGTCTCACTGACTTTGCCTATGAGACTCAGCATATTGCTGGATCTCACAGGTCACTGTAATATCAACTTTTCAAAATGATATTGATCCAGAATAAATCATTCCCTCTGGTCCAATCCTCAGGGGAAAACAAAAGAACGTACACATTAAAAGTACTTAAGACGTAGCCCTGTATATCTCAGCATTTCAGAGCTATAACCCGTTTGTATGGACAGTTGCAGCTGATTCTCCATCATTAAGGCATAATACAAGTAGAAAAAAGACACTTATCGTCATTACGAGTGACCCCAACATTGAGTGGGGGTGCCAGTTCGGTAAAATTAGGGTGCCAACCTCCACTGCTAGGTAGGGAGAGGAAAATGGGATGACTAGGGACTTGACATGTCCATCTGTATTGCTGCCTGTCATAAAGAGATTTACCTTGACCATATTCCTCATAAACTCTTCAGTACCTCTGTCTGATATGTTTTTTATAAGAATTATAAAGTTCTATATACTTTTAAAAGGGCAATAAATGTGAATTTTAGGGATCTATTTTCTATTTGGTTTTCAAGTTGCTCAAGTTGTCCAGCATGTACCTTGCCACCTTCTCAATGTATGCTGATGAATTGGGTAAGAGAGCCAGCCAAGTCATCATTGCTACAGAGATTAATGACTGTGACCATCAGTTGATGTCCAATGATCGAAATAAAGCAGTCACGTGAACTTATAAAATGTATTAGTACATTTAAGCTGCAGGTAAGATGGCTCTGTAGGATGGTTCTGCATGATGCTGTACAAACCCTTTAAATTCCTCCACAGCCACCCACACAGATGGACATACATTAGACCTCAGCTTCACCCGCCTCTGTTCCCTATCTACTCTCACAACCTCTCCCTTCCCCCTATCTGACCACCATCTACTCACCTTCTCATCCTTGTCCTTCTCACCTGCCCCCCATGTCCAGCCACTAGCACATCCTCCCAGAAACCTCGCACACCTAGACATTCACAGACTCTAAGACTCTCGTCTACCTCTGTCCTCCATATCTTCACTCCATAACACGGACAGTGCCACCGCTTTCTACAACGTTACCCTCACATCAGCCATAGACTCAGTCGCCCCTCCCATGCATGGCAAAGTGCGACAAACCAATAGGCAACCTTGGCACAACAACCTCACCAAAAAACTTCGACAAGCATCCAGGGTCGCAGAGCGGCGTTGGAAGAAAACACTCCTGCCAGACAACTTCACTGCTTTTAAACAAGCTACACTTGCCTTCAAATCAGCCCTCACCTCTGCTAAACAGACCTATTTCACAAACCTTGTATCTTCACTATCCCACAACCCAAAACAACTGTTCAGCACATTCAACTCTCTTCTCCGCCCACCACTGCCACCTCCAACTCCCCTCATCTCTGCTGAGGACTTTGCCACCTACTTCAAAAACAAGATCGACCAAACAAGGCAAACCTTTACAGTTCCACCACCCCAACCACTCCACATACCAGACCTCTGCCCTTCACTAATAACCTCCCTCTCCAACGTCACTCCTTTCCAATTCACACCTCACCACCTGTGCACTTGACCCCATCCCTTCCCACCTGCTCCCCAACCTCACTAACATGATCATTCCAGCCCTAACCCATCTCTTCAACCTATCCCTAACTTCTGGTACCTTCTCCTCTGCCTTCAAACATGCCACCATAACACCTATCCTCAAAAAATCAAACCTTGACCTAACTGCTCTGCCCAGCTATCGCCCCATATCACTACTCCCGTTTGCTTCCAAACTCCTTGAACAGCATGTCCATGCTCAACTTTCCTCCCACCTATCATCTAACTCCCTCCTTGACATCCTGCAATCTGGCTTCCGCCCCCACCACTCCACTGAAACTGCCCTGACCAAAATTACTAATGACTTACAGCCAAAGCTAACAGACAGTTCACCATCCTCCTCCTTCTTGACCTGTCCTCTTCCTTTGACACAGTTGACCACTGCCTACTGCTACAGATTCTTTCTTCCCTTGGCATAAAAGACCTCGCCCTGTCCTGGATTTCCTCATACCTTTCTGACCGCACATTCAGCATTTCCCACTCCCACACTACCTCCTCATCCCGCCCCCTCTCTGTTGGAGTCCCCCAAGGCTCTGTCCTGGGGCCCCTACTTTTTTCCATCTATACTCTTGGCCTAGGACAACTCATAACGTCCCATGGTTTCCAGCACCACCTGTATGCAGATGACACTCAGCTCTACCTCTCTGGCCCAGATGTCACCTCTCTGCTGTCCAGAATCCCGGAGTGTCTATCAGCCATATCCTCCTTTTTCACCTCTCGCTTCCTTAAACTTAACGTAGACAAAACTGAACTCATTATCTTTCCTCCATCTCATGTATCTTCCCTACCCGATCTATCTATTATAATAAATGGCATCATGCTCTCTCCCGCACCTGAAATCCGCTGCCTTGGAGTAACTCTCGACTCTGCCCTGTCCTTCAAACCGCACGTCCAATCTCTTGCCACCTCCTGTCGCCTCCAACTCAAAAATATTTCCAGAATCCGTCCCTTCCTCAGTCCTCAATCTATTAAAACTCTTGTACATGCCCTCATCATCTCCCTCCTTGACTACTGCAGCACCCTCCTCTGTGGCCTCCCTGCTAACTCTCTTGCACCACTCCAGTCTGTCCTCAATTCTGCTGCCCGACTAATCCACCTCTCTCCTCGCTACTCCCCTGTCTCTCCCCTCTGCAAATCCCTCCATTGGCTCCCAATTCCCCAACAAATCCAGTTCAAACTACTAACACTGACCTACAAAGACATCCACAACCTTTACCCTCCCTATATCTCTGAACTAATCTCCCAATATCTACCCTCACGTACTCTTCGATCCTCCCAAGACCTCCTACTCTCCTCCACACTTATTCGTTCCTCACACAACCGCCACCAAGGTTTCTCCCAACTGTCCCCTATCCTCTGGAATGTCATGCCTCAACACGTCCGATTATCCACCACCCTCGGATCCTTCAAATGGAACCTGAAAACCCATCTTTTCAGGAAATCTTACAGACTGCAATAACCATTCTGCAGCCTCACCACCGCCTGAGCTGCCGCCTCATCACCACCAGAGCTGCTGTACCCCCAACCTTCTGTCTTTTCCCCTCTGTCCCATAGAATGTAAGTCCGCAAGGACAGGGTCCTCTCCCCTCTGTACCAGTCTGTCATTGTAAATTTGTTGTGGAAACTTGTTTACTGTTAACGATATCTAAAACTTTGTATGTAACCCCCTTCTCATGTACAGCACCATGGAATTAATGGCGCTATATAAATAAATATATACTACTACTAATAATAATAATAATAATAATAAAATTCTGACTTCACAGCAAGACAAAAGTCTGTTTCTTTACCATTGTACTCAATGTACTCAACACATTTGAGGCTTTCATAATTTTATTTGGGCATGCTTCATCAAAGAATACGCAGTCAGATGACCTTGTTGAATCCTTATCCCTGTAGCTGCCACAATGGCTGCATCATATTAAATTCAACAGGCATAATATCTGAGCTGTTGATCTGAGCTGCAACACATTAAGACCTATGAAACAAGGACCCAATGATTCTTTATGGGATAAATAACGTTCTGCATAGTGTGAGGGGTTGACTCACTCAGCTTTACCAGGTAGACACAGGAACCGTACTGGTAGTAGTGTAAGGGGTGGACTGACCTATGGACCTGTCTGGTGAAGAAGGAAATGTAACCTGTGATGTGTACAATGCTTTATTCTGACTTGAATGCATATGTGTGGGACAACAGCTAGAACTGGAGAAAGACGGTGTAGTACCTGGTTTTGCCCACTAGATGGAGACATAGGGTAGTGAGAAAAGGGCTTAATAGCAGCTTTAGGCTAGGGAAACGTAGAGTCATGGTGGGCGGAGTTACGGGACTGGGAAGGGGATTTCCAGGATAAGGAGATAAAAGGAAAGAGAGTCCCAGGGTTGGAGAGATCTCTCTCAGGGGCTGACAGAGACAGAGAAGAGCTCAGGAGAAGAAAGCAGAGCTCAGGAACAGACAGGAGAGAGACGGATAGTTGGGGGGTGGCCCTGACAGGACAGCTGCAGAATGAAGGACGCAGGACAAAGGAGGCCTGGGGTACCAGACGGCTGGACACTGAAGGAGCATTAAGTGTCGCAGAGGGTAGACTCGGCAGGGGAAAGCGCTGTGGACGTGGGGCTAACAGCAGCCACAGTGTAAGAACCCAGGTTTCTTTGCCAAACAGGAGCAGGAAGGAGATGACAGGTACCCAGGCCTAGGAGAAGAAGCTGTCGTGTTTGCTGTGGATGTCAAGCGGACACCCAATAAAGTTGGACCTGGTTGAACGAGTTTGTGCGTCTGTCGTCAGTCCGTCTCACAGCTGAAAGGGACCACCCCCCAGTCGGCACACATACTACAAGTAGCGCAGTCGTTAGGATCCATCACTGCCCACCCCAACAACATAGGCGGTGATATGCGCCGAAGATCTAAAGGACCCATGCTGAACAGGTTGAAGATTCGCTGGAGTGGATTACAATTTAGGATTGTGATTGACCTTGCTGGAAGCAACCCTGAAAGAGAATTGGCCCACCTCCAGACAAGGCAAATGTCGGGATAGATGATTTTGGCGCTAAATTGGACTACCAGGGGCAGCTATGCTGAGCCCGCCCCTGGGGGGAGCGGTGTACATCTAGGGACAGCCGCCCCTTCCCACCAAATGCTGGAAAATGGGTGGAAGGGCCAGTCGATGCCCCACCATGGAACGGGAGTGACACCACTTATCAGGCTGGGTGCAGCTGCTTGGCGCCTTTGAGCCCCGGAAGAACGGACACGATAAGAAGCTGCAGCTGCCGTGGCTTTGGACAGGTGGAGTGGCAATTGCGGCGGGAGGTCGAGGCCTGCCTCATCACCTGTGCCTGGGAGTCACAGCCGGTGTACCAGACACTTACCCGGAAAGAAGATCCCTGGACTGAGCTGGAACTGCTGACACCTGGACCTGCGGAGCGGAGGGAGGAGGCGTGCCCGCCCGCAGCACCGGCCATGACGAAGCGACCATTGGAGAAGACGTCGCTGATGTGTCCTGTGAAACCATTGGGCCTGGAGGCCTGTCCTGCTGGATGGCGGGATGAAGAACAGCAATGGACACCAGGCGACGGACCGGAAGCAGCAAAGGAATGGCGGGGCCTTTCCTGCAGATGCAGTCAGATGACAATGAGCGCACCCAGCAGAAGGAGGCCGGTGACATCTTTGAGGCTCCGGTCACTCGGGTGCCCGGGTCCCCGGAGGAGCTGCAGAGGCCGGGCGCCGGGGAAGGTGAGCATCTCCCTGCCCTGGCCGGCGGCGCCGCAGGCAGCCCCTGCGATAGTGATTTCCAGCTTCCCCGCCCAGCTCCGCCCTGTCACACATTACCGGCCCAAGGGGATGCAAGGCCTAAGGTCCACGCTCCTGAGTCTCAGCCTCCCCACCCGGCCTCCCCTCACTCACCGACATCAGCGCCCGACGAATCCGCGGCCTATGCTGGACCGGCTGCCCTCTGCGACATCAACCCCCAGCCTCTTTGCCCGGCTTCTCCCCGTCCTGCGTCACTGGCGCGGAGTGGGACTGGGGCCTACACAGGGCCGTCGGTCTGGATCACCGATATTATCGCCCAGAAAAAGAACAAGGAGCGGGAGATCTGGGCAGCCCTCCATAAGAAGAGGGAAACCACTATGTCTGTCCTCAGGAGCCACGGGCGGCTAGTATATACCAACATCGAGCGGGGCTGCGGGTTTACTAAAGAGGCAGAGACTGGCCACAAAGTTTACCTTAATGCAGCCTCCATTAAGCATGGGAGGGCACTGCAGATGGGGGACTGGGTGTCCTTCAACAAAGAGTACTGTCCCCGCGGCTACTATGCGGTGGCCGTGATCGTGTACCCCTAAGAATACGGAACCCCGTAAAGGGAAGGTGAACTTCTGGGTCTCGGGCACTAAAGACACTCGTGGCCCAGGGACTACCAGACATCCCAGGGGCTCCATGGCTGTGGAGTTCCCTTCTGCAGGCGAAGAACATCGGCCATCAGGAGATGGCCTGGAGCACCGTTGATGTTCACGGACTACTGGGACTGCTGCACCATTGCGCAGCTCATGGGACTGTTCCGTGTCCCCTGACGCAGCTGGGATATGTTGGTGGTACTTTCTGCAAAGGAAGGGGGCGCTCTTATGTTTACAGATTATGTTTACAAATAAGGGGGAGAGTTAATTAATAATGCTGGTTAAATAAATATTTAAAAAGTATAAACAATAAAAAGTAGTGACGTATAATTATTTAAATGTTGCCAGAGAAGTTGGAAAAGTTATTATGCAAAAATGTTTTAAAAAAAGAAAGGGTCCAAAATGTGAAGAGACGGGAAATGCTTGCATGATAAATCATGAAGGACTAAGATAGTTTGTGATTTGGAACAGATAGTGGTCCACAGGTCAGGTCCTAGGTGGAAAGATACCCAAAGCGGAGGAGGGGGGAAATGGTGACCGGGTAGGCCAGAGCCTCGGTCATTCCGCCCCTAGAGTGGAGCACAGTTCTGAAAGTGAGAAATGAGGGGGAGAGCACCCGTCGAGGAGTCCAGGTGGTCCTTCCCCAATGAATGGAAATTGTCATAGAGGCGTAAGCGCCTGCAGGTAGCCGTCTGCTACTCGGAGCTTAATTGCTCCCAGCTCTGCCCAGCATCCCGTGTAGAGCTAGAGGGCTCAGGGCTCTGCTCGGCACCCTGCCACACAGACAAAGGAAAAGTGGGGAAGACAAAATGAAGGATACGGGATGGTCAGGGATGACAATGGGCAAAGGAAGGGGGTAGGTAAGGGGTTGACTGACCTATGGACCTGTCTGGTGAAGAAGGAAATGTAACCTGTTATAAATGGGTCACCAAGGAGAATAGCAGGCCAAGGCTAAGCCACAGAAAACCAGAGAGGTTGGTAACTAAGCGGATGCAGACCCCTGATCCTGTCCACACAACTATCAGTAGCTGTGGAGCATACCTATGATGAGCTAACTAAGCCTAAAGCAAGAAAGGGGAAATCGAAACTGCCCCGGAGCAGACCCCAAAGGAATAGATAGCCCCCAAACATATATTGTTGGTGAGACAAGATGAAAACACAAACGCAGGCAGAAAAATAGACTGAGCAAACGATGGGGCCCACACTGACTATACAGGACAGGAAAGGAAAGACACTGTCTGCAATCACGCAAAAAACCCTGCAAAAGTCCAACACGTCTGATGCAAAAACACTGAAGTCACACGACTTCGCCCCCACTATATCAACACTCTGGTATATTCTGAAAGCAAAGCAAAAAGAGACCAATATAAAAGGGGACAAAACAAACTGGCACATGCAGTAACATCTGGGCGGTGATTCAGCACAGCCCCAGCCGGAGCTAGCTGACCCGCACAAAGCAGAGATAAACAAAACCAGATCAAATGCAAACAGAATAGCAAATGAACCACTTAGCTGAACATGCAGGGAAAGAGCAGGAGACATCAGATCTCAGGAGGCACAGGAAAGAAATCACCAGCAGGGATAAAGGGAGTCAGCTGTCTTAAATCCCAATCAGAAACCTCAGATCTCCAATCGACTTCCTCATTATCAGGTGGCAAGCCTCTGTCAATCAGATCAGCTCCACTACCTCTAGTAACCAGCAGAGGGAGTCCAGAAAGAGAACTCTCAATCTGACCAGCTCCACTATCTTCAGTAATCACCAGAGGGAAGCCAGAGAGAGAAATAACAACAGTAACCTGTGTTGTGTACAATGCTTTATTCTAACTTGAATGCATATGTGTGGGATAACAGCTAGAATTGGGGAAAGACAGTGTAGTACCAGGTTTTAGCCACTAGATGGAGACATAGGGTAGTGAGAAAAGGGCTTAACAGCAGCTTTAGGCTAGGGAAACGCAGAGTCATGGCGGGCGGAGTTACAGGATGGGAAGAGGATTTCCAGGATAAGAAGATAAAAGAAAAGAGAGTCCCAGGGTTGGAGAGATCTCTCTCAGGGGATGACAGAGACAGAGAAGAGCTTAGGAGAAGAAAGCAGAGCTCAGGAACAGACAGGAGAGAGATGGATAGTCAGGGTGTGGCCCTGACAGGACAGCTGCAGAATGAAGGACGCAGGACAAAGGAGGCCTGGGGTACCGGACGGCTGGACACTGAAGGAGCATTAAGTGTCGCAGAGGGTAGACTCGGCAGGGTAAAGCGCTGTGGCTGTGGGCCTAACGGCAGCCACGGTGAAAGAACCGAGGGGTCTTCGCCAAACAGGAGCAGGAAGGAGGTGACAGGTAGGAGCAGAAGCTGTCATGTTTTCTGTGGATGTCAAGAGGACACCCAATAAAGTTGGACCCGGTTGAACGAGTTTCTTTGTCTGGTGTCAGTCCATCTCGTGGCCGAAAGGGACCACCCCCCAGTTGGCACACGTATTACAGTAGTTCACGTGCTAGTTTATTATGGACAGCATAAACTTCAGCAGGGTTCAGGAAAAATAAGCGGAGCCTTTATGGCATAACAGTAAAACAGAAAACAAAGGTAATGTTTAAACAGAGTCCTTGCCCTGCAGGCTTCACTGCAGGCAACACGTACAGCCAGCATTGGACTGGAGCACCTTGGGCCCACCAGAGAAAATCATTCTTGGGGTCCACTATGTAGCTACATAGAAATAAATAGAAGACCACCAATTGTGTGGTAAAATGCGCTAAAATCAGGGTATAATATATGGTAGTACGCGTCTTAATTATGTAGCACGGTTTGGGGTATCCCTCTCATAGAATATAAAGTAGCCCCCCTTATAGAATATAATGTAGCGTCCCTCATGGAATATAATGTAGCCCCCTCATAGATTATAATGCACCCCCCCTCATATGGCATAATGCAGCCCACCTCATAGTATAATGCAGCCCCCACACAGAATATAATGCAGCCCCCCACAGAATATAATGTAGCTCACCTCAAAGGGTATAATGCAGCACCCCTCTACCATTGTCCTCATCACCACCTCCATCATTGCCTCCTCCCCAACTACCATTGTCCTTTCCACCACTACCATCATTGTCCTTTACACCACAACCATCATTGCTTTCTCCCCCAACACTCCCATCATTGCTCATTCCAGCACCTCCATCATTGCCTCCCCCCACCACCATCATTACCTCCCCATCATCATCATTGCCTCCCCCCACCACCATCGCCTCCCCATCATCATCATTGCCTCCTCAACACCATCATCATTGCCACCTCACCACCATCATCATTGCCTCCTCACATCATCACTGTCTCCCCCACCACCATTGCCTCCTCACCACCATCATCATTGCCTTCCCCCGACCATCATCATTGCCTCCTCACCATCATCACTGCCTCCCCCACCACCATCATTTCCTCACCACCATCATTGCCTTCCCCCCACCATCATCATTGCCTCCTCCCACCACCATCATCATTGCCTCCTCATCATAAGCACTACCTCCCCCCCACCATCATCGCCTCCTCACCACTATTATCAATGCCTCCTCACCATCATCACTGCCTCCCCCACCACCATCACCTCCTCACCACCATCATTGCCTCCCCCAACCACCATCATCGCCTCCTCATCACCATTATTATTGCCTCCTCACCATCATCACTGCCTCCTCCCACCACCATCATCATCGCCTCCTCACCACCATCATTGCCTCCCCCACCACCATCATCGCCTCCTCATCACCATTATCATTGTCTCCTCACCATCATCACTGCCACCCCCCACCACCATCATTATTGCCTACTCACCATCATCATTGTCTCCCCCCACCACCATCATCATTGCCTCCTCATCATAATCACTGCCTCCCCCACCACCATCATCGCCTCCTCACCACCATTATCATTGCCTCCTCACATCATCACTTCCTCCCGCACCACCATCATTGCCTCCTCACCACCATCATTGCCTCCTCATCACCATTATCATTGCCTCCTCACCATCATCACTGCCTCCTCCCACCACCATCATCATCGCCTCCTCACCACCATCATTGCCTCCCCCACCACCATCGCCTCCTCATCACCATTATCATTGCCTCCTCACCATCATCATTGCCTCCTCATCATAATCACTCCTCCCCCACCATCATCATCGCCTCCTCACCACCATTATCATTGCCTCCTCACCATCATCACTGCCTCCCCCCACCACCATCATCGCCTCCTCACCACCATCATTGCCTCCCCCCACCACCATCATTGCCTCCTCATCACCATTATCATTGCCTCCTCACCATCATCACTGCCTCCCCCCACCACCATCATCATTGCCTCCTCATCATCATCATTGCCTCCTCACCATCATCATTGCCTCCCCCACGCCATCACACATACAGCACCTCACATAGACAACACCGCACCACTCTCTCACACACTCAAAGCACCGCACCACACACACACTCACCTCACAGCTTCCTCTCTGAAACAGCCGGGCTGAATGATGACATCATCCAACCTAGCTGAGTCGGACAGGAAGTGCCGGGCAGGCCAGCAGGAACAGGAAGGAGGACAGTGTCGGATCATGACTTTGATCCCTGCAGCTCCGTACCGATCAAAATCTGCAGCCTGCAGGGATCGCAATTAGGGTTCGCCCCCCCCTTTTGGAGCCCACCTCCGGGGCCCGATTCAGCAGCACCAGCGGGCAGTGTTAGCTGCAGCTTAATGGCTAACACTGCCCGCTATTAAAGAGAAATGGTATTCACGCCTCTCCAAGCGTGAATATTCATTTGTCTTTAACAGCAGGGACACTAGCAATACTATTTGTGTACTGAACATGGTTCTGGTACTGTATTGATATACTGAGCTTTGTTTTGGTACTGTATATTCTAAGCTTAGTTCTCATGCTGTATCTATTTAGTGTGCTTTGTTCTAGAGCCGCATGTACTGAACATAGTTCTGGTGCTGTATTTATGCTTTAAGCTTATGATGCTGCAGCTCAGGTGTTGTATTTATTTAAAGAACTTTATAATAACAATACATTTTATTTCTATAGCGCCGACATATTCCGCAGCACTTTACATTTCAACTTTGCACTGTATTTAGCTAATATGCTTTTTTGTTGTACTGTATCAATTCAGTGCACTTAGTTCATCCAAGCTAAGTAAATAAAACCAGTTTTTATTATTTAGCTTGATTTTGCTGTTATAATTAAGTCATCTGTATCAGATCAGCAGTGGTCCTGACACCCCCACTGATCAGTTGTTTACAGCTCTGGTGTCATCCAGATGTAAACAGTTAATGAAGCCAGAATAGTATGGCTCTAGTCATTACGTAGTGCTGAAAACTGCAGCTCAGCTCCCATTCAAGAGAATAGGATCTGAGCTGGATAAAAACTCTTTTTTTATTGCAGACATAAACTCTTCTCATTTTATTTATTCTATTGTTTTCCTTTTTTATTATCATAAAGAAAACATTACCTCCGATAACATGGAGCATCTGCCTCAGTTACGCTCAAGGTTTATCTTTTAATACAAATTAATGTAATCGGCTTTTGATTGACGCAGATTTGTTAACTGTTGTTATGAGAACAGCAGAAAAAAACAATGCAAACATTTTGTTTTTTCCACTAAGTGTTGTTTTTTCTTTGTGATGCTTCATAATGAATACTTGATACGAAGTACTGTTCCTCTCATCATTCCCGTAATGTGTATCTAAGTAGTGAATCATACTTTTATACAGCAGGGTTCATACATGGTCACTGTGTGCTCAGTAAGATAGGGTCTGATTTTATTTGTTTTCTTTTTATATCCAGTTTATGTTACCTTTAGATAAATATATTCATTACTTAAAGGGTTTAACACAAATTTTCAAAAGACCAGGTTAAACATTGGATAATCTGTGGAGAGAAAAAAGAAAGGGGAATTCATTTAACTAAAAATTACATGTCCTGAATATTGGCAATCTCCATTTCTTCTTATAAGTTTTATGCATAGTGTCGGTCCATTGAGTTAGTGTACTGAGCTTTTTAAAGTACACTAGTTCTTAAAGGGGTATTCTTAAGTTTGAAAGTTATCCCCTATCCATGGGATGTAAGATAACTTTCCAATTGCTGGGGGTCCAACACCGCGGCTCCCCGTGATCCCATGCTCTGAAGATTCCCAGCAGAATGGAGCAATAGTCAACCATGCACACTGACTTCATTCACTCTTAATGGGAGCACTAGAAATTGCTAAGTGTTGCGCTTGGCTAATCTTCAGCGTTCCCATTATATTATTATTATAGACATGAGTTGACATTATTCCCATGACTTCCTCTAATCGCCATTTTAAACCACACTTTGTAATGTACTTAATTATTCATTTTTTAAAGAGGCAGTCCCATCAAAATGTATACCTTAAAATATTCCAATCATCCTATTATATATCACTGTGTACTTACAATTGCTCATTTTGTCTTTCTACCCAGATAATTCTTCTCTTAAACATTAGTTCTATGGCATCACGTGATTAAAAACTGACTAGCTGAATCCTTCTACAGTAAGCTAATCGTGCCCAAAGAGAAAGGAGGTCAAATTTCCCTGTATGAGTCATAAGTCCCTGGCAAGGGGAGAAGGAAGCAGTTGAGTCAGGAGGTGAAGAGGGGAATGATAAATGCAGGGAAAGGAGAAGAATTTACTGGGTAGAAAGGCAAAAGGAGCAATTGTAAGTACACAGTGCTATATAATATGATGATTGCAACAGGATAAAAAGTTTGATGCGAGGAGGTGTGCTTCTTTAATCCTTTTTCAGGGTTTTACCTCTGCTTTTCTGATGCATAACTCAGTATTACTGCACATAAAAGAGTAAATCTGGCCACACATAGGGATGAGCGAGTATGCTCGTTAGGATTCGGTACTCTGTGAGTAATGCGGCACTCGCGATACTCGAATCCTGGCGAGTAAATTTCACTACTCGCCTTGCAATATTTGGCCTAGCCCACACAGTCCCTGCACAGCCCAGCACAGTCCCTGCAAAGCCCAGCACAGTCCCGCACAGCCTTGCACAGTCCTGCACAGCCTGGCAAAGTACCTGCACAGCCCAGCACAGTCCTGCACAGCCCAGCACAGTCCCGCACAGCCCGGCACAGTACCCGCACAGTACCCGCACAGCCCGGCACAGTACCCACGCAGCCCGGCACAGTACCCGCACAGCCCAGCACAGTCCCGCACAGCCTGGCACAGTCCCGCACAGTCCGGCACAGTCCCGCACAGCCCAGCACAGTCCTGCACAGCCCGGCACAGTCCCGCACAGCCTGGCACAGTCCCGCACAGCCTGGCACAGTCCCGCACAGCCCGGCACAGTACCGCACAGCCCAGCACAGTCCCGTACAGCCTGGCACAGACCCGCACAGCCTGGCACAGTACCCGCACAGCCCAGCGCAGTCCCGCACAGCCCGGCACAGTACCCGCACAGCCCAGCGCAGTCCCGCACAGCCCGGCACAGTCCTGCACAGCCTGGCACAGTCCCTGCACAGCCCGGCACAGTACATGCACAGCCCAGCACAGTCCCGCACAGCCCAGCACAGTCCCGTACAGCCCGGCACAGTCCCCGCACAGCCCGGCACAGTACCCGCACAGCCCGGCACAGTACTCGCACAGTTCCGCACAGCCCGGCACAGTCCTACACAGCCTGGCTCAGTCCCCGCACAGCCCGGCCAGTCCCTGAACAGCCCAGCACAGCCCGGCACAGTCCCCGCACAGCCCAGCCAGTCCCCGCACAGCCCAGCACAGTCCCGCACAGGCCAGCACAGCCCCGCACACACACACACAGCCCATTACTCGCATTTCACATAGACTTACATTGGACTCGTTACGAGTACCCGAGTATTAGGAGCTACTCGTAACGAGTACAGCGAGTCCAAGTATTTCACTACTCGCTCATCCCTAGCCACACGCATTAGACTTATGTCTGCTAAACTTGACAATGTTTGGGAGTGATGTCAATCAGGATTGTGCAATTTCAGACAGCCAATTGCATTGTTCTCCCTGAGATAAGCCGCTGGCAGACATGTCAGTTGGCAGCCTTCTCATCAAGAACACAGGGGCACTCGATTGAATGAACGCATATGTGTATGGGAGAGTCATTACAGCTTTTCTTCAGAAAAACTGTACTAACTCAGGATAGGAACAATAATGTAGCACAGTCTCACTCACATATCAGTGCAGGCAATTCTTATATTCAAGCACAGTATGTCTACCATTAAAGATCTATTTCTCTCTAATACTACAGATCACACCTGACTCAACCCAGCTTTCTTATATAGGAACAGCAAGCTTGGAATACATGGGAGTAACCTTTCCCACCCAAGCTCTTTTGGTTGTACCTAAATCCTGGACCCAAAATCCGGTCAAATAAAATTTCTCTCAGTAAGTTATTGCTACCGCAGCACTCTTTTCAAGGATCAACATCACTAAATCCAGCCACATGGGTGACAATTACCTTCAGGGTCCTTACCTGCCACTTTTCTACATAACCCCCTCCTGTGTCCAAAGGGGGGGCTGTTTACCTTCTGCCATTGTAAGGGGTATGGGTGGCCAGTAAACTGCCCTACAATCCTTGCATATGCTGCTGGTAAAAGTGGTATATTTCATATGTCGTGTAATGTTTATATATTGTGTAATGCATTGTACCCATGTTTATGTGTTGTGAAGACATAGGGACAGTGTAGGACTTAGTCCAGAGGGGGGGCACAATAGAATAGGATAGTGATTAGTTAGACCAATAGGATTTGTCTAGTTAGGAGGGGCTAGGAAAGAGTAGTTGGAGGAGCTTCCTGGAGTTAGTTAGTTTGAGCCGGGAGCAAGGACAAGACAGTCGTGTCCAGGGGAATGTTCAAGCAGAGGAGCCCAGCAGTCCAGGGCCTAAGAGCTGACAGTCACATGGTGGTGAAGGAATATCAGGGCAGCATAAGAATGGTAGCAACTAACTTTTTGGGAGCAACCCTTAACGTTTGAGGCCTACTCCCTAGTAAGGAATGGAAGAGCCATTCTTCGACTTCACCTTTGGAGAGGGAAGCGGGCTGGGAACTCCTGAAGCGGGTTAGTCTGACCAGTCAAGAAGCTGCGGTACTGACAGATTCAGTGCAGAAATATGATACTCCTGGAGGAGTAAGGGACAGTACAGGGAACGGAATGGTTGTATTCTGTGAAGAATCTTGTGCTGTTTCTGTGACTAAACTGGACGAGCTGAGTAAAATTGTTTTGTTGAAGATGAACTTGGACTCTGACTGTTATTGTGTGGTGTTAAAAGACAAGGAGCCCCGGCAGTGTGGAATGGACCCAAACACACAAGTGAGTGGACTACAATGTGTTAATGTGGCGGAGAGCCAGGGTGTGCCAGTACTCCCACCTCCAGCCACGAATACTCCCCTGGCCTCCATTGCACCATCAAGCAGTGAACTCTCTGGTGTCAGCATTCCAAGATAGCTTCCCAGGTATATGCTCCAAATGAAGATTAAAGTCCTGCAGGGGAAAAAATGAGTTATTCGGGCTTTGTTCCCCTTTACTTACCACTTCCACCTTAGCGGGGCATGATCTGATACTAGTATAAACATTTGACCCACCAGGTAGTATCTTAAAGTGTATATTAGGCTTTTTGCATTGTGTGGTTTCAGTTTCTAACGTCTCCTGTGCTACATCCAGGAGTCCAAGGTGGTCTCAGTCATACAGTAGCATAAACGGTGAAAAACTTGTAGAGGCTTGTGGAACTTTCCTGATGGTCAATGATAGATAGGGTAAAAGACAGTCCCACACCCGGCCGTCCTTCTCTACTACCTTCCTTAACATGCCCTTTAAGGTTTCACTAAAGCTCTCTACGAGGCCACCCATTTGTACACTGAGGTTGGAAGCAGCAAAATTTGTAGAGCTTTATACAAGTCCTTCATGACCTTCGACGTAAATGGTGCTCCTTGGTCTGTTAAAATTTCCTTAGGGAGGTCAGTTCGGGAAAATTTGTGGAACAACTCCCAAGCAATATACTTAGAGGAGGACTTTCTTAGAAGTACCGCCTCTAAGCATCATGTAGCATAATCTAACAAGACCAATATGTACTGATGTCTCCTGGCAGACTTTATGAGGGCTATCACCAAATCTATGACTATTCGTTTGAATGGGACCTCAATAATTTGCAACAAAACAAATAGCCTGTGGAAATTGACCACCAAAGAGTTCAGCTGGTCTTATGGGACAAGTAAAACGGATCCACTCCTGGGTCTTGTCTACCCCCATATGACTGCCCAACACATCAAAATGATCGATATCTAAGACCAATCACCTGCAAGGCCCAGGCACCAGTATTTAAACCAGCTTCAATACTACAGACCACATCTGCCCCAACCCAGCTGCCTTATATAGAACCCGCAAGTCCCAGACAGGAATGTACGGTAGCAACCTTTCCCACCCAAGTTCTTTTGATCACTCCTAAATCCTGGACCCAAAATCCATTCCACTAAATTTCCTCTCCAGTAACTTATTGTTACTGGAGCATTGTTTTCCGGGACCTAAATCCCTTAGGGCAGTCATCTCATTGCCACATACCTCCTATCAAGAGGGCATTATAATATCAAACATTATCAAAAATTAGGTCTACTTTGATTAAAGTGCATAAGCAAGCAATAACAAATATCTAAACATGATTATATATCACTGGAGCGCCCACCAGGGCAGTGGGGATACTTGGTACCGGGCTGGTTCTTAAAGAGATGTGTCACAGCGGCAGTGACCTGGTCCGTGGCCCTGGGCGTCCAATAAAAGGGGATATTTACAGGGGAAAAATAAAGAGTTTGTAAAGTGTTCGTGACGTCACCTGTGGTTTCTGGTCAGAGGTGACCAGCGCTGCAGGGCAGATCCTGACTGGGACTGATGATGATGCAGAAGAGTTGGTATAGCTCTCCACAGGCAGAGCTTTGTCCCAGGTCAGTAGTTGTAGTAAAGATGTTGTCTTTGATGATGATAGATGTAGCAGAGTTGGATAGGTGATGCAGGAATAATTAGAGGACACAACAGTGTGCAGTTTCCTTTACCTTTTATTGAGCAGTGCAGGTACAGTCCAGGGCTCGGGTTACAGATGGTTCTGGAGTCGGTCAGCCTGAAAGCAATTTGGGAATCTCCTTATTCAGGTGGGTTGTAAGGCCTCCTTTCTAGCGCTATTTTCTGAGGTATTTGGGGTGTGAACTCTATTCAAGTCCCTCTCTCTGTCTGCTACTTAGGTAGAACTCCACTTACATGACAGGTAGCTGTAGCCTGCTTCAGGGATCGCACCTCTCTGGCATCTCCGGGTCACACGTGCTGCTGTGTATCAGTTGGGGACAGAGGATCTGAGGTCTTCTGTCCTCCGTATTCTGTGCAAGGGCAGGACGTGTGGAGTAGACAGCTGTAAGCTGTGGGGATCAGTCTGTGGATGGCTGCAAGGGGCCTTAGGCCGGAGAATAGCAAAAGCTCAACGGAATCATTCCCAGGAAGGATTCGGGGTCTAAGACTGGGGCGGGAGCAGCTGAGATGGCGTTCCCAGCATCTCTTCCAAATGGAACCAAATGAGGGTCTGTGAGAGAGCTGGTGATATGTAAAGTGCAGATGGAACACAGATTCTCCAGAAAGTTTGACCAAAGGGCAGGTACAAGGAAAACATGGTCGGGACACGGAGTGTTCAAGGGACAGCAGAGACTTCCTGGAGGAAAGAAAGAAGGAATACAGTGAGAATGGAGTTTGCCTGGAAGGCAGGGAAAGTTCAGAATATTTGGCTTTTGGTGAATTGTGCTGCCAAAGTGATGAGTGCTTATGTTATTAGTAAAGTTGAACTGTTGACAAAGGACTGTGACTCTGCCGTGTTTAAAGGGAACCTGTCACCCCCTCCAGGCTTTTTTAGATAAAAGAACCACCTTGTGCATCACTAATGCTGCATTCTGTCAAGGTGGCTCTTTTATTTGGCGTCCCGTCCACTGCAGAAAGCATTTTTAAAATTTGTCACTCATACCTGAAGTTTGTCCAGGGGGCCGGTCTTTCCCCCCGGACACAGACGCCTCACATCCATCAGTCATTTCCTCTTGGCGCCGCACCCGCAGCATTCATTTATTTTCCTGGTGCCTGCGCTATTTTTTTTTCTTGGGCATGCGCAGTTAGCGCTGCCCGTCCACTGACATCACATGATGTCTTCCTTATCGCGCCTGCGTGGACGCACAGCCCGAGATCCTGCCCCACGGTCTCTTCTGATTTTTTCACACTGCGGGGTGGGATCTCGGGCCGTGATAAGGAAGACATCATGTGATGTCAGTTGACGGGCAGTGCTAACTGCGCATGCCCAAGAAAAAACAATAGCGCAGGTGCCAGGAAAACAAATGAACGCTGCGGGGGTGGCACCAAGAGGAAATGACTGATGGATGTGAGGCGTACGTGTCCGGGGGAAAGACCTGCCCCCGGGATAAACTTCAGGTATGAGTGACAAATTTTAAAAATGCTTCTTTCTGCGGTGGAAGGGACACCAAATAAAAGAGTGGGACTATCTCAGTTTGTTTAGCACAGTTACCATCCTGCCTGCCTTACACATGCACTCTTACCAAATTATGTCTAGACGCCTCTCCTGGTCTTTCCACAAGCACATACAATTACTTGGACAGCTAGACCCCTGTCTATAACAAAGGCTATAGTTTGGACACTCCTGTTAATAGGGGTGAATGCCAAGTTCAGGAAACTCATTTCTAATGAAGATAGCAGAGCGTACAAGTGTTTAGTTATTCTTTTGCAGCAGAAGACCCAACATTCATATGTTACACAAATACGTCATTTCTTTAGATAAAAGCTGTGCAATGCGTCATATCTCCTGTGTTGGTTCTGCAAAGGAATTGAACACGCTGCTGTTTTTCACCATAGATAAGAGCTGATTGCTGGAAGTTGCCGGACTTTCTAGGATTTGCTTTTTGCCAAAGGGCACTTGTAAATAAAACGCGTGGTCCAAATTGGACACCCATTTTTATAACTAATATTGTAAATGATACAAACTTGTTTTTTATAAATAAATCCCAAAAAAACTTTGCATACAATCACTGTAAGTTTGATTTGAACGGCGTTCAATAAAAGTCTGTACACAGGCTCCCCAGACACAGCGTGGGGTTTAGGCTCGTAGGCAGAAGTTCTTTGTTTTATCTCACTCTCCTTACACGCCGGCCTGGCATAGTCTGTAAATGCAACTCTACATCCCTGTGGAGCTCGGATTCAGCCGGTGTCAGTGCCAGTGCTGGAAGCAATGGGAAACATTTTACTAATTAGTCGGTATTACTGGGAATGTCTCTGTCTCTGAGCAGGAAATGACAAATGATCCAGTCAGTCAATCCAGTGATTACAGCACTCGTTTAATACAACAGTACTGAGAAATCAATAAAGTATAAATTATTTATAAGTCAGAGGAGATGAGTTTATTTTACTGAGTTTTCGTTACTATTAGAGTAAATAAGTGACTGCATGAGTGGAGAATTCTCATAGTCAACACTTAGTCACCACATCTGAGGTCTATCTAGGACTGTCGAATGGCAGGCAGCATTTCAGATATGATGATCCAAAATACGAAAGAGACAAGTGCATGCTGCAATTTTTTATTTTTCACATAGACATTTGGTCCATGTGAAAAAAAATGGTATTCTGAGCAGCACAACTTAAAGAGGACCTGTCGCCGGGTCAAAAGTGATCAGTTTTTGTTCTTATCTTACTTTTGCTGCTCTGCAGATTAATCAGTTGTTGTGTTTTTGTTTTTTTCAAATCTGCCATACAGTTCCAAAGATATGGGCTTTTTTATGACGTGCTAATTTTTGTGATCATTGCAAAGGGGCATGGCTCACAGGATAATACTACAGAGTAGCCTTAAGACACGCCCCAGAGGATCTCTGAGACATGCCCCCTTGGAAAAGAGAATCAAAATGAGTACTAAATAAAAAATACCTACATCTTTGGAACCATATGTTGAATTTGAAAAAAAAATAATCAAATGACATACTCAGAGGAGCAGAAGGAATAACGTAAATGGCAAGAACTGGTAACTTTTGATGTTGTTTAATAACATTGGTTCTGTTCATGCAGAGGCAATTTTTTTCATGGACAGTACTTGGATAGAAAATAGTTTTGTGTGAATATACCTTTAAGGTAAGTTAACACATTGCAGTTTTGCTGCAGACACTTTCAGCAGCGAATCTGTAGATATTAACAGGGAATTTAGCAGTGACAGATCCACACAAATACTCACAGATCTTTCCCTGCACAATAGCGGCATGTTTGGAAAAATAAAAAAAGAAGATACTCCCCTCTGCAGGTGATTCTCTAGTCCCATCTCTGTATCATGTTCCAGCATTCAGTTCCAAGTGACAGCTAAATGCTCTGGTCAGCTGCGGCTGTCATATGTGACAGAACATCTGCATCGGAGGCCGGGATGAGCAGACACTGCCATAGAAGCCCTGCCGGGACCGAAGAAATCACCAGCAGAGGTGAGTATATTTTTTTTATGTTAATGTAATTCGAAGTTGTTGTTTTTAACATCTTCACTTGCAAATTTTTCTGCAGGTCAATAGCAAATCTGCAAAAAAGTTCACTGTGGTTGTTCTGCCCTCTGAATATAGGGCAAATATGTTTGCATTATGTGCTGGTTTAGTTAGCACCATCTAGTGGTGGTTGAATTTATAGCTGTGTCTTAAATAGCTTTACAGCCTGTGTCTTTAAGAGAATGATGTAGTGAGATTGAAGCAATGCATGTGGGAATGAAGCAGTGTATTCTGGGATGAGGGAGATGCCATTTTCTTCTGTGTATATCATAGGATGCACGTTGTTTACCTGTCCTCCTGTAACTCCCCTACTTGAGTTCGTTATCCGGGTAAAGCATATCTGGTAAGATTAATATCTTTCTTGCAATGCAGTTTGTTCAGAGATGTTATTAATTATATGGCAGCCAGTGCACAGCAGATGTAATTAGACACCTGTGTGTTTCTATGTAAAGTTTGCATCACACTGTATACTTCCTGTAATTGTGTTAGCTGTGTGATCATCTGCCCAATACTTACCCATGTCGTTTGTATTCTTTATAGTTTTACCACATGTTCTATACGCTTCATCAATAAACTAGTTAGACTACAGAGAACAGTCTGCTTATTTTGGAACACAGAGCAGTGGGTTATGCTGTATGCTAGAGTGCACACCATGTCAACGTGTATGAAGGCAGAACAGTGGTGCTTATTTTTTACGAAAATAGGGGGGGGAAGCCAGCACTGCTTAAGGTTAGAACGCATAAATTGGAGTGCATATGCACATAATGTCTAGCTGTATTCAAAAATGAGATATTTAGCAAAAAAATTGATCAATTCAATTGAGCCACCCCGCCGCGCCAAGGCAATCTCATATGGGGGGTCCTACTCTATATATTTTTAATAAATGCTGTGCCATTACGGCCTCCTAAATACACTTAGAGCATGACCATATCAAGTGCAAACTGTACCTGAACATTACTGGATCGCTCCCATGAAGCCAGATGAAGCAAGTGCAGATGAAGGCCAACCAGGTCTGAACACAGACATATCAGGAATGGCCTCCACACATTGCCTGACCAGCAAACATAGATGAAGGGCGATGTTGGTCCAGACACAGGTGCACAATTAAATAAAGCTTGGGGCAGGGTGGGGCTGCCGTGTGTGTGCACAGCAGCCTAATCCATCACAATGAACACAGAAAAATTATGGCGGACATAACCAAGCGTGCACGGCAACAGTGGTGGTGAGCCACAAACCAACAACAAGAAAATAGGGGGGGAAGCCAGCACTGCTTAAGGTTAGAACGCATAAATTGGAGTGCATATGCACATAATGTCTAGCTGTATTCAAAAATGAGATATTTAGCAAAAAAATTGATCAATTCAATTGAGCCACCCCGCCGCGCCAAGGCAATCTCATATGGGGGGTCCTACTCTATATATTTTTAATAAATGCTGTGCCATTACGGCCTCCTAAATACACTTAGAGCATGACCATATCAAGTGCAAACTGTACCTGAACATTACTGGATCGCTCAGGCAGTGTGTGGAGGTCAAACCTGAGATGTCTGTGTTCAGACCTGGTTGGCCTTCATCTGCACCTGCTCCATCTGGCTGCACGGGAGTGATGCAGATATGCTTCAGGTATGGATTGCATTTGATATGGTCTTGCTTTTAAAACATTTAGGAGGCCGCAATGGCACAGTGAATAAATAAAAATGTAGAGTAGGACCCCCCATATGAGATTGCCTTGGCGTGGCGGGGTGGCTCAATATATTGATCAATATTTTGCTAAATGTCTCATTTTGAATGCAGTAAGATATGTGCATATGCACCTCATGTTATGCGTTCTGACCACTGTCAGTGCTGGCTCTTCTCTCTTTTTATTGCTTATTTTTTACGCATTTTTACCCTATGCAGTAAATTTCCATTATTTACGCAGGCAAAATTTACAGATCAAACATGTCAATCTCCAGTCTGAAAATAAAAGCAACAAGTGAACTAGGATTCTATTTTGTTGCACAGCTTCCTTCCGAAAATTTAGACAGAAAAGCCGCAGAAAGCATGCTGTGCTTGAACACACCTTTAGGGTTATGTGCACACAGTAAATGTGTCCAGCAGACATTTCAGCACTGTCTCTTGGCTGTTTAATAGTGATGAGTGAAAGCCCACAGGTAAGGTGTTATCCGAGCATGCTCGGGTGCTAAACGGAGTGACTTCGGCATGCTTGAAAAATATGATTCGAGTCCACGCAGCTGCATGTCGACAGCCACAACACATGAAGGGAATGCCTAATAAATAGCCAATCCCTGCATGTGTTGTAGCTGTCAAACAGCTGCGAGACATGCAGCCACAGAGACTCAAACATTTTTTTCGAGAACGCCGAAGACGCTCGGTTAGCACCCGAGCATGCTCCGATAACACCTTATCCAAATACGTTCACTCATCCCTACAGCTTAAACTAGGCACTTCTTTGTCACATTTTTATATTTGTTTTTTGTGCTTTTTCGAATTCATTAGAATAGGTGAAAAATTCTGCAAAAACACTAAAAGAAACGACATGCTGCAGATATGATACTGCTTCTAATTCTGCAAGTAAAAAATGAGCAACATGTGCATGAGATTTCAGAAATCTCATTCACTT
This sequence comes from Dendrobates tinctorius, assembly GCF_039654945.1. Lineage (NCBI taxonomy): Eukaryota > Metazoa > Chordata > Amphibia > Anura > Dendrobatidae > Dendrobates > Dendrobates tinctorius. Next base: position 19,010,846 of record NW_027361814.1, on the reverse strand, counting down.
TGGTGGTACTGTAAAACATCAAGTTATTTCACTGCAAATACGCCTCAAAAAAAGCAACATGTAAGCGAGCCCTTAGACCGTACATTATTATTATTAATAATTATTATAGCGCCATTTATACAATGGCGCTTTACATGTGAGGAAGGGTATACCTAATACATACAAGTACAGTAATCTTAAACAATACAAGTCACGACTGGTACAGGAGGAGAGAGGATCCTGCCCGCGAGGGCTCACAATCTACAAGGGATGGGTGAGAATACAGTAGGCGAGGGTAGAGCTGGTCGTACAGCGGTTTGGTGGATCGGTGGTTGCTGCACATTGTAGGCTTGTCGGAAGAGGTAGGTCTTCAGGTTCCTTTTGAAGGTTTTGATGGTAGGTGAGAGTCTGATATGTTGTGGTAGAGAGTTCCAGAGTAGGGGGATGTGTGGGAGAAATCTGAAAAAATGCACAGAATTTATCAACCAGTATGAGACATTGATAAATTTGGCTCATTTTAAGGCTGAGATTCCGAGTTTACATTGTCTAAGTTAGACAGCTTTAGTAAATCAGCCCCAATGAATCTGCAAAAATAAATTGCAAATTCCCATCTAATAACTGTTGCACACTGCTAGGATATGCCATAACATTAGGGTCCCTGATCATTAATCTCAAAAATGACATTTTTTTTATTGTGGCAATAAAGATGGACGGTCATGGAGCGGTAGGAACACACAGAGAATATTTTTTCTTTATTTTAGTCAACAACGCGTTTCGACGGTGACCCCGTCTTCATCAGGTGGTGAAAATACCACCTGATGAAGACGGGGTCACCGTCGAAACACGTTGAAGAAAGAAAAATATTCTCTGTGTGTTCCTAGCGCTCCGTGACCGTCCATCATTATTGATATTATACTATCTTCCTCTGGAAGTCTACGGCTGGAGCCGCGGTGGATCACTCCCTTCTAAATTATTGGGACGGGCTGTCCCCCCTGACGCTCCCCAGTGACAGCAATTCATTTTTTTTTTTTTATTGTAACACTTCAATACATTTCTATATCCATGAATGAGGATGAGAATGACGATGTGAAGAGTAGTAATGTGATAGAGTCCCTTCAGACTGAGAATGTGCTGACTCCGTTGTGCATGCCAATGGTTAATGATAAGGAAACCCTTTACCGTACCCGCTCACAGAACAGATTTGTTTACCGTGAAACTGCCATGAAATTTGCAACAAATCAGTAAGAAAATCCACATGCTACAGGCTGATTGTGATGTGGATTTTTAAAAGATTTTTCCCTAATTATGGCAATGGGTAAAATCTGCCCAAAAAATTGATATGCAGTAGATTGTGAGACACAATGAAAATATTTGCACCATGTAGATAAAATGTCTGCATTCTCATCCACATGGCCACTACTGTAATCCAGTGCCAATCTTCCACGCACAAATCAGCATGGAAAATCTGCAGCACATACAGGATGCCACTTGTGCTTTCCTGCAATTTTCTAGTAACTTTTCAGTAATAAAATTCAACTTCTACTTTTCACCATTTTTCTGCATCAAAGGGTTTTCCACTTTACAAAGTGGAAACGACTCACCCTCCTGGGTACATGCCTGCCTCTCTGTCACTCCCCAGTCACACAGACAGCTGACTTCACAGCTGCAGCCAATCACTGAGCTCGGTGACTCACGCCATGTACAGCAGCAGAGCTGCTAAGCCCAGTGATTGGAAGCAGCGGTGTTGTGAGCTGTCCGCGTGGCATCACTGCTGCCGCCAAAACACAGAAATTGGAGCAGTGGTGGAGAGTCAGCGCTGGACTTGAGGAGGGTGAATACTATCTGTGGTTTATTGTTTTATAAGTATGCAGTCCTTTGGGAACTACCTTTCATAATGTGGAAAAACCCCTCTAATCTAGTGGTGGTGAGATATAACTATATACAGTATAGCAGTCAGTATTATCTAATTGTTTCCACTTGAATCACTCTTATTATTTTCTAAAATGCCTTGCAACAGCAGAGGTGTGTATTATGATGTTCTGCAGCAGCAGAGGTGTGTATTATGATGTTCTGCAGCAGCAGAGTTGTGTATTATGATGTTCTGCAACAGCAGAGGTGTGTATTATGATGTTCTGCAGCAGCAGAGGTGAGTATTATGATGTTCTGCAGCAGCAGAGGTGTGTATTATGATGTTCTGCAGCAGCAGAGGTGAGTATTATGATGTTCTGCAGCAGCAGAGGTGTGTATTATGATGTTCTGCAGCAGCAGAGGTGTGTATTATGATGTTCTGCAGCAGCAGAGGTGTGTATTATGATGTTCTGCAGCAGCAGAGGTGTGTATTATGATGTTCTGCAACAGCAGAGGTGTGTATTATGATGTTCTGCAACAGCAGAGGTGTGTATTATGATGTTCTGCAGCAGCAGAGGTGAGTATTATGATGTTCTGCAGCAGCAGAGGTGTGTATTATGATGTTCTGCAGCAGCAGAGGTGTGTATTATGATGTTCTGCAGCAGCAGAGTTGTGTATTATGATGTTCTGCAACAGCAGAGGTGTGTATTATGATGTTCTGCAGCAGCAGAGGTGTGTATTATGATGTACTGCAGCAGCAGAGGTGTGTATTATGATGTTCTGCAGCAGCAGAGGTGTGTATTATGATGTTCTGCAGCAGCAGAGGTGTGTATTATGATGTTCTGCAGCAGCAGAGGTGTGTATTATGATGTTCTGCAGCAGCAGAGGTGTGTATTATGATGTTCTGCAGCAGCAGAGGTGTGTATTATGATGTTCTGCAACAGCAGTCGTGTGTATTATGAGGTTCTGCAGCAGCAGAGGAGTGTATTATGATGTTCTGCAGCAGCAGAGGTGTGTATTATGATGTTCTGCAGCAGCAGAGGTGTGTATTATGATGTTCTGCAACAGCAGTCGTGTGTATTATGATGTTCTGCAGCAGCAGAGGTGTGTATTATGATGTTCTGCAGCAGCAGAGTTGTGTATTATGATGTTCTGCAACAGCAGAGGTGTGTATTATGATGTTCTGCAGCAGCAGAGGTGAGTATTATGATGTTCTGCAGCAGCAGAGGTGTGTATTATGATGTTCTGCAGCAGCAGAGGTGTGTATTATGATGTTCTGCAGCAGCAGAGGTGTGTATTATGATGTTCTGCAGCAGCAGAGGTGTGTATTATGATGTTCTGCAGCAGCAGAGGTGTGTATTATGATGTTCTGCAGCAGCAGAGGTGTGTATTATGATGTTCTGCAGCAGCAGAGGTGTGTATTATGATGTTCTGCAACAGCAGAGGTGTGTATTATGATGTTCTGCAACAGCAGAGGTGTGTATTATGATGTTCTGCAGCAGCAGCAGAGGTGTGTATTATGATGTTCTGCAGCAGCAGCAGAGGTGTGTATTATGATGTTCTGCAGCAGCAGCAGAGGTGTGTATTATGATGTTCTGCAGCAGCAGAGGTGTGTATTATGATGTTCTGCAGCAGCAGAGGTGTGTATTATGATGTTCTGCAGCAGCAGAGGTGTGTATTATGATGTTCTGCAGCAGCAGAGGTGTGTATTATGATGTTCTGCAACAGCAGAGGTGTGTATTATGATGTTCTGCAGCAGCAGCAGAGGTGTGTATTATGATGTTCTGCAGCAGCAGAGGTGTGTATTATGATGTTCTGCAGCAGCAGAGGTGTGTATTATGATGTTCTGCAGCAGCAGAGGAGTGTATTATGATGTTCTGCAGCAGCAGAGGAGTGTATTATGATGTTCTGCAGCAGCAGAGGTGTGTATTATGATGTTCTGCAGCAGCAGAGGTGTGTATTATGATGTTCTGCAACAGCAGTCGTGTGTATTATGAGGTTTTGCAGCAGTTGAGAGGTGTATTATGATGTTCTGCGAAAGTTGAAGTGTGTATTAAGAGCATTATGATGTTCTGCAGCAGCTGTGAGGTGTATTATGAGGTTCTGCAGCAGCTGTGATGTGTATTATGATGTTCTGCAGCAGCAGAGGTGTGTATTATGATGTTCTGCAGCAGCAGAGGTGTGTATTATGATGTTCTGCAGCAGCAGAGGTGTGTATTATGATGTTCTGCAGCAGCAGAGGTGTGTATTATGATGTTCTGCAGCAGCAGAGGTCTGTATTATGAGGTTTTGCAGCAGTTGAGTTGTGTAATATGATGTTCTGCGAAAGTTGAAGTGTGTATTATGTGCATTATGATGTTCTGCAGCAGCTGTGAGGTGTATTATGAGGTTCTGCAGCAGCTGTGATGTGTATTATGATGTTCTGCAGCAGCTGGTACACAACTGTATACTACACTCAGCTGCTGAATGCTTTGAATTGCAATCAATGAGTAGTGGTTAATCAAGGAAAATACTGAAATAACATGGTGAAATCTTATTCACTTCTCTTCTGTCTGTTCTTCAGGTTCTGACATCCGATTTTAATGCTAACCCCCCCCCCCCCCCAGAATTTTCTGCTTTGTTAAGGGAACATTTGATATAAACCACAGAAGCCCCCTCAGGATGGCACAGTGCACATGCATGATCACAGTGCTTCCATGACACCATCACCGGTCTCATGGGGGGATATCCAGGAACATTATCTGATCCTGTGCTGTGATTTCCATATTCACTAGTCAAAAAAATGAAAAAAAAAATGAAATAAATGTCTTTTCCACATTTTCGCTGTCATGACTATTGAAAGGCGAGTTTCTAAAAATACATATTGCACCTATCACAAAACATTTGTTGGAACCATGAAAACACTCTCCAATTTTCTTCCAGCCTAAATGTCAAAATATCAAATTGTGCTGGTACAGAACAGACCTCAGGGACTTCAATTAAATCATGTGAAAAGTAATTTCTTAACAAAAAAAGTCTAAGAAATGGAATGGCCCGAAATACAATGGAGGAGTCCAAGATATAGAATCAGGGGGAATAGACTGTGTTATGTATCGCTGAGTACTGACATACAATGATAGATAGATAGATAGATAGATAGGGATGGGCGCGCCCAAACAGTAAAGTTCAAGGTCCGTACCGAACACCTACTGCCCGTGCACGAACCCCGAATACAAATTTCTCCAGGAAGTCCATGTTGCTGCTTGAGTTCGTCAGTCTGAACATTGTCTGATCCCCCAGCTGTCAGCTTTATATCGGCTGGTTATCAAAAATAGAGGGTTCCACATGTTGTATTTTTTAATTATTTAAATAATTAGACAAGTATAATAGACAATTTTACCAGCCACATCCAGCCATAGTTACACTGTATTTTGCATTTGTTTCATTTTTTTGCTTGTCAAAATGTAAACAGACAAAAAATTTAAAACAGTGTTGGCCCCCTCCCCTTGTTCCAAGTATACCACCACGTCCTCCTCCACCCACTCCTACTTTTGAACCTCTGCCTCATGGTTCCATTTTTGTTATTGTTCTTAATTTATGGTTTATATTTTTCTGGTTTTTTTTTAATCATTTGTTTTAAAAAAGTGTTGTCCCCCTCCCCTTCTTCCACGTATACCACCACATCCAGTTCCACGCCCTCTTCCCTTTGGACCTCTGCATCATGCTTTAATTTGTTTTATTTTTGGATGGCTATGTTATTTATTTTTAAGTTATTTCTTAAATGACTGAGCCAATTTTGACCTGTCAGCAGGATTGTACTGAGTAACTTACAGACAGTGTCATGTCGGCGCCGTTATGCTGATTAAAATGATACCTTGGTTGATGAAATACGTCTTGTGGTTGTTGTTTAATCTTTATTTGTAGTTTTCAGTTAATGTGGGGGGTCTTCATGTATTTTTCTGCTTAGCAATTCATCAGTAAGGCTTATGACAGGTCTGATCCCTCAGTGACCTGCCCTGTATTTTATATACTGAATACAATATGTATGCAGCATGGTCGCATCTATAATATGCATTAAATTATTTTATTTAGTGATAAACTGTGATATTCTGAAAAAAAAAATTCTGTCCCAAAATGGCAGTGGCCAAAACTGCCCAGTAGCATGTATCTGCGATCCGGTAGGTGCTACTGCGAAGGCGCCGATGGCACCATTTTAAGATTTTCTTTTTCTGAAGCACTTTATATCACTAAATAAAATAATTAAATAGTCACTATAGATGCGATCATGCTGCATACATATTATATTCAGTATGTAAATTAGGGGGCAGGTCACTGAGGGATCAGTGACTTGTCATAATCCATCAGAATGAATACCTATCCAGAGCACCACAAGATGAATTTCATCATCCAAAGTATTATTATTAATATTATTATTATTATTATTTTAATCAGTATAACAGCGCCGACCTGACACTGTCTGTAGGTTACTATGCAAAATCCTGCTGACAGGATCCCTTTAATGACCAAGCCACAATTTTACAATTCTGACCACTGTCACTTTATAAAGTTATAACTCTGGAAAGCTTTAACGTATCCCACTGATTCAGAGAGTGTTTTTTTGTGACATAGTTTTTTTCATATGACAGAAAAAACTGACGGCACATCTAGAACTAGTCTGAATAGGTGCATACCAAAAAACAGCTTACATATCAAATAAGAAAATGGTTGCACTCAATTCCATTAAGGCATATCAAATATGAAATATGTGAAATACGAATAGCATAATGGCTTTTGTAATCTAGAAAAACATATGAGATACTTAGCACAAAATTTTGCCAAAAGATGTGAGCCCATTCACCAACTTCAAGGTAATCTCATTGAACGGGTCCCTATACTAACTGCCTAGTGTGAACTAACCTCTGGCTAATAACATGGTAATGAACATTTAATTTTTTTCCACAATTTACTTTAGACCCATTTTTTATTTTCACAAGGGTAAGGCCTCTTTCACACTTCAGTATTTTGCATCAGTCAAAATCCGCCAAAAGGACGGATGGCGGATCCGTTTTAGTACTGATGACAACGGATGGCATCCGTCCGTTTTTTTGACGGATCCGACACATGAAGAATTGTAAAGGAATCGCAGGAGAGAGAGAGAGAGAGAGAGAGATTTTGTCCGGCACCCAGAAAGAATTTCGGGTTAAAAAAAAAACGTTGCAAGCTCCGTTTTGAAATCTTTGAGGATGGTGACGGACAGGAACTTTTGGCGGATCCACAAAAAAAACGGATGCAACGGACGGCAATCCGTCACAATCCGCCTATAATGGAAGTCAATAGGGAAAAAAACGGATCCTCAAAAGAAAATTGCGGATCCGTTTTTTTCAAAACCTGGTGGATTGTGACTGATTGTAAAAAACTGAAGTGTGAAAGAGGCCTAACAAGAGAAAATAGGCCATACAATTTTTTGTGTAATTTCTCCAGAATGCTCCCAATACCTTATTTGTGGGAGAAATCTAATGTTTGGGCGCACAGCAGGACTCGGAAGAGAAGGAGCGCCAATTGACTTTTTGAATGTAAAATTTGCTGGAATAATTTGCAGACACCATATTGAGTTTGGAGAGCCCCTAATGTGCCTAACCAGTGGAAACCACCCACAAGTGACCCCTTTTTGGAAACCACACCTCGAGGATTTTATCCAGGGGTATAGTGACCATTTGACCCACAGAATTTGATAACATTAGGTTGTCATATTAATTATGTTATCATTAGTGTCGCAAGTGCTTGCTATTTCAGTTTGCATCAGGTGCCCGGGTACGCACATATCGTGAGTGCTCGAGTGGCATGCTTGAGTCCTTGCCTTGCATGTTTTGCAGCTGTTAGGCTACTTTCACACTGTGCAGTGCAAACGCACATAAAAAACGCATCATGCGTTTTTGTGCATTTTTTGCGCATTTTTTTTTAAAAACGCATGCATTTTTTTGCGCTGACGTGCGCTTTTTTGGGGGGCAAGTCAGACGCTCAAAAAATGCAACAGAGGGGGGGCGTGGCCTGGGCTCTGAGCATGTAAGCAGCAAGAGCTCTAAGCTCCCACAGTCACATTCTAAAGCTACAAAATAAGCGTGCATAGAGTTAACTAAAATAACCTTGCTGGACCCTATTTTATTTATGAAGTTTGGGTGCCCATTTTGAGACAAAAAGCAGGACTCTGGTCCAAAGAGGACTGAAGAAATAAGCTTTTACAGGTCTGGATGGCTGCAGTGCAGCAGAAGCTGAGGGACATCATCCCACATCATCTGCCCTCCTGTGAAGAGACCGGAGTGCCAGCGCAGGCTTTACTGAAGCCAGGATTGACCTGGAGGATCATTATTGGTACTGAGGACTTTATTTGGACCCCCCCAGTAAGGTACAACATAATTCCAGCTGTCTGCATGGCTTTCAGTCTGTGGTGTGTGGAGGATAACAGTGTGGCTGTGGCGGAGGGATACAAACGCCTGCATGTTCATCCCTGCTGATTACACCTGAGTGCTGCTGAATTCTGACTGCTGTAACATCAGGGTGAGGTTAGTGGGGACAGAGGAGCTTCCCTTGACATATTCTAGCGTGGCACGCTGAAGAGGAAAGCAAAGACACCGGCGGGGACTCTTTCTTTGCCAAGGAGCTGAAGGGCGGAGGGATACTACCGGACTTCTAGGACCAGACCCCGGATTCGGCCAAGAACAGCACTATACAGACTCATAAAGGACCGGATCAAAGGCGACTAGCACCGGGGGGAGCCACTAAAAACTGCTGAGGTGAGGCACAACTGAAATCCGGTCACTAGAACCGGACGCTGCACACTGATCACAGCCGCAATAGAACTCAATGGGAAGTAGTTCCGGCTGTGTCCAGCCTGTCAGCATTGCAGAAACCTGACATCACAGGCCCCGCAGCACACAGCAAGTGGCCCCCGGTACTACAGGCTCAGCTATACCCCAGAACTGTGCAGCGCAGCAGGTAGTCACCCCCAAGAGTACTGAGGAGAAGGATATAGATTGCGGGGAGGGCCCTCACTCTCCCCACACAATAAAGGAATACTGACTATTCTGCACTTACCAGCAGCGCAGACTTATAACACAATAGTGACCGCAGTTTCTGGCTGGTGGCCCCGGTGCCCTATACTCATCTGTACAGTGCACCATAATAGAGGATTATCCATTCTTCAAGCAAGGATCAGAGCTACAGTGGACTGCTTGCATTATTATTGAGGAATTGTGTGACTTTTGGCACTCTTACTGAGGGTTTCTCAGTTGACTCCTTTTCTGAAACTTGTTTTTAGACCATTTTACTTAACTTGTCTGATTGATCAAGCTAAAAGGGTCATAGATCTGAGGCCAGGGAAGGCTGCGTAGCAAATTAAGATGCAGTCAAGCAGGGGCAGAATTAATAATAGCTCACACAGAGTGATGAGGCACAATTCGGGGGCATATTCAAAATCCTATGAGGATATCGCTAATGTGTTAAGCCCCACAAAATCTAGGTCACCTTTGAAAAGAGGTGAGCCCAAAACGCCTTATATAAAACATTCCCATAACCCTGCACCTGTCAAAGCTGCAAAAGGGGGATCAGGTATCAATAACCCATTGACCAAAACACTTCCTAAAACACAACCTGAAACACTTCAAAAAAAGAAAAATTTGGGGGGACACATTAAAACTCCTCCTCCAAATCAGCTCCTCACGGAGGAAATGGACACTTCCAAATCAAACAAAAGGTAGGGCACAGACGATCAGGAAAACACAGAGTCTTTCTTTTGAGAACTCCGACAGTGTCTCAGCTGACTATACCCCAAACACAACACCTGAAAGGCAGAGGCCTAGAAGTGACACTAGAGGTCCATTTCCTTCATTTGAGGTTCCCCCTCCATCCATCAACCTGGGGGAATACAAGGGGTCCAATAAACAAGCCACTGAAGGATTCATGGTGGATCTCTTCCAGTCCTTCAGTGATGCCCTAAAAATAGGGTTTGAGACTGAGGCTAAGGCCCTACAGGAAATTTGCAGGAATCTTAGCAAAAAGGTTGAGAAATATGAGGTAAAGATGGTACAGGCGGAGAAGGACATAGTCTACCTCTCAAAGGAAAATTCTCTCCACAAAACTGAGGTTATTTCCCTTAAAAGCAAATTAACGGATCAGGAGGACCGAAGCAGGAGAAATAACTTAAAAATACGAGGTATTCCTGAGTCGGTCTCCCAGGCAGATCTTTCAGACTACACTAAAAATTTATTTAAAAAATTATCGCCAAAATTGACAGAATTAGAAGTAAATATTGATCGTATACACCACCTCCCATGTCCAAAAGGGGTCCAACAGGAAAAGCCTAGGGACACTATCCTCAGAGTCCATTTTTTTGAAACAAAGGAGAAGGTTCTAAAATCTCTGAGAGAGAGAGAGGTTCACCTCCAGAGCCATATAAAGATTTAAAGATTTTCCATGACTTCTCCAAAGAGACAATGGACGCAAGAAGGTCCTTCAGAGATTTGACCTCTAAACTTAGAGAGCTCAGAGTGTCATATAGATGGGGTTTCCCTACCAAGCTATTAGTCTGGTATAATGACAAAAAGTACTCCATCTACACTCCACAAGAGGGTCAGAAGTTCATTAAATTTCTGATGGATGACCCAGCATTTAGGGATAGGGATTAGGAATGATTTTTATCCTATGTTTGAATTTCCATGGTGTATACTATTAATTTCCTTTTCATGAATATGAATATCTTATGACCCGTATTTACGGTTTATTGATGTCACTGTGGGAACTTGCCACTTAATTTTTTCTCATTTTTTCCCCCACTCTAAGGTGAGACACCAACCGGTTTGGAGTCCTCCAGGAGAACGCTCAAGTTCCTAATTTTTTTTTTCTGTATTTCACTGTTTTGCTTGTTTCCATTTTTCTGTTTTGATATTGCACTCTAACGATGAAAATCTTATCATACAATGTTAGGGGGCTCAACAGTCCGAATAAGAGGTATGCGGTATGGAAGGAGTTCAACTGAACCCGTGCCGAATTGGTATGCCTCCAGGAGGTTAAACTGGCCTCCGATCAACACCCGATCTTCCAGCACAAGAACTTTCCACACATGTACAAGTCACTGTCCACAAAGAAAAAGGCTGGAGTCATTACACTGGTAGGTGGCACCGTTCCTTTTCAGCTCATCAAAGAGATACCAGACTCGTTGGGCAGGTTTCATATACTCATATGCTTACTCCATGAAAGGCCATGCACAATAGTGAATGTATACGCACCTAACAAGGGAAACATTCATTTCTTGAACAAGCTAATCAAAAAAATAGACAAAGTCAAAACAGGTGATCTGATCTTACTTGGTGATTTTAATATTGTCCCAGATAGTAGCATGGATTCGTCATCATTAGTTCGCCACAAGGTTCCAGCTTTGAAAAACTGGTTAATTCAAAATGAGCTTTATGATGCTTTTCGTTGCTTGAACACATCGTCTCGTGAGTATTCTCACTTTTCAGATGTACATAAGACAGCATCTAGAATCGATCTACTACTTACTAATATATTTACTTTAACCAAAATTAAAGATATACGGTTCATGCAAAAGACCATCTCGGATCATACCCCGGTTCTCGCTGAGTTCCTCGTGGGTCCTCCCTCTGACAAGCCATTCCGCTGGAGACTTAACCCAGCCTTGTTATACTGTATATACCAGAGTACAAGCAAGAGATAGAAAACGTTCTCTTAAACTACTTCAAGGCAAAATGTATCTGGTGAAGTAAATCAGTTCACGGTCTGGAATGCCCATAAGGCGGTCCTGAGGGGATGCCTTATGCAGATCCTCTCTAAACATAAGATGAGAAATAGAAATTACAAACCTACAGGCCCAAATTAATGATCTAGAAAAAAAACAAACCAACTTGAAAGTTCCTTCCCAAACCATCCAAGCTGAGATTTTGAGACCCAGACAGAGTCTGAGATCGGAAATCTACCAGGAATACGATGCAGCCATCAAAGCATCTAGGTATAAATCGTATACATCTCTCAACAAGCCTACCAAGTTTATGATGAGGAAATTAAAAAGAGAAAGAATCAAAAAAAGGATAATTAAGATTGTATCTCCCTCCGGTGATCCCAAAATTCACCCTAGGAACATTGTCAACTCGTTTGCAGATTTCTTTAAAAATCTTTATAACCTGAAAGATGACCCCCAAACACCGGTGGTTAACTCGAATTTTGTGGATTCTTTTCTACAGAGTATCGATATACAAAGAGTTGATGAGCTGGACTTGAATTATGTCAATAGCCCTTTTACAGAGAGTGAAATAGTTGACGTTATCAAGAAACTGCAGTCCCAAAAATCACCAGGGCCGGATGGCTTCTCTGGGGAATACTATAAATCCTTTTAAAAAATTCTGGCTCCACAGCTGGCTTCCGTCTTTGGTCTGGCATCCTCTCGGGGTTCCTTCCCAAAGGAGATGTTAGAGGCAACAATTGTCATGATTCCAAAGGAGGGGGGAGACCCCGAGAGGATACAGAGCTATAGGCCAATCTCGCTCATAAACAGCGATATTAAAATCTATTCAAAGATCATCGCAAACCGACTAAAAAAACATCCTTCCACGTCTGTTGGTGGATGATCAAATAGGGTTCACAGAGGGCCACCAGGCCTCAGATGGGAATAGAAGGGTGTTGAACCTGATAAATTTAGCTAACAATTCGAGAACTGAAACTGCTTTTCTGGCACTGGACGCCGAGAAGGCGTTCCATAGACTAAACTGGCTATATTTAAAAACAACTCTCGCTAGATTTGGCTTTGACGAAAAGTTTCTATCAACAGTCTTAGCCCTATACTCGGGTCCTAGTGCCAGGATCTATGCAAACAACTTCCTTTCTGACTCGTTCGACATTACTAATGGCACAAGACAGGGGTGCCCCCTGTCTCCCCTTCTATTTGTGCTTGCCATAGAGCCCCTAGCCGAAAAAATTAGATTAAACAATGATATTAAAGGCTTTGAAATGCCACCACGAAATTTTAAAATCGGGTTATTCGCAGATGATCTATTCCTCACACTACTTGATCCCGCAAATTCCATTAAAGCCCTTTCATATGAACTAGAAAAATTCTCTAGAGCATCCTATTTTAAGATAAACCCACACAAATCCAAATTTATAACTCTAAACATGAAACAATACGAAATTAACGAAATAACGACTCAAACCCAGTTCATTTGGGAGGAAAAAGAGATTGTCTATCTAGGGATTAGAATAGCAAGATCAATCCAAGCCACAGTTAGGGCCAATTTAGACAGCATTATAAAGACTATTACAGGCAATCTATCCTTTTTGGCTGAGTTAGAAACTTCCATTTTTGGGAAGATACTGGCAGTCAAAGCCTTTATCCTTCCCAAAATTTTATACATATTTAGGACTTTGCCAGTTAGCTTTTCACGCCAATCCATTGATAAAATTCAAGAGCTCATCCGACTATTTATTTGGAAAGGTAAGAAAGCAAGAATATCTGCAGACTTACTTTATGAAAATAAAAAACATGGGGGCGCAGGACTGCCCAACATATACGCTTATTATCAGGCCTCACTTATTAAACAGAGCTGGCACTGGTTTATGGAAAACATGACACATCCGGCTTGGTATGGCTTGGAGAGAGATGCTAGTGATAGAGGTTCCACGCGAAAGCTTTTCTTTTACTTCCTTCTGCAAAAGCACAGTGCGAACTCATCGCATCCTATATTTCAGTTGATAATCTCAGCTTGGAGGGAACTCATTAAGCCGACTAAAAATATCAAAAAAGCAGAGCAAATCTTAAAACTACCCCTATCTTCATTTGCACTGATGGATGATCTCCCGATGCCGGAGGTATGGGGGAAATCTGGAATCAAAAAGGTGGGGGATGTTTTTAGTGGAGTGTAGTTCTTGAAATTCAGTGAGATCAAGGCTAAATATAATCTACCATCATCTGAGCTGGTCTTTTACACCATGTTGAAAGACAGAATTTTGAAAATCATAAAAGGGAAGACTTTAAATTATGAAATGCTAACTTCACTGTTGTGCAACCTTAAAAATAAAAACCTCTGGAGTCTGCGTAATTTGTACAGATCTGTCGTCAAGCCACAAAAACATATACATGAAGAGATGGGAGTCCGATTTAGGTGCTGATATCCGTCTCGAGAATTGGAACAATGCCATCAAATTCACTTACAATTCCAACATATCAATGGGTCTTCACGAGGGTTATTTTAAACTGTTAAATAGGTGGTACTATACCTCGACAAGGTTATCACATTTTAACACAGAATTATCTTCCTTGTGCTGGAGAGGCTGTGGACATCAAGGGAACCTCTACCATATATTTTGGGGTTGTTCAAAGATCAAAAACCTCTGGTTCCAGGTCACACAGCACATTAACCTCATTGCTAAGGACTTCACAATTACGCCTGAAAGAGCACTTCTTTCATTAGACATGGAACAATTTGATGATTCGGTAAGATACATTATCATCCACATCCTGTTAGTGACTAAGACCATGTTAGCACAATGGTGGAAGAAAGTCGAGGTTCCTAAGTTTTCGGACATACTTGATAAAATAGGCCAACATAGTGATTTAGAACTCAGATTTGTGATTAACAACAATCACATCCACAAATATACAAAAAAATGGAAGACTTGGAACAACAAATTCCATATCAAATACACCTATTAAGAGGTATTATATTTTGAGGCCTAAACATGGCCATTGTAGTACCGGGATGTCGTATCTCCTTCCAAGAATGTTACCCCATAATAAGGATTGTCGATTTTCTTTTCCTTTTTTGTTGTTATTTGCTATATGCTATTTAATGCCTATTTGTGGGTTCTCTAGTTTTAAATTTTTTCCGTACCTGTGCGAGGTTCTTTACTTCCCATTCCCTTTCCTGCCTTCCTACCTTCCTTCCCTTACCCTGTTTAATGACTGAAAACCAATAAAATTATTTGAAAAGAAGCAATGCAACAGAGTGCATTTTGTGCGCCCAAGCGCACACTACAAAAAAACGCATGCGCATACAAACGCGTACAAACGCATGTGTATGCACACCCATGTTAAGAATAGGAAAAAAACGCATGCGTTTTTTTGCGCGAAAAAACAGCACAAAAAAACGCAAGTGTGAAACCAGCCTTAGACACCCAAAAAAACATGAGGGGATCCGCGATACTCAATGAATACCCAAGCACCCGATGCAAACTCAGCAGTGAGTAATTGTACTTACTCAACACTAGCCATCATATTGTCGTCTTTTTTTTTACTTTTGAAAAAAAAAAACAATTCTAACCCTAATGCTAAGTCCAACTGTAAAGAATGGAAAAAAAAAATATTTTATTTTTTTTTTTCTAACTAAGGAAGTGACAAAGGGGGATTTGATTTACTATTTTTTTTACTTTGACACTGTGATAGGGTCTATCACAGTGATCAAAAGGAACCAATAGTAAAAATTTCCTATTGTTGCCAGATACTGGCCTGCAGATCTCGGCGGGCTCACTACGCATGCGCCTGCCATTTTTTTTCCAGGAAGATGATACCAGGCCGGGGCAGGGATCATGAGGGCTCAAGGATGGCGTTGGTACTGTGGGGTCTTAGGGGGCATCATTTCTCTCTCCTCTGACATGTATATCATGTCAGAAGAGGGAGAAATCATTTGAACAGAGTGCACACATTTTTGTTCACTAAATAACGGCGATCACATGATCAGAAACCGGAAAATCCCGCCCTGATCATGTTATTCGGCGTCTCGGCTACACCTGGTATATATGTGTATACAGTGGGGAAATAAGTATTTGATCCCTTGCTGATTTTGTAAGTTTGCCCACTGACTAAGATATGAACAGTCTATAATTTTGAGGGTAGGTTAATATTAACATTGAGAGATAGAATATCAAAATTAAAATCCAGGAAATCACATTGTGTAAATTATATACATTTATTTGCATTTTGCAGTGAGAAATAAGTATTTGATCCCCTACCAACCATTAAGAGTTCTGGCTCCTACAGACCAGTTAGACGCTTCTAATCAACTCGTTACCTCCATTAAAGATAGCGGTCTTACATATGAACCTTTATAAAAGACTCCTGACCACAGACTGAGTTGATCAGTCAGACTCTAGCATCTACAACATGGGCAAGATCAAAGAGCTTTATAAGGATGTCAGGGACAAGATCATAGACCTGCACAAAGCTGCAATGTGCTACAAAACCATAAGTAAGATGCTGGGAGAGAAGGAGACAACTGTTGGTGCAATAGTAAGAAAATGGAAGAAATACAATATGACTGTCAATCGACATCAGTCTGAGGCACAATGCAAAATCTCACCTCGTGGGGTATCCTTTATCATGAGGAAGGTGAGAGATCAGCCTAAAACTACACAGGGGGAACTTGTTAATGATCTCAAGGCAGCTGGGACCACAGTCACCAAGAAAACCATTGGTAACACATTACGCCGTAAAGGTAATGTCATGATCACGTGTGTCAGGACGCAGATGATGTCGCAAGGCGAACCCATAACACACGTGACCCTGGATACACCGCCTCCAGTGGGGCAAATTTAAATAATAAAGCGTGCAGGTGGATACGCCGCCTCCACCTGGCGGATTTAGGTATTACACGCCATGCATACATATATCTGGAAACACCGCCTCCAGTAAGGAGCATTTAAATAATAAGGGAAAACACAGGGAACAATTACAGTGGTGGGCCCTGCGATAGGGAATGGGGGGCGTGGAGACCTCCTAAGCTCCCCTGAGCCAGAGTCCCTACACTCCTAACATTCCCTATACAGGCTCCTCGCCTGTCGCCGCATGCGTGCCTCAATACCCTAGCTCGCCCTAAACCTAAACCCTCACTAGGGAATAGGTCGGTGCGGAGACTAATCCCACCACTGCACTAGAACACACATAAGGAAAGTCACAAACAGGGGAAACACCACTTAGCTTTGCTCTGTTGCGTACACTCCTAGCAACAGAGCCCACCACCTGCGTGCATCTTCTCCTCCACCTGGATCCATCACCATAACAGGATCCTTCACCTTAGTGCAGCCTCAGAGCAGAGTCCACCACCAGTTGCAGCTGCTTAGGACCAGAGTCCCAAGGATGAGTTCAGCTTCTGACACGAAGTCAAGCATGCTTGAGTCCGGCTCAGCAGCCAAGTCCCACATGGTGAGTGCCACTCTCCATAGTCACCACTCCACCAGTCCATGCAGACACTTCCCGCTGACACCATCACTGCGACCCTACCACGCCATGCCAGCCCTTCGTCCAGACACCATAGCTGAAACACGTTCCCCCTGGCTAAGCTGCGCAGGACTCCTCACCAGCTCCATCCTTCCTCCAGGCTCTCCCCCAGAGTGAAAACAATCTCACAATATCACAGGCAGTGATTGCACACCCCTAGCACACCTTTATAGGGTGTCACACCTGATCCATAATTAAGTGAACATTAACCTAAACCTAAGGTGAGATACCATTCCCCACCACCGGGCAACTTAGAATAAACGACACCACGTGTGATAATTCTAATGGCCACCGGGGGCTATCACGACACACTTTGGAACCAAAGGAAAAAAAGTTCACTTAATGCATTTAATACCGCCAGATCCAACACTGGATCATGACAGTTTTAAAATCCTGCAGTGCCCGCAAGGTCCCCCTGCTCAAGAAGACACATGTGCAGGCTCATCTGGAGCCATGTACCGTAAAATCCTGAGTGACAACCTCCTTCCCTCCTCCAGACCATTAAAAATGAGTCGTGACTGGGTCTACCAACATGACAATGACTCAAAACATACAGCCAAGGCAACAAAGGAGTGTCTCAAAAAAAAGCACATTAAGATCATGGAGTGGCCTAGCCAGTCTTCAGACCTTAATCCCATAGAAAACTTAAGGAGGGAGTTGAAGCTCTGAGTTGCCAAGTGACAGCCTCAAAATCTTAATGATTTAGAGATGATCTGCAAAGAGGAGTGGACCAAAATTCCTCCTGACATGTGCGCAAACCTCATCAACTACAAAAAACGTCTGACTGCTGTGCTTGCCAACAAGGGTTTCACCACCAAGTATTAAGTCTTGTTTGCCAGAGGGATCAAATACTTATTTCTCACTGCAAAATGCAAAGAAATTTGTACAATTGATACAATGTGATTTTCTGGATTTTATTTTTGATATTCTATCTCTCAATGTTAAAATGAACCTACCCTTAAAATTATAGACTGTTCATGTCTTTGTCAGCGGGCAAACTTACAAAATATGCAAGGGATCAAATACTTATTTCCCCCAATATATATATATATATATATATATATATATATATATATATATATACATATATATATATATACTGCTCAAAAGAAATAATGGGAACACAAACAGCCTGTTGCAAATGGAATAGTGCTCTCTTTATTTTTTTGAGCAATATATATATATATATATATCATACACTGTATATATCACATCCAAATGAGCTTATTCTAACAGATCTTATTTCATGGTAGAGAAGAACTCTAGTTGTGCTAATCTTTCTTTGGGTAATAGGTCTGTTCCCACAGTCTGGACTTTAACAATTTGGCAGGAATCCTGTTTTTGGCAAGATTATGTCATGTTTTTGAATAATTTACTAACTGACCAGTTACACATTTTACTTGCATACTGTTATGAATCATATAGGTTGATGTATTGGGATTTTTATTCAATTTATTTTATTTTTTAGCAATGCCTTCAATTTCATCATAGACAGACATAATAAAATGCTCCATTTTTATCAGCGTTAATACATTTTTCGCGTCCAAAAAATAACATAATAGAAGGTTTTGCAGACATTTTTGAGCACTTTTGTGATAATCTGGTGCCTGATTGTGCCAAAAGGATCTTGCTGGGGTTTATAACTGTTTCATGAGAACCAGAAGGAATGAAGACACGAGCCTGAACTAAAGAACAAAGTTATTAATGTCATAAGGAAGAATAAAACCAGCGTATTGTGCAATAGTGAACAGTATAATTTCTACAAATGAGAATATTAAGCCTGAAATGCGACGCAGATGTGAGACTGATGACTGATGACATGTTCTTTATGGGTTTAAAAACTATAACTAGTTCGGTACTTGTGTAAGAAGATGGAAGTTTCCCCTTGAAGACTCGTGCATTGTTCCAATTTTATTTTTATGTGCAATGTATTTATTGATGTATGTAGGACTGCCACTAGGAATTCCGGGGCCCCATATTGGCAAAATTTTCGGGCTCCCTTGAGACTCTGCCCAGGCTCCACCCCAGCTCTGCCTCCACCGTCCCACCACCCACTCTTAGAAAAACTCAACTTCTCCACCAAATCATCACCAATCAGATATTAACAGTTCTCATGTAACACCGGATCACATTCATAACCAGCAGCTTTTGTTTTGGCCAAAAGAATTTTTAATCTGCCATCGTGACACTGCAGACTCTTTTGGCTGGGCCCTACTCTGCTCTAAAATAAATTTTAATGTATTTTTCTTTATGGGAATGAGTCGCATACATTTTTTTTAAATGACCATTAATACCACATACAAGGGACAGATATAGTCACACCATGACCAGACCACATATTACCAGGTGAATAATACTACATACAAGGAACAAATACCGCCACACCATGACCAGATCACATATTACCACCACATAGTGACTGAATACTACAGTACCTATCATTAATAAAAAAAAACCACAATACTAAGTGTCATTGTACACAGGAACTCTGTAATTACTGTCAGTGTACATGTAATATAGTAATCACTGAATCACAGAAAAACACAGTAAAACAAACATATAAAAAAATTTTGCTGTAAAAAAGTAACAGCAAACAGCAAGTGCTAGTAAAACGATAACAAAACAGGGTATTTGGTTGATAGGTTTTTTTGCAAAAAATGTATACTAAGCCGCTCTACCAAAAGTCAAGGTAACCCCATATCAGAGCAGTCCCTAACTGATGTATTTAGAAATCTGATCATGTGTATAGTATCTGTATGAGCAGGATTCAGGCAGGTAATGTCCGATGTGGACACACTATGGAAGACGGCTTTCATGTACATAGCCCATAAGGGAGGGGTGGAAACCTCCCTAATCTTGCAAAAACAAGAAACCAATTGAATACAAACACACGGGCCGGTTCCGCTGGGCTGAGTTAGCTGCCACCAAGTTTGGGGAAACGAGGGAGTCGGTGGGCACCCAAGTCTGCTAGCCGAAACCGCATGGACCAGGGATCGTCCCGCCTAATGCCCGCTCTCCCATTAAACATAACACTAAGCATAACACTACTCAGACAATGCAGGGTGAGTGTGAAACAGTGTGGCAATGCTTTATTGAACCACAAAACAGGCAGATAATACATAGAACAGTCCCAGCACAGTACCAAAGATGGTGCACATTACAGAGTCTCACCCCTCCGCTGACTCGCCAGGAAAATTGCAGATGTTACGTCAGTACTCCCAGGATCGCTACCCCACCTGTGATACACACACAGAGAGTAAAACAAAAAAACTGAACTGGAGTAGACTTGAGTGACATGCATGATGTCACACTGGCGATAAAAGCAAGCAAAACCAAAGGAAAAAACAATATGCACATATACCCTAATGAAAATAAATAAGTAAAAAAGCAAGTGCATTAAATAACATAGAGTACTTGGTAAACACTGTTTTGATAAAAAAAAAGTATAAAGCTGTCCCACCACGGCAAGGTGTACCCATTTGAGACAGTAACTACACTAACGGTAAAACCTACCTAGTGTGAATAGTGGCAGAGTCTCTGGGTCCCAAACAGACACCCAGCTCCGTGGTGGGACAGCGTTATAATTTTTTGATCAAAACAGTGTTTACCAAGTACCCTATGTTATTTAATGCACTTGCTTTTTTACTTATTTATTTTCATTAGGGTATATACGCATATTGTTTTTTCCTTTGTTTTACATACAGAGAGTAGGTAATGACAAGCATAGACAGATGACAGTCCATAGAGTCCATACAAGGTCCAAAGCCAGTTGACATGAGAGTCAAAACCTGGGTTCTCCAAACATCTCCATGGAGCCAGGCTACCAGCGGGTCCCATTCCTGGCATTCTCCAAACATATCCATGGTTCAGCAATGGTCAATGGAGCAGATCTGTATCCTTCCAACTGGAGCTGAAAACCCCTAGGTTGCTTCCTGTAGCATGATAGATCTATGTGCCTCGTGATGGTGCCATGAAGAAATGGCTGCAGTCCTATCTGTTGTCTGTTTGTCTGTTGGGTATTTTGCAGAATGTCCGGTTGTGTCGCTCTCCTCGTCTCTCTGTCTCTGAGTCTCTTTATACCAGAGGCATGTAATCTATTTTTACCCATTGTCCGTCAGTCCAGCATCAAGATAAGGGAAAACAATGGTGATGAGATCAAGTAGCACTACTTGACCATTCAATCTATTTGCACAGTCTTTCCCTCTCTGCTTTTGAAGTCAACAAACTTCTTCCATAATACAGTGCACAATTAGCATATTAGCCAACAACAATAGTCAAAGATAAGAGCACACTGTGTTAGACCGGGGTCAGACTTGCAAGAAACTCACACGAGTCTCACACATCAATACGCTCCGATCCGAGTGTCGGTGGCAGTGTCGGGCATTGACGTGCGAGACTCATGTGAGTTTCTTGCAAGACTAACCCCGGCCATATATCAAATATCAGCTTACAAGTTAACATTACAGGCTTACCCAAGCAAAAGTCTGTTTTCTTGACCCTCCAGAAATCAACATTTAAATCCCAAATCCAACATACAGATAAAAAGTCCATTCTTCTTTGCTTGCTAAACATAGTCATCTGGTAATTAAGATATAATCTGGTTTCTTCACATGGTGCATTTATTAGATGGGCCAATCCTGGCGCTTAGCCTCAGCTCTTCCTGATTGCCCTGGTACGGTGGCAGTCGGGGTAATGGGATTGTGAGGTTGATGTCAGCTGTGAAACGTCCACTGACATCAAGCCCACAGGTTAGTAATGGAGAGGCATCTATTAGACACCTCCCATTACTAACCCAGTAAGTGAAAAAAGAAAAAAACACCCCAAAAAATTTTTATTCGAAAAAAACACAGAAAACATTTTTTTAATTCAAAAAACTCTATCATTTTCCCTCTTTCCCCCATTTGCTAAAAAAAATAAATAAATAATCCACAGGGTCTGCCGAAATCCAAATGGAGGTCCCACGACAATCCCAGTCTTCATCCAGTGTATGGAGCTCTGTACAGAGAACGCAGCAGCTTCTGCTGGGTCATGTGCTGCACTCTGCGAGACACGGCTGCTGTAAACTGAGGTGGCGTCAGTAAGGTTACCTTAGTTCAAAGTGGCCGGTTATCATGAAGGTAGCAAAAGTGACGGACTGATGAGCGGTCGCGCTCAGTATCTGAAGAAGAGGTGCGTGATGGTAAATATGTGAATTACATACATGCAGTCATCTGGTGACTAGATAGGCATGGATTCTCTCAATACAAGTGTATTGAGCAAGGTGGGACACAGTTTAGTCAGAATGTTGCCATATGGCTTGGTATACCGTATATAAGATCAAAGCTTAAATGGAATAGGTCATCAGATTCTTGCTATTTAATCTGAGAGCAGAGAACCTGATTACAGTGATATGTCACTTATTAGCCTGGGTGCTGTAGTTTCAAAACTATCAGTATTGCATCAGCTGGAGATTATCACTGCAGGACTATATCTCACATGCATGGTAGTCAGGCTAATCTGTGTAACCCCGCCCCCAGCACTGATTGACAGCTTGGTAACAATATACAGTGCACACAAATCTGCCAATCAGGGGTGTGAGCGGGGTTATACACAGCTCAGCATTCTGACCACTGCTACATTTACTTTAGAGAAAACGGGGAATCTATCAAAATTGCACCAAGCAGCCCAATAAGTGACACATCGCTGGCATCAGGCACTCAGCCCCTACATTATGTTACTCTCAGATTTCATAGTTAAAACCTGCTGATAGATTCGATTTAATAATAGTGTTTTATAATGTGGCAGAGGGTCCCCTTGTAGTACCAAAAAATGGTGGCACCCTGCACTTTACAATGTGCAGCCTCCTCAATAATAAAACGCAAGCTGCAAGTCCAAGGAACAGCTCGTACGATTGCATTATTTTATCATTTCTGAAATATTTTATTATGCGTTTTCATGCTCGCTCCAGTGCCGTCGTAAGTCGCTGGTAATAGAAATTAATTTGTTTACCTTCTTTAAGAGGGGAAATGTAATCACAGGGAGCACTCCTAATCTCTGTGCGTTACAGTGAATGCTCACATAGCATGGAGGCTCTTCTTGGATTGCTGCGCCATCCGTACACATTTCCCCGGGCACTGTGCTGCATGCAAACCTCCAAACAAAATTATAGGGATTGACTACAAGAAGGGAGAAATTAGCATATTATTGCAATAAAATGCCATGCAGCCCACATTTGGGTGTGCTAGTTATTATGTTGTGTGCGCAGCATTATCACAGCATAATCTCTGTTTACTGTACATTGAGTTGAACGTCAGCAGCTGCCGCTACATTGACATTCCGCAGATTCTCGTCACTGCTCCCTCCTGTCCTAGGTGAACGATTCCTGCCCGGAAAGCAGACTTTGCGCATTTCCCATTTTCACCGTTAATTTTAGGGTTGCATGTACTGATACAGCTAAGATATCAGAATTTGGCTCAGTTTAGCCAATAGTTCCTGATATTCCAAATACAAAAAGATGTAAAAAGAATAAATTACTACGGAGACCCAAGGGGCTCAGGGAACATGAAGAATTATATATCGATTTGCATATAACCTTTACCTGGGTAATAATCCATTTACTTATATTTGTATGAAAGTTACCGAAGGACAACAAATTTGGAATTTCAGTTTTTCAATTTCAGATTTGGAATCATAAAAGTAACGTAAAGCCAGAGACTATTGGATCTACCATGTATTTATAGTAACGCTGTGCATACAAGATGCTTTTATATATATATTATTTATTATTATTATTATTATTATTATTATTATTATTATAGCGCCATTTATTCCATGGCGCTTTACATGTGAGGAGGGGTATACATAATACATACAAGAACAGTAATCTTAAACAATACAAGTCACGACTGGTACAGGAGGAGAGAGGACCCTGCCCGCAAGGGCTCACAATCTACAAGGGATGGGTGAGGATACAGTAGGCGAGGGTAGAGCTGGTCGTGCAGCAGTTTGGTGGATCAGTGGTTACTGCAGGTTGCAGGCTTGTCGGAAGAGGTAGGTCTTCAGGTTCTTTTTGAAGGTTTCCGTGGTAGGCGAGAGTCTGATATGTTGTGGTACAGAGTTCCAGGGTAGGGGGGATGTGCGGGAGAAATCTTGTATGCGATTGTAGGAAGAGAAGATAAGAGGGGAGTAGAAAAGGAGATCTTGTGAGGATCGAAGGTTGCGTGCAGGTAAGTACCGAGAGACGAGGTCAGAGATGTATGGAGAACTCAGGTTGTGGATGGCTTTGTATGTCATGGTTAGGGTTTTGAACTGGAGTCTTTGGGTAATGGGGAGCCAGTGCAGGGATTGAAAGAGGGGAGAGGCCGGGGAATAGCGGGGGGACAGGTGGATTAGTCGGGCAGCAGAGTTTAGAATAGATTGGAGTGTTAGAGGGGAGGCCACAGAGCAGGAGGTTGCAGTAGTCAAGGCAGGAGATGATGAGGGCATGTACTAGGGTTTTTGCAGATTTTTGGTTGAGGAATGTACGGATCCGTGAAATATTTTTGAGCTGAAGTTGGTAGGAAGTGGAAAGGGCTTGGATATGTGGATTGAAAGAGAGATCAGTGTCAAGGATAAACCCAAGGCAGCGAGCTTGTGGGACTGGAGAGAATGGGCAACCGTTTACTTTAATGGATAGGTCCGTGGGGGGGGGGTCGCGTGAGATGGGGGAAAGATGGTGAATTCTGTTTTGTCCATATTAAGTTTTAGATATCTAGCTGAGAAGGAGGATGAAATAGCATGTCTACTGTTAAATTCTTTACAACAGAGTATTTTTGCACGTTTGTCATACTGTGTTTTTTCTTTCTGTTTCAGTATTTGGATGGTGTGAAAACGGTCCAACCGACCTGTTCACTTTTGTGTATGTCACATGTGTTTTTAATCTATTAGTTTCTTGCTTATGCAAGGTTTGGGAGATCCCTGCCCCTCTCTTGTGTGACATGCACATAAGGAGCCGTCTTACACAGCGTGCCCACATCAGGAAGCGACTTTCTGAATCCTGCTCATATAGGTACTGTCCACATGATCAGGTTTTAAATACATTAGATAGGACTGCTCCGAGATGGGTATACCGTGACGTTGGTGAAGTGGCTTAGTATAAATTTTTTACAAAAAATCTATCAACTAAATGCCCTGTTTTTGTAATAATTTTTTTACTAGCACTTGCTGTCTACTGTTATATTTTTTACAACAGAGTCTTTTTGCACATTTGTAATACTGTGTTTTTTCTTTGTGTTTCAGACAGACATTGAGGGATGCTGGTTAGTAGGGTGGTGATATCTGGTCCAGAGATGTAGATCTGCGTGTCATCAGCATAGAGGTGATACTGAAAGCCGTGAGATTCTGTGAGTTGTCCAAGGCCGAAAGTGTAATTTTTAGAAGAGCAGGGGCCCTAGGACTGAACCTTTCGGGAGTCCGACAGATAGGGGGTGCGGTAGGAGACGCTGAATGTGCGCTCTGTTAGGTATGACACATTCCAAGATAGGGCCAAGTCTGTGATACCAAGAGATGAGAGGGTCTGTAGTAATAGGGAATGGTCCACTGTGTCAAAGGCAGAGGACAGGTCCAGGAGGAGGAGGACAGTAGTGTCGCTTGGCCTTGGCAGTTAAAAGGTCATTGGTGACCTTAGTTATGGCAGTTTCAGTGGAGTGGTGTGGCCGGAAGCCAGATTGTAAGTGGTCAAAGAGGGAGCAAGAAGAGAGGTGGGAGGACAGTTCAAGATGGACGTGTTGTTTCAGTAGTTTTGAGGCATAGGGGAGAAGTGATATAGGGCGATAGCTAGATACAGAGGATGGGTTAAGAGAGGGCTTTTTAAGGATAGGTGTGATTGAGGCATGTTTAAAGCTTGAGGGGAAAACACCAGTTGTTAGTGAAAGGTTGAAGAGGTGGATTAGGGTTGGGATGAAGACTGTGGTGAGGTTTGGGATGAAGTGGGATGGGATCGGGTCAAGTGCACAGGTGGTGAGATGTGATCTTGAGAGTAGATTGGAGGGTGGATCTTCTGTAATGGTGGAGAAGTTGGTTTTGGAGGAAGAGGGCTGGGCAGTTAGGAAGAAGGCCTCTGGGGGTTGTATATACAGTATAGTACTCATCTCACTGTCCAATAACCCGAAACGTCTCTTTGACACTTTTCATTCTCTACTCAATCCAAGAGTACATGCCCCAACCACGGAGCTCCGAGCTGACGATCTGGCCAATTACTTCAAAGAAAAAATTGACCAGATCCGACAGGAAATTATCTCCAAATCCCCTCATACCATGCACTGTCCTCCCTCCCCCACTGCATCTAACTCACTCTCTGATTTTGAACCAGTCACAGAAGAAGAAGTAAGCAGGCTCCTTGCATCTTCTCGCCCAACTACTTGCACCAGTGACCCATTTCCGTCACATCTCCTCCAGTCCCTTTCCCCTGCTGTCACCCCTCACCTAACTAAAATATTTAACCTCTCTCTCTTCTGGTATTTTTCCCTCCTCATTTAAGCATGCCATCATACATCCACTACTTAAAAAACCATCCCTCGACCAAAACTGTGCCGCTAACTATAGACCTGTCTCTAATCTTCCCTTCATCTCTAAACTCCTGGAACGCCTGGTCCACTCCCGTCTTATCCGCTATCTCTCAGAAAACTCTGTTCTCGACCCTCTCCAATCCGGTTTCCGCTCTTTACACTCCACTGAAACTGCCCTCACTAAAGTCTCTAATGATCTGCTAACAGCTAAATCAAATGGTCATTACTCCATGCTAATTCTCTTGGATCTCTCTGCAGCATTCGACACTGTGGATCATCAGCTCCTCCTCACTATGCTCCATTCCATTGGCCTCAAGGACACCGTTCTCTCCTGGTTCTCCTCCTATCTCTCCGACCGCTCCTTTACTGTTTCTTTTGCCGGTTCCTCCTCCTCTCACCTTCCCCTTACTGTTGGGGTTCCTCAAGGATCGGTTCTAGGCCCCCTCCTCTTCTCCTTGTACACTGCCCCTATTGGTCAAACAATCAGTAGATTTGGTTTCCATTACCATCTCTATGCTGATGACACCCAATTATACGCTTCTTCTCCTGACATCACGCCAGCCTTTCTAGAAAACACTGGCGATTGTCTAAACGCTGTGTCTAATATCATGTCCTCACTATATCTGAAACTGAACCTGTCAAAGACTGAACTCCTTGTGTTTCCTCCCGCTACTAATGTACCTACACCCGACATTGCCATTTCCGTGTGAGGTTCCACTATTACTCCCCAGCAACATGCCCGCTGTCTTGGGGTCATACTTGATTCCGAGCTTTCCTTTGCCCCCCACATTCGATCACTGGCTCGCTCTTGTCATCTGCACCTCAAAAACATTTCTAGAATTCGACCTTTTCTTACTTTTGACTCTGCAAAAACTCTTACTGTTTCTCTTATTCATTCTCGTCTCGACTATTGTAACTCTCTTCTAATCGGTCTCCCTCTTACCAAACTCTCCCCTCTCCAATCTGTCTTGAATGCTGCAGCCAGGATCATATTCCTCACCAATCGTTACACCGATGCCTCTACCTTGTGCCAGTCATTACACTGGCTACCCATCCACTCCAGAATTCAGTATAAACTTATTACCCTCACCCACAAAGCCCTCCATGGCTCAGCACCACCCTACATCTCCTCCCTTGTTTCAGTATACCACCCTACCCGCGCCCTCCATTCTGCTGATGACCTGAGGTTAGTATCCTCAATAGTCAGAACCTCCCACTCCCGTCTCCAAGACTTTACACGTGCCGCGCCAATTCTTTGGAATGCACTTCCCAGGTCAATACGATTAGTCCCCAATCCCCACAATTTTAAGCGTGTCCTGAAAACGCATTTATTCAGACTGGCCTATCGCCTCAACACATTAACCTAACCTATCCCTGTGTGGCAGAGCCAAAAGTTTTACCATAACCAGGTTCCCAGCATCATGTTCCCACATGCTTTATGCATCCATTAGCCCTCTGTGTCTGTACTGTTACACACTTAACATTATGGCTGGTCCATACAATCAGGGCAACTGTTACCACCCACCTTTCGTGTCTACCTCTTTCCTCATAGACTGTAAGCTTGCAAGCAGGGCCCTCACTCATCTTGGTATTTGTTATAATCTACTGTATGTGATTATTGTTATGCTGTAATGTCTATTGTCTGTACAAATCCCCTCTGAAATGTAAAGTGCTGCGGAATATGTCGGCGCTATAAAAATAAAATTTATTATTATTATTATTATTATAGTACTCAGTTAACATGTTTTTTTTTAAAAAAAATGCAAAAGCCATCCCACCAATTCATGGTGACCCTAACTGGGACAGTCCTTACTATAATATTAAAAACCTTACCATTTGTCAAGTGACATGAATGTGGATAAGGGCTGAGACAGACTGAGCCCAGCTAGTAGACACACAGCAATCGGAACCATATCAATGTTAATTAATGTTAATGTCAAATAATGTCCAGCTCAGAGAAAAGGCACACAAATTTTTCTGGGCCCCCTTGAGACTCCACCCAGACTCCACCCCAGCCCTGCCCCCACCCCTCAAACTGTCCACAGTCCCACCACTCTCTCTTGAAAACTCCACTTCTCACCAATCACACATTAACAGTTCCCATCACAAGATTGCACATATAGGCAGCAGCTTTTGTTTTGGCCAAAAGATTTTTTAAGCCGCCACCACGACAAGGTAGACTCTTTTGGCTGGGCTCTACTCTACTCTAACCTATTAAATATTTGTTAAAATATCCAATACAATTTAGGTATATTTTTATTTATTTTTCAATTTTTAAAATGACCAATAATATCACATGCAGGGGACAAATACCACCGCATAATGACCAGACACCATATTACCACCACATAGTGACTTATAATACCACATACAGGGAACAAATACCGCCACACTATGTCCAGAACACATATTATCACCACAGTAATCAAATAATATCACATACAAGCGACAAATAGTACCACACCATGTCAGACTACATATTACCACCACAGTGACTGAATAATACCACATACAAGGAACAAATACCACCACACCATGACCAGACCACATATTACCACCACATAGTAACCAAATAATAGCACATACAAGGAACAAATACCACCACATCATGGCCGGACAACATATTACCACCACATAGTGACTGAATACTACAATACTGATCAGTAATAAAAAAGCACAATACTAATATCACCATAAGTGCCATTATACACAGGAGATCTTTACTTGGTATGCAGTGTCTGTGTACAGGTAATACAATGATCACCAGTGACATTATACACAGGAGCTCTGTATATAGTGTATAGTGTAAAGGTAATACAGTGATCACTAGTGACATTGTACACAGGACCGCTGTATATAGTATACAGTGTATAGTCAGTGTACTGTACAGGTAACACACTGACTCACCAGTGACATCTCTAGGTGAAGTCCTTCATCTTTGCTTTTTATCTTCATCCAGCACAGATCGCCGTCACTTCTTCCAGCCAGGGCTTGTCTCTGTATGAAATAACACAATTATCTAGAGCACCGCTTGCAGAACACATTACTTATTTTTTTCCCAATTTCTAAACTACACCAGATGAAGAAAAAAAGGCGACAGTGTCACTTTGCACACAGCAACAGGACCGCCTCACCCATTTAAAACAGTATCCTCAAAAAATAAAATGCATACATTACTGCAGTAATAATATCCCTTAATTAGCCCCTACGGTAATAATATCCCCCATCCTGGCCCCCATGTGTGTCTCATTCTTGGCTCTAGTCATATGTTCTTCCATCCTGCCCTCATGAATATCCATTCTGCCCCCATGATCCTGCCCATCTGTCCCATGATCCTGCCCATCTGTCCCATGATCCTGCCCCATCTGTTCCATGATCCTGCCACATCTGCCTCTCCACCGTGCTCCATGATCCTGCTCCATCTATCTCCCTCCTTCCCCATATTCATGCCCCATCTGTCTCCATCCTGCACCATGTCTCCCATCCTGCCCCGTGTCTCCATCCTGCCCCCTATGTCTCCAATCCTGCCCCCGTGTCTACCATCCTGCCCCGTCCCCGTGTCTCCCATCCTGTCCCAGTATCTCCCATCCTGCCGCCTTGTCTCCCATCCTGTCCCAGTGTCTCACTTCCTGCCCCCGTGTTTCCCATCCTGCCCCTGTGTCTCCAATCCTGCCCCATGTCTCCATTCTGCCCCCGTGTCTCCATTCTGCCACCATGCCTCCAGTGAAACATCGTGGCTTGCCGCTTCAAATAAAAAAAATGTCTCCTTACTTGGCCGTGCTCCTGCGGCTATGCTCCTTCCAGGCGTTTCAAGCATGCACTCGCCGGTGAATGACAATGATGTCATACGCCGGTGATGTGTGCGCTGACGTCAGCTGCCAGCCTCCGATTGGCTGGCGGTTTTAACTATTGCCGTGCGGGCCCGCATGGCAATAGAGTAACTGAACCTTCTGCCACTGGGGCCTGGAACAGAAGAGACGGGGCCTGATGCGGGCCCCTTCTGCTGCTTGGGCAGTAATGCTCTGAAGGCGGCCCTGCATGCACTGGGTGCACAGACTGAAAGAGATGAACTGGGATACCAACTTGTGTGAATGCAGCATTTAAGCGCACATTCACACTAGTCATTGAACAGAAAAAAAACACAGAGCTAGAAACATAATAAGTGAATACCCTGTAGTAAATAAATAGCAATAGTGCATGAAAATAATATACGGTAATAAGTTAACATGTTTTTTGACCAAAAAAATGCAAAACCTATCCCACCGCTTCACTATGACCCTAATACATATAAACATAAGCACAGCGGGTGAAATAAGTATTGAACACATCACCAATTTTCTAAGTAAATACATTTCTAAAGGTGCTATTAACCTGAAATATGGTAACAACCCGTCCAATCCACACAAGCAAAGAAATCAAACCATAGACCATTATGTGTAATAATGAGACATGACACAGGGAAAAGTATCGAATGCACTTACTTAAATGTATTTAATACTTAATACAAAAGCCTTATACAGTATATATGTATGTCATCACTACCTGCACTAACAGAGCGTAACTCGGAGTCTACCTCAATTCCTAAACAGTTGGGTTTTTTTTACTGCTTTTCTTCTGAAAAATAGGCTAAAAGGTATTGTGAAACCCCCCCAATGAGGAAACTCAAAATTGTCTTTGCTCCAAGTTTCTTCTTACCTGACATGCATCTACCTCATGAGACTACTGTCTGCAGCAGAAGCCTCTCCCCTCTCCTGCCTTGTAGGACAAATGATAGTGCATCCCTGCCCGCTTTGGCTCCATCCAAAAATATAACTGATCAGTAACAGATTTAGGCTAGTTTCACACTAGCGTTTATTCCACACAGCGCACGGGGCCGCTAAGCCCAGCTCCCTGCCTGCCCCATCCGGTCATCGCCACCTACTATCGCACATGGACGCTTGCGATCTGCGCACCCTATCTTTAGGGTTGCTGCAGAATTTCTACAAGACCGTTTCGGGATCAGTCAGAAAACGTTGCAGACTAACGAACAGTAAGGAGCTGTATATTTTGGATTCATGTAATCGTTCATTTTGAGATATAACTCTCCTTTTATTTATTTCCTGGGATGTTTGAATGAGGGGCCACATATGTTATTACACAAGGGACCGCTGCTAGTTTCCTCTGCCCCCCAACAAATGTGGCATATGGCATTGATGAATAATGAATACCTTTTGAAAAATCCCTTTAACATAACGTGCACTTCTATTTTAATCTGTCTCTGTCTCTCTCCATCACTGACAGAATGACAGAATACATCCTTAAGTATTAATTACAGTTGATGCAAAAGTCTATTAAATTACTGCTCATCAATGCCTGAAGAATACGAATTGTATCTTTCAATATGTGGTTATATCAAGAACCAGCAAATGTCAAGCAGCCGAGTTGATTCATTGGCTTTGATTCCAGCAAATTAGTGCTCGCTGAGCGTGCACGGGTTCCCTCTATTGTGCGCCATCTCGTACTGCACTCAGTAGGGTACACATTCGCTCTTCTCCAGGACGGGGAATGATTTAATGTCTGCAGCATTTAATCTATGTTCTTTATGAACTTTTAACGGATCCATGATTATTTTTGCATTCGACAAATCTTGAGCGCCCCCTGGTTTCAGGAAGATGTCGTGACAGCCAGACGTCTGCTTGTCTCTGGCCTGTACTAACCTTTCGGCATAATGTCTTTGACTTTGATCCAAGTTTTTCTTCCTATAAGGTTTTA
The DNA here is from genome assembly GCF_039654945.1 of Dendrobates tinctorius. Classification (NCBI taxonomy): domain Eukaryota; kingdom Metazoa; phylum Chordata; class Amphibia; order Anura; family Dendrobatidae; genus Dendrobates; species Dendrobates tinctorius. The sequence goes on along the minus strand of NW_027361814.1, from coordinate 18,978,488 downwards.
TTCTGCTGAAGCGTAGAAGAAGAAATTACAGAATTACAGCCGGATGACTTTGGAGGGCCGCTCGTCATATTAAACCAAACCACAAAAAAAAAAAAAATCAAGGAAAAAAAAATGGGTATTTAAAATGGACTTTATGTCTGTGTTTTCTAACATATGACTGGTATAGGAACATACTGAAAATTTACAAAAAAAAAAATCTGTATTTTTTTTCAGCTCGCATTACATAAACACAAAAATATATTATTTATTGATCCCAGTGTGTTCTTAATTATAGAGCTGCATTCACAATTTCGCAGACTTCAGAGCAGAAAACTCCCAGAATTCATTTTTCACTCAATATCTGAATAGATGTCTGCTGATGTGTCCATATACAGTATACACAAGACCAGGGGTCTCAAACTCGGCAGAGTAAATGGGCCGCACATAAATAAAATTTAAGCTGGCGGGCCGCATTCCTTTCAAACTTAATACAGTCACAATTGATAGCGGTATCTAAGGGGTTAAACGGCCGCGATCGGTGCCAATACCAATCGTGGCTGTTCAAATAGGTTGTCAGCTGCGATGTACAGCTTACCTCAGCGGATGAGAGTGTCGGCTCTGCATGTGAGCTGGCGCTATCATCTCGCTGTACACGCACAGCCACAGTCACCTGCAAAATCCAGCAGTGGGGGGAAAGTCACGCGTCCGCTCTCTGCGCGCTGGCGTGATGTCGTTACACTGCGCCAGAGGGATGTCATCACACAGGGCCACAGCCACTACGGAGCGGCGCACTCCTCCTCTCTTCTAGCGTGAGCAGTGGCATATCTACAAAGTTATGGGCCCTGGTGTGAACTTTCAAATGGGGCCCCCCATGCCAAAATACACGCACATCTCTGCTCAGCACACCTCATACACCCGCGGCTCCGCACACTTCGTACACGCACATCTCCACTCTGCACACCTCGTACACGCGCGGCTTCGCTCCACACACCTCGTACACGCGCGGCTCTGCTCCACACACCTCGTACACACGCGGCTCAGCTCCACACACCTCGTACACGCGCGGCTCTGCTCCACACACCTCGTACACGCGCGGCTCTGCTCCACACACCTCGTACACGCGCGGCTCTGCTCCACACACCTCGTACACGCGCGGCTCTGCTCCACACACCTCGTACACGCGCGGCTCTGCTCCACACATCTCGTACACGCGCGGCTCTGCTCCACACACCAAGTACACGCGCGGCTCCGCTCCACACACCTCGTACACGTGCGGCTCCGCTCCACACACCTCGTACACGCGCGGCTCTGCTCCATACACCGAAGCCAGTCACAGCCTGCAATGAACGCTAGGGTGTAGTTAGTTCTCTTCTCTGTGCGCACAGGACCTGTGATGAGGTCACAGGAGGGGAGGAGTCAGGAGTCACAAGATCATCATGTGACTCCTGACTCCTCTCCTCCTGTGACCTCATCCCAGGTCCTGTGGGCACCGAGAAGAGAACTAACTACACCCTAGCGTTCATTGCAGGCTGTGAGGGGCTGCGGTGATCAGGTGCCTCAGTGTCTCCAGGACTCTGCTGTGCTGGTTGTCATGGTGCTGGATGAGTGAAGTTTACGAGGTGAACGGAGCAGAGATGCTTATAGAGCGGAGCTGCGTGTACGAGGTGTATGGAGCGGAGCCATGTGTGTACGGAGCGGAGCCGCGTGTGCATAGGTCCCAACCGTCCCGATTCCCGCGGGACAGTCCCGATTTCGGGTCCGTATCCCGCCGTCCTGGCTGGGAAGCTTTCTATCCCGCGATCGCGGTGTATGACCACAAAATACAGCACTCTGAGCCGCACATCACGTTCCACCGGAAGTGATGTGCTGTAAGCTGACCGCCGGAAATGACTGCTGACCTCATTTCCGGCGGTCAGCTTATAGCATGTCACCTCAGGAGGAGGTAATTGTTAGGGACTCCGCGGGAGGACAGAGAAGCGGTGGCCGCGCATCAGCGCTGCATACAGTACAGCATGTCACCTGAGGAGAAGGTAATCATTCAGGACTTTGCGGGAGGACAGAGAAGCGGCGGCGCATCAGAACTCCGTACCCTGCTCTCACTCTAACAAATATAATCATCCCAGATCCTGCCTGTCTCTCTCTCTGTCACATGCTGCCGCGGCGCATGGAGCGGCAGCATGTGAGAGCGAGACAGGCAAGATGGGATCTCATATGTTAGAGAGTGAGAGCCTGTGCCGGGTCCTGTATGGAACACTCACTTGTCCACCGGGCCGGGGGGAGGGATTGTTTACAGCCTGGCCAGAGAGTGATACAGACAGGGCTTAGGCGCTGCACTGTGCCAGCCATTTCTTTTCATATCATCCTCAGTGCTTTGGATGATGTGGAAACAAATGGCTGGCACAGTGCAGCGCCTAAGCCCTGTCTGCGTCACTCTCTGGCTGTAAGCAGTGTCTCACTTGGCTGTCATGCCTCAGGACTGAGAGATTAGTATATGGCCACTCACCTAGGGTCTTGACTGTCACTGCGATCTGCTTGGTGAGAGGAGGGGGCAGGTTGATGACTACCACCAGGTCCACGTCCTGGTGCAGTAATACGTCGTCGATGCGGCTGGTGTAAAAGGGCACAGTCATCTCCTTGGTGAGCTCCTCGGCCTCCTTCTGCGTCCTGCCCCTTTGCCACTTAAAGCCTTCACAGAAAACCCCTCCTCTTTTACCAAGTTTGCATTAATACTTTAATTCATTACTTTTAAATAAATTATTTTTTTTTCTGTTTATAACTATTGTTTATGAAACAGTGTGATCATCAGTGCTAAATGGGTGTGGTTGGGGCGTGGATATGGGCGTGACCACTAAAATGGGTGTGGATAGGGGCATGGCCTAAAATTGGCCATGGCGCGCTATACACCCCGCAGCCTTTGTCCCTCTTTGCCTTCTTCAAAAGTTGGGAGGTATACACACGGCTCCACTCCGTACACCTCATACACACACAGCTCTGCTACATCCACCCTGTAAACCCCTCCTGACCCACACAGAAACTTTCCCAGCACCATGACAACCAGCACAAAGACTGCAGCGTTCTGCATTCACTGAGGCCCCTGATCCTTTGACCTCATCACAGGTCCTGTGCACACAGAACACATAGCCATCGCCGTGCTCCTGGATGGCTGCATGCCTTCCCCTTTCTACCTGCCTCAGGGGGTGACGTGGTGCACCGCGGGCCTCAGATGACTGCCTCAGGGGCCGAGTGTTTGAGACCTCTGCACTAGACAGTATATAGTAGTGTGTTCTAGAAAACACTACCTGCTGTACCGCATTTTAACAGCTTGGCTAAGTCAAAGAGTACCCAAGTTTTTTTTTCTACTGTTCACATGTAGCATTTTCGCTGCATTTTTTCATGTTGATAAAATGCAGCCTTTTTACAGCAACAATAAAATAAATGATATTTCTAAAATCTCATTCACACAGTGCATTTTCTTTTTCCTTGTGATTTTTGAGCTTCTATAGATTGACTTTTCATAACCATAGATCGTCTCACTATATTTTTCTCTCTCCTCCGATCTTCTGCAGCACATCCCGACATGTGCACGTCATCGCTGTACGCACCAACAATGCATAACCCCGAGTGTACCTCATTAGAGCTCCTAAACACTTGTTTTTTTATTGCTTTTTTTCCTAATTAAATAAATGCAATGATTTCCAGCCATTTTATTTTATTTTTTATGCCTTTTTTTTCCTTAAATAAATTAATTTCCATGCTTTTCATTTATTTCGTTTTTTGCTGGTTTCTTTATGCATACATTTTTCAATTTGTTTTTCTTTTCCCTATAGAGAAGCTTACGGAAAAACGTGTGAAAAATTACCATACTTACAGAGAAAAAAAAATGCCACATGAATGCACTATTATTTTCACAAAAAAAATGCAAAATGTGAAACCTCACCTAAAGGGGGTTTACATTGCAATTTAACCTAATGTCAATGACTCCGTTGGGACTTAAAGGGGTTTTCCCATGAACAAAGTTATTTTTAATCAACATTTTAATCAATAGATCTTCGAATAATAATAATTTAATGTGTTTAAAAGATGAGTTCCTGTGCTGAGATAAACTTATAAATGTGCCCCTGCTGTGTACTGTGTAATGGCTGTGTCTCGTCATACAGGGACCTGATCTGACCATACCACAGCTCCTGGGCGAGGGGGAGCAAAAGAGAGTATACAGACAGGACATCACGGGATCACATCTGATTCTTTCCGTGTAGCAAAACATTGCTTAAAACAGTCAGTGAAATGTTTTGCCTCACAAAAAGTAATCTGTGATCCCATGCTGTCCTGTCTGTATACTCTTTTGCTTCCTCCCCTGCCCAGGTGATGTGTTATGATCAGACCATGTCCCTGTTTGGTCAGACTCAGCCATTACACAGTGCACAGCAGGTGCACATTTATAAGATTATCTCGGCAAAGGAACATTTTTATTTAACATATCCAATTGTGGAACCTATTATTTTTCCAAGATCAATTACTTAAAATGTACTTTGATAGTGGGAAAATCACTTTAAGGGCTCATGCACACATTAAGTATTTTTTTTTTTTAGTTTTTTACCCCAGTATTTGTAAGCCAAAACCAGGAGTGGAACGGTCAGAGGAAAAGCAAAATATAAACATTTGCACCCCTTCTGTATTTATCACCAACTCCTGGTTTTGGCTTACAAATGCTGGGGTAAAAAACTCATCAAATACTTAATGTGTGCATGAGCCCTAAGTCTGAAGTCCTGGAAAATGGGCTTCGGATGTTTGCGCCGACAGGGCTATTGACTGCAGTGATCCGATCTTCTGCAGCACATCCCAACACAATGACTTTAAAAATAATAGTGTCATTACTAGAGTTGAGCGACTTTGGTCGGATCGGGTTTCGTGAAACCCGAATGAAACAAAATAAGTTTCAGATGAAACTCGTCCAACTAGAGCAAAACAAAGTCGGAGTTTCGTCTGAAACCCGACCCCAATGCAAGTCAATGGGAAATAAAAGTCGGATGAAACTCCGACTTTTTTTGCTCTAGTCGGACGAGTTTCATCTGAAACTTATTTTGTTTCATTCGGGTTTCACGAAACCCGATCCGACCAAAGTCGCTCAACTCTAGTCATTACAATGCCCTCCGAATAAAAATATCTGCACATGCTGTGGCCTAAATAAGTTCTACGCTGTGCCCCTGGGTAAATAACTGTGCTGCTTTCCCAAAAAATCAACCTCACTCTGTCCTTCTTATCATACTTGGCATCCACACTATACTGTGCTATAAAATACTGCCAACTTATCATCCCCCCATTTAATATGAGCGCCACACCATCCTGCCTTAAAGGGGTTGTCCAGGACTTTAACACTGATGGCCTATCCTTAGGTCATCAATGTCTGATCGGTTGGAGTGCGACACCCAACACCCCCTCCGATCAGCTATTCCCAGTGTTGGTGGTGGCTTGAACTGCTCAGTTACAGAGCTACACAGCACAACTCCGTCAACTGTATAGTGGAGGCGGCCGAGTACTGCATAGGCTTGACCATGATTTTAGCTGTGATGGCCTATCCTTAGGAAAGGTCATCAGTGTCTGATCGGTGGAGGTGCAACAGCCAGCACCGTTGCCGTTCAGCTGTTTCCAGTGTTGGTGGCATCCGGAAATGCTCAGTTATGGAGCTAAACAGCACAGCCTTGTCGACTGTTTAATGGCCGTGGCTGGGCACTGAACATCCTCCACCTACTCAAATGAATGAGGGGTAGATATGCAGTGACTGGCCACGGCCATTATTCCGTTGACGGAACAGAGCAGTTCTGGCTGACACCAGGAACAGCTAAATTATGGGAGTGCCATCAATCAGACATTGATGACCAATCCTAAGGACAGGCCATCAATGTTAAAGTTCCAGACAACCCTTTTAATACTATAGATTGGACCATCCTGATTAGGTACACCTTGTCGTATTGGCAAGTGATCATCTCCAAAATCAAATCCCAGGAACTTTAGGGCCATTGTTTTGTCTAAGCCTGTTGCCTCCAGAGGATCATCTGAGACATTCTTGTTGGCTAGTCTGACTTCGTATCTGTAAGGTTTTCCATGTATGTGTATATATATATATATATATATATTTATATATATTATAACTAGTCATCGAATTGTAGCATTTTATTTGAGGTAGAATTTTTTGTGTAAAATATTTAATTGAGTTTGTGGAAGGCATATTGTCAGTAAGCGAAGAACATAGAGATCAGCTTCACCAATCTACCCTTCAATGCGAAACATATCATCTGCGTCTGACCCCAGCTCACTGGGTGAGGAAAAAGTTTAGTTTTGACAGTAAAGATTCTTGGAGCACCTTTTCTAAGCTTACAGGCTGTCAGCACTTTCCTTTAACAAGAAAAGACAAGCACACATCTTAAAAGTTTCTCTTTTATCTTCCTAAATTGTACAGTGAAAGAGTCTAGATTTTATCACTGATACAAACAGAAGTAGGGAACTTTTTGATCTTTTAGGCGAAAACATTTAAAAATCGTGTACAGAACGCCCCCCATGCATTCCTATGACATTCCGCACATGCTGTGCTAATGCTGCGCTTTTTTCCGCGGCGGAATCGCATCGCGGAAAAAATCGCAGCATGCTCATTCTTTTGTGTGGAATCGCAAAGAATTAACGCGATTCCGCACCCATAGGAATGCATGAGAATCGCTTACTTCCCGCATGTGGCTATTCCCACCATGCGGGAAGTTAAGCGTCTCATGTGCGGTCCTCCAGGCCCTGGGTACCATACCCCTGTAAAAAAAAGAATAAAAAATCGGGGTATATTTACCTTCCGGCGTCCCGCGCAATTTCTGGGAAGGAGTCCGGTTTTTAGTCTGCATTTTAACACGCAACGTTAATCTTTAAAGACTTGTGCTTTATTAGGGATTTGATTTCAAGTAATATGAAAGAAATTTGGGGAAATAACCCAATATAAAAATATTTAATTTTGTGGTTCAAAATTGAATAACACGAAAATTTTCATAATTTTTAAAGCTGATCAGCCATAATAATAAAACCACTGTCTGCTGAATTTACTATTAACACTGATAGTGATACTTGACAAGGGTTAGAATATATTAGTAGACTAGTGAACTGTTTGTTATCAAAGGGAGTCTGCAAGCATCAAAATACAAATTAAGCAAAACATATTAGGGGACTAGACCCCTATAAAAATCAAATCTGTAGTATAGATTTTCTAACAGTTCTAGGAGAGAAAGGCGCAAATAGGGTCTCATCCGATGATCATTTCACAAATAAAAATTAATTTGCACTCACCTACTCATCCATATTAGACACGCATATAGGACTCCTCAGAGTCAACAGCTGCCGCAGATCCGCAGATCAGATCTGACCAATTCACAGTTGCAGAAAGGAGGAAAAACGTGGATATAAACTGCATGGTTTATATCCACGTTTTTCCTCCTTTTGCAATAGTATAGATTTTCGTGATTTTGTTGCGTAAAAATTTTTTCGTTTATATGCAAATTAGGGGGTTCAGTGCCCCCATAGTATAGTCAAGGTCTCCGTTCACCATTACATCCCCTCAATTTGCATATTTAGCACTGCCTGAACGCAATCAGCCGCTCTGCACTTCTGCAGTGACGCTACCTGAGCCGACTGTGCTCACATAGTTTCATTCTGGGCTCTAATCGCTGACTCCTGCCTGCAGTACAATACTGAGAGTTAGCTGCAGACAGGAGCCAGTGAGTGTGAGCAGCGCATGGCTGGAATCCTGCAATGTCAGTGTGTGCTCACATTGCTGGCTCCTGTCTGCAGCCTATCCTCGGTATTGTACTGTAGACAGGACCATGTGATAAGAGCACCCACTTAAAATGAGCATGGTGGGCTCCTGCATTGTCAGTGTGTGCTCGCATTGCTGGCTCTTGTCTGCAGCTGGTGCTCGGTATTGTACTGTAGACAGGAGCCTGTGATAAGTAAGAGTGCACACTCAAAATGAGCATGGCGGGCTCCTGCAGTATCAATGTCAATTAGAATATGACAATGGGCTCAGTGTGCAAAATGGAGGGGGAGTAACGGTGTTCTGAGCCCCTTCATTTGCATTCATTATTCTGGGAATTAAACCCCTAAAACCCCTAAAATTTATACTACAGGTGTGATTTCATAGGAGCTATGTCCATCCCCTACATACAGTTCCTTGCGAAAGTATTCAGCCCCCTGGAACTTTTCAGCCTTTTCCCTTATATCATGCTTCAAAAATAAAGATACCAAATGTAAATTTTTGGTGAAGAATCAACAACAAGTGGGACACAATTGTGAAGTTGAACAAAATTTAGTGGTTATTTTAAATTTTTGTGGAAATTCAAAAACTGAAAAGTGGGACGTGCAATATTATTCAGCCCCTTTACTTTCAGTGCAGCAAACTCACTCCAGAAGTTCATTGTGGATCTCTGAATGATCCAATGTTGTCCTAAATGACTAATGATGATAAATATAATCCACCTGTGTGTAATCAAGTCTCCGTATAAATGCACCTGCTCTGTGATAATCTCAGGGTTCTGTTTGAAGCACAGAAAGCATCATGAAGACCAAGAAACACAACAGGCAGGTCTGTGATACTGTTGTGGAGAAATATAAAGCCGGATTTGGATAAAAAATGATTTCCAAAACCTTAAACATCCCAAGGAGCACTGTGCAAGCGATCATATTGAAATGGAAGGAGTATCATACCACTGCAAATCTACCAAGACCCGGACGTCCCTCTAAACTTTCATCTCAAACAAGGAGAAGACTGATCAGAGATGCAGCAAAGAGGCCCATCATCACTCTGGATGAACTGCTCCATCCACCAATGTCACGTTACACCACAGACTCTCCAGGAGTTGTTGGATTCTTTAGTCCAGGTCTGGGAGTAGATCCCTCATGACAACATCTGCCTACTCATCAGGAGCATGCCCACGTGTCGTAGCGAGGTCAAACAGGCACGTGGAGGCCACACACACTACTGAGCATCATTTCCTTGTCTTGAGGCACTTCCACTGAAGTTGGATCAGCCTGTAATTTGATTTTCCACATTGATTTTGAGTATCCTTCCAAATCCAGAAACCACTGGAGCCATAGGTGGAGGAGGACATGACTTGGGGATGGGTGGACCTTTACTCCTGCAGCTTTTTTGGTATAGTGGTGTAGATTTTTAAGCACGAAGGATGTTGCTTTCAGAGTAAGAAGCCCAGTATGTCTGTGCCTGGGGGTTACTGTGAGGAGGGGGGGCTTATATAGAGCAGGAAATCTGTGTCTCTCTCTCTCTTTCATGCACAGGATGAACAGGCTGAAGCATGTCTGCAGTGTCAGGGAGTATAATACTGGGGTTATCACCTCACACGACAGATGATAGGAGCACATTCACCTCAGACATTATGCACTAGTGTAGTATCAGCTCCTACATTATGTATGGGATCAATATTACCTCAGCAATTCATGTAGCTGCCATGTCCCTCATGTGCATGCTACATTTTCCTCACAGACTGTGAGACAACTTCTGTGTGACCTCCCTGCAGACATGTTTGATATACTACTCTGCATTCACCTCAGACATTGTGTACTAGGGTAGTATCCGCTCCTACATCATATCTGGGATCAAGATTACCTCAGCAATTCATGTAGCTGCCATGTTCCCTCACTTATTGCAGAGGCAGCTTTTGTGTGACCTCCCTGCAGACATTTCTGATATACCACATTACTGCTGTATTATACGGAGTCTTCATGAGTTCTGGGTTTATGTATGATAGGACAGAGCAGGGACACAGTGTCTGCCATTACTATAGTGGAGCTGGGCAGTCACATGTATTAGAGACACTGGTGAGAGGGGAGCAGTCGGGGGATGGTATATGTATGATAGGACAGAGCAGGGACACATACAATGTCTGCCATTACTATGGTGGAGCTGGGCAGCCGCATGTATTAGGCCTCTTTCACACTTCAGTTTTTTGCATCAGTTCAAATCCGCCAAAAAGGCAGACAAGCTGATCCGTTCTGAACAAAAAAACGGATGCAACGGACGGCAATCCGTCACAATCCACCAGTAATGGAAGTCAGTGGGGGAAAAAAACGGATCCTCAAAAGAAAATTGAGGATCCGTTTTTTTCAAAACCTGGCGGATTGTGACTGATTGTAAAAAACTGAAGTGTGAAAGAGGCCTTAGAGACACTGGTGAGAGGAGCAGTCGGGGGATGGTATATGTATGATAGGACAGAGCAGGGACACATGTCTGCCATTACTATGGTGGAGCTGGGCAGTCACATGTATTAGAGACACTGGTGAGAGAGGAGCAGTCGGGGGATGGTATATGTATGATGAGAGGCTGCACTTCGTGTTAGTGCACTGTATACTGACCCTGCTGTGTGCGGATTATCCCCCTTCCCAGTTATGGAGTCTGATGATCTGTGACCTCATCTCTGTTACATACTGTGAGGCTGGGTGTGCAGATCCTGTGTAACCAGGTTACTCACTATATGTGGTATATGTGTAAAGGCTCTATTCCTGTGCTGTATACTTCACCTGTACCACAGGTCTGTATACATGATATCACTCCTCACTCTGCTGTATACGGATCATGCTGGGTATAGACATCCTGTGTCTCCAGGTCATTTTCCTGGCTGTACATATAATCTGGACATGACTTCCAGCTTAGTGCTTAATTTCTGTAGCTATTGCTGCCTTTAGTCCTCTTATGTTACATGCTGTTCTGCCGGATATATCCATCCTGTTTCTGGATATTGTCTCCCTCGTATGTTGCATGGTCAGAGTATACCCACCAAGAGCTTATTTTATATTACCTAAGATGGTGGATAGCACAGGCCTGAATGGATTATGTTTTATCATGTGTAAAATAAATAATCGTGGAGTAACTCGGCACATTTGAGTGGGCACTAATAACTCAGCACATGGCGGGCAGTGAGTGTGCACTAATAACTCAGCACATGGCGGGCAGTGAGTGTGCACTAATAACTCAGCACATGGCGGGCAGTGAGTGGGCACTAATAACTCAGCACATGGCGGGCAGTGAGTGTGCACTAATAACTCAGCACATGGCGGGCAGTGAGTGGGCACTCCTAGTGTGATGTTGCACCTTGCTCTGGAGGACACATCATGGGCCCAGTTTTCAGCCCTGTCTCTCGTCTATTGTAATTGTATGTAGTAGAGTGACTGACTGGGATACAGAACTTGCAGTTTTCTGCTCACACACCTATGGCTGCAGGCAGCTTATATTAGACCTACATATTTCTTACCATTTATGCTCAGCTGGTGATTACAGTCTGTCTGTAACTGCTGTAGAGGAGCAGGCGGCTTCTCATTTATTGTGACAGCATATAACACAGCATTGCCCATCTCTGTCTATGTCTGAACCTTACGATGGGATATTTTCCATTATTAACCTGTTGTATACCTTGGTTGTAAACCTGCATGATTTTCACCCTCACTTATCCCACATTTTGTGCTGTTGGAGGGGTCCTTGAAGTTGGTTAAATATGGTCTGGGGGATCCAATGGAATATGGTTTCCTCCTTTTGGAATTCAATATGGTTTCTGATCTGGTGAAAGGTGGAGGGGAGTTTCGGCAAGGGTTTGTCGGATCCCCAAGAAATTCAAGTGAACATTGGAACCCTTGTGGTTATGGTGCTCCCGAGCTAGTGGGGTAATGGCTGGGAGAAATTGTTGGTACATTTTATGTTCACTTTATGTTTGGTAATCACCAGATTTTGGGGAGCTTCAAGGACTCCTACCAGCGTGTTAATATTATTTATGCTTTGATGTTTTATGGTATGTTTGTTTTAAAGGTGTGAATAATAATTTTATTAAAAAAAAAAAAAGGGATCGGTGTATACCAACCAAGTGCTTATTTTATATTACTTAAGCACAGGATAGCACAGGCCTGAGTGGATTACCTGGACCCTGGTGGTTGGGGGGGGTCCTTGAAGTTGGTTAGAAATTGGTCTGGGGGATCCATTGGGATATGGATTCCTCTTTTTGGAAGTTAATATGGTTCTGATCTGGTGAAAGGTGGAGGGGAGTTTCGGCAAGGGTTTGTCGGATCCCCAGGAAATTCAAGTGAACATTGGAACCCTTGTGGTTATGGTGCTCCCGAGCTGGTGGGGTAACGGCTGGGAGTAAATGTTGGTACATTTTATGTTCACTTTATGTTTGGTAATCACCAGATTTGGGAGCTTCAAGGACTCCCCCTAGCGTGTTAACGTTATTTATGCTTTGATGTTTATTTTATGTTTATTTTAATAAGGACATGAATTTAAAATTAAAAAAAAAAACAAAACAAAAAAAAACAAACAGTTATTTGTTTTCCTTTTAGTGGGTCCTTGGAAGTTATTTATAAATTTGTCAGTAGGGGTAACCATATTAAGTATGGACCTCTGGGGTGGGGTTCTTGGAGTTGACGTTGAATCAGCGAAAAGGAATTGGAAGTTAAAATTCTGGATCTGGCTTTTGGTTACGGCTCTGGACGGGTAACACTGGACGGGGTGTTACCCGGGAGCTTTTGGTGGTTGGACTTCCCGAAACGGGATGTTTGGTGCCCTCGAGCTGGTGGTTTACGGCTGAGGGTAACGTGGATTTTTAAGTTCTTGTGTTTTTGCCAAATATTTAGCCAGAATTTTTGGGGCTCCAAGAACCCTTCCCTCATGTCGTATAAGATTGTGTATTTAATACTTATTGTAAATGTTTATGTTATTTGTTAATAAACTGGCCGCTGACCCCCCCCTGGGTTTGGAAGGGTAACCATTTTAGGTATGGCACCCTGGTTTTGAGGGGTAATCATTTCAGGTATGGCCCCCTGGTGTGGAGGGTAACCATCTCGTGTATGGCCCCCTGGTGTGGAGGGGGTAACCATCTCAGGTATGGCCCCCCGGGTATGGAGGGGTGACCATCACGGTATGGCCCCCTGGTCTCAAGAAGCATTTATATTTTATAGGACCCTGTTAGGGTAAAGTCCCTGGGGTCATGGGAATCATATTTTGCATGCCTACAGAAGAAATTGCCTCCTCTGAGCCAGGAACAGCGGCTGGAGGGGAGAAGAGAACAAGGTTGTCGTCTGGACAATGCAGTTATCTAGTGCATGAAACTGAAGAGCAATGTACCTAATCTGTGTGCCCTTGAGCCAGTGGGAGCGGCTAAGGGTAAAGTAATCAAGTGCATTAACATGAAGGGCAATATGCCTATTCCCAATGCCTTTGACCCAGTTGGAGAGGTCAACAGTAAATGTTATCAAGCGCATGAAAAACAACAATGGCGTGGCAGGGTTATTAATAATGCCTTTGTAGACTTTTTCTGCTTTAGGTTTATTTAAATTACTACTTCTAGATATTCTGAACGTTATTTTATGGTCGGTTATAATGTTGTTATATTGTGTATAGTTTTTAATTACTCCCTATTTATAATATCTTTCTATTGATGTGTTCATCACTTTTCAGGTAGTGATAGTAAGTGGGTTTAAGAAATTTTACTGCACAGCTACTGTAAATAATGGTGGTTTCTAGAACTAAAATCTGTGATTTGGTGAATTATTAGAGCTGGCTGCAATACGAGCGGTAAAATAGTTTTTTGAGGCATGACAGATGTCATTATACAGGTATTCAGATTGTAGCTACGACCTTAATTATGGTTTACTTTCCACATTCCCCATTATGGGATCCTCATTGCAGGATGTTTAGCAACTGCTATTTTGCTGTAGTTACCGTATTATCGATCATAACTTGGTAGCATGGCATTGATAAAATTAATCTGTCGGAGCTCTGGAATTTTAATTTTATTACTTGTGTGCACAGACTTTCCATAGCATGTAGAAATGGTTGATGGCTTTGTTAGGCATGGTTGATGGGGGTCGAGTCCATTTAAGGTGTCAAATGGCCTCTCTGGTGGCGGTTTAGGAGTCAGGTAGAAGTTGCAGGCAAGTTAAGGTGGACGCATTTTAACTAATAGAGGATGTAAAACCTCATGGTGGTGAACAGGCTCGGCTTTGGTGGCCAGCCTCAAGGACGTTGTAATGGTAACGTCAATCAGGGGTGGGCACAGTGGTTAAGCACAGGAGTGAGGATAATAGGGTCATTGGTGCCCTGAAAGTTTACTGGCTCTGCTTGAATGGCAAGCCAGTGCGTGCCGCCCCTTTATGGCTGTCTGGCCTGGTTCTGTATGTCAGACAGCTGGGGATATCACAGTACTTGTGAATCCCAATGTACTAGCACTTCACCTGACTCCTACTGTGATTGTTTTTAATCCTGTGATTTAAATAAAGCTGTGGCCATTTTGACAACCAAAATAATGTGTTGTGTATTTATTCTAGTGCCTAGGTTTACTGTAGTTATGGTGGTTTTAAGATGGAGTGGGGGTCCGTCCCATATCCATAAGTCAAGACCTTCATGTGATATTAATTTTGATTTACATTGATCATTTTTTTGTTTTCTTGTTCTCAACGCATGCCACTATGTAATGAATAATGATTTGCAGCTGCGATATTTCATTCAGTAATATCTACGATGCAGTATCTTAGTGTTCCCTTTATTTTTTTGAGTAGTGTACATACAATATATACAGTATATACACACACCTATTCTATGTGTGTATATCTATTCTATCTATTCTATTCCAGCCTATTCTATTCTATACTGTACGTGGCATCTGCCGGCTTTTAATCTATCTTTCTATATATATTTGTTTTGAAGATTATTTGGCTTTAAAACGATGTGTACAGTTGTATTTTACACTGCGATTTTAACATGAGCTTTTACATACAAAGAACTGCTGTATGTAATACCTCATGGTAAAATCGCATTGCATATGGATTGCATACGCATGTCATACCGATGTTCCGTGGAAAAATCACATGGAATTCACATTACACTCGCATGACACGTGCATAGCACTGGTCCGTTTTTTTTGTCTGGAAATCGGACCGTTTTTTTTCCCCTCACATATGGGTATGAGCCCTAAATGTTAGTGTAGTGTCAGTGTGTTACCTACCACCTTCTCTGATATCCAGTGACTCACCGCTCCTCTTCTCAGTGACCTCACCGCTCCTCTTCTCAGTGACCTCACCGCTCCTCTTCTCAGTAACCTCACCGCTCCTCTTCTCAGTAACCTCACCGCTCCTCCTCTCAGTAACCTCACCGCTCCTCTTCTCAGTGACCTCACCGCTCCTCTCCTCAGTAACCTCACCGCTCCTCTTCTCAGTAACCTCACCGCTCCTCTTCTCAGTGACCTCACCGCTCCTCTCCTCAGTAACCTCACTACTCTTCAGACTCTGTAGGTCACACTCTGCTCTGTGTGACCCAGAAGTGTTTTTTTACAATGTAAGTCTATGTAGCCTCACACAATACAGTGGGCTTACATTAAAAAAAGAGATTTCAGGCTCATGCATAGAGCAGAGGGTGATCTGGAGAGTCAGAATTGCATTCACATTTAGGGGGGGAAATGAGGGGTTCTTTAATTCCGTAACGACCTGGGGTATTTCCATTTGGCGTTTCAATTTTTTGCTTCTCTTCTTCCCAGAGCCATAAATTTTTTATTTTTTGGTCAATATGGGCATGTGAAGGCTTGTATTTTGAAGGACAAGTTGTACTTTTGAACATCACCATTGGTTTTAAATTACACATCATGTACTAGAAAACAGGAAAACAATTCTTAGTGTGGTGAAATTGCAAAAAAAAGTGCAATTCCACCGTTTTTTTTTTTTTTTTACCAAGTTCACCAAATGCTAAAACCGATCTGCCATTATGATTCTCCAGGTCATTGCGAGTTCACAGACACCAAACATGGCTAGGTTCTTTTTTATTTAAGTGGTGAAAAAAAAATTAAAAATTTGTTAAGAAAAAAAAATTGCTCCATTTTCTCAGACATTTAGCATCACCATTTTTTGTGATCTGGGAGAGGGCTTTTTTTTTTGCGTGCCAAGCTGACGTTTTTGTTGATATCATTTTGGTGTAGCTAAGGCTGGTTTCACATTTGCGTTTTTTAGCGCTGGAAAAAAACGCATATGTGCGCATGCGTTTTTTCCCCTATATTTAACATGGGTGCGCATACCTGCGCGCTTGTAAGCGCATGTATGCGATTTTCATGCGCTGCGTTTTTTTGGGGTGTGCGTTTGTATTTTCCAGACGCAGCATGTTGCATTTTTTGGCCCTGCAGAAAAGCGCATGCGCACATATGCGCACGTTTTGCGCTAAAAATGGCCATTATAGCCTATGGATGCGCATATGTGCGCACTGGCATGCTCATGTATGCGTTTTTTTGCATATGCGTTTTTTTTTTTTAACCATGGAATTTAGGGGTTTGGGTTAGAGTTAGGGTTAGTTAAGGGGGTTTAGGATTAGGGTTAGGGTCAGGGTCAGGGTTGGGGTTTGGGTTAGGGTTAAGTATGGTTTGGTTAAGGGTTAGGGTCAGGGTTAGGGTCAGGGTTAGGGTTAAGTATGGTTTGGTTAAGGGTTAGGGTCAGGGTTAGGGTCAGGGTTAGGGTTAGGGTTAGGGTCAGGGTTAGGGTCAGGGTTAGGGTTAAGTATGGTTTGGTTAAGGGTTAGGGTCAGGGTTAGGGTTAGGGTCAGGGTTAGGGTCAGGGTTAGGGTTAGGGTCAGGGTTAGGGTTAAGTATGGTTTTGTTAAGGGTTAGGGTCAGGGTTAGGGTCAGGATTAGGGTTAAGTATGGTTTGGTTAAGGGTTAGGGTCAGGGTTAGGGTTAGGGTCAGGGATAGGGTTAGGGTCAGGGTTAGGGTTAGGGTCAGGGTTAGGGTTAAGTATGGTTTTGTTAAGGGTTAGGGTCAGGGTTAGGGTTAGGGTTAGGGTTAGTAAAGTCATGGTTTGGGTTAGTGTGAGGGGCCACCTAATGTTGGAAAAAAACGCAAACGCGGTAAAAACGCACTAAAAACGCATACAAACGCATAAAAACGCTGCGTTTTTTTCATGCATGCTCATAAAAATGCTTGAAAAAACGCAGCAGTTGTATGCTTTTGTATGCGTTTTTTCAATGCGTTTTTTTGCGGGAAAAACGCGCTGCAAAAAAAAGCAAGTGTGAAACTAGCCTAAGATCTTTTGATCACCCATTATTGCAAATTATTTCAATGTAGCGGCGACACAAATAAAAATTCTGATGTTTTTTATTTTTTTATCGCTATGCCATTTAGCAATCGAGTTAATTCTTTTTTATATTGATAGATTGGGCGATTCTGAGCCCGGTGACACTAAATATGTGTATATTTAATTTTGTTATTGTTTTATTTTGAATGGGGTGAAAAGGGGGTAATCTGCACTTATGTTTTTTAATTTTTTAAAAAACTTTTTTTTTTTACTTTTTTCATGCTTCAATAGTCTCCTTGGGAGACTAGAAGTTGCACTACTTTGATCGCCTTTGCTACACACAGGCAATGATCAGATCGCCTGTGTGTAGCAGAAACGCTCACTTGCTATGAGCACCGACCACGGGGCGGCGCTCACCGCAATTTGGCAATGACAACCATAGAGGTCTGCTGCAGACCTTTGGTAGTCATACCGACCCATCGGTGACCCGCGATCATATGATTGGATCACCGATGGGCGGGATTAGTGACGCGCTTCCTGTAAGCACGAGTTAAATGCTGCTGTCAGAGAATGACAGAAGCATTCAACTAGTTAACAGCTGCAGGTGGATCGCGATTCCACTCGCGGCTGTTGCGGGCACATGTCAGCTGTATACATCAACTGTCATGTGCCCGGAAATGTTCGAGCTCAGCACCGGAGCCAGCACCAAACATGGGAAGTCCAACATGGGTGTACTATTACGCCACATGTCGGAAAGGGGTTAAAGTGCAAAGTAGCATATAAAAAAGCTTGAAAGGTGCATGTACCTTAGGAGACACAAAAACACTCTACATTATGTCAGGGAGCGCTCCCATCAGCCTCAGGCCACACACTGTATCTGTCTGATATAATAAAACAAAATAGAATATGGTGTAAATATACACTTAGTAGTATAACTTTTTATTAGAAAAAATAACTAAACTCTAGACAGTGCAATATTGACTAAATAGATATAAAATAAATATAAAGATATAGATACATCGTTACTATACTGCATCCAAGGTACAGTTGTATGAAATTGTACCATACCGATATTACACAGTACACAGATATATGGAGCGTGTATTGCTGATATGTGTATTGAAAACAAGCAAATATTTTATTGAACAGCAAAAGTAATCTCAATAGAGAACATAAGGGAGTTCGATAATGAATCTCATGTACCAGTAAACAGGAGGTGTCATGTAAAATAGGGGTTCACCTTTTAATACCATGTAAGTTTAAGGTCCATGAGGAGCCACAGCTTTCCTAAAAGCTCTGTGCATATTTATACATATACACACAGTAGCATGTAAAAGTTTGGACACCCCTGGCCAAAATTACTGTTATTGTGAACAGTTAAGCCAACTGAAGATGAAACGATCTCTCTCTAAAAGGCCTAAAGTTAAAGATTACAAAATGTCAGAAAGTCAGACATTGCTTTTCAACCATGCTTCCACAGAATTTTTAAAAAATAAAACTCATGAAATAGGCCTGGACAGAAATGATGGTACCCTTAACTTAATATTTTGTTGCAGAACCTTTTGAGGCAATCACTGCAATCAAATGATTCCTTTAACTGTCATTAGACTTCTGCACTTCTCGACAGGTATTTTGTCCCACTCTTCAAGAGCAAACTGCTGCAGTAGTCTCGTGTTTGAAGGTTGCCGTTTCCAGAGGGCATGCTTCAGCTCTTTCCAAAGGTGCTCAATAGGATTTAGGTCATGGCTCACTCATAGAAGGCCACTTCAGAATAGTCCAATGTTTTCATCTTAGCCATTCTTCGGTGTTTTTAGCGGTGTGTTTTGGGTTATTATCATGTTGCAAGACTCATGACCTGGGACTGAGACCAAGCTTTCAGACACTGTGCAGCACATTTCGCTCTAGAATCCCTTGATAGTCTTGAGATTTCATTGTACCCTGCACAGATTCTAGACACTCTGTGCCAGATGCAGCAAAGCAGCCCCAGAACATAACAGAGCCTCCGCCATGTTTCACAGTAGGGACAGTGTTCTTTTCTTGATATGCTTCATTTTTCCATCTGTGAGCATAAAGCTGATGTGCCTTACCAAAAAGTTCCATTTTTGTCTCATCTGTCCATAGGACATTCTTCTAGAAGCTTTGTGACTTGTCAACATATAGGTTGGCAAATTCCAATCTGGCTTTTCTATGATTTTGTTCATCAATGGAGTCCTCCTTGGTCATCTCCCATGAAGTCCACTTTGGCTCATACAACGACAGATGGTGCGATCTGACATTTATGTTCCTTGAGCTTGAAGTTCACCTTTAATCTGTTTAAAAGTTTTTATGGGCTCTTTTGTTACCATTCGTATTATCCGTCTCTTTGATTTGTCATCAATTTTCCTCCTGCGGCCACATCCAGGGAGGTTGGCTACAGTCCCATGGAGCTTAAATTTCTGAATAATATATGCAACTGTAGTCACAGGAACATCAA
This sequence comes from Dendrobates tinctorius, assembly GCF_039654945.1. Taxonomy (NCBI): domain Eukaryota; kingdom Metazoa; phylum Chordata; class Amphibia; order Anura; family Dendrobatidae; genus Dendrobates; species Dendrobates tinctorius. Next base: position 18,958,962 of record NW_027361814.1, on the reverse strand, counting down.
GATGCTTGGAGATGGTCTTATAACTTTTACCTTTAACATGTTTGTCTATAATTTTCTTTTTAATCTCCTGAGACAACTCTTTCCTTTGCTTCCTCTGGTCCATGTTGAGTGTGATACACACCATGTCACCAAACAGCACAGTGAGTATCTGTAGCCTCTATACAGGCCACTCACTGGTTCCAAGATTGTAGACACCTGTGATGCTAATTAATGGACACACCGTGATTTAACATGTCCCTTTTGTAACATTATTTTCAGGGGTACCATCATTTCTGTCCAGGTTTTATTTTTTTATTCTGTAGAAGCATGATTGGAAACCAATGTCTGACTTTCATTTTCATATTTTTATTTTTTATTTTTTATTACTTTTGTCAAATATATATATTTTTATGTATTTATTTTTTTATTTAACAGTTGCAGCACTGTGCTTTTGGATATAATGCATGATATTATGTTGTATATACAGACTGTAAAAATTAAAGATAAAACGTTTATAAATAACTTAATAAAAAAGTTATAACCTTGCATGTGCTGTAAGCCAACAACTTTCTACTAATCTTGTAACAGACTTGGAACAACACCTTCCTACTAGTCATCTGGGCAGTGCTGCACCTATGAATATTCACCTCTATTTTCTGGGCATGTGCCAGACATCTCTCCTGGTTTTGGACATGAAAGTGAGCTCTACTTCTTCGGCTTCATCTCTGTGCTGCGCATGCGCCTGACACTGAGTGACAGTGAGTTGGTGCACACACTGGTTCCTATTGAAGCTGAGGCAAGTTCACCTCACATTACGGCACAAGCCCAGGATACATGGCTTCACCCTGCAATGGAAGAATTAACTGGAAAGACAATAGCGCTATAGCGTCTTATCCGAGTAAAAAGTGACAAGAGGTAGGCAAAGATGCATATCTGGCCAGGGTTGTGAACCACCACCACGTAAGGCTACTGCAGACCCACAGAGGCTAATAGTGGAGAAGAATGGAATATGTTAATCCTGCGCTGCCTGGATAAAGAAGTCATAGAAGACAAAGACCAATGTAGATAGGTGCAGTTTGTCAACGCGTTTTGAAGTTTCACACTTCAGGGCAAAAAAAAAGTCTGTGGTTTGTCCTGAAGAAGAAGTGTAAAGCTACGAAACGCATTGACAAATAAACCGTACCTATCTACATTAGTTTTTGGCTTCAACGACTCCTTTGTCCAGGCAGCGCAGGACTAACAGATTCTTCTATCACCACCCGGATGACTAAGGCTAGTTTCACACTAGCATTACCGGGCGCAGCGCAGGACTGCTGCTAAGCTCCGCCCCTGTCCGTGCCCCCTCCGGTCAGCTCCTCCTCTGACCGCGTGACGCTGCATGCGATCAGCGTACTCTATATTTAGCGTTGAGTACGCTGGCCGTGTGCTGGCATGATTTTGCTGGCGCTTGCACCCTTTTGGCGCTGCGCTGAGCGCACAAAAATGCAACACAGTGCGTATGGCACACATCAGCGCAGCGCCAAAAGGGCGCAAGCGCTGGCAATTTCATGCCAGTGCACGATCAGCGTTCCCAACGCTAAATATAGGGTACGCTGATTGCATGCAGCGTCATGCGATCAGAGGGAGAGCTGACCGGAGAGGGTGCAGCCAGGGGCGGAGCTTAGCAGCGGCCCTGCGCTGCGCCCGGTAAAGCTAGTGTGAAACTAGCCTAAGTATGACATTATGGCTAATAAAAAGCACAATAACTTGTTAGCGGTGCTTTAGAGGGTGTAAACTTACTGAGAGATTCCTTTTGACTTGATGCAGAAAATTTGCAGCTTTATATAGAATATAATTAGGATTATTCCCATCTGCTAAGGCTAGTTTCAGACTAGCGCTTCCGGGCGCAGCGCAGGGCCGCCGATAAGCCACACCCCTGGCTGCACCCCCTCCTGTCATCTCCTTCGATCGCATGACTGTGCATGCGATCGGCGTACCCCATACTTAGCGTTGGGTGCGCTGATCGTGCGCTGGTCTGATTTTGCTGGTGCTGCACCCAGCACAGAAAAATGCAATACAGCGCGTTTTTGTGCGCTGGGTGCAGCCCCTGCAAAATCAGACCAGAGCATGATCAGCGCATCCAACGCTAAGTATAGGGTACGCTGATCGCATGCATAGTCATGCGATCGGAGGAGGAGATGACAGGAGGGGTCGCAGCCGGGGGTGGGGCTTAGCGGCGGCCCTGCGCTGCGCCCGGAAATGCTAGTCTGAAACTAGCCTTAGATGGGTAAATTTGAAATGCGCTTGTAAAGACAAACAACTTTGCAATTTACAGTACTTATTATTAGCATGTTGCTCCATTCCCCTCAAATCTTTATTTTTTTTTTACTTTACAGTTTACCCCTAGTTGCCAGCTATCACTGCAAGAACACGTGCCGTGCCTACAAGCTGTTTTCTGCTGAGCTCGTTAGCACTGTACTTAGGCTGAGATTGTGATTGTCACAATGTTAGGTCCAAAATTAAGTATTAAAGCTATTTCAAATAAGTGGACATTCACTTTAATAACAGGGTATTCCTATCATCATTACTTTATTATTTCCCCATTAAATATCATTTCAGAGATATAGTTTATAATATAGAGGCTTTATGTATAGACTAAAGTAGACAAAAAAAGAGCAGTCACCCACTGATACCAGTGAGATTCCATTTTTCAAGTACATTTTAGAAAATGAAAAAGAAGGATCTGGCTGCTTCGGGTGACTGCTTGAGATACTGCCTGTGATATCCGAGTCCTGTATGTTATATAGATCTTCATTGAAACTAACAACTGAATACAACATACATTTAATATAATATTACAGGACGGTTTTCGAAGCATGGATAGTACACCGATGTTACATAGAATAAAAAGACAGTAGCATTCTTGTCTATTCACAGTGCTGTTAGTAATATGGCGCACGCTCACTGTGAGCGCTGAACATAGATTCCCCCCCAAACTTCTTAGTTTTTAGAATCACAGGTACGTCGCTCAAAGTAAAAAAAATTAAAAAGCTATGTACAATTCCAGTGTAGCATTGGTACCATAATGCTACAATATGCCAAAAATGTCTTCTGTAAGGATGCCATCCCTGTACTCTCTGGCAATGACTATATTAAGGTGGATGCAGTGCTAGGAAAGTGACGACCATCATCTTCTCCTATCCGAACTTCATTCTCGCAATCGGTGAGCTCCCAACGGGTGGAACCCTGGCGGGTTCTAGCATAGCCTCTGCATACAGTAACAGGTTACATAGAATATGTCTCTATTATATTTGGGAAAGAAATATGCATCAAACCTGATAGTGGTGCGGTACATGGAGCCTCACGAGTCCAGAAAAAACAGAACCAGGGCATCATTTTTACAAGATAATATTCAGAGATTCCATAGCTTTTAAAAGGAATCTGTTGGCAGGTTTTGTTATTTAGTACAAAAGCACCATGATGTAGGGGCTGAGACACTGATTCCAGTGACGCTTGATGTTTTGTCAATAAAAAAAATGTTTTCTCACCAGGAGATTATCACTCCTAGGTGTATCATGCCTCCTGGTCAACTTGTTCTGTGTAAGGCCGGTTTCACACTAGCGCATTTTCAACGCGCGCACGGCCGGGGGTAGCTCCGCCCCCGATCCGGCTCTCTGCCCGGCGTGCCCGCCCCTTCCTTGTAGCGCCGCCTCCTAGCGGACAGCGGCGCCTGCGATCGGCGCACCCTATCTTTAGCATAGGGTGCGCCGATCGTGCGCAGGCCGTGCGCTAGTTGCGCTTTGACCTGCGCTGCGCACTTTTGACGGTGCGCCGTGCGCGCCAAAATCAAACTTTTCGGATTTTGGCGCGCACGGCGCACCGTCAAAAGTGCGCAGCGCAGGTCAAAGCGCAACTAGCGCACGGCCTGCGCACGATCGGCGCACCCTATGCTAAAGATAGGGTGCGCCGATCGCAGGCGCCGCTGTCCGCTAGGAGGCGGCGCTACAAGGAAGGGGCGGGCACGCCGGGCAGAGAGCCGGATCGGGGGCGGAGCTACCCCCGGCCGTGCGCGCGTTGAAAATGCGCTAGTGTGAAACCGGCCTAACCCTGCCCCCACCATTGATTAGCAACTTTCTAACAATGCACAGTGTACACAGAAGGCTGCAAATCAGAGGTGTGGGCGGGGTTAGAAAGAGATCCGAAGCACTGATTGTATTGAAATCACAGCATGCAGACCGGCAAGTCACGCATTGTCGTAATCAAGGTCTCAACTTCTACATTGTGCTGCTCTCAGATTATACAGAAAAAACTTGGTGACAGATTCCCTTTAAATTAAAAGACGACACAGGTCTATCAAGTTCAACCCAAAACTCTAGGATGCTATTACTTCTATTGATATAAAAGGTTATTCCCATTTTAGTCTGAGTCGGTAATAACTTCAGCCGCTAAAGGTAATTCTATAGCTTCTCCTCCAGTGGTTGGAGCTGGATAGAGTTATTCCCCTGTCAGCACTGGAAGGTTGGGGAGGTAATTAACATTTAAATGGTGAGGGATGACACTCCATCACTCTTCCAGTATCAGCACTTTTATCCAATGTTGTTGTTATAAGTCTCGCTAAGATCAGTAGCTACACAATCCATCACCTCCAACAAAACAACTGGACATGAAGCAGCAAACGTAGTATGCCAGCGTCTGTCAGACCCTGGGTTTCGCCTGCTGGCTTTGTCATGGAGCAACAAGAGCTTACCCCAGGAAGAAATCGACAGATGAAACCCAACTTTGTGTAGAGGCTGTTATGTACAGTTGTGGCCAAAAGTATTGACAGCCCTGCAATTCTGTCAGATAATACTCCGTTTCTTCCTGAAAATGATTGCAATCACAAATTCTTTGGTATTATTATCTTCATTTAATTTGTCTTAAATGAAAAAACACAAAAGAGAATGAAGCAAAACAATGATCATTTCACACAAAACTCCAAAAATGGGCCAGACAAAAGTATTGGCACCCTCAGCCTAATACTTGGTTGCACAACCTTTAGCCAAAATAACTGCAACCAACCACTTACGGTAACCATCAATGAGTTTCTTACAATGCTCTGCTGGAATTTTAGACCATTCTTCTTTGGCAAACTGCTCCAGGTCCCTGATATTTGAAGGGTGCCTTCTCCAAACTGCCATTTTTAGATCTCTCCACAGGTGTTCTATGGAATTCAGGTCTGGACTCATTGCTGGCCACCTTAGAAGTCTCCAGTGCTTTCTCTCAAACCATTTTCTAGTGCTTTTTGAAGTGTGTTTTGGGTCATTGTCCTGCTGGAAGACCCATGACCTCTGAGGGAGACCCAGCTTTCTCACACTGGGCCCAACATTATGCTGCAAAATTTGTTGGTAGTCTTCAGACTTCATAATGCCATGCACACGGTCAAGCAGTCCAGTGCCAGAGGCAGCAAAGCAACCACAAAACATCAGGGAACCTCCGCCATGTTTGACTGTAGGGACCGTATTCTTTTCTTTGAATGCCTCTTTTTTTCTCCTGTAAACTCTATGTTGATGCCTTTGCCCAAAAAGCTCTACTTTTGTCTAATCTGACCAGAGAACATTCTTCCAAAACGTTTTAGGCTTTTTCAGGTAAGTTTTGGCAAACTCCAGCCTGGCTTTTTTATGTCTCGGGGTAAGAAGTGTGGTCTTCCTGGGTCTCCTACCATACAGTCCCTTTTCATTCAGACGCCGACGGATAGTACGGGTTGACACTGTTGTACCCTCGGACTGCAGGGCAGCTTGAACTTGTTTGGATGTTAGTTGAGGTTCTTTATCCAACATCCGCACAATCTTGCGTTGAAATCTCTTGTCAATTTTTGTTTTCCGTCCACATCTAGGGAGGTTAGCCACAGTGCCATGGGCTTTAAACTTCTTGATGACACTGTGCACGGTAGACACAGGAACATTCAGGTCTTTGGAGATGGACTTGTAGCCTTGAGATTGCTCATGCTTCCTCACAATTTGGTTTCTCAAGTCCTCAGACAGTTCTTTGGTCTTCTTTCTTTTCTCCATGCTCAATGTGGTACACACAAGGACACAGGACAGAGGTTGAGTCAGCTTTAATCCATGTCAACTGGCTGCAAGTGTGATTTAGTTATTGCCAACACCTGTTAGGTGCCACAGGTAAGTTACAGGTTCTGTTAATTACACAAATTAGAGAAGCATCACATGATTTTTCGAACAGTGCCAATACTTTTGTCCTCCCTCTTTTTTATGTTTGGTGTGGAATTATATCCAATTTGGCTTTAGGACAATTCTTTTTGTGTTTTTTCATTTAAGACAAATTAAATGAAGATAATAATACCAAAGAATTTGTGTTTGCAATCATTTTCAGGAAGAAACTGAGTATTATATGACAGAATTGCAGGGGTGTCAATACTTTTGGCCACAACTGTAAGCAAAGTAAGGTCGGGCAGTTGAAATTTTCATTGGCCAATCTTTTTTGGTTTTTTTCAAGGGATATAAGTCAATGCCAGAAGATTCTTGAAGATACCTATCATTTAGTGAAGACTATACAAAATTGAAAATATATCTTTATTCTAAACGCTAAATTACTATTTATAAATATTTACAATGATATATATTTTTTGCCATCTTAATGGTTTTTATTTTTTGATGGATCATCAATGTAAAAACATTTGAGTTCATATTTTTTTTATCTTGGTACCATCATTGACACTATATTGAACTCTCCTGCCCTTAGAAAGGACTTTATTCTTATTGCTCCTTTTTTGTTGTTTTTGGCTTGTTTGTTTTTCATTCAGATTCTCTTTAAAGAAGAAGAAAACTGGACATACAGAGCCTACAAGCAGAAACCACAGATGTACCACTACACAAGAGGGTCATTTCATAAGACATCACTATGTGAAACAGATGCCAAATAGATAGTGAAGGGGTTATCCTCATTTTCGAATAAAGTTGCCCCAGGATACAACCAATTACAAGTGGTTCCAGCTTCTGATCTCTAAAGATCAGCTGGTATCACTAAAGGAAACTCGAGAGAGTTGCTCATTTGCAGATCCATAATATTTGCATGAATGAGCATCAATGTAGTATATGGTCCTGTTGGATTCCTCAGAGAAAAATCTGCACTTTGCAGCACTTTGGCTCATAGTGGTGGTCCCGAGCAGTAGATTCTCCATATGTGACATTCAAATACTCTACCCCTCTAATCCGCCATACTTTTCCAGAGATATGGCTCTTTTTATTTAGTGCTAACCTTAATGGTCTTTACAATCAGGTGGTGCTCCAAGGTTCTGTGGGGGCATGTCATTATGCTGTGGGTAGCAATTAGCACAAAAGCTGATCACTTTTGTTTTGGTGACAGGTCCTCTATAATGTGAGAAAAAGAACAGAAAAACTTGACTCTGCGTGACTGGATAATATGGTGGGTCAATTAGTCTAAACTTCATGCCCCCAGCATAGTCAGGCTATGATGAGGGAAGTTCACAGTATATGGATCGCTGCAAGTTCTGCCTTCCCTCTCCTGCTTTAAGCAAGTTACAACAGCAGGAGCTTCCTGCTGGCTGTTGTAATCTAATCCAAGAAGTTTTTTTTTATCAACAAAGTTCAGTTGGTGAAGGTGCCGCTCTTTTTTTTCCAAGACGTTTGTTGAGACCCTGTTTACTAGTTACATCAAAACTTTTGCTGGTTTTGTGATCACGGCCCAATATCTTAGTAATTTCAGGAGGTGCTGCATCCCACTCTAGGACTTGTAACAATTTTTAACTTTTCAGAGTCAGTTTAAATCTTTTTTGGCTAATTTTTTATGCGGAAAACAAGCTGCCTAATATTTCTGAACTCTCTGATAAAGAAAGGTATATCTTTAGGCCTCACCCCCTCATTACACAAATACACATCACCTGACCTGCTTCATCCAAGTTTATACAGCGCGGAGATGGAAAATCTGCATAAAAATGATGATGTGGTCAAAATATGCATTTGCTTAACAATTGTGCACACTGTGTGTAGCCCCTTCACAGTATTAACCTGGCCATATACATTAGATAGCTGTCAAGAAAGTCACTGACTGACATCTCTGCCGGCAGCTTATCTCCAGGAGAATAAAGCGATCATCAGATCCAAAATTGGACACGTTCACTGACACCACCATTCACATTAGAGTGTCGGCCGAACCTGTCGTTATAGGCCGGAACGAGTGACATTAGCCTAATGTGTATGGTGGTCTTTACCGTCAACCCAAACATTGACTAAGTTCTCTGCACAGCCGGTGACCCTCAATGATCAAAGAGGGGTGATGTATTCCTAGAAAAATGTCATTGCTTTCTGAGATGGGAAAGACATTTAATCACCCATTACCAATATAAAAAATACTGCACTTATTTGATTTTCAAAGTTTCACAAAAAAATAATAATTCCTTTCATTCATCTTACAGAAAAATTACTGCACATCTTTTTTGGCTCAGATGACTTTGCATATTTGTAGCATAAATGCTTCAAAAATACAAATAATACACCCAATAAAAAACATTAACTATTATAAAGCTCAATGGAAAAGAAAGTCTAGAGTAGTTATCTATGTGATGCGGATTCTTGACCTGGAAGCAATCCAAAATACAATGGAGTCTTCTCATGGGTGATGAGTTGCAGCAGCCATCTTGGCTTTTCTTATTTTTATTGGTGTCAGTTTTTTCGGTTCTACAGTTTTCTCCGCTGGAAACGGCATTAATGGTCCCATTCATGTCAAGATCTTCTTCTTCAGGATCCTTTAAAAAATAAGTACATCAAGCATTATTAGTATGACCATTATGTGTAGTAGTATTACTAGTAGTATGTGTGGACACCAAATCCACCCCAGCCAACTACAATTTTCAAATTTTTACATTTACGTTTTTGGGTTGTTGCTTTTACCAAATTAAGGTGAATGGCATTAACAGCCAACTACATATACATACTGTATAGTCTTTGGACAACTTTTGTTAATATTTGTTACATAAAGATATCATTTTTTTGTACATCTTAATTGTAGAAATTAAATGCTTTTAGTTGAAGGCATTTATCTTTAGGACAGATTCCTAAAAAACAACAGGATTGGGTGTAGTTATGCAGGGATAAAACTAATAGAGGAAGAATCCAATAGATCGATGGCTGTGATGTGGCAGTCATGTGCAGTTTAGATAAATTTTCTTAGCCATATTAGACCATTGTATAGTAGTTGGATGTTCAGTCTAGCTCTCCCTTTCCATGATATACTTAAAAAAAAAAATTCATCACTGAGGCCCTGCTTCATTTGAGGACCGTGAACATCATCGCTGTAAGGTTTTGGAGAGCTCCATCAAGCTAACAATCCAGTCTGTGACAGTTTTATCAGGTGGAACATTTGTCACCTCTACAAGACTCCAGTTTCCCAAAAGAACCCATAGAGCAGGGGTGGGGAACCTCAGGCCCCAGGGCCATTTACGGCCCTCGATGACCTTTTATCAGGCCCCCGAGCAGATTCTTGATTGCCACAATCTCATTAATTTCTTCTTGCTCTGTTCGCACACACCCAGTGTTCACTACTGAACATTGAAAGGCATGCAATGAAAGATTAAGTCATGAAGCCAGTGCCAGAGTCAGGATGTACTTTGTGGGCGGAGTTTGCATGGCCCCTGAAGGATGGAATAAATATTCAAACGGCCCTTGGCAGAAAAAAAGATTCCCCACCCCTGGAAGTCAGACAAAGCCAAGTCAGATGGGCTTGGGTCAAAGTGAGTTGGCTTTAAATAGACAGACAATGTTGAGGGTAACACATTGGATCAAGGTCAGGTCAGGATAACTAAGAAAAAGTACCAGAGCACAAGAATAAATCCAAACACATTAAAGCTGGAGTCACACATAGCGACTTACCAGCGATCCCGACAACGATATCAACGTGTCAGGATCGCTGGTAAGTCACTATGTGATCGCTGGTGAGCTGTCAAACAGACAGCTTCACCAGCGATCAGCACAGTGATGCCGAGCGCCCGGCATCGCTGTGTTCGTTAGCGCTGATGCCATATCCCTATAAAAAAATAGAATTAAAATAAAAAATATTGTTATTCTCACCTTCCGACGTCCCGCACAGCCATCCTGCCTCTCTCCACGCTCCGGTCCCAGTAATCCTTTGCGAGAATGACCGCGAGAATGTCACGGTCTCGCGGCAGCGCGACGTCTTGCGGTCATTCGTGCAAAGGATCACTGGGAGCGGGAGCGTGGAGAGAGGTGGGATGGCTGCGCAGGACGTCGGAAGGTGAGAATAACAATATTTTTTATTTTTTTTGTTATTTTTTTACAGCTGATCGCTGGTCTCCCGCCTGTCACACGCAGCGATGCGTGCTGGCCAGCGGGAGACCAGCGATAAAAAATATGTCCAGAGGTTTCTTGCAGCGATCAGCGATACCGGCAGGGGGGCCGGTCGCTGATCGCTGTCATACACAGTGATCTCGCTGGTGAGATTGCTGTTGTGTCACAAAAGTTGTGACTCAGCAGCGATATCGCTAACGAGATTGCTATGTGTGACTCCCGCTTAACTGGCAATTCTCAGCACTTTTCTTGGAGTTTTAATTAGGGTGTGGTATCAGTAGGGAGCTGATTATACATGCTGAGCTGCTGGACAGCACACACACATTCTGCATGACAGTCCGAGCAACCAGAGTATGCTTGGCTGGACAACGCCTGCGCCTCCCAGTCATATTGGTCGTTTCATCTCCTCTACCACCATCACCTCTGTATATGGCGAACTATGGAGACATAGCTCTGGTCGGAATGTAACAGTTATTGTATGACTGTATTATTCTACATATTGTATAGCAGAATCATTTTTATGCATAATGACAATATAGTATAGAACTACAGATGAGTCCTTTGTTACCTCTACTTTTGGCTCAATTGAGAGCAAGATTTCCAGTTTTTTTAAAAAAAATCATGATTTTGTGATTCTTTGTCTGGATGTTTATGCTATATTTGTCAAATACGTGTTGTTCCAGTGACACGAATTGCTGCCAGTCAAGGGATTTACTAGTATGTATGGAAACTCTCTTTTTTTTTTTTTTTAAAGAAATTGGAATATTTAACCAAATTCAAGAAAAGTCGGACATATTGGTATTATTTGGCATTCAAAAACAGCATTTTAAAAATGTTATGTGAAAACTATCTAAACAAGGTTAACATGGATTAATATTTTGTGATACAACATAGAATGTTGTGGTGTTACCCAGCATTATTTCATCCTTAGGGATGTGTCCAATCATAGAGAGGATATATTAGTCCATTAAATACAACACACGCTCCACCAGAAGCGGTGGTCACATGGATGTACAAGACATCAATGAAAACTGTCAGGGGCCATCAGAGCTTCGGAATTTAAGAGGTGACTGATTGAACAAGTGATTGGTTATTTTTTTAGTCATTTCCTACTTTTAGCCACATTTTTTATTTCCCGTGATGAACTCCAAAATCATTTTAAACTACTAATTTACTACACACGTTTCTTGTCTTTTGGGTTATATTTTTAAAAAGTTTTGACTACTGTGCAAGAAATTTGTCCTTGAAAGAAATTCTTCAATTCAAGGGAAAGAAAGGTCATCATACGGCAGAAAGATTTCAATGTGGAATAAGAAACATCTAAGGAATTTAGACAATACAGAACATCACAAACTATGACAAAGTTAGCGGAGTGCAGTGCCCGTTGTGGTTTGCACTGTGCAGTTACTTTATCGAGAGGCAGCAAATGAGCAATTATATTTATAAGACTCCCAGTAAGACGTTGATCTCTACACTTGTTCCTGGCTGCATTAATTAGGCTTATAATGCCTAGTGAAAAACAGAATGAAGCGTAAAAGTAGCCTAATGGGCAGGGGGGTGGAAACGTACGCCTGTAGCCAAAAACAGCTCATTGGCCCTTAAGGTCAAACTCAACGAGTGACGGGAAAAAATATGTTCTCGGAAGGTTTTTACTTTCTTTGTAGTTCAGCTTTCTGTATAAATAACATAACTTAAAAACAATACTTAAGAAAAATGTTTCCATCCTAAATATGTTATCACCAATCCACTGAATACAAGAAAACAGCCCAGTGTGGGTCACACTTCAAGAACCAGAATGGGAGTCTTGTGTCCCTTGTTTTCCTCTTGAGCTCAAAGAAGTTGGTTGGAGAGGCTGGTTGTGCATGAACGATTATCATCCTCCCACAGCCCTGTCTTGCAGCTTATGGAGGATGAACAGAGAACAGGGGATGGAAGCCAACAATTTTGGCAATCAGTGGGGTCCAAGTTAGGGTCTCGCATTGATCTAACAGCTATGACTTTTTCAGTGGGTAAGTGATAACTTGTGTAGGTTGCAATAACCCTGTATAGAAGTGTTCCCACTACATAGTTTTATCACCTATACATAAAATCGGTGATTAATGTGAGATTGCTGGAAATCCATTTCTTGGGACATGCACTGGGGGGGCAAAGTTTCCTGTGTGAATGGAGATGTACTGTGCATGTATGCTACTGCTTTACCTCTCTTTAACATCATGATCGATGGGGTCTGAGCGCTATGTCTAGTGCAGACCTTGAAGGGACATCATATAGGATTTGTCTCTTTTTGAATCCCATGATAATATACAACCTCCTTGAGGCCTTGCCCTGGGCATAACTCGGTGTATCGGTTTTAGCTGGAGCGTTTCAATCCAAAAATGAAACCAATTTTTGTTTTCAAAGTTCTACATGTTTCTTAGCTACTATAATATAAAAAAAAAAACAAAAAAACCCTGATTTATTTCCTATTGCTGTACTCGTGTCAACCTGAATAATACCGCCAGGTCAACTTTATCAAGTAATGAATGTTGTAAATACAAAATCCCATAAAATCGATTAGTTACGATACTTGGAAGACGGGGAAGAAAAAGCAAAAAAAAAAGCTCAAAAATGGAAAATTTCCTAGTCATGAAAGTTTTAATAGGGAGATTAAAAAGCAAAAAAGGGGAGAAAACAAAAAAGGGTCGGAAAACAAAAAACTCAAAAATTGAAAATTTCCTGGTCATGAAAGGGTCAATCGGGAAATGAGAAAGCAAAAAGGGGAGTAAAAACAAAAAGCTCAAAAATAGATAATTTCCTGGTCATGAAATTGGGAAAAAATATAAACTTTTTTTATCCTCTACTTTATTTTTTTAATACTTTTGCAGAGTGCAACAGTTAAAGGGAATCGGTCACCACATTTTTGACCTATGAGATGCGGCCACCGCCATCAGGGGCTTATCTACAGCATTCTGTAATGCTGTAGATAAGCCCAAGATGTAACCTGAAAGATAAGAAAAACAAGTTAGATTATACTCACCGGGGGGGCGGGGGCGGGTGCGATGGGTGTCGTGGTCCGGTCCGGCGCCTCCCATCTTCTAGAGATGACGTCCTCCTTCTTATTTCTGCCGCGGCTCCTGTGCAGGCATACTTTATCTGCCTGTTGAGGGCAGAGCAGAGTACTGTAGTGCGCAGGCGCTGGACCTCTCTGACCTTTCCCGGCGCCTGCACACTGCAGTACTCTGCTCTGCCCTCAACAGGGCAGATAAAGTATGCCTGTGCAGGAGCCGCAGCAGAAGGAGGAGGACGTCATCTCTAGAAGATGGGAGGCACCGGACCGCGACACCCATCGCACCTGCCCCCGCCCCCGGTGAGTATAATATAACTTCTTTTTCTTATCTTTCAGGCTACATCTGGGGCTTATCTACAGCATTACAGAATGGTGTACAGAAGCCACTGATGGCCACAGCTTATAGGCCGAAAATGGGGTGACAGATTCCCTTTTAATCATCTGTGGTCAGTGCTTGATCACCGTCTCCTGTAGGCTATGTCTGCTGTATTAGCTGTGTGCAGGTATCGTGCTTTGATAAAATAAAAATGGCAGCTTCTAATAAATGCCAAACAAGTTAATTAAAAAATTTAATTTTCTACAATTAATTTTAAACCATTTTTAAAAATATTTGCTTATATACCGTAATTAAATAATCATTAATTTAAAAATAAAATTGTAAGACATTACCTTTAAAGCCCTGAGTGTCCACAGACCTGACTTTTAAATATTGAAATCTGCGCAGGCTAATTGTACTAAAAGTGTACAGAGCTTCTAAATCGCACCTAATGGCACGTCACCCTGTGGAGAACAGATGGGCTTTTATTCAGCTTAAAAATATATCGTGGGATTGAGTCTTTAACAAATGAGCCGGGCAGTCATTAAGGAAGTCTGATGGTGCAAAAAAGAAATAACATCTAGTATGAAGTGTTCTGGGTCAGGAATAAGGTTCTGATGAAATAACTTTCAGGAGAATTGTTGCTGATATATTTTGACCCAGATTCATCATTGTCTTTGTGACTGTTTTTTGTTTTGTGTCTTTAATTTGTTTGCACCCAATTCATTATTCTATTTGCGCTTTTTTTAAATTTTATTTTATATGTACTCGCGTGTTTTTTATATTTTTTTTTCACTTTATGCGTGGAGTCTAAGGGTACTTTCACATTGCGCTTTATCATGCATCATTTTTGAGCATATACTAGAAGCGAACACCCAAATGCAGTAGACTATGTCTGAGAGGCATATATGCCCATAAATGATGCATGACCGAGAGAACATTTGCTCTGTCAGCACCATTATAGTCTATGGCCCCGTCGGCACATACATCTGAATCCTGTTTTGCATAGGAGGGGTTCAGACACAAGCCTCGATGGGTCCCAAAACCATGAAGATAAGTGCGTTGTGAAAGCACCATAAGGCTACTTTCACACATCAGGCTTTTTCCGACAGGCAGGATCCGGCTATTTTTAGAAAAACCGGATCCGGCTAAATCAGGCGCCGGAAAAGTTTTTCTCTCATTGAATTGTATTAGCGCCGGATCGCGCCACATGGCCTTCCGTTTCGTCCGGTTTTCACCGGATCCGGCAAAAATTTTGATTCCGGCGTCTGGAAAAAACGTCTCTAATAACGCTTTTTGTCTGCGGCGAAAAACTGGAATGCACCGGATCCGGAAAAAGACCGATGCGGCCACCGGATCCAGTTTTTCAAGTCTGCGCATGCTCAGATCCAATTGGCCAGCCCCCAGGAAACAGATAAACCTGCTAGATGGATCCGGCGGAAAAAAGGATCCGTTTTTTCAGTTCTCCAAAATTTATGCCGGATCCGGTTTTTCTAAAAATAGCCGGATCCTGCATGTTGGAAAAAACCTGATGTGTGAAAGTAGCTTTACGGTTCCAGATGTTTGTGCCTGAGCCATCAATTTTTTAAAAAGTGGTAAAATTTGGCGCAACTTTATTCCATCCTGTCCCCCTCCCGTGTGATTTTCTGCACCCAATTCAAAAATCTAATCATTTTTTGCTAGTTTAGAAAAAGTTGTGATTTTTTTTTGCTCAAAGCAATTTGCAAAACGTGATATGACTCTAAAATAATTTTTGGACTTTTCGACAAATTCATGAATTGCATGCACTATTTTGGTGAATTTGTTGCAATAAACGTCACCAAATACCACAAGACAAAAAATTATGAATCAGAGCCTTAGCAAATGACAGGATGCATAGCAATATTTTTTTTTTTTTTTTTTAACGTTAACTACTATGCCGATGGAGTGTAAGACATGGTCTCCAATCTGTGATGCTCCAACTCCAAAAATCATCTGTAAACTTGCATCAATATGTAAAGAAACACAGGTTGGGGACCACGACCCTGGAGAGCACAAAAGCATAGAACAGTCAATTCCAACTGGTAGTTCTCCCTATATTGTAAAACCACGCATTGTGGGGTGCACGCATCCCCTCAGCAAAGCATCCCAGCAGCTAATCATCCATAAAAAGCAGTTAATCCATGGCAAGGAATTAACATCCATTTTCTCTCTTCACACAGATACAACTCTACACCTCTGCTTGCTGTCTCATCTGATGTCTACTATCACCCTGCAATATATTTTAATGGTACAACTCTGCACCTCTGCTGGCTGTCTCATCTGCTGCCTATTATCACCCTGAAATATATTTTAATGGTATAGAACATAGAACTCTGCTTGATGAATCATCACAATAATTCATCTGTTGCACTGTACTCAATACTCCCTGTTGTATATCCATGGCTGGGGTCGCTGTAGATGTTATCTTGGGAAAGGTGTTATAGCATAGAGATGGAGCCAGGACTAATGTATTTGATCATCTATCCACCCCCTGGTGTGTTGAAGCAGCTGCTAATTTATCCCAAACCAGCTCCCACAATATCTCTCTCCTGACCCTGTAGTGTGGCCTATAAAGTTAGAAGCATTCTAAGGGGTGCACTCAGTGTGAGGTGCATGCATCCCCTCAGCAAAGCATCCCAGCAGCTAAACATCTAGAAAAAGCAGTTAATCCATGGCAGTTAGTCAGGGCAGGAGACAGGTAACCCACACTTTTCTCTCCCTTTTAACCATGTGCTTTATTTCTATCCTCCTGTGTTACCTGGCCATCCACATTCACCTCCCCATCCCCCCTCCATCACGCCTCATACATATCAGGCCCTCTATACTTCCCTCTCCCATGTACAGCTCTCATGCACTTCTTACCTTCCTGAAAAACCTCAGCCCATCTTGCCCAAACACATCGCACAAAAAAAGTTCTTACAATTCCAAAAACAACTTGCTCTTTATCTTTCTACTCCTACTGATTTCGGGGGACAACTTCCCCAACCCCAGTATACCATCCCTCAACCCCTACCCTACCTCACATCGAACCCTTACAAACCTGATTAATATTAGTTGTACTCCTTCATCTCCATCTTTTAATTGTGCCCTCTGGAATCTACGGTCTGTACATAACAAACTTCCTTTCCTGCACATTTACTTTATAAACAACTCTCTGAATCTGTTGGCCCTCACTGAAACCTGGATTCAGAATTCTGCCACTGTCTCCCGTGCTGCCATTTCCCATGGTGGCTTACATTTTTCCCATTCCCCGAGACCCACAAACAGACTTGGTGATGAAGTCGGCATACTCCTGTCCCCACAATGCACTTTCCAGGTCATCACCCCAGTTCCATCACTCTCATTCCCTTCGTTTGAGGTCCGCACCATCAGGCTCTTCCGCCTTCTCTCCCTCAGAGTAGCGGTCATATACCGGCCCCAAGGCTCACCCACCCACTTCCTTGCCGCACTTCGTGTCCTCAGAACTACCAACCCTTATCCTGGGAGACTTCAACATCCCCATTAACAGCCCCACTTCCACATCTGCATGCCAGCTTCTATCACTAACCACTTCTCTCAGCCTCTTAGAGCTCTCAACCTCTCAAACACACAAAGACGGTAACACCCTTGACCTGGTCTTTGTCCGGCTCTGTTCAATCTCCTACCTAGATAACTCACTGCTTCCCCTCTCTGACCACCACATTCTCTCCTACACGCTCACAATTCCTCACCCACCCCAGCACACTCCTACCTACCACACATTCAGAAATCTACAAACCATTAACCTTCATACACTTTCAGACTCCCTACACTCATCACTGTCCCCAATCTCCTCTTTTTCCTGTCCTGATCTGGCTGTACATCACTACAATGACACTCTTAGAAGCTCCCTTGACCAAGTAGCTCCCCTCACCCTCAGAACCTCCAAACACAGAGTAAAACAGCACTGGCTCACACTGCAAACTCGATTTCTCCAGTGATGCTCTAGGTGTGCTGAATGCTTTTGGAGGAAAACTTGCACACCAGAAGACTTCATCCACTTCAAATTTATGTTAAGAATCTATAACTCTGCCCTTCACCTCGCCAAACAGACCTACTTCACCAGCCTGACCTCCTCACTATTCAACAACCCCAAGAAACTTTTTGACACCTGTCACTCCCTCCTCAGGCCAAAAGCACAAGCCCCTATTCACAGACATTTGTGCTGATGACCTGACCTCCCACTTTATAGAGAAAATAGATAATATCCATCAGGAAATCCACTCCAAGCCACCAGGTGCCGTGACTCCCATCCCTCCCTGCAGTTCCCCCAGCTCACTCTCCACATTCGATCCTATCACAGAAGAAGTTTCCAGGCTCCTCTCTTCTTCTTGTCCGATTACATGCACTACTGACCCTTCCCTCACATCTCCTCCAGTCTCTCTCTACAGTCGTCACAACTCACCTAACCACAAATCTTTAATCTCTCCCTCTCCTCAGGCATTTTCCCCTCCTCCTTTAAACACTATCATTACTCCATCATAAAAAAAATCTGCTCTCGACCCATCCTGCACAAACAATTACAGACCAGTCACCAATCTCCCCTTCATCTCTAAACTCTTGGAGCGCCTAGTCTACTCCCGCCTAGACCCTTCACAGTCCGGCTTCCGCCCCCTACATTCAACAGAAACTGCACTCATCAAAGTGACCAATGACCATCCGACAGCAAAATGTAATGGTGACCACTCTCTGTTCATTCTTCTCGACCTTTCTGCAGCTTTCAACACTGTTGACCACCATCTCCTACTCTCTAGGCTCCATTCACTAGGCATTAAGGACACTGCTCTCTCCTGGTTCTCTTCCTATCTTTCTGAGCACTGCTTCAGTGTTTTGTTCGCCGGCTCCACTTCATCTCCTCTTACTCTCACTGTTGGGGTACCTCAGGGCTCAGTCCTTGGCCCCCTTCTCTCTCTCTACACGGCCCCAACTGGACAAACCATCAGCAGATTTGGCTTTCAGTACCATCTTTATGCTGATGACACACAACTATACACATCATCCCCTGACCTTACCCCCACTGTACTACAGAGCACAAGTGACTGACTGTCCACAGTCTCCAACATCATGTCCGCTCTCTATCTGAATCTCAACCCTTCCAAAACTGAACTTCTTCTGCTCCCGCCGTCTACTAACCTCCCTAAATCTGACATTTCCCTCTCTGTGGGTGGCACTATAATTACACCCTAGCAGCAGGTGCGCTGTCTGGGTGTTATGTTTGACATTAATCACTCCTTCACCTCTTGCTGCTTACACCTAAAGAACATCTCTAGAATCTGCCCTTTGCTCTCCATGGAGACAGCAAAAACCGTCACAATTGCCCTGATTCACTCTGCCTGGACCACTGTTACGCTCTATTAATTGGCTCCCTCTTCTCTCGACTTTCCCCTCTACAGTCCATCCTTAATGCAGCAGCCAGGGTCATCCATCTGGCTAATCGGTACTCTGATGCGTCCGTTCTTCACCAGTCATTACACTGGCTGCCCATTCATTATAGGATCCAAATTAAAGTACTTGTTCTCACCCACAAAGCTCTCCACAGTGCGGCACCCCCTTACATCTCCTCCCTCACTTCTGTCTATCGGCCTAGCTGATCGCTGCGCTCTGCAAATGACTTTCGACTAACCTCTGCACTAATCCGTACCTCCCACTCCCAACTCCAAGTCTTCTCCCATGTTGCGCCAATCCTCTGGAATGCTCTACCTCAAGAAATTAGGACCAGCCACAACTTGCACAGTTTTAGGCACTCCCTCAAAACACTTTTGTTCAGAGCAGCCTATCACGTTCCCTAATCAAAGATATTTTATGTGTAAGTGTGTGTAGCCCATTCACTATCTCCATCTAGCCCCCACTCCCTCAAGATGGCTGGACCACCATTGTAAATACACACCTGTATTTTGTATCTTCCCCATCTTATTGTAGATTGTAAGCTCTCATGACTCTGGAAAGGTCGAGTTCCCGTGACCATCACCCACTCACAACCCCTCCTCCCCCAGCGTTCCCCCTTACTATTTCTAACAAAGAATACACAACACGTTCAAGTATGGATAATGATGGCCACAGCAGCCAACTTTTATTAATAATTAAGACACTTGGTGGGCCCCCCATTGAAGCTATCACTATCCTGGTCTGGTGATTGAGCCGCCATTGGCATTGCCTCTTCCCTCCCAGCCTTACTTCCAGCCGTGTCTTTTCCTGCTCGGAAGCACCATGAATCGAGGGAAGAGGTTGCCTCCACCGTTAACCTGTACTCGACTACCGTCGTCGGGTACCCACTTATCTTTGTTATGCACCCGACTACCATCGCCGGGTGCCCCTCTAATGTGACCCCGACTTCCTCGTCTGGCATCACCCACTTCTCACCAGACCACCTTGCTGTCCAGAGTCCTGGTCAAAGAGAAAGAGGTCCTGCCTCCCTGCGTCCTTTTGTTGTTTCTGACCCCTCCTCTGTCCTTGTCACTTCCCCCTTCCTTTTCCACTTTTTTATTCCCGGTCACTTCCTCCCTGCCAGCGTCATGCCCCGCCTTCCTCCAACCCCCTTCTGGGGTCTCGTCCTGTGGTTACTTGAGCAGGGTCATTTTATTTTGCTTTAACTATTGCATTATTGTTAATGTTGCTACTTATGATTGTTGTGTTTGAAACTTTTAAACTGTAAAGCGCTGCGGAATATGTTGACGCTAGATAAATAAAGATTATTATTAATTTTAACCACAGTACAACTCCCACCAAGTTGTGACAATAGGCATCCATGTGAAGAGCAAAAACTTACTGTAAAGTAATTAGGTGTGAGCAAGTTCTTACAGTCATGCTATTATGCTGTAGGTATATACTGTACTGTGGGAATAGATGTATCTCTTGTAGGTTGTATCTTGGGTACCATACCTTTATCATGCTCTTATGGTCTAACCGATGAAGGGTACAGAAGTGAGCGATTGCGTATTCCAGAAGGGCTCCAAATATAAAACTGAAGCAAATGCCAAGGTAGACATCAATTGCCTTGATAAAGCAGTTTGCGTTGGGTAGAGAGGTCCTGGCGCCCATCATTAGTGTTGTCATGGTCAGGACTGTGGTCACTCCTGCAAAATTCATCACAACAGGGATACAACTTTAAGGCACAAAATGTACAAAGAAGAAGAAGTGCACAAACCATTGACATGTACATAAATGGGAGCTGCCGTACTGTATATCAGTTCCCATTACCAGATAGGCCATATTCTGGGGATGCCTATTGTGTGAATTTAAAGCACCACTCCAACGTTTTTCTTTAATTGTAGCACTGGATTGGTGCTTCTAATCTAAGATCTCTGACCCTAGTCTTATACTTACCCAACGCCGTCTTCATCTTCTATCGCTGCCGCTCCCATCGGTCTACAGCAGTTTGTGTGCTGCCGGATCACTCTAGTGTTTGCTGGAGCGAGCCAGAGGTCACTTATCTGTATTTGTAGCAGTTACTTCTAACTCTATTATTGTTTTTTCTTCCACTTTATAACTTTTTGTCAAAGTTCCATATCTCTGTCTATGTTTAAAAAAAACCCACAGAAATCTTGCAATCTTCACAATGGCACTAGCCGTATACTAGAAACTAGGGTTGAGTGAATAGCTTCAGAAACATGCTTATCCGAATAGCTATATAGCCTATAACGCTTCCCGAAAAGCTGCATCAGTAACCTGGACTCCTGGAGCGCTCCTGATAATCAGCTGTTCAGCGCCACAGCTGCATGTGTCACGGCTGTGTGGCAGTCACAACACATGCATGGAGAGCCTGTTTGTTGGGCGCGACACATGCAGCTGATTATCGGGAGCACTCCAGGTATCAAGGTTACCGTTATAGCTATTCGGATAAGCACTTATCCGAAGTTATTCGATCAACCCTACTAGAGACTCAGATGTCCTGATCTTTACAGAAGACTTTTCAGCAGTCTGATTACCATCACAGACAAGATTACAAAGAAAGGTAAAACCTTAGCCATATACAGTAGACACAATGACATTATATTTATATATACAGTATGCCCAGAGTAGAAGCTCGGACAACAAGAGATAGGATCTGAGTCATCTGTTGTTGCCCTGATCCATATGCCCAACAGGAAGTAGGAGTCTTAATTTAGGCCTATTGGCCAGTGTGAAAATTGCAATACTTGTATTATATTTTTTATTTTAACATAGATTGATTTGTGATATAAAAAATAGCACAAAACCTAATTTAACCTCTTACTGCCATTGAAGGGGATGGTACGTCCAATGGCAGTACCCCCACTTTGATGTAGGCTCCAGCTGTGAGCCCGCATCAAAGCCGAGACATGTCAGCTGTTTTTGAACAGCTGACATGTGCCCGCAATAGGCGCAGGTGGAATAGCGATCCACCCGCGCCTATTAACTAGTTAAATGCCGCTATCAAACTCTTACAGTGGCATTTAACGTGCGCTTCTGGCCATCGGGCCAGAAATACGCGCACCGCTGACCCACGTCACGTGATCGGGGGTCATCGGTTCGTCGGCATAGCAACCAGAGGTCTCCTTGAGACCTCTATGGTTGACAATGCCGGATTGCTATGGGCGCCACCTTGTGGTCGGCGCTCATAGCAATGCAGTAATTCTGCTACATAGAGGCGATCTGAGCATCTCTATGTAGCAGAGCCGATCAAGTTGTCCCATGGAGGCTATTGAAGCATGCCAAAAGTAAAATAAAAATATGAAAAATAGTTTAAAAAAAAAATTATATTTTATATATATATATATATATATATATACACAGTTGTGGACAAAAGGATTGACACCCCTGCAATTCTGTCAGATAATACTCAGTTTCTTCCTGAAAATGATTGCAAACACAAATTCTTTGGTATTATTATCTTCATTTAATTTGTCTTAAATGAGAAAACACAAAAAGAATTGTGACGAATCAACAAGTAATTATAGGACCTCATCTAAATTTTGAAACAAGTTAACCGTCTCTGCCCATTCTAGCTCCTATGTTGATGTGTAAATAGATATTATTACAATATTGTATCTCTACCATATCTAGAACTATAGATAGAATATAAATTAGCATTTTTACAGTACAAAAACTCAATTTATTTTCTGGAGGATCATTTTTCTTTTAAAAGGACGGAGCCTTGTTTCAGAGCTCTGCATCCTTTGTATGGCCATACCAGGCAGCTAAATGATAATTTTCTGCCTGCCTGCAGCCACCACTAGGAGGAGCTGACTGCAGCCACCACTAAGGGCTCCCAATGAAATTGATAAATGCATATATAGTAAGCTTGTGAGATCCCCCTAGTGGCAGCTGCTGACAGCCTGATTTTCGACCTCTATAAAGATACATTATAAAATTAATCAGGACAAGCTTTTAGCACTAAAAATTGGACTTTAAGTTATTGCTCTGACAATTGTCCCAAATCTGAAAAAAAAGGTTTAGTTACCTATACAAATTCTTGCAGGTACTGAAGACTGACTGATCCAAAAGGACACCCAGGAGAGTACAACCAGAAGAATAGATGGTACGTACGTCTCCAGAATGAAGTATAAAATATTTCTCTTGAGATCAAAATGGAAAATCAGCTTTGGATACCGTCCTGTGAAAAATAGACAACTGTGTTAAAATCTACAGGGTGTGAGATACAATCTGTTTTTTTTTAAGTCCTTTGTTTATTTTCTGGTATTTGTTGAATTTTTTTGTGGCAATTTCTTCAAAATGGTGAGCGTGGTTTATGAATTTTGCTGAAAAGAAGGAAAACTCTTTATTGTTGTCTTTTACCTGCTTTTAACCTTTTTACAGCAAAAAGTCACATATTCCTCAAAGATCTTGCAAAATTTCGACCACTGCACTGGGAAAGAGCCAACATCTTCCACAAGACCCAAAACACAGGATTTAGGACTAAGTAGGACTTAAATGTTATAGACCTCCATGACTAATCTACCTAACCTTTCACACAGTACAGTTAGCTGAGAACATGACTAGAACATATGAATTAAGTCTGCCACATCCACCATACAGTGAGGACAGCAATTTGTTCTATGACCCGTCCTGCATAATACTTTTGGAGTTCTATTAACCTTCTGAGTAAGAAACAATCAAGATCTTCTTTTGGCCATGCTGATCAAGACCTTTCCCTGATTTCCCTATGTTGAAGGAAGCACGAACAGCATGCACGTTCGCAGGCAGCAGCAGTGTGAGAACCTCTGACATACTCGTTATGAACAGATCGAGTAAAATTATCTTTCACGGGAGCGAGAAGGACCTGACTGGAATGGGAACGTCCGGGGACTGCTCAGTAAGGACACAGTCAGTTGGTAAGTCAATCTGCAGGGAACTAGAGAATGAGGCGTTCGCAGACGGAGCAGTGGGGAGAGAGTCAAACTTCTCCTTGTTCTCCTGTTGCTCAGCCCCTTTTATCTCCCCCACACCCCCTGTGGTCCTCCCCACTCAGAAGAATTGTCCCCCGGCAGGAGTTGTGACAGTCCCGATAGTTCCGGCCCCAAAATGTACAGGGAACCGCTGATTCTGTCCTGGCTCATCTTCTTACACTGCTTATCACCTGCCCAATACAATCCCAACAGTGAAACATGGTGGTGGCAGCATCATGCTATGGAGGTGTTTTTCAGCTGCAGGGACAGGACGATTGTTTGCCATTGAAGGAAAGATGAATGTGGACAAGTACAGAGATATCCTGGATGAAAACCTCTTCCAGAGTGCTCTGGACCTCAGCCTTGGCTGAAGGCTCACCTTCCAACAAGACAATGACCCTAAGCACACAGCTAAAATAACAAAGGAGTGGCTTCAGAATAACACTGTGACCATTCTTGACTGGCCCAGCCAGAGTCCAGACCTAAACCCAATTGAGCATCTCTGGAGAGACCTGAAAATGGCTGTCCACCAACGTTCACCATCTAACCTGACGGAACTGGAAAGGATCTGCAAGGAAGAATGGCAGAGGATCCCCAAATCCAGGTGTGAAAAACTTGTTGCTTCATCCTCAAGAAGACTCATAGGTGCACTAGCTTAAAAGGTTGCTTCTACTCAATACTGAGCAAAGGGTCTGAATACTTATGACCATGTGATATTTCAGTTTTTCTTTTTTAATAAATTAGCAAAAATTTCTACACTTCTGTGTTTTTCAGTCAAGATGGGGTGCAGAGTGTACATTAATGAGAAAAAAATTAACTTTTTTGAATTTACCAAATGGCTACAAGTGAAAAGTTTAAAGGGGTCTGAATACTTTCTGTACCCACTGTAGATGTGAAGGCCTGTTAATGTTTATCTCTAATGGCTGTACTGGTGTAGGTAGGGCCCAGATTGGGGGGTGGTCCACTGCTTACCGCCACCAGATGACACAGACACGAGACGGAGGCAGATTTCAGTTACAACTGGTCTGAGTTTATTGGCCGTCCTCCTGACGACCGTAGCCATACACCGCAGCACCTTCACAGCTCTCCGTATTCAGGCCCGGGTACCTGCACCTTTCTTCTGTCATAGTGACGTTCCTCGCAGCTCTTTCGCTGGGGCTGCCCTAGGCCTATCTACCGTTAGCGCTTCACCAGTCCGAGGTCGTCGTCAATTTGGTACCCCCTGGGCCCTGTCTGTTCTGCAGTTCTTCGTGTCGGGGCCACCCCCCTGACTGTCTCTTCCTATCAGTCCCCTGGTCGAGTGATCTGTAAACTCTTACTTCCGATGCACCAATATAAACAATATAAACTTGCTTATTGAACCTGTCCTAATATGCTACAAGACAGACCAGTTAAAAAGTATTATTTCCTCCGAGTGCATTTGAAGCCGTCTAGGGTGCTGGAGGCAACAGAAGTGCAGCAGATGTGGGTTACATAAGTCATCTTTTAGTTCAGCCCTTTGTAAGTGAAATCAGCAGAGCACTACTTTTCATTTAACTAAGACTACAGTGTGTTATGTTACTTCAATGCCAAGATTTTTAAAAAATTCTATGAAATGCTTTGCATTATTTTTCTATAGCACGTCACTATGCGTCACACATCATGCATGTTCGTATGTGTATACACATCTTAATATAAAAGTAGTAGTATTACTTCAGGCTATGTGCCCACATTAGCATTTTTAAACGCTTAGAAAACCGGACACCTTCCCAGAAACCGCGCGATTTATTTCCGCGCGTTTTTGACGCGTTTTTTCCGCGCGGTTTCGGGGAACATTGGAAATGGCTAAAAACGCTCAGCTATGCAGAAAATAATGAGCATGCTGCGTTTTTAGCCGCTAAGCATTTTCTAAGCGTTTACAAATGCATGCATTGGCACAAGAAGCCAAAAATGCATTAAATTTAATTGGAAGCTTCGTTTAAGCATTTCTGCAGCGTCTGATCCGGCTCAAACGCTGCGGAAACGCTTAAAAAAACGCAACGTGGGCACATAGCCTAAAAGCTCCTTTTCCCTGCATGGCCTGTGTCTGCCACTAGGAGGAGCACACTGCTTAGGAGTTTATAAAGCTTCTATTGTTATCACTGTGAGCTGCTTAAATCTGTATACAGTGAGCTCCCCCTTGTGGCAGCTGCATGCAAAGCATGCTTTATCATTGAGCTAAATAGCTGTTAACATAAGCAGTTACTGTCTCTTCCCTCTGAAACTGCAAAAAGTAGAAGGGAAAAGTAAAGCAGTAACTTTAGCCAACATGCCAGTCTCGCCCCATTTTCCCCATACTAAATCACAGTGATGCCACAGGATAATGTAAATTACTATGATGTAGAAGAGACATAATGAACCTATCAGAGACGGTGTCAGTGCAGAAAGACAGTTTCCACTGACTACATGGAAAAAAAATCTCAGCAAGCCGTATTCCGCTCCATTTTACAAATCAGAACAATGCATGCAATGTAAGGGCAGCTCTGGCGCGAGTCCAGAATACAGATGAGCGCACAAACCTTCATACAAAGCCAGAAACATCGGCCCGGCCTTAAACCGTCTTCCAATGTCAGTGTCTCCAGTATGTGCAGTATACGTTTTCTTCATGCACCATGGATAATAAGGGCCAATACAAGTCTATGGGTCCACGACAAACACATACAGCACACAGATGCCATCCGTGCCTCATTCGTGTGCTGTATGTGTTTAACATAGCAAAGTATAGGAGAAGCTTTGTCATTTATTTCTTTCTTTATCCCATACTGGAATAACACTGATGACCAAACTGGTGGTAAAAACGGACGTACGGATGACACTAGAGGGCAATGCCTTAGGCTGCTAACGCTTACAACTTTCAAAAGACATTTGTTGTAAAAGGTTTGCCGATGCGTGAATCGGACAGCTGATCCTACCGGTTTCATATACGGCTTCAGACACAGAGGTGTAGTGATCTTCTACCGTATACTGCGCCAAGCGGAGGGTATTCAGACCTCGCACGGAGTCATTTCCTCTCGTCCAGTAGAACATGACGTCATTTATGTTATAGCCCCCTGTAGATAAGATCAGATCACACAGACACACTGGTAAATGTTTCCATGGTGTTATATTTTCATAGAATGTTAATGGCTCAATCACAGAAATAAAAGTTTTAAAACTTCCTTAAAAATAAAATCTGTCATCAATCCTGACAAACTGATTAATATTTTCTACATTAAGAAATTTTGATCTTTGCATTTAATTCTTAACAAGCAGCGAAGGAAATCCGCTTCTCCATTTTTATCTGATCACTCGTGTATGTTTTAGTAAATTCCCATATTCCTCAAAAACTAACAATTTGGGGGCATCCTGTTTTAGAACCCTGCATTGTGCTATACCTCCTGATTAGAGATGAGCGAAAAGTCAGAGGCCGACTGAAACACGAAACCCAATGCAAGTCAATGGGGAAGCAAAGTCGGCAGGGAGTGGAGGACAGGAAACACACCTACATGCCGGACAGATTTTTAAAGTGCACGAAATCTCTCCCTCTCCGCACATGTCATCTCGTTACTGACAGTGTACGTCCTTGCTCAGTGGCTGAAAAAAGTCACGTGCAAGCATTCTGGGAAATCCGACTTTGGCGCTCATTTTGCCGACCGGATGGCTGACTTCACGCTGTGGTCGGGTTTCGCTCGGCGAAACCCGACTTTTCCATAAGTCGGCGACTTATGAATCTGGCCGACCTGTTTCAGACCTCCATTAGTTAATAAATTTGATTTCCATTGATGATTTTTATGTGATTTTGTTATCAGCACATTCAACTTTGTACAGAACAAACTATTCAATGAGAATATTTCATTCATTAAGATCGAGGATGTGTTATTTGAGTGTTCCCTTTATTTTTTTGAGCAGTGTACAACTATCAGGCATCATTCTGTGTCTACCCAAGGTACCAGGACGTAGATGCAACCTCTACCTCTGCACAGCGTATAGTTACTACCCTGATCATGCTGTGCCAGCAAAAAAAAAAAAAACAAGCAAAAAACACATATAAACCACAGAAAACTACTGTATAGCACTAAAACTATGCTTACAAATATACCATCAGTTCGGCTTTAGTTTTATTTTTCTTCTGCTTTTTAGGAGTCATATGGCACCTCAGTGGGAAAGACCGATAAGTTTATTCTGAAATTTTTTTTTCTAAACATTTAAAGGGTATCCTTTTAAACATTTTTTATATGCTATTGCCACATCTAGCAGTGTCGATCAGTAGAGTCAGGGCTCTTAGAGCAAAAGCAAAGCGGGGTTTGCATCTATAAATGCTTTTGCCCCTTTAGTTGGCGGACCAGGGCTTGACTGATCAACATCATTAAATAGAAGCTAGAACATATTGCAATCACGATAATTTAAGAAAACGTGTCTCACAGCTCTCGAGTTGCAGGGTGCATGTTTGCTTATCCATAGGATACTTTGTTAGGTCCATACTGCATGCGACTGTCGTCGTTATCCTGTAAGAAAAAAAAATTCCTAATAAATTATGCGGGGAAAAAAAAGATATTACCATATATGCCTCTTATAAAATCTAAGAACGGTAGAATGGTAGAACGGTAGAATAGTAGAACGGTCGTCCAATGTTGACTGTTTGCTTACGCCAGTTAAAGGAATTGTCCAGTTGGATTTTCACATGTTTTATCATCGCATATATGCCAAAAAGTTTGTTAATTTTTTATTGGATTGTTCACTTCACATTGTAAATTTGGTTTTAGGTCTAAAAGTTTGTAGAAATGCTAAATCTGAAAACATATTTACCCCTTTGGATATCAAGAACAGTATTGTACCTTCACATTTCTTGTAAGACTGTAGCATACTATACTCCGCACTACGTATATGGTTCCATAGAAGAGTATTAGGCTAGTTAGTGAGTGTGTGAAGGAGAGCATTGTCCATACCTTGTCCATACCATAAGGCGCCCATACCTTAAAGCGTATAGTACAGTCCCATTTGGATAAATTCGTATAAGACGATTTTCTACAGTGATGTCATGAAGAAATGACTTTTTGGAGTCCACTATGAATGTGTCCGGGACCCACAACAATTCCACCAGACGACCATCTAAACTTAAACTCTTGTTGCCTTCAAAGCAGAGTCGCTCATCCGTCCAGC
This sequence comes from Dendrobates tinctorius, assembly GCF_039654945.1. Taxonomy (NCBI): domain Eukaryota; kingdom Metazoa; phylum Chordata; class Amphibia; order Anura; family Dendrobatidae; genus Dendrobates; species Dendrobates tinctorius. The sequence continues at coordinate 18,929,784 of NW_027361814.1, read as the reverse complement.
GCTGTCTTAGGAATATGGTGGCTGTGTAATCCTGGAAAATGTAAAGAGTGTACAAAATTGTCTTACAATATGGAATCTAATTATTATTCCATTGAAACTAAGTAATCAGCCAATAAATGCAGATACTCAGCTACCTGGATTTCCATCTAATAGACAGGTCCATCATTACAATAGAAGGGGGAATAATAGAAGTAAAAAGTGCGGGAAAGGGGAAAGAGGGGCATGGGGAGCAGTCTATGTAAAGGAGGGGGGAAACCATGGGAGGTAAACTGTCAGAATTTATGGGAACCATAGGTAAAAAAGGGACATAGGAAGCAGTCTGGGAAACACAAAAAGGTGACACAGGGAGCAGCTTGTGAGAAGGCGGGTGGCAGTCTGTATAGGGAGAACCATGAGAAGCAAACTATGTAAGAGAGTGTTGGAACCATAAGAGCAATCTGTGTGGTAAAGATGGACATGGGGAGCAGCAGGGAGAGAAAAAAAGGTGATATATGAAACAGCTTGTCATAAGATAGGTGACATGGGGAGCAGTCTGTGCTAGAAATATGGCAAAGTGGGGGTCATTTCCTGGGATGGGGAGCAGTCTGTGTGAGATAGAAGGAAACATGGGGATCAGTCTGTGTGATAAAGATGGTGACATGTGGCAGCAGTCTGTGTGAAAAAGTGATGGCATATGAATCCTTCTGCAGTATACTCCCCTGTGTCATTTTCTGGCAGTTATAATTATTTTTAATGCGGTGCGTTTTGAATCGGCCCCTGTTTGGCCTGGCCCTAAAGTTCTACTTCCTACATTTTTGTGATAACCCTGCTTATTGAAAAAAATGGCCAAAAAGAGTAAACCATAGGTTACCACGATAGCCTACTTTTCGCAGTTGTGTTTCCTATACTTACAGGACACTGAACATTTCTACAGCTCCATGTCCATGTCTTCATGTTCTCGAAGCACACATTAATATAACGTTACTCTACTGACCGGCATAAACACCTAATCAGGTGGAACAATTAGCTGGAATAAGTTCTGTGTTTATAACCCACAGATTTCAACTTTCCATTCCAAGTAGAATGATAGCTCATATCTTACCATGTTAATTTCTGATATTGTATCAATGCTGGCAATGTCCAAACTCATCCCCACAGTCACAGGGCCATCTGTATGGAATTAATCACAATGAGAATTAGACAGAGAATCATGCAGGTGAACAGCTGCCTGCCTCTCCTCAGTGGTAAGTGAGCAATGAAGGGGCACAATACAGAAATCTTACAAAATTAGCTATTCTGTGCCTTATTGAACAAGCAGACCCTCACAAAGGACGATATATGTCTATTCAGAAGGAAAGCTAAGGAAATTAAGAATGTCCTTATTCTGCCCTACTCAAAACTCATCCTAAAGTAAAACTATTCTTTCAAGTAACTTTTCCAAATAGGCAGCAATGTGTGTACAGACTTTTGCAGACTTTATCTCTTATTTGCAGTTGACTCTACACTGGTTGGAGGAGACTAGCTGCTATGCTATCTTCCATGCAGAGCACACACAGAGGGATTCCTGCTCTTTTCCTCTTTGGCAGCACACAAAGAAGTAGTAGAGACATGGAGAAAATTGTACAGCAGTACTGGACAGTGCAAATGTGAATCCAGCTCTGTGGTGAGGTAAAAGACTTGTTAGAATGCTCAGCACAATCTTTCTGTGTTCTCACTTTTTTTCTGCTCTCCTCCTCCCTCACTCTTTCTCCATAGGACTTCAATATTCATAGGGCAACCTGACACTCCTGGCTCATGTTGTCTTCAGCAAGAAGAATATGAGATGTCACTGGATGAAGAGCTCAAGAGGCAGGGGTAGATGGAGAGGAGAAGTGGCTCATAAGTGGAGAAATAAGAAACATTTTCTAATAAGATATACTACAATGTTTCTTATACTTGTCTTTACTATTAATTTATGCAAAGTTTGATGAATGAACGGTTCCAATTTTAGTCTTAGCTCTTGATTAACGAGATAACAAGAATGATTTAGCATGACTTTCTAGTATTTTTTTTAAAAAGATATCCATTTTTAAAGTGTCTCCCTTTTTTTAAAAAAATGTATCTACATTTACAGTAAAAATTAACGACAGGAGAAGTAGAAGAGCACGCAGTAAATTTTATATAAAAATAAACAATGGTGAGATGGTGAGAGTATGCTAAATGCTGGATAAGTCCTAAAGCCGCAGACAAATACCCATGGAGCAACTTACCAGTGAGGGGAGGGAGAGGAGGTTCAGCAGTGAGGCCTCGGATGCGCGTTTCGCGACGAAAGCGGCGGGGGACGTCGCGAAACGCGCGTCTGAGGCCTCACTGCTGAACCTCCTCTGCGGCTTTAGGAATTATCCAGCATTTAGCATACTCTCACCATTATTGTTAGCAGGCAGTTTCTGTATACTATTTGGTCACTGCTGCTGCAGCGATTTACCCTTTAGATGCTGATATGGCATCATGATATGAGACAGGATATTTTTTCCATGTGTGTTGCTTACCGGGTTTTCCACCTTGGGGAATGTGAGGGGTTGTTCCATGGGACGTATTGTCCACACTTATTCATGAGCACTTCTTTGTTACTTGTCTTGGACTATTGTTATTTAATAATAAAATTTTGTATATTTTTATATAGAATTGACTGCGTGCTCTTCTGCTTCTCCTGTCATTAATATTAGCTCTTGAGCTTGTGCATATGGTGTTGGAGTTGGGTTGTCCCTTGTCTCCTTATCACTTTATATTTATGGGATTTTTGTTGCCATTTACAGTAAAAAGACCATATAGTTCTTACGTAAAAACTTTACAGTTAAATATTATAACAAATACGCAGGAGTAATATCAGATGCAAATGCATACAGACTAACTATGGTCACTTTTTTCAGGTACATGGCCTTCATTTATTAATATTGTCTTTGCTGCCCATCGTAAGCAATCATTACTATGGGCCCTAGTCATCAAAGATTTTACACCAGTATTTTTGCAGAAAAAGATTTGAAAAGTTGAAGAATTTTGGTGCAACTCACGGCTGCGCTATATTTCGAAATTACTGTATAATCTTACTCCAGTTGGGAGGTGCACACCACTTGTCCGATGCTCCTGATCCATAAAGAAAAAAAAAACAAAAGGTATATGCCTCTTCATGAATCAGAAGGACCTGTCTTTTTGTAAGGTCTCCCCCAACTATAGTAGAGGCCGTCCTCATTCATGGAATTAATCATTGTACAGGACACTATTGGAGGTTTTTAGTGCATGTGAAATGATCACCAAGTCATTGGTTATAGGTAGAAAAGACCCCACTGTGCACTGACCTTTAATGTCTATGTTCTGAGATGCAGGGCAATGCCGCACTCTGGATAATGCTTATTACATATAGATCAGTGACCTTTGCTTCATGTCCTTATCTGGTCTAGTATTTGCCAAGTGTGATAAGTGCATCCTCTGATTGTTCCTAGCAGCAAAAAAACATTACCACATGCCATCTTGCCAATAGAAGAGCAGCTGTGCCTGTCAGTTGGCTTTTCATTACTATTTTTTCTTAATTTGTGGAAGACACGATAGAAATATGTTTTAAGCTGTGTGCCGTCTTACTACAGAACTGCAGTACAGTGGAGGAATACTGATATAGTAGCCCAATTATTAAAGGGGACGACCCATCCAGACAATAGTCCGTGTGCCGTAATAGGGAATACGGACATCCTAGTAGAGGTCTCCTTCTCAGGAAACCCTCTAGGAGATATTTTCTGGAGGTCATGGCCCACCAGTCCATTACACGGTTTTGGCTTTGAAAATGTATAACGGAATGCAGCTTCCCCCATAAGTAAGCACTGTGGAGATCTGCTAATTACTAAGATGACTTCTTTTTATAAAGTGCTTGTCTTTTAAGGGAATTGTCCATCACATACACCATCACTTTATCAGGGGTACACCCTCTTAACCCCCATCAATTGTGAGATGGAGTGGATGCAGCGCTGGTGCAGATCTGCCATCTCCTTCACTGGATTTTCCTTGCTTTTGAGGTACGACCACTTTCTGGGCAGAGAACTGCAGGAAAGCCCCATTAAAGAGCCCAACGGCCAGAGTCTCAGCCATGCAGGGAAAAATGATAAGTGTTGCATCCCTCAATACTAGTGATACGCCTTCCCATTATTACATGAAAAGAAAGCCCAATTAAATACTTGAATATCTAAAGAACCATTTATAGAGTTGAGGAAAAAGATCAGCTCGACTCTGATCCAGTGGCCACAGTGATAGTTCATGGCTGCCAGACCAGAGTCCGGAGAACCTCCACATTCCTGCTGGCATTCCTGGCTCCTCTGCTGACTTATTGTCCTGACGCAACTTCGTGCCTGTTTCATGCCGTAAAGATGACATTGTGTCAGGTCTACTAATCAGAAGAGGTTGTGGGGATGGCAGGTAGGAGGGGATTCACAGGGCTCTGGTCTAGTAGCCACAGAGTAGCAGCATTTCTGCTGGACCAATGTCCTGGAAATCTCGTAGCTCAACTTTAGGCCGGGGTCACACTAACCGACGCAAAATATGGTCCGTAGTTTACATGCGTAATACGGATGAATGACCCCTAAATTGTGCTCCGTATGTCATCGTAAGCAAGGTGTGGTCGCGTATTTTGCGCATGCCAGCATCCGTATGGAATCCGTATTGCGAGATTTTCTCGCAGGCTTGCAAAATGGACATTTAACGGTTTTGAGGCCAGCTAATTATTTAAATCATTAGCCTGCACCCTATTTATTACCTCAGGAACAGGTGGCTGCCTCCATTCTGTCCACTTGTGACCTTGCCTTCACTAGGTGTGTTGCTGTTGTATGTGCAATAGAGTTGAGCGACTTTTGGTTTTTTAGGGTCGCGTTTCGTTTCGTGAAACCCGACTTTTCCAAAAGTCGGGTCGAGCAAGATCGTCCGATTATAGGGAAAAGTCGGGGTCGTCCCGAAACACGAAACCCAATGTAAGTCAATGGGGAATAAAAGTCGGCAGTGAGAGGAGGACAGGAAACACACTTACAGTGCCCATTTGAATGCCAAAAGCATCAATTCTTCTTACTTAAGCTTGTCAACCTTAATTAACTTCATAATACAAGTTACGCACTGAAAAATGGGGGTTATTTGGCTAAAGTTGTGGGGGGGAGGGCTGGCTGCAGGTTTTCATGTGCCCTGGGCGAAAGAGCGCCCCTTTAACACATACCACAACTCATCATGCTCCGATACGGCAGAGAAATAGCGGTATAGTACAATGAAAAATACCTCACTTTTTACATCTCATGACGAGGCCCATCTATTTCTCCATACAGAATCATGGGTCCCATATAATGTTTGAAACAGTATATGATGAGCTCCACATAATGCTACAGTATATGTTGGTCCCCATGGATGAAGCTCCACTGTCTTATGGGCCCAAATAATGCTCCAAACATAATGGGCCCCATTTCTAATGCTCTAGTGTATAATGGGCCCTGTAAATGCTGCTCCAGTGTCTGATGTCCACCTTTGGAATGTTCCAGTGTATGGTGGGCCCCATCTATCATTCTCCAGTGTATAGTGCTCCCCAAAAATTGCTGTCCCAACATTGAAAACAATCAAATAAGTCTCCTCGCTAGGGAATCCCTGTACTTGTCTGGATTCCTCGTCGTCCCCATCTTCCATCTCACTGCACAGTATTTCAACTTTGCAAGTGCTGTGATCCTGGGCAAGCAGGGGGGGCCCACTCGTTGGCGACGGCACTGGCACAGGGCCCCTGATAGTAAGGTGGTGTGTCTGATGGCGGGTGGGCCGAACCTGCACTTTCATCTGCAGCTTCCTCTTTGTCACCGTGTAAGATGGAACTGTATATGGGAAGGGTAACCTGAGTTTCATCAGGGTCAGATTCAGGTCATGTAGCGTGCGAGGGGAATGTAGTGGTCTGGGTCAATGTACCAGCAGATTCATCGAGCAGTGGCTGGGCATCAGTGCACTTGTGTCGCTCCCAGGAGTACGGTCGCCACAGTGGCATTACCTTCTTCCTAGGGAGTGTGATGTGATGCTTGGGAGCAACGAAGGATCTCTCTAGCAGGTTAACTGATTGGGCGGCGTTATTCCCACGAGTCATGACCCTCCAAACAGCGTTCATGAAGGCAAAGTGCTTGTTTTACGTGGGCAGTATGGTTGCAAAGCTGAACCTTAAAGGAATGTCCAGAAGGGCACCACCAGGAGTGGAGCCTACGGTTAAATTCGACTCCACCTGGGAAACCTCAACCATGCCAGCTACAGAACAGATGCACACATTGCAAGCTTAATTCCGTTAACGAACGAAACTCCGTCATGCCCCGCGGTCCGAGTCCGGCTTACTAGAGGGACACGTGAGGCTCTGGCACATGAGATTGGCCAATAACTGGTGTGTCATGCCCTTACATGTCCGTGGCTGCATGTGTGCTACACTGAAAAGGCCAGCGTTTGTCGCTTACAGGTGCACATAACCCGCTGAACAACGTTAGTGATGGGGATCACTGATTACAATTATTACCCGCGAACAATGATTTCCCAGTAAGTGCAGGTCAACCGCAGTTCCGGAATTAGGCCTAACCGTCATTCCTGAAAAAATGAAAAACTTACGTGTGCAAACCACAGGTGCTGTAGCTTGTTTAACAGCTCGCCAGCCGTTCTCACGCCCAGTATGGATTACACGTGATTGCACAAAGGTGAGAAAGGGTACCGTATCCCCAGATAACATGTATGGATAGCGTACACATTCAAAATATATGTCTATACATCAGGAGGCAGGCTCAGACGGTGTTAGGCCCAGTATGGATTGCACGTGATTGCACAAAGGTTAGAAAGGGTACCGTTTCCCCGGATAACATGTATGGATAGCGTACACATTCAAAATATATGTCTCAGGAGGCAGGCTCAGACGGTGTTAGGCCCAGTATGGATTGCACGTGATTGCACAAAGGTTAGAAAGGGTACCGTATCCCCGGATAACATGTATGGATAGCGTACACATTCAAAATATATGTCTCAGGAGGCAGGCTCAGACGGTGTTAGGCCCAGTATGGATTGCACGTGACTGCACAAAGGTTAGAAAGGGTACCGTATCCCCAGATAACATGTATGGATAGCGTACACATTCAAAATATATGTCTCAGGAGGCAGGCTCAGACGGTGTTAGGCCCAGTATGGATTGCACGTGATTGCACAAAGGTTAGAAAGGGTACCGTATCCCCGGATAACATGTATGGATAGCGTACACATTCAAAATATATGTCTCAGGAGGCAGGCTCAGACGGTGTTAGGCCCAGTATGGATTGCACGTGATTGCACAAAGGTTAGAAAGGGTACCGTTTCCCCGGATAACATGTATGGATAGCGTACACATTCAAAATATATGTCTCAGGAGGCAGGCTCAGACGGTGTTAGGCCCAGTATGGATTGCACGTGATTGCACAAAGGTTAGAAAGGGTACCGTATCCCCGGATAACATGTATGGATAGCGTACACATTCAAAATATATGTCTCAGGAGGCAGGCTCAGACGGTGTTAGGCCCAGTATGGATTGCACGTGATTGCACAAAGGTTAGAAAGGGTACCGTTTCCCCGGATAACATGTATGGATAGCGTACACATTCAAAATATATGTCTCAGGAGGCAGGCTCAGACGGTGTTAGGCCCAGTATGGATTGCACGTGATTGCACAAAGGTTAGAAAGGGTACCGTTTCCCCGGATAACATGTATGGATAGCGTACACATTCAAAATATATGTCTCAGGAGGCAGGCTCAGACGGTGTTAGGCCCAGTATGGATTGCACGTGATTGCACAAAGGTTAGAAAGGGTACCGTTTCCCCGGATAACATGTATGGATAGCGTACACATTCAAAATATATGTCTCAGGAGGCAGGCTCAGACGGTGTTAGGCCCAGTATGGATTGCACGTGATTGCACAAAGGTTAGAAAGGGTACCGTATCCCCGGATAACATGTATGGATAGCGTACACATTCAAAATATATGTCTCAGGAGGCAGGCTCAGACGGTGTTAGGCCCAGTATGGATTGCATGTGATTGCACAAAGGTTAGAAAGGGTACCGTATCCCCAGATAACATGTATGGATAGCATACACATTCAAAATATATGTCTCAGGAGGCAGGCTCAGACGGTGTTAGGCCCAGTATGGATTGCACGTGACTGCACAAAGGTTAGAAAGGGTACCGTATCCCCGGATAACATGTATGGATAGCGTACACATTCAAAATATATGTCTCAGGAGGCAGGCTCAGACGGTGTTAGGCCCAGTATGGATTGCACGTGATTGCACAAAGGTTAGAAAGGGTACCGTTTCCCCGGATAACATGTGTGGATAGCGTACACATTCAAAATATATGTCTCAGGAGGCAGGCTCAGACGGTGTTAGGCCCAGTATGGATTGCACGTGATTGCACAAAGGTTAGAAAGGGTACCGTTTCCCCGGATAACATGTATGGATAGCGTACACATTCAAAATATATGTCTATACATCAGGAGGCAGGCTCAGACGGTGTCAGGCACAGTATGGATTTGACGGCCCAGACTACACAGCGGAGGAGCAGGGAGAGGTAAAGATTGCAAATGCTGGGGCCCTGCCCAAGCAAGGGGGGCCCACTCGTGGGCGTCGGTACTGGCACTGGGCCCCTCATAGTACGGCGGTGTGTCTGACGGCGGGTGTGCACCACCACCGTCAGAGACACTTGATTGCACTATGAAGGACCCTGTACCAGTGCCCGCGCCCAAGAGTCGGCCTACCCACCTGTCCAGGGCAACGGCACTCGCACGGTGTCGTGCGCTAGGTGGTGACCCCGGCCATGGGGGGGGGGGGCAGCACAGTTAGGGATCTTTAGAAAGTGGCATATGTTGATGTTGGACATTCAGCTGATGCAAAAGGTGAAATAGGTCAAGTCCCAGGAAGAGGTGGACCAAAGCAAGCCATTTTTCTGTCACCCTATGTGTCATCAGAGGAAGGTGGGACAAAATCCTTGGAAACCCATGCGTGGTTCATTTTAATGAAGGTTAGATCATCCACATTTTGGGTTGACAGACGGGTCCTTTTTTCTGTCAGGATTGATCCAGCTGCACTGAAGACTCTTTCCGATAGCACACTTGCAGCTGGGCAAGCGAGCTCCTGTAAGGCATATTGTGCCAATTCAGGCCAGGTGTCCAGTTTAGCGGCCCAATAGTCAAAGGGAAATGACCTGTGTGGGAGAACATCGATATGGGAGGAAAAGTAGTTTGTAACCATAGTTGACAACTGCTGTCTCCTGTCACTTTCCATCGATGCAGTATTACCAGTTGTGTGAGCGGTACTTGAAAAATCAGTCCACAACATTGTCATGAAACCCCTGTCTCCAACGCCACTTCTGCTGTGTGCACCACGAACACCTCTGCCAAGCTGCCCCTGGCTCGTACGGCTTGTGTGAGAACCATCACCGCTGCTGTGTGCTGGGAATGCCTCAAGCAATCGATTTACCAGAGTTGCTTGTTTATTAGCCTATATTAGGTCAAGGTTCTCCTGTGGCATGATGTTTTGTAATTTGCCTTTATAGCGTGGATCCAGGATGCTGGCCAACCAGTAGTCGTCATCGTTCATCATTTTGGCAATGCGTGGGTCCCTTTTTAGGATCTGCAAGGCATAATCTGACATGTGGGCCAATGTTCCCGGTGTCAATGATGCACTGCGAGTGCTGGTTGGAGGAGCACTTTCTGGCAAATCCACATCCCTCCAGTCACGCACAAACCCTGTACCAGACCTTGCCACGCCAACATTTTCACTTTCCCCACAAGATGCATCCTCCTCCCCTAAGTAATCATCCCCATCATCCTCCTCCTCCTCCTCTTCTTCCTCCACCTCGTCCAGGAGAGGTCCCTGAGCAGACAATGGCTGAATGTCATCAAGGATTCCCTCCTCCTCTTCCTCCTCATCAACATTGGCTGCAGACGCCTGCTCCTTAAGGTGCGTCAAAGTTTGCATGAGCAGACGCATAAGTGGGATGCTCATGCTTAGGATGGCGTCGTCTGCGCTTACCAGCCGTGTGCATTCCTCAAAACACTGAAGGACTTTACAGAGGTCTTTCAGCTTCGACCACTGCACACCTGTCAACTCCATGTCTGCTCTCAAAGTGCCTGGCCGTGTATCCTCCCACAAATGCATTATGGCCTGCCTCTGCTCGCACAGCCGCTCCACCATGTGCAGGGTGGAGTTCCACCTTGTTGCAATGTCGATAATGAGGCGGTGGTTGGGAAGGTGGAGCAATCGCTGCAGCTTCTGCATACGAACGGAGTGTACAGGCGACCGGCGGATGTGCGCGCACAGTCTTCGCACCTTCTGGAGCAGGGCTGTTAACTCCGGATAATTTTTGAGGAAGCACTGCACCACCAGGTTCAAGGTGTGAGCCAAGCAAGGTATATGGCTGAGTTTTGAAAGGGCTATGGCTGCCACAAAATTACGGCCGTTATCACTAACTACCTTGCCTGCCTCAAGATGTACACTGCCCAGCCATGACTCAGTTTGTCGCTTCAAGTACTCGGCCAGCACCTCGGCGGTGTGTCTGTTGCCCAAACACATCATCTGCAACACAGCCTGCTGACGCTTTCCACTAGCTGCTCGATAGGGGGACACATCGTGTGCAACAGTGGCAGCTGCAGATGGAGTGCTCGTACGACTGCGCTCTGTGGACGAGCTTTCGCTTCTGGAGGAGGAGGAGGGTCGAACGCCTACAGCCAACTGTTTCCTATACCGTGGGCTAGGCAGCACTGTCCCACCACCGCTGTCCCCTGTGGACCCTGCATCCACCACATTAACCCAGTGCGCAGTGATGGACACGTAACGGCCCTGGCCATGCCGACTGGACCATGCATCAGTTGTGAGGTGCACCTTTCCGCTCACTGACTGCTTGAGTGCATGGACAATGCGGTCTTTCACATGATGGTGGAGGGCTGGGATGGCTTTGCGAGAGAAGAAGTGGCGACTGGGTAGGTCATAGCGTGGTACTGCATAGGCCATGAGTTCGCGGAAAGCTGTGCTTTCCACCAACCGAAAGGGCATCATCTCAAACGAGATTAGTTTGGCAATGTGGGCGTTCAAACCCAGTGTACGCGGATGAGAGACTGAGTACTTTCTTGACCTACTCATAGTGTCTGGGAGGGTGAGCTGGACTTGAGAGCTGCATATGGTGGAAGTAGCGGTGGACAGGGCGGACTGAGAGAGGGTTGATGATGGTGATGGAGTTGGTGTTCTTTCTGATGGCCTAGAATCAGTCTTTCGTTGATATAACAGTGGGATTCCCTGACTGCTGTGGCCTTGCAACGACACCTCAACATTTGCTGCTGTGCTAACCGGTGGGCTTACAGTGGGGGAAACAATGTAGCGTTGCTGACTACCTTCGTTGTGATCAGTTGCACATGTGGCACTTGAGGTTTGGTGTTGTGTCCACGCTTGCAAGTGCATGCTGGTTAAATGTCTAAGCATGCAACTGGTATTCAAATTTTTCAGATTTTTCCCTCGGCTAAAGGTCTTTGCGCACTTCTTACAGATAACCTTGGCCTGATCATGAGGATTTTGTTCAAAAAAGTGCCACACTGCACTCTTCCTACTTTGGCAGACATTTTGCGGCCTAGCACGCTGTGATCTTTTGACCCTCTGGACAATCTGTCCAGCAACTCTTTTGATGTTTGGAACCTGTCTTTGGAGTGCTCCGGGCCTGCCAGATAACAGCTGTTGCGATGTCGATGTCTGCTGTGGATGCTCCTCATCTGAGCTATTGGAAGCAGCACCCTCTTCCCCCAATGAATGCCAATCTGGGTCAACAACTGGGTCATCCATCACCTCCTCTTCTATGTCATGTGCACCTTCCTCTTTGTCACCGTGTATGGTGGTATAGTGTGCGGGAAGGGGCACCTGAGTCTCATCAGGGTCAGAATCTGGCTCTGTACACTGCGAGGACAATGTAGTGCTCTGAGTGAATGTACCAGCAGAATCATCCATCAGCGGCTGTGCATCAGTGCACTCCATGTCAGATTCATCTTGGCCTGGGTAATTCACCATTTCACTTGATAATCCAGGCATGGTATGTGAAAACAGCTCCATGGAGTAATCAGTAGTATGGCCTGCCTCATCCTTCAATCTTGGTTGGGGTGAAGGACAAAAGGAAAGGTGTGGTTCATGAACATGAGCCTCCAATGACGACTCAGTGCTTTTACTTTTTACAACTGAAGAAGAGAAGGCGATAGAGCTGGAGGCTGAGTCAGCAATGTAAGACAAAACTTTTTCCTGATGCTCTGGCTTTAAAAGCGGTTTGCCAACTCCTAGAAAACTAAGCGTTCGAGGCCTTATGTAGCCAGACGATGATGCAGGCTCAACACCTCCTGCATTCGGTCCTATTTTGCTCTTGCCACTACCATCAGATCCACCACCAACACCATCATTACCAGCTGCCAACCCCCGCCCAATTCCACTGCCTCTTCCACCAGCCTTCCTCATTTTTGGTAGAAATGTAGACAAAATCCAACAAACTATATAGTAATGTAAAACAAGGTACAAGGTGTCTATAAGTCAGGGGAGATTTTGAATTTCTGCAGACACTTGTGGACACTGGACACTTTTGGATTGTGTGAGGCCCACTGATATCTGAGCGCTATGTGACAGGCTCGATGGCACAGCTGTGACCAAAGTGACTAGAGGATAAGGGAGATTTTGAATTTCTGCAGACACTTGTAGACACTGGACACTTTTGGATTGTGTGAGGCCCAATGAATATCTGAGCGCTATGTGACAGGCTCGATGGCACAGCTGTGACCAAAGTGACTAGAGGATAAGGGAGATTTTGAATCTCTGCACACACTTTTGGACACTGGACACTTTTGGATTGTGTGAGGCCCAATGAATATCTGAGCGCTATGTGACAGGCTCGATGGCACAGCTGTGACAAAAGTGACTAGAGGATAAGGGAGATTTTGAATCTCTGCACACACTTTTGGACACTGGACACTTTTGGATTGTGTGAGGCCCAATGAATATCTGAGCGCTATGTGACAGGCTCGATGGCACAGCTGTGACCAAAGTGACTAGAGGATAAGGGAGATTTTGAATCTCTGCACACACTTTTGGACACTGGACACTTTTGGATTGTGTGAGGCCCAATGAATATCTGAGCGCTATGTGACAGGCTCGATGGCACAGCTGTGACCAAAGTGACTAGAGGATAAGGGAGATTTTGAATCTCTGCACACACTTTTGGACACTGGACACTTTTGGATTGTGTGAGGCCCAATGAATATCTGAGCGCTATGTGACAGGCTCGATGGCACAGCTGTGACCAAAGTGACTAGAGGATAAGGGAGATTTTGAATCTCTGCACACACTTTTGGACACTGGACACTTTTGGATTGTGTGAGGCCCAATGAATATCTGAGCGCTATGTGACAGGCTCGATGGCACAGCTGTGACAAAAGTGACTAGAGGATAAGGGAGATTTTGAATCTCTGCACACACTTTTGGACACTGGACACTTTTGGATTGTGTGAGGCCCAATGAATATCTGAGCGCTATGTGACAGGCTCGATGGCACAGCTGTGACCAAAGTGACTAGAGGATAAGGGAGATTTTGAATCTCTGCACACACTTTTGGACACTGGACACTTTTGGATTGTGTGAGGCCCAATGAATATCTGAGCGCTATGTGACAGGCTCGATGGCACAGCTGTGACCAAAATGACTAGAGGATAAGGGAGATTTTGAATCTCTGCACACACTTTTGGACACTGGACACTTTTGGATTGTGTGAGGCCCAATGAATATCTGAGCGCTATGTGACAGGCTCGATGGCACAGCTGTGACCAAAGTGACTAGAGGATAAGGGAGATTTTGAATCTCTGCACACACTTTTGGACACTGGACACTTTTGGATTGTGTGAGGCCCACTGATATCTGAGCGCTATGTCACAGGCTCGATGGCACAGCTGTGACAAAAGTGACTAGAGGATAAGGGAGATTTTGAATCTCTGCACACACTTTTGGACACTGGACACTTTTGGATTGTGTGAGGCCCAATGAATATCTGAGCGCTATGTGACAGGCTCGATGGCACAGCTGTGACCAAAGTGACTAGAGGATAAGGGAGATTTTGAATCTCTGCACACACTTTTGGACACTGGACACTTTTGGATTGTGTGAGGCCCAATGAATATCTGAGCGCTATGTGACAGGCTCGATGGCACAGCTGTGACCAAAGTGACTAGAGGATAAGGGAGATTTTGAATCTCTGCACACACTTTTGGACACTGGACACTTTTGGATTGTGTGAGGCCCAATGAATATCTGAGCGCTATGTGACAGGCTCGATGGCACAGCTGTGACCAAAGTGACTAGAGGATAAGGGAGATTTTGAATCTCTGCACACACTTTTGGACACTGGACACTTTTGGATTGTGTGAGGCCCAATGAATATCTGAGCGCTATGTGACAGGCTCGATGGCACAGCTGTGACCAAAGTGACTAGAGGATAAGGGAGATTTTGAATCTCTGCACACACTTTTGGACACTGGACACTTTTGGATTGTGTGAGGCCCACTGATATCTGAGCGCTATGTCACAGGCTCGATGGCACAGCTGTGACAAAAGTGACTAGAGGATAAGGGAGATTGGATTGCTTTTAAAAAAGCAGTTTGCAGAGCAGTGGGTAAACAGCAATGCCAGCCTGTCAGGAAGCCTTAAAAGGCAGCCCAACAACCAACACCACTGATACACCACAATATAGCCTCCCCTTGCACTGCACATACAGTGACTGGTGTGTTGTGCAGGCCAAATTGCTAGCAGCAGAAGCAGTTTTTTTTTCTTCTCAGCAGGACAAAAAAAAAAAATTGGGATTGCTTTTAAAAAAGCAGTTTGCGGAGCAGTGGGTAAACAGCAATGCAGGAATGTCAGGAAGCCTTAGAAGGCAGCCCAACAACCAACACCACTGATACACCACTATATAGCCTCCCCTTGCACTGCACACACAGTGACTGGTGTGTTGTGCAGGCCAAATCGCTAGCAGCAGATGCAGTTTTTTTGTCTTCTTCCCTGCCTAACGCTCTCCCTACAGAATCAGCAGCAACCTCTCCCTATACTGAGATGGGCAGAAGTAAGATGGCGGTCGGCGTGCACGCCCTTTTATACCCCCTGTGACGCCCACCAAAGCAAGCCAATCACTTGCATGCCCTTCTGAAAGATGGTGGTGACCCCTGCCTATGTCATCACGTTGCCCACAGTGTCCGTGGATCCTGATTGGCTGAAAAAGAGCGCAAAACAAACTTTTGAAACGCGACTTTGGCGCGTAAGTCGCCGACCTCGTGGCCGACCTCATCCTAGGGTCGGGTTTCGTTTCATGAAACCCGACTTTGCCAAAAGTCGGCGACTTTTGAAATTTTTCGACCCGTTTCGCTCAACTCTAATGTGCAACATGGCAGACAGTCTGACTTTCAACACAACTGAGCAGGTTCTCTTTAACTGGCTTTTGTCACGCCGCTTTGGTCAACCATACCCAGTGATAGTGGATCCGCGGAGGAGGAGACGCATGTGGGTCCATCCACTTTTGAGGCAACGACTCACAAGAGGTCATTTTCACCGCCTCTATTCTTCTCTGCGGGAGCATCCTGCAAAATTCTACCAATATTGTCGCATGAGCTTTGCAACATTTGATTGACTCTTGGCGACAGTGCGCCCTGGGATAACCTTTCAGGACACAAGGATGCGCAAAGCTAGATCTGCAGAGGAGCGACTTCTACTCACATTACGGTATGTACTACACAACCACATTCTCTATGTTCATGATGTGTTGCCCAAAGTATGTATTTATTGCTTCATGGACTAATTTTAATGCCCTCATCTTATTCCAGATATGTTGAAACTTACAGACCAGAATGTTATGTGTAATATGTACTGAATATCACTTAGTTATTGTGCAACCAAATAAGTGTTTGTTAGCAGATCTGAAATCCTAACAAGTTTGGTATGTATGTACCTGATTTTTTTTTAAATTGTGCATTCTAAAATGTCCCTTTTCTGTTGTTCTTCAGCTTCCTGTCCACTGGCCTGTCTTATGCTGCCCTCCACCATGAGTTTCTGATTGGAAGATCTACCATTTCTGGCATAGTCAGGTCGACATGTAGTGAAATATGGTCAAGACTACCTCAACTCGTCATGCCCGAGCCCAGGATGGAAGACTGGTTGAGGATATCAAGGGACTTTGAGGAGGAATGCCACTTTCCTAACTGTATTGGGACCCTTGATGGCAAACATATCCGAGTGCGGAAGCCGCCGAACTCTGGCTCCCAAATCTTCAATTATAAACAATACTTTTCTGTTGTATTGTTGGCTCTGGTCGACCCTCAATACAAGTTTATAATTGTTGACATTGGGGCCTATGGAAGCACGGGAGACTCTTGAGTCTTCAATACTTCCATTATGGCTCGGCGGCTACACACCAACCAGTTGGATCTACCCCCACCACGCCAGCTACCAGGCTTCACTCAAGAATCTGTCCCTTATGTCCTTGTGGCAGATGAGGTGTTTCAGTTAACGTGCAATGTCATGAGGCCATATCCCCGGCGCAACCTTGACCACCGGCGCAGAATTTTCAACTTGCGCCTATCACGTGCCCGGCGACTGGTGGAGTGTTCCTTTGGCATTCTTTGTGCCAAATGGCGGGTACTCCAGTCTGCCATTCAGCTGAGTGAACAAATTGTTAATGAAGTAGTTAAAACCTGTGTGGTTCTTCATAACTTCACCAGGATACATGATTGCTCCTCCTCTGCTGGTGATGTGCGCGGGTTAGACAATGTGCGTAGGGGGGAGACCACCTATCAACCCTCAACGTAGACCGCTCTCTGGGCTCAAAGTGCGTGATATTTTCACAAATTACTTTGTCACCTGAGGGTGAAACTCCTTGGCAAGAGCATGCTGTATCTATGTTCTAATTTTTTGGTTTTTGTGTGTATATATATATATATATATATATATATATATTTCTACCTCTTATGATTCTTTGAGTGTTTTTTTGCATTGGTAAGCGTATGTTTGTATGCTGACACTGTTTTTTATAATTGACACAGAGACGTTAAATGTAGTAGACAAATGTTTATTTTTGCCTATTTTTTTTGTTGGTTTTTTTTAAGCCAAACATATTATTGCCATATGAGAACTGTGGCAATGGGCAAAATTGGCCTTTTTGCAGATGTCAACATTTGTTCAAAATAACATTTGCACACATACAGACAAAAATAAAACAAAACATTTTGCCATACCAAAATGGCTAAATTATAAATTGTGGAAAGTTGGGGAAGGAGAAGGCGAAAGACCAGCCTGTGGTTGCTGCTGGCTACTTTGCCCAACATCTCCCTGTGTGGGGGCATACTGTTGCCCATGATGTGGGTAATGTACTTCCTCCTGGGATTGCTGTGGGTACTGGCCATAGTGAGACTGAAGAGGGGCATCTTGTTGGGTCTGGTAGGCCCCTGTCTCATACCCACCAATACATCCATGTCGTCCCCAACCAGGTTGGGACCAGCCTCCAACACTGGGTGGGAACAAGTGACCATATTGGTGAGGTTGGCTAGAGGCAGACATATGTGGCTGCTGTTGGGAAGGTTGGGTAGAGGGAGGAAGGGGGTGAGGTGTAGGCCCACGTATTTGAGGATCCTCAGTGCCTGCTTGAGCAAGCATGTGTGTGGGGTGTCTAAGGTGCATTAAATTTCTGGGTGAAAGCTGCCACCTCTCCAGATATTCAAATAATTCATATAGGGTTTTGGGGTGTGTGCAAGCATCAAGAAGGATCTGAAAACATCCTCGAATACGGAGCCTCACCTCACGGGAAAGGGCACGAAGGTAAAGGGCCAGGCTGGGCGACTATGCCTCCTCGCCATCATCAATATTGACTCTAGCCAAATAGTTGAGTCAGTGTCCACATTTGTACGTGTATCCTGGACTGGGATCTGGCGCCTTCTTCTTCCTCGCCGGGATGGTCCAGCAGGCTGTGGTGAGGCCCGGATCTGGCCAGTTGGGCTGCTGCTCATGTTGCCCTGCTCCTTCAGTATGGCTGATGGTGCAGCAGCAGACGGTCATGGTTGTGGATGTGGTCCTGGTGGTGGGGTTTGTGGCACAGGCACTGGGTTTTCCTGTGAGGATTCTTCACCCATGCTTCTTGTAGGGGGAGAAGATGGGCCAGCCACCTCATCCCCTACAGGATCAATGATGGGCTCTATATCTGAGCCAGTTCCTCTCTCCGTAAGGTTGGAGTGAGTTCTGTGATGAAATAGAACAGAGCCAAAAAATAATCAATATTTTTGGCCCTGTAAAGTATCTGTGTAATGTGGTGTGAGGTATCTACTTACGGTCTCAGATCCAGAATGGGGCGAGGAAGGAGAGGCGGTCATAATAAATGTATTTAAGCTTTAGGTGGCCTGCATCACCACTCCTGGACCGCTGCTGATGTTCCCGCCTGTATTGGTCTTGGATGCTGCGCCTCCGTCTCATCACATCTTCCACTGCAATGTGACAGGAAATATTCTCAATTTCACATATTTGATATGTCACATTTGCTAACAGTAGCCTAGGCATGTGGCCTTCTGGGGTGTGCTTTCTACCCAGGGTGGCAAATATAATTGGGGCATCCAGGCCAGATACACAGGGTCACAGTAGTCATGTATCAAGTAACTACACTTACTAACTTCGTAGGCTAGGAGGATGAGGAGCTTGTGGCCTGGGACAAATTATGGCAGTGTTAAACCAAGGGTCACATCAAAATCTACCCGCCTCATGAGTAAAAAAGTAGAAGCACAGGAAGGGGGGGGCTGATTCTATATGCCTTTTTTGATGTGAGGTAATTTTACACAGTTTTTGGGTTGTACTTACTCAGTTGCTGCTGATCCTCACGTGGCCGATCACCAAAATCGTGGAACATCTGGCGACATATGCGCCTCCATGACGCCTCCTTTCTTGCCCGGTTGGCATAATGGGCATCACGTTGGTCCCAGATTTCTGGCCGCTCCTGCACTAATACTATAAGCATCTCCACATTGAGGAAATATGGCGCCATGACGCTGATGTACTCCATGGAGGCGTACTTCCTGGATGTCTGGAGCGCTTTTTGAGTTCATTTGCATGTCTAAGCTTCTGGATGATGGATTGGCCCATTTCCTGTCACCTGCCAAAAGACCTGCGTATTTCTCGCAAGTCACACGTGTGTTCCGTGTGTACGCCGTATTTTTTGCGCACCCATAGACTTGCATTGGCGTACTACGGCCGTAGTATGCTGACAATCGCAGCATGCTGCGATTGGCACGGACCGTAGAATGCAGCCGAGAAATATACGGC
Source organism: Dendrobates tinctorius (assembly GCF_039654945.1). Classification (NCBI taxonomy): domain Eukaryota; kingdom Metazoa; phylum Chordata; class Amphibia; order Anura; family Dendrobatidae; genus Dendrobates; species Dendrobates tinctorius. The sequence goes on along the minus strand of NW_027361814.1, from coordinate 18,910,414 downwards.
TGTTGGGAGCAAACCCATAGAGAATCATTTGTCTGTGTGTAATGCGTGCTTTTAACGCCTCTCACTCATCCGTATTCCTCTCTAGTGTGACCCCGGCCTTAATCATTAAGTTCTTTGATATTTGATTTACCTCTAGAAAGCCCGAAATATCTGGAACACGAAGGGTCTATAGTCAGAGTCTCGACATGTAAGCTACCTGGATCTCTTGCTGGAAATCTAGCATGTTTGACTTATTTGCACTGTTATCGTTATTTTGACAGAGCTGCAGCCAATCAGTGAGCTCAGTGTAAATCGACCACAACAAAATGCAACATGTTGCGTTCGGCACAGCTCAGCGCAGCGTCAAAACAATGCATGCGCAGGCATCCGCATAAATTCGCATGGCCTGCGTACCCAATGTTAAAGATAGGGTACGCAGGACGCATGCCGACGTAGGCAGAGCTGAAGGAAGAGGTGCTGCAGTGGGCGGGGCTAAAAGGAGGAAGTACACAGCCCTCCGCAGCTCTGCCAAACGCTAGTGTGAAACTAGCCTAACTGCCTAAACCAGGAAGTGGTTCCAGTTTTACTTGCCCCAATCCTTTCCCAATATGGGCTAGTGCCAAACATTTAACTGCATCTTGCTCTAATGTATCTAGAGTCATTATCTACTGAATATAGCACTAACCAATAGGTGCTTACCCTATACTTTTCCTACACCTGAGCTGATTGCATGTTACTCACAATAGGCATTACATTTACAGTATTTACACAGCAGCATCAGTACCTACTACACTATACATTAGTTACATTACTAAAAAACGCATGACAGCACACAGTTACATGAGGCAATAAAACGCAGTAAAAGGAACAACACTATTCTTATAATTCAAGGCTGTCTACAGGGGCATGGATATGACAGTCCACACCCTTACAATTGCAATGCAGCAGATAATAACAGGCACCAGGAACAGTGCTAGGGACACAACCAGGGGAGTTAAAGTGAGCAAAGCACTGCATTTTTTGTTTTTTTTCTTTTGCTATATACAATTATAAGCTCTTAACTGTAGACTCATGGTCAAAAGCACATGAACATCTGACCATGTTATCTGTAAGTTGAAGACTTTTCCAAACCATGGTCATTAGTAAGGTGCAGATTGCATGTTTGCTGGTGCTACAACATCCTCAAATCTTCTGAAAAATAAGCTTGAACATGACAGGACATCCAAGTCAGATGATAAGATCAGGAGGATCACTATCAACACCCCAGTCCATTACAAAAGTCTTCAAACGGGTTCTGGGTCTATGTCAATTTCTGTAGCATAAAAATTTCTAAACAAATTTTTATGGACATCATTGGCAAGTCACGGGAACCATACTATCCCTAAACTTTTGCCAAAGTTGGCAGAACACTACTGACTTTCAATAGAATGTCATTGTCCAAACCCAAACCATTATTGTTCTCTGCAAAACATTATATTTGGCATTAGCAAACTAAGGGAACATTTCTCAGATTTGAGATACAAATCTATGCTGGTCCATTAAGATATTTGTGCCGTTTAATAAATTTGTGCAAATCTCTCCACCTACCCCCATCGTTACTTTTCCGTAATAATTTATGACATGAACATAGACAGGAGTAGAAGGATTTCACATTTCCATTAACTATTCTTGTATCGCTTTTTCCTTCTGTCTCCAGAATAAATCTGAAGGGAAAGCTCAAGAGACGCGTTCGTTTTGTGCTCAGCAGTTTTTAATAAAAGAAGAAAGAAAGAAAAATGTTTTGCGTGCGCATGAGAAAATGACATTACTTAGTTGGACAGCTGCCATCGAGCCACAGAATCAGCTTTCCACCAGTGCCATTAAAAAAAACTCACAAGTGCTTTGTTCATAGATCCATTCCTTATTGTAACTTCCATCAGCGACACTGTCAGCACTAGTTTTTAATTGGCATAGTGCTGGAGTAGCCTCGAGTTAATCTACTTAATCAAGATCGGCATCGATCATCTTCCTATATAGTAAAACCGTGCTGTTGACCAACGTTACCAATTAGAAAATATTAGATCTAGCATCTTATATCACATCACTTTTTTGCCATCTTCTTCATTTATATGTGGTGTCCAATCAGGGAAACTTGATTTTTTCATTTTTTAAAGGGAATCTGTCACCTCATTTTTCTGATATGAGATGTGGCCACCGCCATCAGGGGCTTATCTACAGCATTCTGTAATGCTGTAGATAAGCCCTCAATGTAACCTGAAAGATAAGAAAAACGAGTTAGATTGTACTCACCCCGGGGTTCGGTTCGATGGGTGTCACGGTCCAGTCCGGCGCCTCCCATCTTCTAGTGATGACGTCCTCCTCCTTACTTCTGCCGCGGCTCCTGCGCAGGTGTACTTTATCTGCCCTGTTGAAAGGTCAGTGATGTATGGCGCCTGTGCACTGCAGTACTTTGGCACAGGCACTGGGCCCTCAACAGGGCAGAGTAAGTACGCCTGCGCAGGAGCCGTGGCAGAAGTAAGGAGGAGGACATCATCACTAGAAGATGGGAGGCGCCGGACCGCGACACCCTTCGGACCGGACCGGACCCTGGGGCGAGTATTATGTAACTCTTTTTCTTATCTTTCAGGTTACATCAGGGGCTTATCTACAGCATTACAGAAGTAGCGGTCCGAAAAAAAAAATTGATTTTAAATCCTAAATGTATATTTAATGTCCCATAGTTTGCGGACTATAAGACACACCAGACCATAATTTTGGGGAGGAAATTAGGAAAAACATTTTTTCTATAAAATGGTGGTGCGTCTTATAGTCAGATTTTACGGTAGCTTACGGCTCCCGAGATCTCAATTTGTGCATGCGCCGTCTCCGATAACCATATTCCCGAAGCCCAGCACAGAGAAAATAAACGGGGAATGCGGGGACTCCGCTCACTGCCAACATTTTCTGTGAGCCCAGGGTCCTCTCAATTGCACCACCGGTACACCCGCCTCCTAATCGCCCCACTTGTGCCGTGGCCGTCAGATGCAACCCTATTTTACACCCATTTTAATCACTTTTTTAATATGCTTCAATTAAAAAGTCCCCATAATTCCCTCTCTACGCTATATAATTGCATTGATTTTTTACTTCCATTATAATGATGTTTCATTTGAGAAATCCAGGTGCTTGCTGGGATACTCAAATGGGACGTCATCAGGGGGCTGCAGCTACTTTCCCCACCGTGAAATGAAGCACCATTAATGACATCTATTTTGGAGACTGTGCTAGTCTCTCCTCTCCCTGATTACCACATTCTCTCCTTTTCAAACAACACTGACAGTGCGCTCTCTTTCCAGCTCGTCACTTCTCATTAGAGCCAGTGAGGGAGTGCACTGTCACTGTGCATTGAAAAGAATGATAACAGTGATAATAGAGCTCATACTGAGCATACCTCAAAACTGACAATCGATGCATGCTCAGTAGAGCAGGTACTAGCCCAGCCCGTAAACTGACATGACTGATGACATTTCATTTCACAAGAGCAGTGACCACAGTCTCTGACTCCTGATGACATTACATTTGAGTATCCCAGCATGCACTGGAAATTCGCAAACCAAAAGTCATTAGAATGGAATTTAAAAAAAAAAAAGCAGCATAGAAAGACTTTTTAATTAACGTATATTAAAAAAGGGATTAGATTATCATATTATTACACAGATATTTAGGATTAACCCCTTAACCCCCTGGCCATTTTCGCGTTTTCATTTTTTGCTCCCCTTCTTCCCAGAGCCATAACTTTTTTTTTATTTATCGGTCACTATGGCCATGTGAAGGCTTGGTTTTTGCGGGATGAGTTGTACTTGTGAACGAGACCATTGGTTTTAATATATTGTGTACTGGAAAACGGGAAAAAAATTCCAAGTGCGGTGAAATTGCAAAAAAAAGTGCAGTTCCACATGTTTTTTTTTAACCATGTTCACTAAATGCTAAAACTGTCCTGCCATTATGACTCTCCAGGTCATTACAAGTTCACAGACACCAAACATGTCTAGGTTCTTTCTTATTTTACTGGTGAAAAAAAAAATCCAAAATTTGATTTAAAAAAATGGGGCCATTTTCCAAGACCTGTAGCGTCTCCATTTTTGGGGTTGATTTGGGGTTGGGTGAGGATTTGTTTTTTGCATGCTGAGCTGAAGTTTTTATTAATACAGTTTTGGTGTAGATACAATGTTTTTATCGCCCGTTATAGCATTTTATTGCAATGCAGCGGCAACCAAAAAACGTAATTCTGGCATTTTACATTTTTTCTCATTACTCCGTTTAGCAATCGGATTAATTCTTTGTTTATATTAATAGGGCGGTCAATTCTGAACACAGCGATACCAAATATGTGTATGTTTGAATTTTTTATTGTTTTATTTTGAATGAGGTGATGGGGGAGATTTGAACTTTTATTTTTTTAAAATTTTTTTAATATTTAAAAAATTTTTTTTACTATTTACATGCTTCAATAGTCTCCATGGGAGACTTGAAGCTGCAGTACTTTGATCTCCTCTGCTACATACAGGCAATGATCAGATCGCATGTGTGTAGCAGAAATGCTCACTTGCTATGAGCACTGACCATGGGGTGGCGCTCATAGCGATTTGGCAATGACAACCACAGATGTATTCTGCAGTCCCCTGGTTGTCATGTCAACCCATCAGTGACTCACGATCATGTGACGAGGTCACCGATGGGTGGAGCCAGTGACGTTCTTCCAGTAAGGGCGAGTTAAATGCCGCTGTCAGACATTGACAGTGGCATTTAACTAGTTAACAGCTGCGGGTGGATTTTGATTCCACCTACGGCTGTTGCGGGCATATGTCAGCTGTACAGATCAGCTGTCATGTGCCCGGAAAGATGTGGGCTCAGCGCCGGAACCCGCACTAAACAGGAGGAATGGGACAAGGTTTCACAGCATTTCCATCTATTTGGGTACCTCATCTATTCTGAAAACAAGGGTCCAACAACTTCTGCAAGGCAAAACAGATGGCTGCTGCCATACTGATACAGAGACTAAGTAGACAAATTAAAGGGGTTGTGCATTCTTAAGCTACAAGTCTGCAGTCACTCTATGTGACTGCAAACTTGTGAATTCTCACATTGCACGCACCAGGCTGTGAGGATTCTCCGGTGTCGGCACTGGGACCACAAGTATGTGATATCCACACTCCTGGCCACATTCTGATCTTGCTGCATGAATCATACATACTGATAAGGAATTTAGATTGTGAGCCCCAATGGGGGCAGTGATGATGTTTGTAATATAATGGCTTCATACAAATGACTTATAATACTATTAGTTTGTGTTGAGCTAGTTAAATTGTTCTTGTTTTAGTGTTGTATTTCAGAAACCTTGTACATTTTGCTAATAAACCTAATTTCCAATTAATAAATTTGATTATATGTTGTACTGTCAAGGTGAAAATATATTTTCTTATATAACTTTTATACTTTTATACTGTGAAACAATAAGTTTTTCCTAATTGCTTGCTAATGCAAATGTAACTGTATTAAAGATGGCTGCCAGTGTTCACTTTCACTTAAATTCAGTGTCTAAAGAGTTAAGTTAAGTTTCATTTCTCCTAAAAAAGATAACTCAGGAATGTGAAGAAGAAGTAACCATCGGGAGACGTTTTGACGAATCAGAGAGAGACTGGACACTAGATGTATACTGCATAAACCCCGCCTAATGCACGCCTTCCCCTAACACTCAATATAGTATTGTGTATTTGTAAATAAAGCCAGTTGTTGTACTGCTCCTGACAGGTGTGGATGCGGGACATCAGCTAAGACTGAATCAGCTGCGTGTCTGAGTCATTCTTAATTGGTACCAGATGTTTTGCGCTCGCACAATGATTTGGAATGACTGGTGAATGAGGATTTATTGTCGTTTACGACCCCGACAATTTGGCGCCCAACGTGGGGCGTGGACAGTGATCCGAGGCTCCTCTGGACCCATGCCTGGATGTCTGTGGATGATACCTGTAGTGGCTGACCTCGAGGACTGATCACCCTCCAAAACACGGTAAGTGAGATCATATACACTGTATGTGTCACACTTGCTAGTGTCTCAGCCGTTATTGGTTTGTCTGTGGTCTCCTTGGGTCTGAGGGGTGACCGGTCGAGTGGTGAGACTGAGTGCGATCCTGTGCCACGCTCTGAACCAGCAACTGAGAGACGTCGCATTCTGCGCGTCCTCGTGTACACCACACCTCCTCCACCGGTCATTGTACTCCATTCAACCACCCTACCCGTGACTATTGTCTAGTAGTGAAGTGGAGTGATAAATTGAGCTAGTTGCAGATTGTGGGGCAACTTAGAGGAAGGGATAGGAGACGCAGCCTCTGTGATATTGTACCAGCTAGGTAATTAAGACGTCCCGAGAAGGGACCACCTGTATTTCTGTGGAGGGCTCTCACTAGGAGACCGCCTCCCGACTGTTGGAATATCGTGGCAGGATAATCTGTTAATCACTGCTGTTCAAGGTTAGGGAAAGGAAATATTGAGCGCGAGGCTCTTTTCCTAGTACGTCGAACGTGAGGCTCCGTACTGTGGAACATCAGTGTTGATATCGCTACCAGTGGTTTTTCTGCAGAGAACCATAGTATTCTGTAAGAGTCATGCTGCGTATCTTAAAGCAGAAGAAGTCTGTGCCCCACAAGTTAGATGAGGATGCTGTGGAGGTCAAGGCAATAGTAGCGTCACGGGAAGGCAAGAAGGCAGTCAAGAATGTTGAGAGATTGTATAAGCATGTAGGATTGCCCTCGTCAGGGAGATTACAGCCGGCTATGTGGCATAATCTCATAGAGAACAAACGAGGCATGTTGAAAGATAAAGGATTGTTAGAACAATCACAAGCTCATCTGCGAGTTGCGCGAGGCTTGAAGAATGAAGGATGGAAAGAGATTGATGGGGAAGGAGGATCAGACAATGCGGAACCTGTGTTTGGTTATAAAATGCCTTTGAACTGTGATCTTATAGATTGTAAAATGGCCGCCGTGCCACTGATGATGAAAATGCAGTCCCAACCACCGCCCTATAATGGCGACAAGACGAGCTCTCCAGAAGCGTGGGTGTGTCCTGTTTGTGGCATGCAGAATCCAACCTGGGTGGAAACCTGCCGTGTGTGTGGGGCGGGCCGTCCTTGGGGTTCCGCCCAGACCATGGACGGAAGTGGGGCATGCCACGCCTCCACCGGCAGCCATCTTGGTGCACCCGGAATTCCTCCCCAGCCACTATGTCCGCTGGTAACACTTTCCGGCGAGTACTATCAGGGACCACCACTTCCTGAGAAACCTCCGGCACCGACCGATGCTGTTCCCACCTCTAATGTTCCTGTTTCTGTTCCGGCCTCTGGGCCTAGTCTCCCGGTGCAACCCACTGTGATATTTGTAAATACACCTGGTCAAGGTCCCTTCACTCTTGATGCCCTGACCGGCAGTACGGCTTTCCGGTCCGTAATGCGTATGAGGCGCCAAGCTATCGGAGATGATGAGGGATCAGAAGATTCTGACAATCAGGTTGCTACAATTCCCCCTGCCCCGCCACTGCTATTAGGTCCGTTCGAATCCCCCCGGCCCGGAAGGAGCCCACTACCTACCCCTCTCAACAAATCCTCTAGGTTGCCCCATGACCCTGAAATCTGGTTCCCCTGTCATTCACGCTATTACATCACACCTCAGGGCTCCCAGGTTCTTTTCTCAGTGGGGTATGGGGACATAGTTACCCACCAGGTAGGAGCCATAGTGAACCCAGCTAACTCTACCCTGTCGCATAGAGGTGGTTTGGCCCAACAGATAGCTAAAAAGGGAGGCCCAGCCATAACCCAAGAGTGTCAGGCCTACCTTACCAATTATGGCCCCTTGCATCCAGGAGACGCTATGTCCACCCAGGGAGGGAATTTGCCCTGTGATATAGTGTTACACACTGCAGGCCCTATATATGATTACAGGACACCCGAGCATTGCCGTACAATCTTGCAGACCGCCTTACAGACAGTGCTTATCTTTGCAGGACGGCTAGGGAGAGATACACTTCCTCGTAGAACTTTGGCTATACCATTGATATCTTCAGGACTCTTTGGATACCCACTGGGCCCCTGTATGAAGGAACACGTTGAAGTCATCAAGAATTGTCTCCAATCAACCCCAGATCTCGATTTACAAGAAGTTAGGATCGTCTGTTACCATGAATCCGGATTAGAGGGCATCATGCCCTTGGTAGCTGAATACATGATACCACTGATGCACACAGGTATAAAGCCCCTGGATGAGGTAATACCCACAGCACCCCCAACTGCCCCGAAGGATGAGGCAGTGACACATGACGAAGAAGAAGGGCTGAAGCTGAAATACAAACCCTTCACTCCGGTACAAATTGATGCTATTGTTAACAAGTTACCTGACCCGGACAAATTTCCCATGCAGTATGTAAGGAAACTGGAACAGACTAGGAGCATCTACGGGGCTACATGGTCTGATCTATCAGGCATCACCTCAATCAAAGCCTCCGAATATTTTCTCCCCACCATCATGAAGGAATTGGACCCCACTAAAGCAGGACCTCTCAACAAGTTCAAGTCTGGAAAGGAGTTTATCGCTCAACTCACAAAGTGGGCCCAGGATCGTCTCTGTGACAAAGCAGGATCAATACAGGATATACAACAAGAATCTGGTGAAGCTGTGGAGAAATACGCTGCCAGACTAACTATGCAGTTTGAAGACTTGGGTTATTCAACTCATGTGAAGACGCAGGCAGCCTTGTTGGTCCGTGCTTTTATTGATGGTCTGGAAGATCCACTGAAGGATAAGGTCATGAAGCTTCGTCCCGAATTACCTGATGGTCCCCTAAAACAGGCCCTCACTGTTGTGAAGAGTTATCAGAAAATGCTTCAAAGGGAAGAAAAAGAAGCAGAAAAGGAAGCAGAGAAGGAAGCACAGAAGGACAAAGGCAAGAAGAAACCAGCCATGTATATGGCAGAAGCCTCAGAAGTACCTGTTATGGTGTATCAGGCTCAGGATCGGTATGGATCACCACGCTTGAGGCCGAGAGGGTCCCAGGGCCAAAACTACAGGGACAGACCAGTTCGTGATGACCAAGGGAGACCTCTGTGTTGGGAGTGTGCCAGCCCTGGTCATATGAGAAGAAGTTGTCCTCGCAGGGGGCACCCTCAGAGACCTCTTCCTCCTCCACACTCATGAAGTTCAGGCCAACCGGTGCCCACTTTTCCCGCCACCTGTACTTCCTCGTCTTGTGGTACAGTGACCCTGGAAGTGGACAATCAACCTCTCAAGTTCTTAGTGGACACTGGGGCGGCCACCTCTGTTATCTCTTCATCTCAGCTGCCTCCTACAATCTCCCTGTCTTCAGATTTCCTCACATGTATTGGAGTTGAAGGTCAACAAACCTCATCACCACTCACTGTTCCCGTCCCAGCTGGCCCATTCTCTGGTGTCTTTGCCAAATTTCTGGTGTCTGAAACCTGCCCCGTCAACCTTCTAGGAGCTGACCTCCTTCAAAGGCTTCACGCTACCATCATCTTCGGTGATCAAGGGATGGAATTGCAATTACAAGATCCTGCCTCACAACAAGGCACTGAAGATCGTTGTGTCCTTAAGGCTTTCCCTCTGATGATGATGACTCTGCAAACGACACCTTCCCCGGATTTGCCCAATCTACCTACCACTCTGTGGTCAACTGGACCTGAGGATGTGGGTCTGCTCAAAGTGCCTCCAGTAAAAGTCCACCTCAAACCTGGGCACCCATACCCCAGACTACCTCAGTATCCGCTTAAGGCTGCCCAAGAGCGGAGCCTTGGAGTTCAGATTACCTCCCTCTTACATTCTGGAGTGCTAATCAGATGTGTTTCACCCTGTAACACACCCCTGTTTCCAGTGAAGAAGAAGACAGCTCCTGGAGACCCTCCGAAGTACAGACTTGTACAGGACCTCAGAGCAGTCAATTCAGCCACCATCTTGGAAACTCCTGTGGTACCCAATCCAAACACCTTGCTTTCTCAAGTGCCTACTTCAGCAACACTCTTCACCGTTATTGACCTGGCTAATGCTTTCTTCAGTGTCCCGCTTCATGAAGACTCACAGTTTTTATTTGCCTTCACGTTTCAAGGATCTCAGCTGACCTGGACCAGGACACCACAGGGTGCCCAGAACTCCCCTAACCAGTTCACTCATGCTATGAAGATGACCCTGGATCCGTGGGTGTTACAGAATCTTCATGTCACGCTTCTCCAGTATGTTGATGACCTACTCCTCTGTGGAACTGAAGAGAATCTGTTTGCTGCTTCTGAGTCCTTGCTCCTTTTTCTTCATTCTGCCAACTGCAAAGTCTCAAAGGCCAAGGTCCAGTGGTGCAAAGAGAAAGTTGTCTTCCTCGGACACTGCATCTCTCAAGGCTCGAGACACCTCACCGAGGACAGAAAACATGCAATCGAGGATATCCCTTATCCAAAGACATACTCTGCTATGCAGTCTTTCTTAGGACTCATTACCTACTGCAGACAGTGGATTCCGGATGCTTCAAGACTCATGCAACCTTTGTATGATTGCCTCAAGACTGGAGGACCGGACTGGGATCATGCTGAAAATCCATATATCTATGCTCAGCAAAAGGACTGTTTCCTGGCTCTCAAGGAAGCTGTTGTCAGCGCCCCTGCTCTGGGTTTCCCTGACTACACTCAGCCGTTTCATCTCTTTGTTTCAGAATCTGAAGGACATGCCTCTGGTGTGCTGGCACAGAAACATGCTGATCGTTTCCGTCCTCTGGCCTACTACTCAGCCAGGCTAGACCCTGTTGCCAGAACTGCTCCTTCCTGCCTCAAGGCTGTGCATGCAGCCCATGTTCTTCTGGATAAGTCTGCTGACATAGCACTTGGTCATGACTTGGTCATTCAAGCTGGACATGATCTCTCTGCTGTCCTCCAACAAACATCTCCTAAGCATCTAACGAGCCAAAGACATCTCAGACTTCAGTGCTCTCTACTTCTGCCCTCCAACATCACCTTCCAGAAATGTACTACCATCAACCCAGCCACTTTGCTTCCACATTCTAGGGGGGAGTTCCCTGACGGGTATAAGGACTTACCAGACGGGAGGTCACCTGATGACCTGCATGACTGTGTAAAAGCACTGGAAAAAGAAGCCTCTGCACCACAAAATGTGGTAACTCAAGAACTTCTCAACCCTGATTTGCAACTATGGACTGATGGATCTCGATTTGCAGACTCTTATGGCAAGTTCCACACTGGATATGCGGTCACCACTGAAACAGAAGTCCTTCTGGCTGAAGCCTTGCCACCTCACCTTTCGGCTCAAGAAGCCGAACTTGTGGCCCTACAACAAGCATGTTATCTAGCAGAAGGGAAGACGGCCAATGTCTACACTGACTCAAGATACGGCTATGGAATCTGTCACGATTTTGGATTCCTGTGGAAGTCCCGAGGGTTCATTACGGCTACAGGAACCCCTGTTAAACATGCACTAAGGATTAAAGCCCTGATGAAGGCATTGGAGCTACCTGTACAAATTGCGGTGATCAAGGTCAAAGCTCACGGGAAAGTCAATTCGAAGGAGACTAGAGGAAACCATTTAGCAGATCAAGCTGCCAAAGCTGCTGCCATAAAGAATGTCTCAGCAAAGTGGGAAGAAGAAGAAACAGCACCAGAAAAACCCTGTTGGGAAGGCACTGATACACCTGTGATGCCTGTGCTTACCAGAGCACAAACAAGAGAACAGGCAACCAAAGAAGCTACCCAAGCCGAAGAAGAACGAGACTTTGAGAAGTCCGAAGCCCGAAGAAAGAAGAGGGAGTTGATAGAAGACATGGAAATGGAATACCCTGCCACCGGATCTGTCTGGAAGCCAGCCCGACCACCTGAAGAGAGATTGTGGGAAGAACAAAAGTTGACCTCTAAAGAAGAAAAGAAGCAGTGGGAAGCTGCAGGAGCCATTCATGGGAATCGTAGTTCTGCCGGACAATACCAATTTCCTAGACTCTATAAGGTGGATGGGAAACCCTGTCTACCCAAAAGAATGTATCCAGCCGTTGCAGCATGGGCTCATGGATCAACTCATCGAGGAAAGAACCAAGCTCTGGCCTGTATCAAGAAGCTCTACTGGGCCCCAGGAATCTCTACCACTGTCACAGCCTACTCAAGAGCCTGCCCAGTCTGTGCCATCTGTAACCCAACAGCCACCGCCAAGGTTCCACTTCAGCATCTTGCCAAACCAGACTACCCTTGGCAGAGAATCCAGGTTGATCATATTCAGATGCCCAAGTCAGGAAAGTATGAGTACGTCCTAGTGGCTGTGGATATGTTCTCAGGATGGCCCGAAGCCTACTCAGTGACCAACATGACTGCCAAAACTACAGCTAAGAAGCTCATCACTGAAATTTCGTGCAGATTTGGAATTCCCGAAGTTGTTGAATCAGATCAAGGCCCAGCCTTCACTGCCAATGTCTACGAGGAATTGTGGCACATGTTAGGGACAGATTTGGGTCTGCACACCCCCTATCACCCCTCCAGTTCAGCCAAAGTTGAGAGAATGAACTGCACAATTAAGACCCAGTTGCTTAAAATGAGCCAGGACCACCCACTCCCATGGCCAGATTTGCTCCCCGTGGTCCTATACCATATCAGACACACCCCACAGGGAAAACACGGCCTGACTCCCTTTGAGATTCTTTTTGGTGCTCCACCTAAAATAGGAGACATTAGGCCACAAAAGTTGTCTGAGACAAATGATAAAGTTGTACAATTTGTGATTGCATTGTCTAAGGAACTGTCTAACACCCACTCTACAGTTTCTGCTTCTCTTCCAGAATCCACAGGTGACGTGGTCCATGACTTTGTGCCAGGAGACCTGGTGTATGTGAAAAAGTTTGTGCGCAGAGATTGTCTCCAGCCGAGATTTGAAGGACCCCACACGGTGATCCTGGTCACCCCCACTGCAGTAAAACTTGAAGGAAAGAGCACCTGGATTCATGCTTCACACTGTAAAAGAGACCGAACCAGTGTTTAGTCACAGTAGTGACTGAAGGGAAATGTTGCTGTTGTTTTTGACCTTGGGACTGGGGGCCATCCTCGCCCCTACCTCTTCGGCCCCTATTGTAAATAAGAATTCTGGTCCCTTTATTCTCTGGGTAAACCTGACAGCCCCGGTGAATATCTGGCGATTTGATTTCTGTGATGTAGTCAAGTGCCTTGAGACTGAACGGGTGGTAGAGGGGATCATCCAGTTCTATATGTGTGTTACCAGACAAGACAACAATAATTGTCATTATTGGACAGATGCTGCCTGGAGTACGGGGAATGATTGGGGATATAAACCTAGCGAAGCCATGTTCCCCAAGGATGGGACGGGTAGGAGTCTTCGTGAGAGAATGCATCTAACAGCCCTTCTGCAACCATTTAGGGGCTGTAAATGGGGTAGAAGCTGTCACCCCCTTCTCCTAAATCTTGAAAGCCCTCAATCTGCTGATCTGCAGACGTTCGTACTAGGAAGGCATTATAATTATGTATTTAGTGCTGGACCTTATGCGTATTTAGGCCATATACGGCTTCAGGATATTAGCTTCAGACCAACCAAGGCCCCCGTTACCAGTACACCTAAAATAGGCCCAGGTGAGCGTTTGCAAAATGTAGTTAATGAAGTGATCCCCATTCCAGGTCTCAGTTGGCAAGAGGTTTTCTCCATAGAAACACAAACAGCCCCAAGGAAAAATTTGTGGTTAGAATGGGTGAGGTACAATGTAAAAGTCCAGAATATCTCTGTAGGATGTATTGCTTGTGCTGCTGCGAATACACACCTATACACACATGCATTGCTTTTCCCTGATGACAACACCACTGCCTGTGTCATGAATTTGTTGAAAGGTTTGAAGCCCACTGATTGCCCAGATTACGTCCCACTAATTCATAAGGAACCCAAACTAAAGGTCCCAGGAGAAGTAACTGTATTAGCTGACAATTACACCTGCTATAATTCCCACGACACCACAGGTACACCAGTAGGGATCTTCGAGACAGGTTTCTGCAAAGAGAATAGTTCTCTAGATACTGACTTGTTAATCAAACATACACAATATATGTATGACATTTATTGGTTATGTGGAGATGGTAAGCTCCGTCCTAGGTTGCCAAATGCCTGGACAGGCCAATGCACCCTTGTTAAACTAGCTATGCAGTTCAAGATTCTACCCTGGGATCCAAAGATACCTGATGAACCTACCAGGAAAAGGAGAGGCCTCGATCAGCTCCATATGAGTTATGAAGAAGATCCACTAGTATATATTGATGCTATTGGAGTGCCAAGGGGGGTGCCTGACCAATTTAAAGCCCAGAACCAGATCTATGCTGGCTTTGCTTCTATAATCCCACAGGTGCAGATTAATAAAAATGTTGAATGGATCAATTACATATATTACAGTGAACAAAGGTTTGTCAATTTCAGCCAAGATGCCTTCCAAGGTATAGTTGAAGAATTGGGCCCTAACACTAGAATGACACTCCAAAATCGACTAGCCCTTGATATGATATTAGCTGAGAAAGGAGGAGTTTGTGGGATGGTGGGAGAGGAGTGTTGTACCTATATCCCTCAGAACTCTGGAGTGAATGGAAAAACCATGATAGCCCTTAAAAAGATAACTGGGTTAGCAGCAGAATTGAAAACTAATGCTGGAGTTGACACATCTTTCTTTTCCGGCTGGTTGGGTGGACTCAAGGGATTCCTTCAACAAGCTTGTATAGTACTGATTGCCCTCCTTGTAATTGGATCGATAACTCTTTGTTGTGTTATTCCCTTGTATAAAAAGGTTATTGCCAAAGCAACTCCGACTGGCACCTTCCTCAATCAAGAAGTAGACCCACCAGAGTACGATGGTACTGATCTAGGGGAGATCCCTAAGTATATTCCCCTCAAGAGAGTAGACAAAACCCCCCATTCTCAGATGATGTTAAGAGACTTAGTTTAGGGACAGCGGGAGAACTCCATGTGAGGTTAGTGAAGGGTTCAGCTGCCTGGAGGCCTCTCGCTAGGGGAGAGCTTCTGAGGTGTCTGGATGAAGAAATCCACCTCCCCTTTTCCCATCGCATGGACAGTCTCGAAGGATCTTTCATTAAGGGAAAAACTTAGTGTTTAGGGGGGATTGTCAAGGTGAAAATATATTTTCTTATATAACTTTTATACTTTTATACTGTGAAACAATAAGTTTTTCCTAATTGCTTGCTAATGCAAATGTAACTGTATTAAAGATGGCTGCCAGTGTTCACTTTCACTTAAATTCAGTGTCTAAAGAGTTAAGTTAAGTTTCATTTCTCCTAAAAAAGATAACTCAGGAATGTGAAGAAGTAACCATCGGGAGACGTTTTGACGAATCAGAGAGAGACTGGACACTAGATGTATACTGCATAAACCCCGCCTAATGCACGCCTTCCCCTAACACTCAATATAGTATTGTGTATTTGTAAATAAAGCCAGTTGTTGTACTGCTCCTGACAGGTGTGGATGCGGGACATCAGCTAAGACTGAATCAGCTGCGTGTCTGAGTCATTCTTAATTGGTACCAGATGTTTTGCGCTCGCACAATGATTTGGAATGACTGGTGAATGAGGATTTATTGTCGTTTACGACCCCGACAGTACTAGCTGAGTAGCTGAAGAGCCCGGTGCTGCCTGGGCATAGTAACTAACTACGGTTAGTTATAACAAATTATAATGATTATGTCTATATATATATAAAGCTGAGTGTAGCGCCCCGCCCACTCCGCATAGCCACATTCACTATAATATCCCACATCATGCCATCAGCTAGAGCCACCGGACTACTACCCCTAATATCCCACATCATCCCGTCAGCTAGAGTCATCGAACTACTACACCTAATATCCCACATCCTAACTTCCATACCGGGTATCCATTTAAGAGGGAAGATGTGCCTACGGAATGGAGGATGTGTGATGGGGATATGGGCAGGGAGGGGGGATTCATTTCTGTCATGTGCTCTCTGCTCCTTTCTAGGGGCAGACAATGGCTGGGAGCTTATGTTCCCGGGGATTGGCAGTGTCTGCTCAGGTGTTGTCATGGAGTGAGAAAACTATTGCTCATAGCAACCAATCACAGCTCAGCTTCTTTGCTTAGTGATTGTTTGAAAGGAAAACTGTTGCTCATAGCAACTAATCACCGCTCAGCATCTTTTAAACAGCTGTGGTGAAATGAAAGATGCTTAGTGATTGGTTGGGCCTATGTGGAGAGAGATTGGTTGATACACACACATGCTTAGAGATTGGTGGGGGTTATGTGGAGTGGGTGTGGCTGATACACACACATGCCGTTGCTCATAGCAACCAATCACAGCTCAGCTTCTTTTAAACAGCTCTGATGAAATGAGAGATGCTTTGTGATTGGTTGGTGATACACACACATACATACATTCACTTTTATACATATCGGCCACCCGCTGCCGCCCTGCTCTCGCCCGTGGCTGCGGCAAGTGCCGTCAGCGGCCACCACAGTCCCGCTCCGGTCCGCAGCAGGGGCCGGGCCTCTGCTAACCGTGAACTCCCCAACGCAGCCGTTAGCTGCGCAGGTGGCCTGTCATCCGCCACCACACATCGCTGCCGCTTGCCCCAGTCCGGGGGCTGTGGTCCACCCCTCCCAGGACTCCGCCGGGGCCTGTGGGTCTCCAGTGTCACCAGCGCGCCGGAGGGCGCAAAGACTTCGTCAACGCCTCAGCAACTGCGCCCAGCAACTACTACGCTGAAAGACCACCAACCCGAATGGTGAGGGACGTCTGGACAGCAGCCAAGTTGACTTTTCAATTAAGGACCCATAGTCGGCTAAACCGCGGCCCTATAGGGACCGGCTATTGCCGCAAGTAGTCGTGCTCTACTCATTGTGTTTCCCTTTTTGTGATCAGGCCATGACTGAGGAAAGTTCCCTCCAGTCTTATAAAAGTTATTTTAGAAAGCACCAAATTGTCTCGCGACTCGTCACTGCATCCTGCGTACCTGCAAATCCCACATTTGGCGTAGTCGGCAGGATGCAGTCTCCGAGCGCAGATGGCGGTGCGCCTGATCAGAGTGGGGCTGCTCATGCAGCTAATGATGGGGGTCCACCCTCCAGCATCTCCCAGGGGGCTATACTGAGTAACCTACCCCGGTTTTCTGGCTGTGACATGCTGTTGTGGAGCTGGACAGAATGTATACGGGGCCTTTTCCACATGCACCCCATGACCCCGATTTAGAGGCTGAGGTGGCCCTCATAGCGCTAGAGGGGGAGGCCCGGAAGTCGGTCATGCTGAGACCCCCGGGGTGTCGTAACACCTTCGCCAGAGTCTTACAGATCCTGGAAGAGACCCACGGGGATCCAACAGACGTGGGGGAGTTGAGAACCCAGTTGTTCAGTTGGATGCAGGGGGAGGGGGAGACCATCACCCAGTATAATGTATGGAGCATGGAGTCCTCCGTAAGCGTTGTCGAAGAACCTCAATGGATTGAGGAAATGAGACAGGAACTGAAGAGTGTCCGGGGCGAGCTGGCCGAAGTGAAGAAAAGAACGGAGCCCACGCCCGGCCGACCTGGCTATAATTCTGGGCCCTGGGGGCCTCGCAATACCCGGGGTGGCCGAGCTTCACTGCCCCGGTGTTATGAGTGTGGAGAACTGGGCCACTTCGCACGGGAGTGTCCATAGCATGGGAGATACCCACCCCGGCGGACATTAAACTAGAGGGCTCCGGGCATGGGGGACGCCGCTTGGAGCCGGAAGCCACAACGAGGGATGGTGGAAGTCCCGAAGAACTGGTCGCGAAGTGCCCAATAATATGGGCCGAAGTTGAGGGTCGTGCTGTGCGGTGCCTAGTGGATACGGGGTCGCAGGTGACGACCATGCCAGCAACGTACTTCTGGCAGCATTTCCCGGAAGCAGGAAGGCCTCAGTGGGGGCCTATGATATGACTAGTGGCCGCAAACCAACTGCCGGTACCTGTCGCCGGGGTGGTGTGGCTTCAGATGACATTGTGTGGTAAATCCCTCGGTCGCCGGGGAGTGGTCCTGACTCAAGGAGAGACTAACGACCGTCATCCGATCATCTTGGGCATGAATTTACTGCGGGAGTTCGGCAATCTACTCCTCAACGATTCCACGCCGGAGGCCCTGAGTCAGTGGGGTTCTCGCATGGCCCAGAGGCAGGTCTTCCAGCGGTTGGTGCGGGAGGCACGAGTTGGTACTGGCAGGTGCCGGTGTCGGAGGAAGACAAAGCCAAGACGGCATTCATCCTACCCATGGGACTGTTCGAGTTCAATCGGATGCCATTTGGGCTGGCCCACACCCCCGGAACTTTTCAGCAGTTGATGGAGCAGTGTCTAGGAGATCTCAACTTTGAAGCCACGTTGATATACCTGGACGATATCATTATCTATTCTGCCACGTTCGAGGAACACCTGAAGCGCTTGGGGCAGGTGCTCGGCCGGCTGCAGAAGTACGGGTTAAAGGTGAAGCCCCAGAAATGCCACCTGTTCCACACCCAGATCAAGTACCTGGGGCATAACATCTCAGCAGAGGGCGTTCGACCATCCCTGGAAAAGGTCGCTGCCATCCAGGGGTGGCCTACCCCCGAGACGGTGAAGGACATGTGGGCCTTCTTGGGGTTGGCCGGCTACTACCATCGGTTCATGAAGAATTTTTCACCCCGAGCCCTGCAGGACCTGCTGAAGGGGGCTCCCGCCAGGTTGAATGGACGGAAGATCCAGTGGCAGCAACCGCAAGAGGATGCGTTTCAAGACCTCACAGCTGCTCTCTCGGACGCCCCGGTACTGGCATATGCAGATTTTTCACAACCGTTCATCCTGCATACCGACGGGAGCCTCTAAGGACTAGGAGCTGTGTTGTCACAGGTGCAGGATGGCCGGGAGAAAGTAATCGCCTATGGTAGCCGGTCGCTGCACGACTCAGAACGCAACCCGGACAATTACAGCTCCTTTAAGCATGAGCTCCTCGCGGTAGTGTGGGCAATGACGGAGCGATTCACAGAGTATCTGGCAGGCTCCGAAGTAGTAGTGCAGACTGATATCAACACATTAGCCCACTTGGAGAATGCCAAACTAGGGGCCCTCGAACAGCAGTGGGTGGCTCGGATGGCCAAATTTAATTATAAGATCATCTACAATCGGGGAGCTGAAAACGTGCACGCCGACGCGCTCTCCAGAATCCACACACCACCCAAGGGAGAAACCGAGACGACGAATTAGAAGCAGATGAGACGCCGTTCGCCCTCACCACCGCCGCGCTTACAGTCAACACGCAAGAAGTGCCTCATCCGGGACTCCTAGGAGGGATGCTGGGACAGTCCCACGACAACTGGATCCAGCAGCAACAGGAAGATACAGAAATTGGACTCCTGCGCCGATGGGTGGCCACTGGTAAATTGCCCATGGGCTCGCAGAGGCAGACTTTGACCCAAGATATGTTGCTGATGCTGCGCCAGTGGGAAAAACTAGTCATCAAAAAGGGACTTTTATATCAAAAGACCTTGTCACGAACCACGTCAGCTACAATATGGCAGGTGATCGTGCCCGGGCCCATCTCAACCAACTGGCCCGGGAAGCCCATGAAAAGGGGGCTCACTTTGGTGCTCAAAATACTTTACAATGTTGCAGCAGATAGTGTATCACCCACGCTTGCACGCTGCTGTAGAAGAAGTTTGTCGAACCTGCCGCCCATGCGAGCTCGCTAAACCCCCTGCGCAGCAAGCCCCGGTGCAAACGATTGTAACATCTGCCCCTCTGGATTACCTCACCATAGCTCCTGCCTATCACCAAGTTCGCCATGGTCACCCCCACCCGAGACCAAACAGTGGAGTCGGCCGCCTATGCGATTAGTAAGAACTTTATTCAAGTGTTCGGCTGTCCACAATGAATACATTCGGACCAAGAAGCGTGCCCTCCTAGGAAAAGTCATGGAAGAGCTACACCATCTTTACGGTATCGATAAATCGTGGACGACGCCATACCACCCGCAGGGAAACGGAGCCTGCGAGCGATTCAATCATACTCTAATCCAAATGCTGCGCACCCTGGAGAGCGACCGTAAGGCCCGCTGGCCTGAATATATCCCCGAGCTGGTGTGGGTATATAAGAATCGGGTGCATCGAGTGACTGGTTACACCCCCTATTCACTGCTGTTCGGACGGGAAGGTAAAGGAATTACAGAAGTGGAATTGAACCCGGAAGAACCACAACCCTGTACCGGGGTATCCTCGTGGGTCCGAAACCACCGGCATCGGATGCAGACTCTCCACCATATCGTCCATACGAAACTCCAGGATCTAGAACACCAAGGGGGAGCATTGCCCCCAGCCATTGACTTTCAGGCTGGGGATCGGGTACTCGTACTTGATCAACATCCCCAAAACAAATTAGAACCCCGGTGGGAGGTGAACCCATTCCGGGTGTTACGCCGAATAAGCCCCGATGGGCCTGTGTACGAAGTACAATCTGAAGGAAGCAACGCGCCTCTCACTCGGGTTGTGCACCCCAACATGTTGTGACCATGTACGTCTACCGATCCCCTGCGGCCCGAACCGACCCTCCAGGTCCCTGACCCCCTGCCCACGGTCTGGGACCTGGATGACGAATAGGACTTCCCCATCACATCTGCGGGGCGCCCCAGTAGTGGCACTACAATAGACCCGGAAATCCCACCAGAACCAACTAGTCGACCACCCTCCACCACCCCAGAAGACGCCACTACACCCGAACTTCGTCGCTCCGAACAGTCAACAGCTGGCAAACCCCCTGAACGTTACGAACAGGACCAGTTCGTATGGCGACAAGGACTATCGTCTACAAAGACTAACCCAAGTCTGCAAAAACCCTCGCCCGAGGACTGGCGAGCATACAGAGTGGGGGAGTGTGGGAGGAACGGTCCCCTCATCGAGAGTCTGGGCCGGAACCAAGGGAGCCGTCATCTGGGTTCTGGGAGAAACTGTCACCGGGGGACAGAATTCGGGGACGGACCATTCTGACAGACAGATGGGCTGGGGGAGGAAAAGGAGGCGGGGAATTCCCTGGACGATGAGTCAGCAGACCGAGACAGAGACTGCAGGAGAGCGTGGGAGCGACGGGAAGCTAGAGCGACTCACCAGTGCGAGAGAGGACTCTCACCGAGGACTCCAGAGGGACGGTGCCAAGGCGATCGTCCGAGACTTGCTGCCCTGCTTCAGCCTGCGGCCAGTGCAGCTCCAGTTCAACCTGCGGCCGCTGCCACCTCCTCTCAGCCCGCGGCTGCAGCCTACGCGCGGTAACCTGCGGCCTCTGCCGCCTCCCCACAGCCCGTGGCTGCGGCCTGTTCCCCATCACTCGCTGGGGCCTGTGGGGCTCAAGTGTCACCAGCGCGCTGAAGAGCGCAAAGACTTTGTCAACGCCTCAGCAACTGGGCCCAGCAACTACTACGCCGAAAGACAACCAACCCGAATGGCGAGGGGTGTCTGGACAGCAGCTAAGTTGACTTTTCAATTAAGGACTCGTAGTCGGCCAAACCGCGGCCCTATAGTGACCGGCTATTGCCGGAAGTAGTCGTGTTCTACTCATTTGTGTTTGCTTGTCTAGAACCCCTGCGAGGGCAACCCGTGTTACCCCTTTTTGTGATCAGGCCAAGACTGAAGAAAGTTCCCTCCAGTCTTATAAACGTTATTTTAGAAAGCACCAAATTGTCTCGCGACTCGTCACTGCATCCTGCGTATCTGCAAATCCCACATATAGATTGTAAATTTTATACAGTGGAAATTTTTAATAACCACGTTTATAAATGAACTTTCCCAAACTGATCCTCAAGGAGGAGAAATAAATACAGTATAAACTGTCTCCATATTTTCCACGAGGTAATAACAATGCATCTTCTGCCTCATTTTACATTAGAACTTTACAGCTGCTACAAAAAAAAAGAAACATTAAATCTGTAAGAAAACAACAACAACCGAGATGAAACAAAATAAATGCCCGGGTTTTAGTGGACGTAAAAAGCATCAAACGTTTTATTGTCTGTCAGTTTATTGTAAATTTATTTAACAATGAAGAAAATTTTCATTCCATAAGGAACATGTTGCTCAATTTATCTCCATTTTATTGAACCCGTCAATAAATCTCCAGTAATTCCAAAACAGAATCATTCAGTTCAAGGTCAGTTCTGTTTTGTCCGGATTCATTTCAACTGATCCTTATCTTAACTTACACAGACAAAATATTTCAAGGGTTTTAAAAAATGAAGTTTTAAAATGGTAACTATTGTAATGATTCTTTAGTTTGGGTAAAGGCACAGTCAGACAACCATAAAAATCGGACTGAGATCGGACCGCAGAGCTCCAACTGGCCGCAGTCTCCCGACTCGAGTGTAACGGCTGCATAGAAATATATGAAGCTGTCACACTTGGGTTGGTAGAGCCGCCAGTAAGTGCATTCACTGCGGTTCGATCTCGGTTCGATCTGGCTCTCTGACTGCGCTCTAAGGGGCACGGCTAGGTAGGGCTAGCAAGAACTCAATGAGACACCTTTCCTTAGGTTACACAGGGATAGCATGGGAAACTGAACTATTGCCCCAGATGGAGGGAAAGAAAGCTATGTGTATCGCCGGTGTGTTTGTACTTTGCTTTCCCGGCGTTACTCTGCATGTCTGCATTTTCTGTTTTGCTCCTCTCCTCCTAATTAGCATTGATACTGTTGTCTGTTACCATTATGGATGCTGCTCAGTTCCCTGTCCCGCTGGGTAGCCGTACTTGCGTACGTGGCTCCGCTGCTTTGCAAGCCCACCCGCTGGTGCGGTCCCTGGCTGCTGCTGTGGAAAGCTAGCCATGGGTATAGGTCCTCTGCATCATGTATGGCTTACCACGTGTGTTCAGGCTTGCAGCTCTCGCCAGGTGTCCTCTGCAATGCTGATTTCTGTTTGGCCTTGCTTAGGGTGCGCGCGGCCACACCTCCCCTGCTTTTATGAGGAATGGCTGTGTGCTACAATTGCTGCTCCAGCCTATCGCTGTGAGGCAGCTGATATATAAAAGTTCCCTGCCCTGTGGGGCATTGCTAGAGCTTCGTATTGAGTTCCTGAACCTAGCCATGTGAGTTTGTGTGTTCAGCTCCTGCTCTGATTCTGACCAGTTCTGGGAGAGCTGTTGCTCATTGTCCCTGTGTGAACTATGTCCTGCCGCCTGCCAGGAGGCAGAATATCCTGGTCCTTGTTCCTGTCCACCCTCCCAGGAGGCAGAATATCCTGGTCCCTGTGTTTATGTTTGGAGTCTTGCCTTGCACCTGTTTCCTGCTGTGCCTTGTTTCCTGGATCTGCTCCTTTACCTGACCCTGTCTGAATTGTGTCTTGTTTCTCCGCCTGCTCTGGGGGCAGAAATACCCAGACCGCCCTTCCTGGAGGCTGCATATCCCGGCCCGTCTATGTTGTGTCCTGTTTCCTGGATCTATCCCTGCACTTGATCCTGTCTGAACTGTGTCCTCTATGTGATGTTCCTGAGGTCCCTCCGTGTCTTGAACCCTGTGGCCTGTGACTGTGACTCTTTGCTACCTGACTTGCTGTGAATTAACCTGGGTTCATCTTGGAAGTAGGAGTCTGGTGTGTCCGCTGAGTTTCTGCTACTCTGTGCTCAGCTGGGGATTCGGTGCAAATGTGGCACCCCTGAGGCTTCAGTCGCCACAGAGGTGCTGCACCTCCTCCTGAGGTGTGGTGCCTCACCATTCAGGTAAGGTGGGAACTCCTAACCATGCTCCCACACCTGCACCCTTCACCACAAAGTAGTGTAGCAAAGCCACATTGCGGCTCCTTGCTTAGAGAGTACCTTTGGTGGTTCCCTGCTTGGAACACGGAATGTGCTGGGAGGTGGGTGGAGTTTAGAATACATAAAGAGTGGGAAGGTTTAGAATTTCAGGGAGTAGTTAGTTAGTCAGTCAGTAAGTCGGGGAGAGTCACTCAGAGAGGAGTGAGGAGAGAAGATCCCTAAGAGAGGGATGGAGGAAGGAGGTGCTGCAGCAGATCTCAGATCTCAGTGACCTGGATCTGCTGGCATGGGAAAGGAAAGAAGGAGAAAGACATTGAACTGAAGCCTGAGCTTCCATAAGAGAGAAACACAAGTACAGAACATAGGAGTAAAAGGGAACACAGAGGACGTGGGTTAGAGGAAGAACCCAGCTTAGAAGTTCTAAGCGCAAGGCCGGGGCCCGGTCCCCGAGGTTGTATGGCCACTAATGGTTCTGCAGCAGACACCGGTGGAGTAGTGTGCTGTAAATGCACTACTCTCATCTAAGACTTGGGGCACAACAGCAACTTGGATAGTGAGCCGGGACTCAGGACTAAGGAGTCCCCGAAGCAGGCTACAGCTGTCTGCCGTACAAGTAGAGTTGTTGGGAACATCTGTCAGGAGGCACTCCAGTGTAACTCAGTACTAGGAGTACTTCACTTAATGGCGCTATAGAGCAGACGTTCAGAAAGGTACATGTTGGCGGAGTGTTGGAAGGGAGCATCCTATCTTGCCTGGAGGTTGACTGAGCCCAGGATCCGGAGGACACAGCACGGAGGCAGACATCTATGTGAACTGCAGACTGTGAGTAAAGCTTTGCAACTACATGCCCTGGTGTCCTCCACTAATTCCCGCACCACTACACCCCGCACTACTACATCTGGGCACCAGCCTCTACACCGCCTGTGCCTCTCCTCCATTGCTACATCTACACTGCCCTGGGACTACAGCTCCAACTGTGGGGAGCTTCACCATCTTGGCTGCAACGCAGCACCAGTCCCAGAGGATCTGCATGCAGCGTCGGCCTAACACCTCACTTGCCGAACACCACAGGTGGCGTCACGAACTATTCATAAACTTTATTTCATTGTTCATTCATCCCCTTTTTGCCATGGAGCCCCAGGGCCACGGACCGGGTCACAGCTTCCGTGACAACTCCCATTGAGATCAACGGGCCCAGTACCGAGTACCTCGCTAGGCCCTGGTGGGGCGCTCCACAATTCCCTGCCAGTCCCAGTCCAACTCGGCGGGGTATGCACCAGACCACTTGGGTTCCTTTCTAGGTCACTGCCAGATGTCTAGAGCCTGATAACCGTGGCCTCTCGTCCGGAGCCTGATGACCACGGCCTGATGTCCAGTGTCTGACGACCTCTTCCAGATGTGCTGTGCCTGATGTCCTTTGCCAGATGTCCGGATCCAAGGCTTCCCTGCCTGATGTCCGGAGCCTGATGACTGCGGCCTGATGTATGGAGCTGATGTCTGGAGCCTGTCGATTGCTGCCAAATGTCCGGAGTCCGATGCCAGTGTGCTGATGCCCTATCTGAGATCCAAGTCCTGATGCCCTGCCTGTGTCCTGATGTCCAGTCCATGTTCCTGATGTCCTGCCTGGTGTCCTGATGTCCTGCCTGGTGTTCCTGGTGTCCTGTCAGGTGTTCCTGGTGTCCAGTTCGTGTTCCTGATGTCCAGTTCGTGTTCCTGATGTTCAGTTCGTGTTCCTGATGTCCAGTTCGTGTTCTTCATGTTCAATTCGTGTTCCAGATGTCCAGTCCATGTTCCTGATGCCCTCCCTGTGCCCGCTGTTCTGCCAATTCCCTGAGGTCCACCCAGTGATGATATCCTTCTGATGTTCTCCTGCTGAACCAGTGCTACACTTGAGGCCTGAGAGAGAGGCTGTCCTAGTATACCCATGCCAGAGGATACTGGACTGCATCAACCCGTGATGACTCCTGCCATCGTCTGACGTCTGACCTGGGTATGTGTCTGATGTTCTCCTGCTGAGCCAGTGCTATGCCTGAGGCCTAAGAGAAAGTCCATCCTGATATGCCCGTGCCAGATGACCCTAGACTGTAAAAACCTGTGATGACCCCTGCCATCGTCTGAAGTCTGTTTGAGGTCGGTGTCTGATGTTCTCCTGCTGAGCCTGTGCTACGCCTGAGGAAGAGGCCGCCCTAGTATGCCCATGCCAGACAACCCTGGACTGCATCAACCCGTGATGTCCTCCTGCCTTCATCTGTTATCGTGAGATGTGTATCCTTCCCTGATGTGCGGAATCGGGAGCCTGGCATTATGTTCTGTTTATGTACTTTGCTTTGACATTGAGTAAACTTTATGTCTATACCTGAAGTTGTGCGGTGTCATGTCGTTCTGCCTCCTCGTCCACATGCTCAGCTGCCACAGACCCCGGTCGCTACTCTTCCCTAGTCTGGGTGTTGTTATTGTTACTTTTATTTGCACATAGTTGTGATAATATTAACTGTATTTCAAGATTTGCCATTTATAGTATAGGGAAAGCGTAGTGCTCCCTTTGGACACTAGAGGGGGACACTCTAGTATATAGAGCTCATAGTAGGATAGGGTTAAGTGTAGGAGGGGCTGCCGGGAGTTAAGGTTAGATGAGAAGGAAGTTAGTTCCACATGGGCTATAGGCCCAGGACAGCTCGGAAGCCACGTAACATTAAGCAATGACAGTCCAATTTATCCACATCCATTGGACATCAGTTTGGTGGACAAAAGCAGTAGAGAAGATGTGGCGACTCATAGCCTGGGCAGACTCTCTTAGGGCAGGAGTGAGATGGAGTGAGGAACAGAAGGATGCTGTAGCTTCACAGGGAGCAGTACAGATGGGTCGGATGCTTTTCCAGAGGCAACCAAACCAGGTGGCGGATGATTTCAAGTCTGGGGCGAAACAGGCAAAAGGAATTGTCATCATGGCGAGGCTAGGCCAGGAAAAAGCTGAGTAGCAGTCTAAGACAGTCCGGTCCGGGCACGTGCCGTATAGAAGTGTCAGCAAAGAAGGGAAAGCTGAGGAAGCAAGTAAAGACAAATGTGTTAATCTATGATGTGCCAACTGTGGATATATTGTGTGAAGTTATCAGTAAAGAAACCGTTCAAGTTACCGTGGACTGTGTCTCAGTTACTGGGAGTCGCCTCAGAGAAGGGCCATTGTCGCTTGGGAAGTGCCTAGGGGAACCCGAACCTGGAGACACAGGTACGCCAAACAGTGGATTGCAATTTTCTGTGAGGGAAGGCTGGGACACTGATGCTTTAGTGTCTCTAGCCACAACTATTGTCCTGGCTGACCCTTACACCTGTATAGGGATCTGGTCTTTAAATGGGGTCCCCTGGAATGCTTCCTCAGAAGGGCTGCAGTCCAGAGGAGCAAATCAGGGACAGGAAGGTTCACCAAGAAGGGTCAAAGACAAGAGGTCAAATCAGGAGCAGAATCGGAAAACAAGAGAATTATGAAAATACCTGCCAAGGTCAAAGAACAGGTATAAACAGAATAAACAGGAGCACAGCAGTATATACCAAGACAGCAATGTTACTGACTGTCAGGGAGAGTCAGAGCTTCAGGGGTTTAAATAGCCGACTGCCCCCCTGAGGGCTCTCAGGAAGCTGTGATAAAACCTTGACTAGAATTAACCCTATAGCTCCCTATAAAGCAGCACCAACAGTCCCAGAAACAACATTCAACGTCTGACATATACAGTATATCCAAAGTAAGTAAGCAAAATACTCCTGTTCTAGGACCTGTAGGGAAGATACAAACCAATGATTCTGTAGATCAGGGGTGGGCAATTTGTTTTCCCGAGGAGCCACATGCGAGACCATGACTGTTGTGGCCAGTTGAACCAATAGGCTGAAATTAATTCTGATCAATATTAATAATAACATAAATATAATTATTATTTCATATTAATTGTATCATTTAATATTGAGCAGAATGTTGTATGTGTTTATAAGCTGACGCCTCTATATATCGCATGAGCCGCACACAGCCCCCTACATACAGCCTAAACCCCCACATAGCCCCTCTATATACAGTATGAGCCCCTACATAGCCCCTCTATGTACAGTATGAGCCACTACATAGCTTTCTATATACAGTGAAAGCCCCACATAGTCCCCTATAGACAGCATGATTCCTCACATGCCCTCCCTATATTCAGTATGAGCCCACACATAGCCACCCTATATACAGGCACACATCACATACACATAAAAAAAACTTATACTCACCTCGCTCCCGTTCCCACAGTGCTCTGCTCCGGTCTCAGGTGCACTGACCCTCTGCACAGTAGATGCGCTGTAGTCATCGTATTTGCTGTCTCACGCTGATTGGTGAAAGAAGGAGCCAATAGCTCCATCCTCCAATGCATTCACCACTATCTTTTCATGCAGATAGCTGTAATATTGGGGAGTGAGACACGGAAAACATGGTACGGCCCGTGGGTCGCTGTTTTAAGCTCTTTGGCTGTCTCTGCAAGTTGGAGTGGAACATCCAGAGGGCCAGATGTGGCACGTGGGCTGCACTTTGCCCAGGTCTGCTGTAGACGACAGTCAATGAACATCAGCTTGTAGGAGATAAAGCAGCTCACCGGTCATAGAAGAGCAGCCAGCGTAGATAACAATTCAGGATTACTTATACTCGGGCAGACAGTTACTGCTCTACATTTTATTATTTTACAGATGTCTGGATGGTTTGTACCTATTTACAGAATACGCAATGCTTTTCTGTGACCACAGCAGAGCACAGACCATCAGGATATGTTATGTCAGTGCTGCCACATCTATTATATGTGAAGAATATTGTATGTGATGAGATGAGGCACATGGTGATGTGCACTTTACAACATTAAAATAATACCTGTCCGATGTAATCATTCAAACAAGGCTGGAACTTCTGCAGTGTATGCTTGTAAATTCTCATGATTCCATAGAGTGATGTAGAATGGAACTATTGCTGGCTGGAAAAGAATCTGTGCTGTTATTTTACTATGTAATCGTACCTGGACATTATGTTACAGTGTTGGGTGGTTACTGATAAGTAAGTGAAAAAGACTAACTCGTGTCATCAAGAACTCATCATAGTACAAAACTCCAGTTAGGAAGTCAAGTTTAAACAACTGCCAGGAATTATATAGACAATACGGCTCAAACAACGGGAGCACTTTCCTATTTGCGGACACATAATACAATGTGAACACTATGGCTTTAAGAACCGCTTTCGGGACCCCCCATAGACACTTAGATGGTCTAAAATGTCACTGCATCGGAGCAAAGCTACCCACAATCATGTAGCTATGAAAGGGGGATCCAGTTGTCAAAGACAGATAGAGTTTCTATACAGAAGGCAGAGATTGCCTTCATTATCACTGTATACACAATACTAAAGAAGAGCTGTGTGCACAGTAATAAGAATCATTGACAGTGCTTCCTCCTCCATACACAGCATTCATGTGATCGATGTGTATAGTGAGGGGGCAGCTGGATCATAGCTGACCCAATCACCTGTGCTATGTAGCCAAGAGCCCGTATTTCCCTTGTAACTGTGGCTAATATACCAGAGCCAGTTCAAAGAGAAATAAGGTGAAAATTAAGATATTTAAAATGCCTCTGTCTTTTTATGAACTTAAAAAAAATATTTTTTTTTACCTGGATGGTCGTGCTGGATCAAATCTCAAATTCTCTCTCTCCCTAGTGCAACTGTGCTTACCAGCAGGATCAGCGCCCTCCAGCTGATTCAGGACGCAATGTGAAAGCTCCCAGTCCTCTCTCTTTCTGCTATCTGTCTGCAGCTACCAGTTCCCCTATCTCTCTGCAGCTTCCAGTACCTCTGCTATCTGCCTGCGACTTCCAATACCGCTATCTCTCTGCGACTTCCAGAATCCCTATCTCTCTGCAGCTTCTAATTCCCCTATCTCTCTGCAGCTTCCAGGACCCCTATCTCTCTGTGGCTTTCAGTTACCTTTCTGCTATCTGCCTGTGGCTTCCAGTACCTCCATCTCTCTGCGGCTTTCAGTACCTTTGCAATCTCTCTGCAGCTTCCAGTACCTTTAATATCTGCCTGCGACTTCCAGTACCTCTACTATCAGCTTTCCAGATCTAATACCTCTATCTCTCTGCAGTTTCCAGTACCCCTATCTCTCTGCGGCTTCCAGTACCCCCATCTCTCTGCAGTTTCCAGTACCCCTATCTCTCTGCGGCTTCCAGTACCCCTATCTCTCTGCGGCTTCCAGTACCCCTATCTCTCTGCGGCTTCCAGTACCCCCATCTCTCTGCAGTTTCCAGTACCCCCATCTCTCTGCAGTTTCCAGTACCCCTATCTCTCTGCGGCTTCCAGTACCCCTATCTCTCTCTGTCACTTTCAGTTACCTTTCTGCCATCTGCCTGCGTCTTCTAGTACCTCTGCTACCTGTCTGCAGCTTTCAGTACCTCTGCTCTCTCTGTCCTGAGTGCCTCACCCCCCTCACCATTTGAGCCTAACACTTAGCTTTACACCATAAATAAAAATACATGATTAAAAGGAGTTGATCACTTTTAAAACAATTTTTTTTTTATTAATTGCATGCTTTAAATCACTTTTGAAATTGTGCTTCATTAAAAATGTTGCTCTCTTTGGCAAGGACAGGCTTTTTATTCGTCTGCAAGATCAACTTTTATGTAGTCTTGCATGGGGTTACCGCAACAGTGTGAAGCCAGAAGACCGCAGCGTCTGATTGCTCCTAATGTGGCACTGAGAAGAAGCACTTCGACTTCATTTTAATGGTGTTTATTCCTTCTGGCAGAACAGGGGTTAATCGGCCATGTTGGAAATTGCTGTGTCCGTAGCTGAGCTCAGTTATACACTCCTTTCTGCTTTATAATCTGAGCTCTGATACAAATCCTTGTCACAGCTAGCATTTGCTGCATGGCTAATGGAAGGAGAGGTGTTCATATGAGGAGAGTTAGAGGAGTTATTGTGTCTTGGTTTGTATGTGTGGTAATTCCTTATCCTTCTCTATTTTGGTTTATTCCCCTACTTCTACGCCCTGGTGCATTCCCTTATTATATGTGAGTGAATATTTTGTATGCCTGGAGTTTTCTGTTAACCCTTGTTTGTTTGGTGCATTAGGGTGCACAGTAGCGCCCCTCTTCACTGGGTGGGGGAAAAGAACAGATGAAGGGTTAACTCAGGAGATAAAGCAAGGGTGGAGGCCCCAGCATCTTCACCTTCAGAAGTATCCCAGGGAGAAGGGCAAACTAGGGCACCCCCTAATGTTAGGGACAAGGAAGGAGCCTCTGGTCCCGGGTCACTCGACAGCTGTGTCGTGACAGATCTGTAGTCATAAATTAGCTAAGAGCAAGTGAGAAAAAGACAAACAAAAGAGTTACAAATTCTCCCATCAGACCGTCAGAAGGAGCTCACTGACAGATTTTTAGAAACAGTACAAGCAAATGCCAGCTCACCGACTGGTGTGCGATATCACCATGAGCTGGAACTCCAGACTACATCTGCTTGCAAGACTTTGTGAGTAGAAGAGGCAAATTGTGGAACACTAGTTCCAACGAGTCCATCGGTATTCTGGTCAACCTCCACACATAACTAAAGAGTGGGGATGGATGTCTGTCATTTTGGCAGTGTTCCAAGACTTTGAAGACTCCACAAAGATGGTGAGTGGCGATGACACTATAAGCAGTGCAACGATCCCGCTTCTCTGCCTACTTAAACAGTCGCTGCTGACAATTAAACATGAAACTTTACATGTGGACCAGGTGGAGATGAAAGAAGACATGAGACCTGGAGATACTACCCAGCTCATCCTCATATCATCTTCTCAGCACGCACTGGGTAACAATGAGGAGGTGGAGGCTGAGGAGGAGGAGGAACAGGAGCTGGTTGCTAGCGCAACAGAGGCTAGTATCCATACAAGCTTCTTCTGGTCTCACCTATGTGGATGGGCTGAGGAGGGGAATGAAGAGGAATAGATGGAGGAGGAGGAGGAGAATAGTCCCAAGAGTCCTGGTTGTGTACCACTGCCTTTCCCATGACCACTGCTTTACATTCATCTTGGCCAAAAAAAAGAGTCCTGGTTGTTCACCCTGCTAGACCCATGCTATGAGGAGAACTTTGCATCTGATTCTCACAGCTGACACCCATCACTAAGTGTCAGGAGCGGTCACGGACTGCTCCCAGAACTTTAACCCCCAGCACACTGCGATCAAACATGATCACAGTGTTCCAGGAGCAGGCAGAAGGGCTGTCAGCTCTGACAGCCAATCTGCCTTTGGTTCGGAGACCCCATGGCATGACGCGGTGTCCCGATCGCTCTCATGGTAACCCGATGTCGTCATGTCAGGAAGACTCCGAGGTTAGTGAGAAATTCCATACAGCACTGACAGCTTATATGGCATGCAGATCAGCCTGCACAAAATGAGTGTCACATAGTGGGACACAGCGTAAAAGTAAGAATGAAATTAAAAAAAATTAAAATAATTGTAAAAATATAAAAAAGTAAATATTTATTCTATCATTAAATCAATATTTGAATTAAAAAATATCTAAACACTAAAAGTACACATATTGAGTATCGCCGCGTCTGTAACGACCCGACCTATAAAACTGTCCAGCTAGTTAACCCCTTTAGTGAACACCATTAAAATAAACAAGGCAAAAAAATGCTTTATAATCATACCGCCGAACAAAAAGTGGAATAACACACGATTAACCCCTTAGCGACCGCCGATACGCCTTTTAACGTCGGTAATTAAGGGTACTAAAACCACAGCGCCACTAATTCATCAAAGTCTGCATTCCAAAATGGCACTCCTTCCCTTCCATGCTCTCCCATGCGCTCAAACAGTGGTTCCCCCCCACATAAGGGGTATCAGCGTACTCAGGACAAATCGCCCAATAACTGTGGGGGTATGATTTCTCCTGTTACCCTTGTAAAAATAAAAATTTGGGGGTGAAAAGATCATTTTTGTGGAAAAAAATGGATTTCTTATTTTCATGGCTCTACGTTATAAACTTCTGTGAAGCACTTGAAGGTTCAAAGTGCTCACCACACATCTAGATAAGTTCCTTAATGGGTCTAGTTTCCAAAATGGGGTCACTTGTTGGAGGTTTCCACTGTTTAGGCACATTAAGGGCTCTCCGAACGCAACATGGCATCCGATCTCAATTCCAGCCAATTCTGCGTTGAAAAAGTCAAACGGCGCTCCATCCTTTGCGAGCTCTGCCGTGTGCTGAAAAAGTGGTTTACCCCCACATATGGGGTATCGGCGTATTCAGAAGAAATTGTACAACAAATTTTGTGGTTGATTTTCTCTTTTAACACTTGTGAAAATAAAAAAAAAATGGTTCTGAATTAAATTTTTTGCTTAAAAAAGTTAAATGTTAATTTTTTCCTTCCACATTGCTTTAGTTCCTGTGAAGCACTTAAAGGGTTAATAAACTTCTTGAATGTGGTTTTGAGCACCCTGAGGGGTCTAGTTTTTAGAATGGTGCCACTTTTGGGTATTTTCTGTCATGTACACCCCTCAAAATGACTTTAAATATGATGTGGTCCCTAAAAAAAATGGTTTTGCAAATTTTGTTGTAAACATGAGAAATCGCTGGTCAACTTTTAACCCTTATAACTTCGTAACAAAGAAAATGTTGCTTCCAAAATTATGGTGATGTAAAGTAGATGTGTGGGAAATGTTATTTATTAAGAAATTTTTGTGACACATCTCTCTGATTTAAGGGCATAAAAATTTAAAGTTTTAAAATTGCAAAATTTTCAAAATTTTTGCCATATTTCTGTTTTTTTCATAATTAAACACAAGACTTATCGAAGAAATTTTACCACTAACATGAAGTACAATATGTCACGAAAAAACAGTCTCAGAATCAGTGGGATCCATTAAAGCGTTCCAGAGTTATAACCTCATAAAGGGACAGTGGTCAGAATTGTAAAAATTGGCCTGGTCATTAAGCTGCAAACTGGCTCTGTCGCTAAGGGGTTAAAAAGACGTATGTAAATAAACGTGGTACGCTGAAAAGGTCATCTTATCCCACAAAAAACAAGCCACCATATAGCTCCATCACCAGAAAAATAAAAAAGTTATAGCTCTTAGAATGAAGCGATGCAAAAATATTTTTTTTCTAGAAAATAGTTTTCAATGTATAAAAGCGTCAAAACAAAAAAAATGATATACATGAGGTATCGCTGTCATCGTACTGACCCGAAGAATAAAACTGCTTTATCAATTTTACCGCACGCGGAACGGTATAAACGTCCACCCCCAAAAGAAATTCATGAATTGCTGGTTTTTGTTCATTTTCCTCCCAAAAGTCGGAATAAAAAGCGATCAAAAAATGTCATGCACCCAAAAATGGTACCAATAAAAACGTCAACTTGTCCCGGAAAAAACAAGACCTCACATGACTCTGTGGGCCAAAATATAGAAAAATTACAGCTCTCAAAATGTGACGATGCAAAAACTATTTTTTGCAATAAAAAGCGTCTTTTATTGTGTGACAGCTGCTAAACATATAAACCCACTATAAAAATTGCTATAAATAGTAAATCAAACCCCCCTTTATCACCCCCTTAGTTAGGGAAAAATAATAAATAAAAAAAAGGATTTATTTCCATTTTCCCATTAGGGTTAGGGCTAAAGTTACAGTTAGGGTTGGGGCTAAAGTTAGAGTTAGGGTTGGGGATAAAGCTAGGTTTAGGGTTGGGGCTAAAGTTAGGGTTAGGGTTGGGGCTAAATTTGGGGTTAGGGTTTGGGTTGGTACTAGGGTTAGGGTTGGGATTAGGGTTAGGTTTATGGTTAGGGTTATGGTTACTATTGGGATTAGGGTTAGAGGTGGGTTGGAGTTAGAATTGGGAGGGTTTCCACTGTTTAGACACATCAGATGCTCTCCAAATGCGACATGGTGTCCGATCTCAATTCCAGCCAATTTTGCATTGAAAGTCAAATGGTGCTCCTTCCCTTCCGAGCTCTGCCATGCACTCAAATAGTGGTTTACCTGCACATATGGGGTATCAGCATAGTCAGGACAAATTGTACAACAACTTTTGGGGTCCAATTTCTCCTGTTACCCTTGATAAAATAAAACAAACTGGATCTGAAGTAAAGTTTTTGTGAAAAAAAGTTAAATGTTCATTTTTTTTTAAACATTTCAAAAACTTCTGTGAAGCACCTGAAGGGTTAATAAACTTCTTGAATGTGGTTTTGAGCACCTTGAGGGGTGCAGTTTTTAGAATGGTGTCACGTTTGGGTATTTTCTATCATATAGACCCCTCAAAGTGACTTCAAATGAGATGTGGTCAATAAAAAAAATGGTGTTGTGAAAATGAGAAATCACTGTTTAACTTTTAACCCTTATTACTTCCTAACAAAAAAAAATTTGGTTTCAACATTGTGCTGATGTAAAGTAAACATTTGGGAAATGTTATTTATAAACTATTTTGTGTGACATATTTCTCTGTTTTAAGGGCATAAAAATTCAAAGTTGGAAAATTGCGAAAATTTTCATCAAATTTACGTTTTTTTCACAAATAATCGCAAGTCGTATCAAAGAAATTTTATGACTATCATGAAGTACATACAATATGTCACGAGAAAACATTGTCAGAATTACTGGGATCAATGGAAGCGTTCCAGAGTTATTACCTCATAAAGGGACAGTGGTCAGAATTGTAAAAATTGGCCTGGTCATTAACGTGCAAACCATCTTTGGGGTTAAAGTGGTTAATTTTGCCTTATATACAAGTCATCATACAAGAAAGATTGTTTCTTAACATTTTTTTCTGTGAACTCCAATTTCTCATCAATTTTTTATGTTTTATTGTCAGACCTTAAAGTGGAGTAAAAGTGCGACACTTGTTCTCAGCAGCCATCTGGGAGTCAGAGTTACTTGAGGAGGTCTTCCCCTTGCTGTTCTCCTTCCATTCAGCACTTTTTCCACATATTTCAACATTTTCACTGCCCCCAGACCTCTTTGTAGGGTCTGCCAGAAAAATGCTTGGATTTCCCATTGACTCCCATTATACTCATTACTCAAAACGAGCATGTGAGCATTAGAAATTGCTCGGTTCGAGTAACAAACATCCAAGCTTTTTACTGCTCACTCATCTCTAAATTTCACTCTTTGCAGTGCAAAGGATGAGAGCTGCTACTAATGTATTGCAGGAGGATTTAGCCACAGATTTGTGTCGGATTTTCAAGGGATTTGCAACTGGATTTTTTCCACCTGAACTCACTTTACACGGTGATCCTGCAAAGTTCATTCATATATCAGATATAACGTCGGAAGTCGAAGGCAGGCAGCACAAAACTACAAGAATATGCTTAAAAGCACAATGGAATAAACAACTTCATTTATTCTATGTCTGATGACAAATTCTTCCTGACTGAAAGAAGGAAGTTGAAAATGTATTGTTGTCTTGGAAAGAGGCAGAACAGGCAGGATCGTCACTGGTCCCATCCAATTAACTCTACTGATGGCATTCCAATTAATATGATTATTGTCAAATGTCTCTCCAAAAAGT
Organism: Dendrobates tinctorius; assembly: GCF_039654945.1. Classification (NCBI taxonomy): domain Eukaryota; kingdom Metazoa; phylum Chordata; class Amphibia; order Anura; family Dendrobatidae; genus Dendrobates; species Dendrobates tinctorius. The sequence goes on along the minus strand of NW_027361814.1, from coordinate 18,874,084 downwards.
CATAGATAAGTCAAAAAGTCCAACTGAGGTCAAACATTGTAGTGTCACCTAAACAGCATGAAGTTCACCTAAAGATATAACTCCCTAGATGAGTTTTTTATTTAGAGATGAATTATTTACGCATTGTGATTGCATCTAATGAAAGTAGCCCTTGAACCCCTTGGGATCAGGCTACACTGCTGGGTTTCTCTGGAGGGGTGGAGGGATTTGTTTTTATGACATTCACTAGCAGGGTTATTACTGTTTAAAAGGAACTTGTCAGTAGGATCAACCCTCCTAAGCTGTCTATATGGGCATGCAGGTCATAGAAAGCTGAATAAAATGATATCTTGAGATCTGAGATCAGATGTTTTTATCCAGAGAAATCCACATTTTTCCTAATACGTAAATGAGATGTTAAGATCTACAGGCAGGACCTAGATCTCCCTGAGAATCGGATTCCAGAGATTATTTAAAATAAGAGATTTCACCAGAGTGAGAAATGTAATGACTGACAGTCCGTTCTCCAGATCTACACTGTTAACTCGTCTTTTCATTTAAAATAAGCTCCAGATGCAGATTCTTAGAGATTATTATTATTATTATTATTATTATTTATTATTTATTTATATAGCACCATTGATACCATGGTGCTGTACATGAGAAGGGATTACATACAAATAACAGATATCAATTACAGTAAGCAAACTTACAATGACAGACTGATACAGAGGGGAGAGGACCCTGCCCTTTCGGGCTTACGTGCTACAGGATGGTGGAGAAGGAGACAGTAGGTTGGTGGGTTGCAGCAATTCCGGTATTGGTCGTGGTGAGGAGGTAGTGGGGTCATTGCAGGCTGTAGGCTTTCTTGAAGAGGTGGGTTTTCAGGTTCCGTCTGAAGGATCCGAATGTGGTTGATAGTCGGACAAGTTGGGGCAAAGAATTCCAGAGGATGGGGGCTATTCAGGAGAAGTCTTGGAGGTGGTTGGGTGAGGAGCGAATAAGTGTGGAGAAGAGAAGGAGGTCTTGGGATGACCGAAGATTACGTGAGGGAAGGAATCGGGAGATTAGTTCAGAGACATATGGGGAGACAGGTAATAGATGGCCTTGTAGGTCAGTATTAGTAATTTGAGCTGGATACGCTGAGGGAATGGGAGCCAGTGAAGTGATTTGCAGAGGGGAGAAGCGGAAAAGTAGCGAGGAGAAAGATGAATTAGTCAGACACCAGAGTTAAGGATAGACTGGAGAGGTGCGAAGGTGTTAGTAGGGAGATCACAGAAAAGGATGTTGCAGTAGTCGAGGCCGGAGATGATGAGGGCATGCAAAAGCATTTTAGTAGATTGAGGGTTGAGGAAAGGATGGATTCTGGAAATACTTTTGAGCTGGAGGCGACAGGAAGTAGAACGAGCTTGGATGTACGGTTTGAAGGACAGGGCAGAGTCAAGGGTCACTCCGAGGCAGTGGACTTCCGGTACTGGGGAAAGCGTGATGTCATTAATTGTGATAGATAGGTCAGGTAAGGAAGATCTGTGAGATGGAGGAAAGATGATGAGTTCAGATTTGTCCACATTGAGCTTGAGGAAGCGAGAGGAGAAGAAGGGGGATATGTCTGATAGACACTCTGGGATTCTGGAGAGCAGAGAGGTGACGTCTGGGCCAGAGAGGTAGATCTGAGTGTCATCAGTATAAAGGTGGTACTGGAATCCATGGGACTTTATGAGTTGACCCAGGCCAAAGGTATAAATTGAGAAGAGTAGGGGTCTTAGAAAAGAGCCTTGGGGGACTCCAACAGAGAGAGGGTGGGATGAGGAGGTAGTGTGGGAGTGGGAGACACTGAATGTGCGGTTGGAGAGGTATGAGTAGATCCAGGATAGGGCGAGGTCTTTGATGCCAAAGGAGGAGAGGATCTGTAGTAGGAGGTAGTGGTCAACTATGTCAAATGCAGAGGACAGGTCTTGAAGCAGGAGTATAGAGTATAGTCCGTTTGCTTCGGCTGTAAGTAGGTCATTAGTAATTTTGGTCAGGGCTGTCTCAGTGGAATGATGGGGGCGGAAGCCATATTGTATATTGTCAAAGAGATAGATGAGAGGTGGGAGGAAAGTTCAGCGTGGACGTGCAGCTCCTGGAGTTTGGAAGCGAATGGTAGCAGTGATATTGGGCGATAGCTGGACATAGCGGTTGGGTCGAGGGTTGGCTTTTTAAGGATAGGAGTGATTGTGGTATGTTTGAAAGCAGAAGGGAAGGTACCGGACGTTAGTGATAGGTTGAAGAGGTGAGTTAGGGATGGGATAAGTGTGGTGGTGAGGTTGGGGAGGAGGTGGGATGGGGTCAAGTGCACAGGTTGTGATGTGCGATTTGGAGAAGAGACGATTAAGCTACCTTTCAGTGATGTTGGAGAGGGAGGATATGGGGTTTGGGCATTGGTCTGGTATACAAAGGGGTTGTGGTGGTTGAACAATGAAGACTTGCCTTGTTTGGTTGAACTTATTTTTGAAGTGTGTGGCAAAGTCCTCAGCAGAGATGAGGGAGGTTGGAGGGGGCAGTGGTGGGCGGACGAGGGAATTGAAAGTTTTGAATAACTGTTTTGGGTTGTAAGATAGGGAAGATATGAGGGCTGTGAAGTAGGCCTGTTTAGCAGATTTGAAAGCGAGTGTTGCCTGTTTGAATGCAGTGAAGTCGTCTCATGAATTTGTTTTCTTCCAAGTGAAGAGATCCATGTCTGACCCATAGATCATAGAATCATAGAATCGTAGAGTTGGAAGGGACCTCCTGGGCCATCTGGTCCAACCCCCTGCTCAAAGCAGGATTCACTAAATCATCCCAGTCAGATGTCTGTCCAGCCTCTGTTTGAAGACTTCCATTGAAGGAGGACTCACCACTTCTCGTGGCAGCTTGTTCCACTCATTGATCACTCTGTCAAAAAGTTTTTTCTAATATCTAATCTGTGTCTCCTCCCATTCAATTTCATCCCATTGCTTCTAGTCTTTCCTTGTACAATTGAGAATAAAGATGATCCTTCTACAATGTGACAGCCCTTTAGATATTTGTAGACAGCTATTAAGTCTCATCTCAGTCTTCTCTTTTGCAAACTAAACAATCCCAAATCCGGCAACCTTTCCTCATAAGACAGGATTTGCAGACCGGTCACCATTCTGGTTGCTCTTTTCTGAACTTGCTCCAGTTTGTTGATGTCTTTTTTAAAATGTGGTGCCCAAAACTGGACACAATATTCCAGATGAGGTCTGACCAAAGAGGAGTAGAGGGAAATAATGACTTCACGTGCTCTAGACTGTATGCTTCTGTTAATACATCCTAGAATTGCATTTGCCTTTTTTGCTGCTGCATCACACTGTTGACTCATATTCAGTCTGTGATCTATTAGTATACCCAAGTCTTTTTCACATGTGCTGTTGCTTAGCCCTATTCCTCCCATTCTGTATATGCTTATTTCATTTTTATTGCCCAGATGTAGTACTTTGCATTTTTCCCTGTTAAAACCCATTCTGTTAGTTGCTGCCCACTTCTCCAGTTTATTTATATCTTTTTGAATCCTCTCTCTCTCTTCTCTAGTATTAGCTATCCCTCCTAGCTTTGTGTCATCAGCAAATTTAATCAGTTTACCCTCAATTCCTTCATCTAAATCGTTGATAAAGATGTTGAACAATACAGGGCCCAGGACAGAGCCCTGTGGTACCCCACTTGAGACATTCTTCCAACTGGATGTGCAGCCATTTACGACCACTCTTTGGGTCCGATCACTAAGCCAGTTGTGAATCCACCTAAGGCCGGTTTCACATTAGCGCTTTTTCAGCACGCGCACGGCCGGGGGTAGCTCCGCCCCCGAGCCGGCTCTCTGCCCAGCGTGCCCGCCCCTTGCTTGTAGCGCCGCCTACTAGCGGACAGCGGCGCCTGCGATCGGCGCACCCTATCTTTAGCATAGGGTGCGCAGATCGTGCGCAGGCCGTGCGCTAGTTGCGCTTTGACCTGCGCTGCGCACTTTTGACGGTGCGCCGTGCGCGCCAAAATCCGAAAAGTTTGATTTTGGCGCGCACGGCGCACCGTCAAAAGTGCGCAGCGCAGGTCAAAGCGCAACTAGCGCACGGCCTGCGCACGATCTGCGCACCCTATGCTAAAGATAGGGTGCGCCGATCGCAGGCGCCGCTGTCCGCTAGTAGGCGGCGCTACAAGCAAGGGGCGGGCACGCTGGGCAGAGAGCCGGCTCGGGGGCGGAGCTACCCCCGGCCGTGCGCGCGCTGAAAAAGCGCTAATGTGAAACCGGCCTAACAGTTGCCTTGTCCATTCCATACTTAGTCATTTTTTCAATAAGGATTGTATGAGATACTTTGTCAAATGCTTTGCTGAAGTCAAGAAATACTATATCTACAGCATTTCCTTGATCCACCCAATCAGTGATTCCGTCATAGAAGGAAATTAAGTTAGTCTGACATGACTTATTAGTTACAAACCCATGCTGACTCTGTTTAATCACTTCATTCTTATCCAGGTACTGACATACATGTTGTTTAATAATTTGTTCAAAGATCTTTCCTGGTATAGAAGTCAGACTCACCGGCCTATAGTTGCCTGGGTCCACCTTCTTCCCCTTTTTGAAGATAGGAACAACATTTGCACTTCTCCAGTCTTCTGGGACTTCTCCTGTTCTCCAAGAATTTTCAAAGATTATGGAGAGGGGTTCAAAAATTTCTTCTGCTATCTCTTTCAGTACTCTGGGGTGTAATTCATCTGGACCTGGAGACTTGAATTAATTTAGGTTAGCTAAGTGTTTCCTCGCTATCTTTCTGTTTATAGATATCCTGGATTCTTCTATTCCCTTAATAGGACAGTGAAGAACAGTTGATGTTACATTTCCTTTCTGAGAGAAAACAGATGCAAAATAGGAATTTAAAAGTTCGGCCTTCTCAACATCCTGTCTTACCATTTCATCATTTTTATCCTGTAAAAATCCTATAGCATCTTTGACTTTTCTTTTACTTTTGACATATCCCCAAAATCCTTTATTATTGCTTTTGACATCTCTTGCAAGCCTCAATTCATTGTCAGCTTTAGATAATCTGATTTGTGCCCTGCAGGTTTCTACAGACAGCATGATATTCTTCTTTAGATATGCCTCCCTCTTTCCATTTTTTTCTTCTTTTTTAGCATGTGCTTAAGTTCTGTGTTCATCCATCCTAGCTTCCTTAAATGCTTCCTATTCTTCCCTCTTTTCGGAATTGTTAACAATTGTGCTTTGAGAATTTCATTTTTCAAGATTTCCCATCCTTCCTGGACATTTTTGTCTTTAAGGATATCCATCTATTGGATCCCTTCAATTCTCTTTCTGAATCCCTTAAAATTTGCCTTTCTGAAATCTAACCTTAACAGATAGTTTACATATTAGGAAAAATATGGATTTCTCAGGAATAAAACATATCAAAGTATCATTTTATTCAACTTTTTATGACCCGGATACCCATATAGATGGCTTAAGAGGGTTGTTCCTACTGACAGATGCCCTTTAAACAGTAATAACCATGTTTGTGAAAAAGTTAATGCTAGCATCACCATAGGTCTAGAATTATACAGGGGTTGAGTCTTCCCTGGTGGTCTGTGGGTCACTCACCTATCAACGCTCTCATGTTCTGCTTGGTGCTTTTGTCAGGAAACAAAGCAGGATATGCCCCACTGATCACAAAGATCATAGAGATCATTTTGACACCGTAATATGGTCCGTATATTTGTACCATCAGAGACACAATTGATTCTTTGAAGCAGTGCCAGGAATTATTGAAATGGGGTGGAGGAACTCCGACTCCTTCAACAAGTGGGCATACTGGAGTGGGGATCACCACTTAGTAGACATCTATGGGGGCAATATGATTAAGAAAGATTCTTCCATAACTATGCCATCCCTCCATCCCCCACTCCACTTAGAATATATCCTGCCTTGTTTCTGTTGATGTGTACTTATTTAAATATGTGTTAATAATTCATTAGAATATATATTGCTTTGACTGATGAAATCTGAACACATAACCAGAGGGCGATGAAAATAAGCAAATAAAGAAAATAAATACCAAACTGTCTGATGTAGTTTAGTGCGATCTCTGGAATCCTCTCTAGGGGACAATATCTTGGGATGTTTTATTATCACTGGAGCTGATAATTCAAAATAATCAAATTTATTTGCACTTAAATTTGTCTTATCCTGACTGCTTAGGCGTGACTCAGTAATATACTCACCCGAAACAGTGCAAGAACAAATATAACATGAAAACCAACAGTAACACGCATTTCTAAATCCAGGTGAAAAACAAACGTCCTAATTCAAATTCATGACTAACTATCCCCTCTTTGAATTCTTTAGTTTTACCTATTCTATAGGAATTAAGACTGTACAGTATATAGCAGCTAGGTGATTTATTGTTAATTAGAAAGTCTGAGCAGTTGTAGAAAAGCTGAAGTTTTGGCACTTTGCTGGTCCAGAGCATTCAGGCAGTGTTAACACAATACCAAAGAAGTTAGAAATTGGCAATGATATTTGAGAAGAAATTGTTGCTGCCCATCTATCTCAGAAGGGGTAAAAAGGTATTTCAGATCAATGTGGATTAATTCTACAATGAGAAAGATTATTCATAAGTGGCAAACTAGTCAATAAAACAGTTGACATTTTTCCTAAGAGTAGACATCCCAGCAAATTTTCCCCATGGTCAAACCATGCAAATCTCAGATAAATAACAAAAACCCAAAGAGCTACAGCCCAGAACCTAAAGGACTCATCATGCTAAATGTTCAAGTTCATCACAGTACAGTACAATAATATCAAAGTAGAGATGTTTGGCCATAACAACCTGCAGCACCATTGGCAAAAATTAATCACAGCATATCAGCACAAACACCTAATACTGTCAAGCACGGTGGTGAGGGATAATGATTTGGGCTTAATTTGCAGCCATAGGATCTGGACCCTTTCAGTATTTGTGCTAACCTTGATTTCCTCTGTATACCAATGTTTTCTAGAGTGAAATGTGAGGCCATTTAACCAAAAGCTAAAGCTTGAATGAAAAGGCAATAATCCCCAGTACACCAGCAGTGGTCCAATTATCCCAGTGCTGCTCCAGGTGATTGACAGGTCTCTCCCTATGTACACATAGCAGCGGTTTTGAGAACGGGAGCTCGGTGCAGTGTGTGAGGAAGGCTGCACTAACAAACACCTGTATATCATGCCCCCAACACATTAACTTAAAGATTACCCCTATAACATATCCATAAATACAGCTCAAATAAGTTTGGAGGGAATTAACTAACACAGAAATCTGGGCATTTATTTGGTTTTTAATCTGTCCACTTTAGGTAGAAAAGCCCCAACATAGTGGTAGTGAATTATGAGTGATTGTACTTAATTGGATTATCCCATGTATTATGAGGTTTGTCTGGCATTTGGCTTTCAGAGTTTGATAAAGAGGAACAGTTGATGGACTTTATCAATCAGTTGGTGTATTGGAGCGGATTCAATATTCTTCACTTGGAGTTGAAAAGCTTGGGTGCAGAAAATGACAGAGTTTTTTGGTTGACTTACATCCAAGAATGGGGCCCAGAGTGAAACTGTTTTAATATTAAAGAAGATGTCTTGATTACAAATGTCTCATTATTTCTCTCAAGGTATAAAGGGATTGATTATTGGTACAAGTTATCCATAATTGCGACAATGACTAATAAGCAGTCAAACATCTCCCACGATTGTCAGAGTTACTGAAGGGATTTTTGCCAACTTTGCAAGCTATCACATTTTAAAAGGATTGGTGATAACTTGCTGATCGGGGGTTCACCTCTGGGACTGCCAATGGTCCAGAGAACAAGGCTCAGAAGAAGCCCAAGCATTGAGACCCCTAGCAATCATAAAGTTACTCCCTGTCATGGATAGGCAATTGCTTCCTAACTTAGTACAACCCATTTAAGTTTACACCAAAATGTGATTTCTTTAGATTAGTTTTCTTGAATTTTGATTGGAAGCCAGGAGATATCTTCTTTCTGCCCCGTTCAGGTAGTAAAGACCAAATGGATATAATATTGAAATTTACTTGGTGCTTCCAATAAATGTTTGCAAAAACCGAAAGAACAATGGAAGCTGAAATACCATAATTATGGTATTTGAGCTTCCATTGTTCTTCACGTTCAGGTAGTGTAGACACTGTTCTTTTATCCTTGACCTTGAAAACTCTGCTTCCTGTTGTATCCCTAGGAACATGCAATGCCTTTGTATCATTTTGCTTTCTTTTCCTTCCTTGTGTCCTACTAACTTTTTGGACCAGTCTATTGACAACCCAAGGATATTTGCAAACTAGAGGCCATTGCCCATGAGGCATGGACTAAGATTCCTCGGGAACGCTGCCAAAGACTGGTGTCTAGCAATGCATCATGTTTGCATCAGGTCATAACAAAGTGCTCTACTAAATACCAAAGGCAAGAAGGGAATGAATAATTTTGAGACTGCAGTAGTCAGTAAAAGTGTACTTTTGTGTTAACTATGTAGAAGCTACGTCTTATATTAGTTCTGTTGAGGGACTTCAATTATTCTTGTTCGGTTGTTTTATTGCAAACAGCAGAAAGTTTGCAAGTTTTACTAATGCACCAAATTTGCAATGGGAGCTGAATAATTTTGATTGCAACTGTATAAAAAAAAATAAAACACAGCTAAACTAAAGGAACAATCCTACCTTAATGCATATATAATAAGACAATTGTTATAATCGGTCTGCTTTTATAATTTCCAAAACAAAAATTGCCGACAGCTTCAATAACTCTAGGTATGTCAAACTTGGTTACATAGTGCAGCATCAAAAATACATCTCTTGGAAAGCTACGGAAGTATTTTTAAAAAATCAGATGGGAAGTCGTAATAATATTATTGTCTACTGTGATATACTAAATTAGGGTGTCAATATGTAAGTCACTGGTGAAATAAGAGGTAAAGATTCTGTGTCACAGACTTTAGGAAGGATGTACATACCATTGACAAAGCCGTTTTTGCATTTCTTTTGTTGTAAGGAGACTAAGCCCACACATACATTCAAAATAACGGTCCCAGGTTTACCGCAAGTGAGAACACCACAGCATCTGATTTATCGTACTCCTGCACCGATTAGAAGCTTTCCTGCATTAAGGATCCCAGCAGTTCACTGTGAACCACTCCCCTTTCCTGTATATTCTGGGCTCTGGCCAGCACTCATTGCCAGAGATGGCTTCATTGCTACATAGTTTAGGAGCTGGTGGTTTGTTGTTGTTTGAGAATGCATTTGGTGGATTTATCTGAGACTGTTGCAAGGGTTTGGTTATGTACTAATTCTCTCCTTCTACTACTTTGGTTTTCCCCATACTCCACTTCCTGATGTTTACCTCTGTTGCTTGTGTGTGTATATTTGTATGATTGGTGTTTTCCTTTACCCCTGTTGGTATTGTTAGACTTGTTAGTCTAGTTGATGTATCGCCATACACTACTTTTCCCCTCTTCCCTGGGTTGGGGAAGGGAACAGTCTGAGGGCAGATTCAGGAGTTTAAGAGTCTACACCATCAGAAGTAATCCAGAGAACAGGACGAGCTAGGGTGCCCCTAGTGTTAGAGACAGAGAAGGAACCCCTGTTTCCATGATAGCCGACAACAGAATTGTGACAATAACTGTTTGAGGAACACTCTCATGACCACCATAATCTTGCTGAAGTAGTTATTTTATGACCTTATGATCACGTGCAGATGTGTCCTACCTCAACTTTCTTCTAAGTCTCCTTTCCCACCACTGCTTTATTAATTTGGTTTAAAGGGGTTATCCATTACTAACACAACCCCTTCTTGAACTAAATGTTTGGCCCCCATAAAATAATAAAGTGTACAGTGGGTACGGAAAGTATTCAGACCCCTTTACATTTTTCATTCATTGCAGCCATTTGGTAAATTCAAAAAAGTTCATTTTTTTTCTCGTTAATGTGCACTCTGCACCCCATCTTGACTGAAAAAAAACAGAAATGTAGAAATGTTTTCAAATTTATTAAAAAAGAAAACCAGAAATATCACATGGTCATAAGTATTCAGACCCTTTTCTCAGACACTTATAGTTAAGTCATATGCTGTCCATTTCCTTGTGATCCTCCTTGAGATGGTTCTACTCCTTCATTGGAGTCCAGCTGTGTTTACATAAACTTGATTTGTAAAGGCGCACACCTGTCTATATAAGACCTCACAGCGCATGTCAGACCAAATGAGAATCATGAGGTCAAAGGAACTGGCCAAGGAGCTCAGAGACAGAATTGTGGCAAGGCACACATCTGGCCAAGGTTACAAAAGAATTTTTGCAGTACTTAAAGTTCCTAAGAGCACAGTGGCCTCCATAATCCTTAAATGGAAGAAGTTTGTGATCACCAGAAGTCTTCCAAGACCTGGCCGTCCAGGCAAACTGAGCAATCATGGGAGAAGAGTCATGGTGAGAGAGATAAAGAAGAACCCCAAGATCACTGTGGCTGAGCTCCACAGATGTAGTAGGGAGATGGGAGTAAGTTCTAGAAGGTCAACTATCACTGCAGACCTCCACCAGTTGGGCCTTTATGGCAGAGTGGCCCGACGGAAGCCTCTCCTCAGTGCAAGGCATATGAAAGCACACATACAGTTTGCTAAAAATAACACATGAAAGACTCCCAGACTATGAGAAATAAGATTCTCTGGTCTGATGAGATGAAGATAGACCTTCTTGTTGATAATTTTTAGCGGTATGTGTGGATAAAACCAGGCACTGCTCATCACCTGCCCAATACAATCCAAAAAAAGTGAAACATGGTGGTTGCAGCACCATGCTATGGGGGTGTTTTTCAGCTGCAGAGACAGAACGACTGGCTGCAATTGAAGGAGACATGAATGCAGCTAAGTACAGAGATATCCTGGATGAAATAAAAAATCGGAATAAATTCTGAGGTTATAACAATTTATTTATTTAACATACACATAGGGGTAAAATGCTCGTTTAGAAAACAAAACCTCAGTGTAAAACATATGAAATAATCAGCAAAAAATATAAATGGATATAGCGCTATATCTCTAAATGAAAAAAGGGTCAATTTAGAGATATAGCGCTATATCCATTTATATTTTTTGCTGATTATTTCATATGTTTTACACTGAGGTTTTGTTTTCTAAACGAGCATTTTACCCCTATGTGTATGTTAAATAAATAAATTGTTATAACCTCAGAATTTATTCCGATTTTTTATTTTGGACTTTTTCCAGTTGAATCTCCAACAGCATATTTTTAATCTTTAATTTTAAATATTTTGGTTTTTTACGGAATTATTTACTTCCTTGGTATATTGTGTGTATTGCTACTTAATAGTTTTTCATCTCAACTAATTCCTTATTAAGGTGAAGGGTTTTGTGTGCGCGAATTTATTATTTTTATTTATTTCTTTATGATTATACTGACAAAATAGTGGTTTTTTGTTTAATTCTGCAGCACCATTTACTCTGAGCGCCACTGTAGATTCCTTTTGATTTATATCCTGGATGAAAACCTCTTCCAGAGTGCACCTTCCAACCATGCAATGACCATAACTACACAACTAGAATAGCAAAGGAGTGGGTTCAGAACAATTCTGTGACCATGCTGGATTGGCCCAGCCAGAGCCCTGACCTAAACCCAATTGAGAGACCCCTCTGGAGAGACCTGAAAATGGCTGTCCACCAATGTTCACCATCCAACCTAATGGAAATGGAGAGGATCTGCAAGGAAGAATGGCAGAGGATCCCCAAATCCAGGTGTGAAAAACTTGTTGCATCATTCCCAAGAAGACTCATGGCTGTACTAGCTCAAAAAGGAGCTTCTACTCAATACTGAGCAAAGGGTCTGATTACTTATGACCATGTGATATTGCAAAAAATTCTACATTTCTGTTTTTTTCAGTGAAGATGGGGTGCAGAGTGTACATTAATGAGAAAAAAATGAACTTTTTTGAATTTACTAAATGGCTGCAATTAAACAAAGAGTGAAAAATGTAAAGGGGTCTGAATACTTTCCATACCCACTGTACACTCACTTTCCATGCCAGCGCAGTTCCCGTGGTGTCAGTATTCGCATTTCCTGGGCGTTCGTGCGGTGTTGTGACATGTGATTCCAGTGCCCAATCAGCACTTCTGTCATTGTCTCTGTCTCTGTCTACATACGGATTGAACATGAAGAAGCTAACAGGGAAAAGCTGTAGCACAGACTTTATCCTTCATGCACAAGCCATACGTAGGTGGGGACAGTGATGCCAGCACTGATTGGGTGCTGGGGTCTTGTGCCACGACACCGCACGGGAGCCCCAGGCAGAGAGAGTGCAGACACCGCAGAAATGGCGCCGGCACAGGAGGCCTTTTTATTTATCGGGGGCCAAACATTTAGTTCAAGAAGGGGTTGTCCTAGTAGTGGACAACCCCTTTAAAGCAATTCACAAAAAGTTTAGTAATCAAAAAGAGGTTTATAGCCTTAACTTTCTGCTTGCGTAGAAAAATACCATTGTCAGTGAATGTCTACTTGTTAATCAGAATTGAAGAAAAAATATTTGTGGAGCAATACCCATAATTACTATTTCCATATGAGGGGGGAAAAAACTCTCTTCGGTATATTTTTCAACCCATTCAGCCTCTTTATGCCCATTTCTTCAATTTTGGACTGTTCTCTTCCTATGGGCAGGCAGCAGCCTGTAGGATTTGACCAGTAGTTTTCAAGGAGTGCTTTGCAGTAATCTCCTGCTAACTCTTGTCTCTAACTCTTAATTGTCCCTCAAAGATCCCACCAGGGACAGTCACAGACAGAAGAGTGCCCCTGAGCAAGTATATTGGCCCTTTGCAAACCAAAAGCTCATCATAATTCAAAATTCCACATACTTTGGAGTTGGAAGTGGGCTCCCTCACTTGTTGGGCCCCTGTGCAACTTCACGGGTTTCACTAATGTTATGTCTTCCTCTTTATCCTATCAATATCTTATATATTTGCCTTCTATCTATCTACATCTACAGTATGTCTATGTCTGCTGTCTCTTGCACCCGGTGTTATATCAACTTCACATGCATAGTTCTCCTCTCATTAGGACAAAGTTTTGGCCTCTTCACTACCAGATAACCATGAAGCATGAGCAAGGAATCTACTGAGCATGTGCGTCCATCACTGAAGGTGGACCTACGGTTCAGACACAGGGGAATCAGTATAGGCACAATTACAGCTGAAAATGTAATGTACTTACAGAAGCAAACTTTTTTAATTGATCTATATCAAAAATTCACTTCTTTTTGGATACTCTGTTCAGCTTTGAAAAATTCTTTAGGTGATGCAAGCTCTTTACTGATGGCGACATCTTTAATGCAATTAATTCATAAACCAACTTGTAATACTACATTTCATTTCACATGACGTAGCTGCTGCATGGGGAATGTGTAATCCACCAACTTTGACATCTCAAAAGGGAAGAGTGGGCCTGAAAGGGTAATACCCAACACCTACCCTTCCCTGGATAAGTCTATGTGATAGCAAAGTTCTGTACAAGACAGAGGAAGTACATTTTTATATCTATTAACCCCTTCGCACCCGAGCCTGTTTTTGCCTTCGTGACCGGGCCAATTTTTTCAATTCTGACCAGTGTCAATTTATGAGGTCATAACTCTAGAACGCTTCAACGGATCCTACTGATTCTGACATTGTTTTCTCATGACATATTGTACTTCATGATGGTGGTAAAATTTTTTAGATATGATCTGCACTTATTTGTTAAAAAAAATCAAAATTTGGCAAAAATTTAGAAAATTTTGCAATTTTCAAACTTTTAATTTTTATGCCCTTAAATCAGAGAGTGATATCGCACAAAATAGTTAATAAATAACATTTCCCACATGTCTACTTTACATCTGCACAATTTTGGAAACATAATTTTTTTTTTTTAGGAAGTTATAAGGGTTAAAAGTTGACCAGCGATTTCTCATTTTTACAACAAAATTTGCAACACCATTTTTTTTAGGGACCACCTCACATTTGAAGTGAGTTTGGGGGGTCAATATGACAGAAAATACCCAAAATTGACACCATTCTAAAAACTGCACCTCTCAATGTACTCAAAACCACATTCAAGAAGTTTATTAACCCTTCAGGTGCTTCACATGAATGAATGGAATATGGAAGGAAAAAATAAACATTTAACTTTTTTTCACAAACATTTTACTTCAAAACCATTTTTTTTATTTTCAAAAGTGTAAAAAGAGAAAATGAACCACTAAATTTTTTGTGCAATTTCTCCCGAATACGCCAATACCCCGTATGTGGGGCTAAACCACTGTTTGAGCACACGGCAGAGCTCAGAACGGAAGGAGTGCCGTTTGACTTTTTCAATGCAGAATTGGCTGGAATTGAGATCGGATGCCATGTCGCATTTGGAGAGCCCCTGATGTACCTAAACAGTGGAAACCCCCCACAAGTGACCCCATTTTGGAAATTAGACCCCCCCAAGGGACTTATCTAGATGTGTGGTGAGCACTTTGAACCCCCAAGTGTTTCACTAAAGTTTATAATGTAGAGCCGTGAAAATAAAAAAAAATCATTTTTTTTCCACAAAAATGATCTTTTAGCCCCCAATTTTTATTTTCACAAGGGTAACAGGAGAAATTGGACCCTAAGAGTTGTTGTCCAATTTGTCCTGAGTACGCTGGTACGCCATATGTTGGAGAAAACTACTGTTTGGGCACACGGTGGGGCTCGGAAGGGAAGTAGTGACGTTCTGAAATGCAGACTTTGATGGAATGGTCTGCGGGTGTCATGTCGCGTTTGCAGAGCCCCTGATGTACCTAAACAGTGGCAACCCCCCACAAGTGACCCCATTTTGGAAACTAGACCCCCCAAGGAACTTATATAGATGTGTGGTGAGCACTTTGAACCCCCAAGTGTTTCAGTAAAGTTTATAATGTAGAGGCGTGAAAATAAAAAAATCATTTTTTTTCCACAAAAATGATCTTTTAGCCCCCAATTTTTATTTTCACAAGGGTAACAGGAGAAATTGGACCATAAGAGTTGTTGTCCAATTTGTCCTGAGTATGCTGGTATGCCATATGTTGGAGAAAACTACTGTTTGGGCACACGGTGGGGCTCGGAAGGGAAGTAGTGACGTTCTGAAATGCAGACTTTGATGGAATGGTCTGTGGGTGTCATGTCGCGTTTTCAGAGCCCCTGATGTACCTAAACAGTGGTAACCCCACACAAGTGACCCAATTTTGGAAACTAGACCCCCCAAGGAACTTATCTAGATGTGTGGTGAGCACTTTGAACCCCCAAGTGTTTCAGTAAAGTTTATAATGTAGAGGCGTGAAAATAAAAAAATCATTTTTTTTTCCACAAAAATGATCTTTTAGCCCCCAATTTTTATTTTCACAAGGGTAACAGGAGAAATTGGACCCTAAGAGTTGTTGTCCAATTTGTCCTGAGTACGCTGGTATGCCATATGTTGGAGAAAACTACTGTTTGGGCACACGGTGGGGCTCGGAAGGGAAGTAGTGACATTCTGAAATGCAGACTTTGATGGAATGGTCTGTGGGTGTCATGTCGCGTTTGCAGAGCCCCTGATGTACCTAAACAGTGGAAACCCCACACAAGTGACCCCATTTTGGAAACTAGACCCCCCAAGGAACTTATCTAGATGTGTGGTGAGCACTTTGAACCCCCAAGTGTTTCAGTAAAGTTTATAATGTAGAGGCGTGAAAATAAAAAAATCATTTTTTTTCCACAAAAATGATCTTTTAGCCCCCAATTTTTATTTTCACAAGGGTAACAGGAGAAATTGGACCCTAAGAGTTGTTGTCCAATTTGTCCTGAGTACGCTGGTATGCCATATGTTGGAGAAAACTACTGTTTGGGCACACGGTGGGGCTCGGAAGGGAAGTAGTGACGTTCTGAAATGCAGACTTTGATGGAATGGTCTGTGGGTGTCATGTCGCGTTTGCAGAGCCCCTGATGTACCTAAACAGTGGAAACCCCACACAAGTGACCCCATTTTGGAAACTAGACCCCCCAAGGAACTTATATAGATGTGTGGTGAGCACTTTGAACCCCCAAGTGTTTCAGTAAAGTTTATAATGTAGAGGCGTGAAAATAAAAAAATCATTTTTTTTCCACAAAAATGATCTTTTAGCCCCCAATTTTTATTTTCACAAGGGTAACGGGAGAAATTGGACCATAAGAGTTGTTGTCCAATTTGTCCTGAGTCCTGAGTACGCTGGTACCCCATATGTGGGAGAAAACTACTGTTTGGGCACACGGTGGGGCTCGGAAGGGAAGTATTGACGTTCTGAAATGCAGACTTTGATGGAATGGTCTGCGGGTGTCATGTCGCGTTTGCAGAGCCCCTGATGTACCTAAACAGTGGCAACCCCCCACAAGTGACCCCATTTTGGAAACTAGACCCCCCAAGGAACTTATATAGATGTGTGGTGAGCACTTTGAACCCCCAAGTGTTTCAGTAAAGTTTATAATGTAGAGGCGTGAAAATAAAAAAATCATTTTTTTTCCACAAAAATGATCTTTTAGCCCCCAATTTTTATTTTCACAAGGGTAACAGGAGAAATTGGACCATAAGAGTTGTTGTCCAATTTGTCCTGAGTATGCTGGTACGCCATATGTTGGAGAAAACTACTGTTTGGGCACACGGTGGGGCTCGGAAGGGAAGTAGTGACGTTCTGAAATGCAGACTTTGATGGAATGGTCTGTGGGTGTCATGTCGCGTTTGCAGAGCCCCTGATGTACCTAAACAGTGGAAACCCCACACAAGTGACCCCATTTTGGAAACTAGACCCCCCAAGGAACTTATCTAGATGTGTGGTGAGCACTTTGAACCCCCAAGTGTTTCAGTAAAGTTTATAATGTAGAGGCGTGAAAATAAAAAAATCATTTTTTTTCCACAAAAATGATCTTTTAGCCCCCAATTTTTATTTTCACAAGGGTAACGGGAGAAATTGGACCCTAAGAGTTGTTGTCCAATTTGTCCTGAGTCCTGAGTACGCTGGTACCCCATATGTGGGAGAAAACTCCTGTTTGGGCACACGGTGGGGCTCGGAAGGGAAGTAGTGACGTTCTGAAATGCAGACTTTGATGGAATGGTCTGCGGGCGTCATATTGCATTTACAGAGCCCCTGATGTACCTAAACAGTGGAAACCCCCAATTCTAATTCCAACCCTAACCCCAACACACCCCTAACCCTAATCTCAGCCCTAACCATAACTCTAACCACAAACCTAACACCAACACACCCATAACCTTAATCCCAGCCCTAGCCCTAGCCCTAGCCCTAACCCTAGCCCTAACCCTAGCCCTAGCCCTAACCCTAACCCTAACCCTAACCCTAACCCTAGCCCTAGCCCTAGCCCTAACCCTAGCATTTTTTTTTTTTTTACTTTTTTTTTTTTTTGTCACAAGTTCGCTGCCCTGCGATCTGACTCATAGTAACGCCACTTCACCTCTGATCATCTGTCAGTGTGAGATCAGAGGAGAAGCAGCGTTACTATGTGACAAGATCGCTGCCTGGCACATAATAACGCGACTTCTCCTCTGATCTCACAATGACAGATGATCAGAGGTGAAGCAGCGTTACTGTGTGACAAGATCGCTGCCTGGCACAGCTGTGCCAGGCAGCGATCAGCTGTGCCAGGCAGCGATCTAGTCACACAACGCTGCTTCACCTCTGATCAGCTGTCAGTGTTAGATCAGAGGGAGAAGCCGCGTTACAATGAGGGAGATCGCCGGGAAACAAGCAGCTTTCCCAGCGATCGCTCCCATTGGCTGCTGTGACGCTGACGTCATCGGGACCTGAACCAATCAGGTCTCGATGACGTCGGGGGTCCCAGCATGCATTGCGCACCGGGATCCCCGCATTGTAAGGTATGTGGGGGTCCCGGGGGGCACAAAACCGCCGACAGTAGATAAACGTTGGCGCTGCACAAAGCCCAGCAAGCGCCAACGTTTATCTACTGTGGGCGGTCGTGAAGAGGTTAATAGTCCTCTTTTTCTATTTGTATTTTTTTTTTTTACATATTGTACTAAGGTACGTGACGTTTATACAGAATGTTATTGCTATGGGCTATTTTGTACTATGAGTTAGATCAACTCTTTATGTATGCCATTGTCCTCATAGAGCTCGCTAATCGTTGCTTTTGGCAAAACTTTAACACATGATATACAAAAGTCAGCACATTGTCTAATCCAGTTTATTACACAATATTCCTATAGTTACTTAAAAATGATTAACCAGTACTCACTATCAAAGAAGGGGCGCAGATATTTGTTGTATCCCTTCATAAGCTTCTGGATGGTAGGGGGAAGGATTTCTCCCTCCTTTCCTTCTGCATTAACGGTAGGAAGATAGCTGACACGGGTAGAAACAAATAATGAATATATTTAATTTACTACTTAGAACAAAATTGACTAATGAAGCAAATTTTGCATTTAATAGGTTAAGTTTAGAAAAGCCATTTTCATATAGTCCATTCTGTATCAACGGAGAGGGATCTTTGTTCAGAGCTTTCATCTTTTGGCCAAAATGGGAATTGAAGAGGAATACAAAAGAATCAATATATGCTGGACATGCAATTAATAATCTTTATGTCATCATACTCATAGTAAATATACAGTATACAACAGGAGAAATAAGTGGGTCTAATGCTACTATCTACCAGGATGGTGAAGATGCAATGAGGGTGGACATTTCAACAACACACTGATCCCAAACACACAGCCAAGGAAACTCAATTGGTGTCAGAGAAAGAAAATAAAGTTGCTAGAATGGCCGAGCCAATAACCAGACCAGAATCCAATAGAAAATGTAAAAAGGAATAATGCTCAGAGTTCAGAGAAGGAGCCCACAGGACCTTCATGATTTGAAGAGTATTTGTGTGGAAGAATCAGCCAAAATCACACCTGAGCAATGCCTGCGACTAGTTTCTCCATACAGGAGGCGTCTTGAAGCTGTCATCACCAACAAAGGTTTTTCTTCAAAGTATTAAATACATTTCAGTAAGCCTGTTCAATACTTTATTTCTGTGTCATATCTCATTATTACACATAACTTAATTTATTTACATCCATGGTTTGATTTTTTTGCCTGTGTGAATTGGATGGGTTGTTACCGACATCTGGTGAGAATTCCATGTCAATAGCACCTTAAGAAATAAATTGGGGACGTGTTCTATACTTATTTCACTTATCATATATTATCGTATATACTGTATATTTATATAATTTTTTTTTCTTGTTTGTGCCTAGGTAGTCTATGTCTTGCTGTTTTATCCACCAATGCTTTTTCTAATATATACAGTATACAGTATATTAGTATACTGTATATATTAGTATATAGTATATATTAGATTAGAAAAAGCAATGATGGATAAAAACAGCAAGACATAGACTACCTGGGCACCAAGAAGAAGGTAAAGCTTCGTATTTTCTACTGCAGACTTCAAAATGGGCTAAAACTATGTTCATATTCGTGAGAAAAGATGTCCTGATACACAGATTATCAGTAGATTCTTACTTGTAATTCTAAAAGCGACATTTGAGAATTTGTATTTAACTTGATGACCGAAACCTTAAAGGGTACGTGCACACGCTGCGGAATGCTCTGCAGATTTTTCTGCGCGGATTTAGCAAAATCCGCAGGTAAATCTGCAGGTCAGAAGACCTGCGGTTTATCTGCGGATTGGCCTGCGGTTTTCCCCTGCGGTTTATCACCTCTACTATGGAGCAGATGGCAAACCGCAGCGTAATCCGCAGAAAATAATTGACATGTCATTTCTTTCTGCGGATTTGAAACCGCAGCAAAACCGCGCGGAAAAATCTGCACCGTCTGCACTGCGGTTTTCGTTTTCCATAGGTTATAATGATACTGTACACCACAGCAAAAACTGCTGCGGATCCGCAGGACCAAAACCGCTGCGGATCCGCAGCAGAATCTGCAGCGTGTGCACACAGCCTTAGACTCCTGCCGACCTGCATCATATTCAAGCAGAAGACGCTGTGTCATTCCTGAAGTGTAGTCTTTGACGACTTTTGCAGCAGATTTTCTTTCTCGTAATTTCATATGTAAGTTAGTGGCGGCTTCCAAGCAGAAGCTGCCTAAATAAAGGTCAGGTCACTTCTTTTAGCCGCGTTATGGCTTTCGAAGTCTAAAACAGCTAAAAGATCTGAAAAAAGATGGAAGATATGTACAGCAAGTTGTTTTGATGTTGCAGTGCATATGTTCATTCTTTTTGCAATTTTTTTACCGCTTTTTGAGGCGAATTACAGCTGGGATTCGCCTGAAAAAGATGTTGTGTCAACATGCCCTAAAGGGTATAACCCATCTAAGACTGGTATATTTGTAAAGTGTGTGTAAAAACAGGCAACTTCGCAATTTACTTATTACTAAAATTTTGCCCTGTTCTCACGCAATTTATTAATTTATCCTTTACAGCTCATTGCCAAGGGAACCGATCACCGATGTAGTGGCTGAACATGTGCAGCACTTCCAAGCTCTTTCATAGTAAGCTTGTAAGCATTGCACTGAGGCTAGCCGGGAATGCTGTAATGCAATGCTAGCTGCTACTTGTGACCAGCTTCTATTTGACTATTCTTCCAGAGGCAAAGCTGCCTGATTGAGCAACATAGGGAGAGAAAAGTTCAGGCTAATGTTACAGAAATGCTGCTGGCCTGAGCTGTCAATCAATCAGAAGCCCCTCCCCCAGCAATCATCACGTCGGAAGATTGGGTAGCAGTGTGCTCCTCAAAGGTAAACATGGCATTAACCCTTTAAGACAAGAAAATACCATAAAATCAGTAAAGTAACACCATTCTGCCTGCAAAACACAAGATTTATAAGAACAAGCAGAAATTTACCTGCACACAGTTGATAGAAGTGCTGTAATGGCCAATTGACAACAATACATTTTAGCACTGTACGCGGGGCAGAGGCAGCAATATTTCCTGAAATGGCAAAAAAAAACACATCAGCATATGAAGCCTGATGCTGAATGAGAGAAACTGGGGTTCAAGGGGAGACTGCCTGACTCAGAATATCAAAGGTAGTAACGTCTATCCTTGTGCCTTAAGGAGACTCATAGGCCATGCTATGCTCTTCTGGGAAATTAAATATGAAAATTTTCTCTTCAGAGAGAATAGGACTTGTTATGTCCAATCGATGGCGCTAGAGTTCTAGTCCTCTTCCTTTCTGAACAGACAATTTGCATATTTAATTGCCCAAAGGAGAAATTGCATGGCCTATAGGTCTCCTTACACTGGCTTAGCACTCTCATACCCACATCAGAGGTCTCTCATCCAGCCAAAACAGATCTCTAATTTTGCTTTGAGGAGGAGCAAACACTATGAAACAGGTGTCTGAAAATAAAGTGACTGATATTTGGCATTAATTTTGTGTTACCTAATTTAGAAGAAACAGCAGCCAGGAGACTGATTCTCTGCTCCTCAGCATTAGGGTTCATACCCATATGCGAGAAAAAAAGATCCGATTTCCGGACGGAAAAAACAGATGAGCGGCATGCGATTTCTGTGCGATTTTTAAACGGAACATCCGTATGATATGCGTATGCAATCTGTATGCAATGCGACTTTAACATGAGCTTTTACATACAGCAGTTCTCTGTCCTTTACACATCGTTTTAAAACTGAATATTCTTCAAAATACACACACACACACACACATATATATATTTATTAGATAGATAGATTAAAAGCCGTCAAATGATCTGCCACGTACAGTATAATCATAGAGTGACAGGTTATAATAGAATAGATTAGATATATATATATATATATATATATATATATATATATCCTTTCTATATATATCTATATCTGTCTATCTATATATCTATATCTATCTCTGGCAAAAAATTAAGAGACCACCACATCAAAACCCTGTCATGGGCAGCCCATTCTCCAGACCTGAACACTATTAAAAACCTCTGGAATGTAATAAAGAGGAAGATGGATAGTCCCAAGCCATCAAACCAAGAAGAACTGCTTAAATTTTGGGGCCAGAAGCAGTGTGAAAGACTGGTGGCAAGCATGCCAAGACGCATGAAAGCTGTAATTAAAAATCACTGTTATTCCACAAAATATTGAATTCTGAACTCTTTCTGAGTTTAAACATTACTATTGTTGTTTCTAAATGATTATGAACTTGTTTTCTTTGCGTTATTTGAGGTCTGAAAGCACTGTTTTTTTTTATTTTAACCTTTTCTCTTTTTCAGAAATCCAAGAAGTATTGTTTCTCCCTGCTGAGAATGACATGCTAAGCATGCCGAGATGAGGAGACTTAAAGCCACAATGCTCCTCTGGGAATTATGCAAATTGTCTCTTCAGAGAGGAAGAGGACTAGAACTCTAGTGCCACCTATTGGAAGTAACAATCCTAAAAGTCAATGTCGACCCTTTAACGAGCCTTGTTACATGACTTAGGATAAAAGCCAAAACCTTGGCTTTTAGGATTGCTACTTCCAATAGGTGGCACTAGAGTTCCAGTCCTCTTCCTCTCTGAAGAGACAATTTGCATAATTCCCAGAGGAGCATTGCGGCTTTAAGTCTCCTCATCTCGGCATGCTTAGCATGTCATTCTCAGCAAGGAGAAACGATACTTCTTGGATATCGATCAGACGCCTCTCACACAGCCAAACCAGATCTCACACTTTGCACTGACGAGGGGCAGTACCCCGAAACACAGTGTCTGCAAACTGAGATTCTGGTTTTGGCTTTTATCCTAAGTCATGTAACAAGGTTCGTTAAAGGGTCGACATTGACTTTTAGGATTGCTACTTCCAATAGATGGCACTAGAGTTCTAGTCCTCTCCTTTTCAGAAAAAAATACAAAATTTATTGCTTGGAAATTCATAGACATACTGTCAGAAGTTTGTAGACTAAAAGAACAATTTACATTTTATTCAAAATTATACCTATTAGGCCGGGGTCACACTGGCGATTAAATCGGACGAATGCAATGCGATAAAAAATCGCATTGCATTCGTCCCAATGTTATTCTATGGGGCAGCTCCCATCATGCAATGGGGGCGAGAAAAAATTGGATTGCAAACGGACCCGATGTGTGAGTTGCGGTAAAATCGCACCAAAAGCCCAATTTTTTTTTTAAAATACAGTAATATCACAGTGACCGGTTAAATAAAGAAACGAATTAATAGATCTAGGCACATATATATATATATATATATATATATTTTTATACATGTCATAGAGACACATTTATATATATATTTCTAATTCATACAGTTCATCATAGCAGAATAGCCGCTGAAACATTAGCCGGCTTTTGTATAATCATTCTTCTGCCCGACATGAAATGACACATGGTTTACATATAGTTAACCATTTCATTTCATGGTTTTTTTTATGTCTATCACTATTAATTATATGAGGGTTTGTGGGTAAAATTTTGGAGTTGTAGGGGTTCATTTAAGGGGTTAATTCGCTGTATTAAATTGCTGGGACTCCCGGTGACGTCACTGAGGCTGCAGGGAGTCCCCGCAATTTAATACAGCGAATTAACCCCTTAAATGAACCCCTGCAACTCCAAAATTTTACCCACAAACCCTCATATAATTAATAGTGATAGACATAAAAAAAACCATGAAATGAAATGGTTAACTATATGTAAACCATGTGTCATTTCATGTCGGGCAGAAGAATGATTATACAAAAGCCGGCATATGTTTCAGCGGCTATTCTGCAATCATGAACTGTATGAATTAGAATAATATATATAAATGTGTCTCTATGACATGTATAAAATATATATATGTATTTAATGTGTCTAGATCTATTAATTCGTTTGTGTGCGGAAACCTGTCATTGGGCTCCATTATATGTCCATTTAGCTATCCTGCGAGAAAATCTCGCCAGACGGATGTCAAACGGATCCTTACATGCGATTAAAATCGCATCAATGAAGAAAAATCGCATCAAAAGCGGATCACTGGTTAAAATACTTTTGTGCGATTTCGGACCGTTAAAATGGAACCGATTTTTTATTCGTTGTGTGTGACTCCAGCCTAAAGAGAAAAATCAGACAAACTGAACATTTGGAAGTGGTCTCTCTCTCTCTCTCTCTATATATATATAATATATAATTACCAATAAACTCTGTCACACATTTCCGGCGCTTGTGTCGCTTCCACAGTGCACCGCGACCGGAAGCTGTGACAGAGCCAATCACCATATTGGAGCACCCAAGTTATGGGTATTCCGATATGGCGGCCGGGATTCATATCCCCGCCAAGCCGCGCGTGCACCAATTCATTGGCTTAGCCGCCCGCCGGCTGAGCCAATGAGCAGTGCCGTGCGGGATTCAAATCCCCCATCATTGCCGCTGCACGCTCATTAGCTGAGCCGCCCGCCGACTCAGCCGATGAGCGGTACGGGATTCAAATCCCCTGCCAAGGAGCGCTGCACCGCTCATTGGCTGAGTCACCCCTGGCTGCGTGACTTTGGCGGGGGATTCAAATCCCACACAGCACCGCTCATTGGCTCAAGTGGCAGGGCGGGGGATTTGAATATGTAAAAAATAGAGTTAAAATAAAAAATAGTTATATAATCACTTTCCGACGGCCCACGATCTCCACTCCACGCTCCACATGCCCGGCATCTTCCGGTCCCAGTAATGCCTTGCGCGAAACACTGCTGATGACATCTCGCTCTCGCGAGAGTGATGTCATCTCCGGCCCTTCATGCCAAGCATTACTGGGACCGGAAGATGCCGGGAGCATGGAGAGGAGATTGGGGGCCGTCGGAAGGTGAGAATATATCTATTTTTTATTTTAACAGAAAAGCAGCACACATGGAATTACAGGGGTCTCCAACTGGCAGGAGAGTGGACCCCATCTGCGGCGTGGGGCGGGGGAGAGAGAGAGAGACCAGGATAGGGGGGTGAGAGGACCATGCATACCAGGATTGGGGGTGAGGGGACCATGCATACCAGGATAGGGGGGTGAGAGGGCCATGCATACCAGGAATGGGGGGGTGAGGGGATCATGCATAACAGGATAGGAGGGGTGAGAGGACCATGCATACCAGGATAGGGAGATGAGAGGACCATGCATACCAGGATAGGGGGGTGACAGGACCATGCATACCAGGATAGAGGGGTGAGGGGTACCATGCATACAAGGATAGGGGGGTGAGAGGACCATGCATACCAGGATTGGGGGTGAAGGGACCGTGCATACCAGGATTGGGAGATGAGAGGACCATGCATACCAGGAATGGGGGGATGAGGGGACCATGCATACCAGGATAGGGGGGTGAGAGGACCATGCATACCATGATAGGGGGGTGAGAGGGCCATGCATGCATTCAAATCCTGCGTGGCACCGCTCAGCCAGCGGGGCGGGGAAATTGAATCCCACGCCGCTCATTGGCTGAGCACCAGGGGGGTTCAGCCAATGGACGGTGCCACGCGGCTTTGGCGGGGGATTCAAATCCCGCGCGGCACCGCTCATTGGCTCAGCCGGCGGGGGATTCAAATATAATATATATGTCACGTCGCTATCAGACTAGGGGCCTGCTGTTCCGGCTTCGGCCACTAGGGGGAGCCGGACTGGCACGTCGCTGCCAGACTCGGGGCCTGCTGGTCCGACTTCGGCCACTAGAAGGCGCCGGACTGACACATCGCCATCGGACTCGGGGACTGCTGTTCCTGCCTCGGCCTTCGAGGAATGGCGCCACTTCCTCGAAGGTACTAAACACAAGGTTACAGTGATCACAGATCACAAGAACCTGACTTACTTGGAGTCAGCTAAAAGACTGAATCCTAGGCAGGCTAGGTGGGCTTTGTTCTTCTCTTTGTGATCACGTTTCGTCCTGGGACTAAAATTGTAAGGGCTGATGCCCTCTCTCGAAGTTTCTGCCCCTCACAGGCTGAGGATTCGGAACCAGTTCCAATACTGGCCAATGGGATCGTTGTCTCGGCAGTGTCTCTGGACCTTCTGGAGGAGATCCGTAGGTCCTCAGAGCCAGCCCCGGACATGACATGACATGACTCTGAAGTCTCCTGGACTCAGAGGTGTGCAGACGTGCCTGTCTGCTCTCTGCCAGACTGTGGAGACAATAGGGCGCCTTGCTAGTGGCAGCCCATTGCAGCAGCTATTATTTTATTTTATTTTGTTTGTTACAGTCTTTTATACCTTTCCTGATGTCTTTTTGGACCTCTAATTTCAACCTTGGATCTATGCAACGTTTTCATCTCGTGGATTGCGACGTTCCTGCACGCTGGTCTGCTGTGGGATGGAAAATGCAGCACACCCCCACACTTTCTACTGCTGCCGGGCACACTGCATATGGTTTTTACCCGGATCCTCCACTACCACCCACAAGTCCCCTGCTGGCATGGCCACTTTGGGGTACGCAATATGGTCCATCTCAGCTAATACTACCGACGGATGTATGCTGCTGCCCACAGCCTGTGTCAGTGATACAGCCATATGTGCTTAGCGGAGAGCACCGTATACAGTATGCCACGGAGAGGTCTCCCGGGATGGATGGAATCACTGATCGGATGGTTGTCCCTAGGTCTGTCGCTAATCGAGTAGTGTATTCAAGGAGTCGTCTTCTGGAAATGCGCAGGACAAAGTCTTCTCCAGCAGTTGCAATACCACATGTTCCACGGGAAATGAGGAGACCTTTCAGAGGTTGCAGAGCAGGCAAGAAGACCAAGTCCTGGAGGAGAAGGTTTAAACCTGCAGTCCCATCCATCATCATGGGTAATGTACGATCGCTTGGTAACAAGTCGGATGAACTGCTGGCTCTGAGTAAGACCCGGAAGGAGTTCAGGGAATGCAGTCTCATGTGCTTTACAGAAACCTGGTTGCATGAGGACGTCCCGGATTCAAGTATATCGGTACCGGGGTTTCAAATGGTTCGGGCTGACAGGGACAGAGTGAAGTGCGGTAAGAAGAAGGGTGGAGGAGTGATACTGTACATTAACAACAGATGGTGTAATCAGGGGCATGTAACAGTAAAGGAGAGACATTGTTGCCCAAACATTGAACTATTAGCAGTGGGCCTCAGGCCTTACTATCTGCCTAGAGAATTCTCTCTTGTTATTGCAGTGGTGTCGTATATACCACCATCTGCAAATCCAGAGGCAGCTGGGGATGTACTGTCTGGGGTGATTGCCCGGCTTCAGACGAAACACCCTAACTCTCTAACTGTCATTTCTGGGGATTTTAATAGAGCCAAGATCTCATTACCAAAATTCTATCAATATGTCAAATGTTCTACAAGGGACAATTATATATTGGATCTCCTCTATGCCAGTGTTAAGGATGCTTACTCATCATCTGCATTGCCCCCCCTGGGGAAATCTGACCACAATCTCATACTATTGTCTCCAGCTTATCAACCAGTTGTCTGCAAACAACCAGCGACAATTAAACGGATAAGGAAATGGTCTCCGGCAGCTGAAAAGACTTTACAAGACTGCTTTGAATGCACAGACTGGGAGGTGTTATGTGCCAGGGAACCTAATGATGATGTTAATGAGGTTACCAGGAGAGTTACTGATTACATCAACTTTTGTACTGACAATATTGTACCTATTCATGAGGTTCGGTGTTTTGCAAACAATAAGCCTTGGATTACAAAAGAATTGAAACATCTACTAAACAGGAAAAAAAAAGCTTTTGAAAGGAAGGACAAGGAGGAAATGAAAATTGTTCAGAGAGACTTAAAGGGGAAAATTAGGATTGCCCGTGAAGCATTCAGAATTAAATTGGAAAATAAATTGTCACATAACAACTCCAGAGAAGTGTGGGCTGGAATGAAGCTTTTGACTGGGTTTAAGGCAAGGTCAGATCAGGGGGGTGGGGGGCTGATCATGGCTAATGAAATGAATGTTTTTTTCAACAGATTCAACAATAAATGTGCCATGTCAACAGAGGAGAGGGCCGGGGAGAGACGAGCAATATCAACTGGGGGGAGGAAGTCGGAGTCTTTCTTGATCTCCGAAAATGATGTGAGGGAACAGTTTAGTAAGCTGGTCATGGGTAAAGCAGCAGGGCCTGATGGTATCTGTCCACGTGTCCTCAGAGTGTGTGCGAATCAGTTGTGCACTGTCTTCCAGCACCTGTTTAACTGGAGCTTACAATCACAGAGAGTACCAGTTCTATGGAAGACTTCTTGCCTGGTGCCGGTTCCCAAGACTACCTTCCCGAGCTCCCATAATGACTATAGACCGGTGGCCTTAACATCGCATGTGATGAAGTCCTTGGAGAGAATTGTACTTGCCTACTTGTGTCCGAGGGTGTCTGCTTTTACGGACCCCCTTCAGTTTGCGTATCGGCAGAGTCTGGGGGTGGACGATGCTGTAGCGTATCTACTACAAACAGTACATTCCTTTTTGGACAATGATAGAACCACTGTGCGTGCCATGTTCTTCGATTTCTCCAGTGCATTCAACACCTTACAGCCACTATTATTACGTAAAAAGCTGGTTGAAATGGCGGTTGATGAGGGACTAGTGAATTGGATCATTGATTATCTGTCGGACAGGCCACAGTTTGTGAGGTTGGGGGCGGCCGTATCGGATAGTGTGCGGAGTAGTGTTGGAGCCCCTCAGGGAACGGTGCTGTCGCCATTCCTTTTTACGTTATACACAGCTGATTTTCAGTATAAATCAGACCTTTGTCACCTTCAGAAGTACTCTGATGACTCAGTGATAGTCGGAGGTATTGAGAGAGACCGGGGGGAGGAGGAATACAGAAGGGTGGTTTTGGACTTTGTTGACTGGTGCCAGGCTAACCATTTAGAACTCAACGTAAAGAAAACCAGGGAGCTGGTGTTGAGTTATGGAAGGTGCATGAAGGATTGCTTACCTATCACTATTGATGGTCAGGATGTGGAGATGGTGGAGAATTTCAAATATTTGGGGGTTCACCTGGACAGCAAGCTTGATTGGAGGTGCCATATGGAGAAGGTTTGCAAGAAAGGGATGAGTAGACTTTACTTCCTAAGGAAGTTAAGGTCGTTTAATGTGTGTAGCAAAATGCTTGAAATGTTCTACCAATCCATTGTGGCGAGTGCAATCTTTGATGCAATTATATGCTGGGGTAGTAGTGTGCGCACAGCTGACGCGAATAAGCTGAATAAACTTATCAAGAAGGCTAGTGCGGCGGTGGGTCTACAACTCAGGACTTTCGAGGAGGTATTAGAGGATAGAATTACTAAGAAATGCAAGGCTATAATGAGCAACAATACACACCCGCTCTATGAACTGTTTGCGAAGCAAAAGAGCACATTCAGCAAGCGTCTACTCCAACTAATGTGTAAAAAGGAAAGATATAGAAAATCGTTTGTTCCGACAGCTGTGGGGATGTTTAACAAATGTATAAGTGTAAAGCATCCCAAGACTAAATGAAGTTCAAAGTGTATGGGGGGGAATTGGTGAGTTACAAGTACCAGTCTATCCGCATCTGCTGTCCATATAGACTTATTTTGTAAAGTGTGTATTGTTCTTGTAATGTTCTTGATCTTTGTTCTGCTGCTGTAATACTGTAATTTCCTCCGGGATCAATAAAGTTTATCTAATCTAATCTAATCTAATCTAATGACACCCCCCAGAAATTGTTCGTTCCAGCCCCGTTTCATCTACAAGTTCTGAAGGAGTCGCATGACTCTGTCTTGGCAGGCCATCCTGGTGTCAATAATACAGCCAGACTAGTGACTAGGAATTTTTGGTGGCCGATGGTGGTTAAGGACTGTAAAGATTACGTACTAGCTTGCGAAACCTGTGCTCACGCCAAGTCCCCCCATAATCGGCCTGCCGGCTGGCTCCAGTCCTTGCCCGCCCCAGAGAGTCCATGGACCCACATCTCCATGGACTTCATTACTGACCTGCCGGCCTTAGAAGGGAAGACATGTATCTGGGTGGTGGTGGACAGGTTCAGTAAGCAGTGCCATTTCGTTCCCCTGTCTGGACTATCTAATTCAGAAACTTTGTGTAAGTTGTTCGTCATTCATGTAATACGACTGCATGGCGCTCCGGTGAATATCGTGCCCGACCGAGGTACCCAGTTCATTTCTAAATTCTGGAAGGCATTCTGCAAATGCATTGGCGTTGAATTATCCTTCTCCTCCGCTTACCACCCTGAGACCAATGGTCAAACTGAGCGCACCAACCAGGCCCTAGAGCAGTATCTCCACTGCTATGTCTCGGAACATCAGTCCGATTGGGTGGAACATCTTCCGTTAGCCGAATTCACCCTAAATAATCAATACTGAGAATCCATCGAAACCACCCCGTTCTTCTGCAATCATGGTTTGCACCCACGTTTTGGTTCATTTTCGGCTAAGATGTCGGAGCTCCCAGGGGTAGAGAAATCCATCCATCACTTAAGGACCATCTGGTCGGAGGTGAACACAAAATAAAAAGGCTCCCTGGTCAAACAGGCTTCAGCCGCAAATAGACGGCGGTCCAAGGGGCCGCACCTGGGAGTTGGGGACAAAGTTTGGCTGTCTACCAAGAACATTAAGCTTAAGGTACCATCTGCCAAACTGGGTCCCAGATTTATTGGTCCCTATGAGATATTAGAGGTAATTAACCTGGTAGCCTTTCGTTTAAAGCTCCTCAGTCTTTTAAAATACCTAATGTTTTCCACAAATCTCTCCTCAAGATGTACCGCTCCCCAATTCATCCTGTCCAGTCCCCGCCTCCTCCAGTTTTGGTCAAGGGTGCCTTGGAGTACGAAGTCCAGGGTATCCTTGATTCCCGTTTGGTGAGAGGGTCCATGCAATATTTGGTGCATTGGAAGGGCTACGGCCCAGAGGAGAGGTCCTGGGTCCCTGCTGGTGACATCCATGCCAAGGGGTTAATTAGAAGGTTTCACCTCCTTCACCCTGACAAACCGGGTTTTGAAGGTCCGGAGGCCCCTCTTAGAAGGGGGAGTACTGTCACGTTGCTGTCAGACTCGGGGCCTGCTGTTCTGGCTTCGGCCACTAGGGGGAGCCGGACTGGCACGTCGCCGACAGACTCGGGGCCTGCTGGTCCGGCTTCGGCCACTAGGAGGCGCCGGACTGACACGTCGCCGTTGGACTCAGGGACGGCTGTTCCTGCCTTGGCCACTGGGAGGCACCGTGGTTCGCCCCTGGGTGAGGGTGGTGACAGAGAAGAGGCTCCTGCACAGGCATCTGGTGGGCGCAGGCTCCGCCCCTCTGTCAGTCATGTAGGGCTTACTGCATCACCATCTGGCCTGGTCCTGGGGGCGGTCCTAATTACTTCATCAGTCCGGGAACCTGTGAGGGATGACCTGATCCCTCAAATACCTTGGGACTGGTTTTGCAAGCCGCCGGATATATTCTTGGTTCCCCTGCGTGTTACTGTGTGAATTGCTATAGTTAACTCTGGCTTCAGCCTGGATTTCTGACCATTCTATTCCTTGCCGTTTTTGTACCTCTGACACTCTTCCGATTTTTTGATACTGACCTTCGCTTGGATTTCTGGCCCTTCTGCTGCCTGCTGATTCTGTACCTTTGCTGCACTTCTGGTTTTACTGACCTTGGCCCGGACTTTTGACTCTTCCTCTGCCTGCTGATTTTGCACCTCTGCTGCCCTCCGGCCTCCGACTCCTGCCTCCTGACCACGATTACGGGCTTTAGTTTTAACCCCTTGGCGGCTCTGGTCCACTGCTCCACCAAACAGCTACCCCCTGGGCCTTGCTACAATTCCAGATCCCTGCATAGGGGTTAAGTGTCTCGGGGTTACTCGGGGTGCTGTCCCTACTGCAGCCCAGATTCGCAGACGGCTGTCACAATATTTATATACAGTGTATATATATATAGATATATAGATATATTATTTATATTGCAGAGAGAGAGATGTATCTATATAAGAATAGCCGGTAATTAATTTGTCGACTTCTGTAACATCACTGCAGGAGCTGACAGGATAGGAGAGATGGATTACATACAGTAAATCCATGTAGAATAGATAGATATATACATGTCAGCAGCGTCGGACTGGCCCACCGGAGAACCGGAGGATTCTCCGGTGGGCCCTGGCATCTGGTGGGCCCTGGCACCTGCTGGCATACAGGGCCAGCAGTTGCCTAGGGCCCCCGCTGCTCCAGGGGCCCCCAGCCAGTGGTGTGTCGCACACCATGCAGCTGCTATGGGGGCCCCTGCCAGCGGAGTAGCAGCAGGTGTCAGGAGGCAGGAGCCCCTGTCCCCGCTGCTAAAGAGAAATGAATATTCACTGCGAAGCAGTGAATCTCATTTCAGGTCTCCACCCCCAGAGGCCCCGCCCCCAGCCCAGTAAGCTGCTCTGCAGACTACAGCTGTAAATCAGGGCCGGCGCCGCCCTCAGTCCTCTCTGCTCCTGACTCACAGCCAGTGCGCGATGACGTCACTACATCGCGCACCCGCTGTGTGTCTGGCAGAGGGGGCAGCTCCTGACACTGAAGCCGGG
Organism: Dendrobates tinctorius; assembly: GCF_039654945.1. Lineage (NCBI taxonomy): Eukaryota > Metazoa > Chordata > Amphibia > Anura > Dendrobatidae > Dendrobates > Dendrobates tinctorius. The sequence goes on along the minus strand of NW_027361814.1, from coordinate 18,841,605 downwards.
ATCAGCGTGGGAGCGAGGAGGAGAGGTGAGTATTGTGTGTTTTTTTTTTTATATCTCTCTCACTCTCTCTGTCTCTATCTATCTATCTATCTATCTATCTCTCTTATATCTATCTATCTTTCTATCTCTATCTATTATCTATATCTATCTATCTCTATCTATTATCTATATCTATCTATTTCTATATCTATCTCTATCTATCGCTCTATCTTTATATCTATCTTTCTATCTCTACATCTATCTATCTATCTATCTATCTATCTATCTATCTATCTCTATATCTTTCTATTATGTCTATCTATCTTACTCTATCTATCTCTATATCTATTATCTCTATATTTATTATCTATCTAGCTACCATCTATATCTATCTATCTTTATATATATCTCTATCTAATATCTATATCTATCTATCTCTATACCTATCTATCTATTTATCTATCCGTTATCTATCTCTATATCTTTTCTCTGTATCTATCTATCTCTATATCTATATCTCTCGCTATCTATCGCTCTATCTCTATATCTCTCTATAGCTATCTATCTATATATCTATCTCTCTGTATATCTATCTATCGCTCTATCTCTATATCTTTCTATCTCTATATCTATATATCTATCTATCTTTCTCTATATCTTTTCTCTGTATCTATCTCTCTCTATATCTATCTATCTCTATAGATATATCTATTATCTTTATATCTATATCTATTTCTCTCTCTATCTATCTATCTATCTATCTCTATCTCTATATCTATCTCTCTGTATATCTATCTATCTTTCTATCTCTATATCTATCTATCTATCTATCTATTTCTATCTATTATCTATATCTCTATCTATCTATAGCTCTATCTCTATATCTATCTTTCTATCTCTACATCTATATATCTATCTTGCTATCTATCTCTATATCTATCTATATCTATCTATTATGTCTATCTATCTAGCTATCTCTATTATCTATATCTCCCTATCTCTATATCTTTCTATCTTACTCTCTCTATATCTATCTGTTATCTCTATATTTATTATCTATCTTTATCTATATCTATTATCTATATCTATATCTATCTATCTCTCTATATCTCTCTCTCTATCTCTATCTATCTTTATATCTATATCTATCTTTCTATCTATATCTATCTATTATCTCTATATCTATCTACCTCTATATCTACCTCTATATCTACCTCTATCTCTACCTCTATATCTACCTCTATCTCTATCTCTATCTATATATTATCTCTATATCTATCTATCTATCTATATATTATCTCTATATCTATCTATCTCTATATCTATCTATCTCTATATCTATCTATCTCTATATCCATATCTATCTCTATATCTATCTATCTATCTCTATATCTATCTTTCTATCTAACACTATATCTCTGTATCTATCTCTATATCTCATTATCTATCTATCTCTATCTCTCTCTAATTATCTATCTATCTATTGATCTATCCATCTATCTCTATATCTATCTCTATATCTATCTATTATCTCTATTATCTATATCTATCTATCCATCTATCTATCTAGCTATCTCTATCTATCTCTATATCTCTCTCTATATCTGTCTATCTTTCTAACTCTATATCTATCTATCTCTATACATATCTATATCTAGCTATTATCTCTATATCTATCTATCTCTATATCTATTATCTCTATATCTATCTATCTCTATATATATATCTCTATATCTATTTTTATTTATAGCCATCTATCTATATATATTTATCTCTATATCTATCTATATATGTCTTTATTATTATTATTATTATTATTATTATTATTATTATTATTATATCTGTATATCTCTATCTATTATCTATCTATTATGTATCTCTATCTATATATCTATCTCTATATCTTTCTATCTATAGCTATCTATCTCTATATCTATCTATCTATCCATTATTTTCTATCTATCTCTATATCTATCTACCTATCGATCTATCTATCTATATTTCTTTCTATATCTATCTTTATATCTATCTCTATCTATCTCTATCTATCTCTATGAATCTTTCTATCTATATCTATCCATTATCTACTTTCTATCCATTATCTACTATCTATCTCTATATCTATCTATTTCTACATCTATCTTTCTATCTATATCTATCTAACTCTATATCTATATAGCATTATACCCTATGAGGGGGTGCATTATTCCCTATGAGGGGGGCAGTATTATACCCTATGAGGGGGCAGCATTATACCCTATGAGGAGGCAGCATTATACCCTATGAGGAGGCAGCATTATTCCCTATGAGGGGGGCAGTATTATACCCTATGAGGGGGGCAGTATTATACCCTATGAGGGGGGCAGTATTATATTCTATGAGATGGCTGCATTATACCCTATGAGGGGGTGCATTATTCCCTATGAGGGGGGCAGTATTATACCCTATGAGGGGGGCAGTATTATATTCTATGAGATGGCTGCATTATATTCTATGAGATGGCTGTATTATACTATGTGAGGGGGCTGCTTTATATTCTATGAGGGGGCTACCCCAACTCCTGCTACATAATTAAGACATGTACAACCTTATATTATACCCGGATATTAGCGTGTTTTACCGCATAATTGGTGGTCTGGTATTTAACTCTATGCAGCTACATAGTGGGCCCCAAGAATGATTTTCTCTGGTGGGCCCAAGGTGTTCCAGTCCGACGCTGCATGTCAGTGTCAAATACAATTACAGTAGTACAGTGTGTGTGCAGCTTACTGTACATGTATTTAATTAATAAAAGATTTCATGGAAAAAAATGGTGTGGGGTCCTCCTATTATTAATAGCCAGCAATGGCTATGTAAGGGGGTGGCCAGATACGCCACGTGCCCTCCCACTGTGAATGTTGTATATTTGTAAAATGTATTGTACAATGTGATATTAAAGTAATGTTGGGCCTAGATATAGGGAGATTAGATGCTAGATAGAATAGCAATCATTAGATGGTTTTAGCCAGGATAGAAACAGTTAATTAGCTGAACCAATGGGATTGTTGGTGGGAGGAGTTACCCAGAGGAGACTAACTTTCTAGGACAATTCTGTCACAGTGTGTGTGTGGAGTGAACAGAGCAGAACAACAGTGCAGTGCAGCCTGGAGTGACAGTGTCCTCTGGACAAGAAGTGAAGCTAAGAGAGAAGGTCTGGAAAAGCTTTGTTCTGAGAGCACCTGAAGGGGAAGGCTACTGGTAGAATCTCGGTCTAGTGTTTGTGGGCCACCTTCTGTGTCGTCCAGGGACCTAGGGTCCTTTCAGAGACTGCAAGCGGCAGCCTGGTAATCGCCTAGAATGGGGATTGTGGACAGGGAGCACCCAGTGACAGCTAATAGGAAGATTCGGGAAGCCTTGGGTTCAGAGACCATGGTGCAGGAAGAAAAGCAGCAGGGACAGACCAGGAAGAGTAAAGGAGATGTTATGTTCATACTTGCATATTGTCAGGGTGTGGAAGAGTTAAAGCCCCTCACCACAGCTGACACCCGGGCAACCATTACAAAATGGCGCTGTGAGCAGGCTGAAGAACTTTTGCTTAAGGAAAATGGAGGAAACCCCAGCATGGTCAAGATGGTGGCCGTGAGTACCGACAGGGCGGAAAATGGTGCAGAGAAAGTGGCACTAAATCCGGCTGGTGGGGAGGGTGCCTTGTGTCTCGGCCCCATCCCCTTGTGAGCGGTGCCTGCCCGCGGTGTGCGCAGCAAAGAAATAAGAAAAGTTATGTCCAACAGCAGATTCCTGAGGAGCAGGAGATGTCCAATGCTGAAGGGGAGGGATGGCCGGAGTCAGCACCGCCCTGGCCCGGGAAGAGTCAATCTGAAGAGATCTACGTGTCTGACTGGATGGAGCCATTACGGGAGACTGAACGCCAGAATGGAGAGGAGCAAGATGGCACCCTGAAGGAAGAGGCTGACCCGGAAGACGTCGCAGCAGAGGAGGACACTGATAATCACAGAGCAGTGGTGGCAGAACCTCCGGTGAGTTTCTCTCAACCCAGCACCCCTGAGCCCACTGCTGCGGACCTTCCGGCTCTCATTCCTGTGCCCTCACTCCCGGAGTCCCGGCCTATGTGTGTGGATGTTCGCCCCCGTGATCCCCGACTCCAGGCTATTTGTGCCATACCCCCGTCTCCTGGTCCCTCACCTCGGCAGCGGCAGAAGCAGGGTCCGTTCCCATACGCCAGGCAAGTGGCCTGGGAGGCAGGGATGGTGGAGGATGCAAGGATGTCTGGAGCACGGGCACGGAGCTCTGCTGATGATGTATGGAGCTGTACCTGCTGTTAAACGCTCCTCCGGTAACTGCTTTTAAACAAAGGGACAGTGAATGAAGCTTAGCCAATGTGAAGTAAAGTTTTGCTCATTGCACAGGAGAATTTGGAGTGTCCCGTGTCCCTGAGGGCAGGAGCCCTGGAAGTTGTTTGGACTGTCTGGATTATGGCTGGAATAGGGATGTTCTGCATCCTTGTGGGCAGGAGCCCACATGATTGTGCTTTCAGAGTGGCCATGGTTGGAGAGAATGTGATAATGTGTTTTTTCCCCCCTTCCAAGTTTTGCTGCGCGTGGGGCATCTCCCCTGCTGGATTATGGGACTAAGGCCCTGACAGGATTGATTACCGTTGACTGTGTGTAACACACTTGCTGGAAAAAGAGGACTTGAGCTATTTAAGAAGGGAGGGGGGGAAACCTGTGTGAAGGAACGACCCAAAGGGTCAGGACTGTGTGAATCATCATTGAGTGGTCCTCCAGGCCAGTGTGGAGAAATAACAACCCAAAGGGGTCAAGACTGAGTAAATTGTCATTGAATGGTCCTCTGGATCAGTGTGGAGAAGTAATGACTCAAAAGGTTAAGACTGCGAACTGTTACCAAGTGGTCCTACGGATCAGTGTGAGAAAGTGACTTTGTTTTTCTTTCCTGTGTTTGGATACCCAGAGCAGGAAGAAATACTGGCATTTCGAGCACCAAAGTAGTTCCTTACAGGAGCAAAGGGACTAGGGTCAACGCAGCCCATGATAAAGAACTTGGACTCTTGTTCCAGGGCTCCAACCTAGTGGAGCTGGGGTCATGGATGACCAGTGAAAACAACGGAGCCTGTGCCAAGAATATTAATGTTTTATATGTTATTATAAAGTAAAATGTGTTGTTCTGTTAAAGGGAACTGTGTTTAACCATTTTGGTTACAGGTATCTTGACGGTCGGGGACGACCATGTTTAAAGAAGGAAGGTATGTAAGGGGGTGGCCAGATACGCCATGTGCCCTCCCTCTGTGAATGTTGTATATTTGTAATATGTATTATACACTGTGATATTAAAGTAATGTTGGGCTTAGATATAGGGAGATTAGATGCTAGATAGGATAGCAATAGTTAGATGGTTTAAGCCAGAATAGAAACAGTTAATTAGCTGTACCAATGGGATTGTTGGTGGGAGGCGTTACCCAGAGGAGACTAGAAACTTTCTAGAACAATTCTGTCACGGTGTGTGTGTGGAGTGAACAGAGCAGAACAACAGTGCAGTGGAGCCTGGAGTGACAGTGTCCTCTGGACAAGAAGTGACGCTAAGAGAGAAGGTCTGGAAAAGCTGTGTTCTGAGAGCACCTGAATGGGAAGGATACTGGTAGAATCTCGGTCTAGCGTTTGTGGGCCACCTTCTGTGTCGTCCGGGGACCTAGGGTCCTTTCAGAGACTGCAAGCGGCAGCCTGGTAATCGCACAGAATGGGGATTGTGGACAGGGAGCACCCAGTGACAGCTAATAGGAAGATTTGGGAAGCCTTGGGTTCGGAGACCATGGTGCAGGAAGAAAAGCAGCAGGGACAGACCAGAAAGAGTAAAGGAGATGTTATGTTCATACTTGCATAGTGTCAGGGTGTGGAAGAGTTAAAGCCCCTCACCACAGCTGACACCCGGGCACCCATTACAAAGTGGCGCTGTGAGCAGGCTGAAGAACTTTTGCTTAAGGAAAATGGTGGAAACCCCAGCATGGTCAAGATGGTGGCCGTGAGTACTGACAGGGCGGAAAATGCTGCAGTGAAAGTGGCACTAAATCCGGCTGGTGGGGAGGGTGCCTTGTGTCTCAGCCCCATTCCCTTGTGAGCGGTGCCTGCCTGCGGTGTGCGTGGCAAAAAATAAGAAAAGTTATGTCCAACAGCAGATTCCTGAGGAGCAGGAGGTGTCCAATGCTGAAGGGGAGGGATGGCCGGAGTCAGCACCGCCCTGGCCCGGGAAGAGTCAATCTGAAGAGATCTACGTGTCTGACTGGATGGAGCCATTACGGGAGACTGAACGCCAGACTGGAGAGGAGCAAGATGGCACCCTGAAGGAAGAGGCTGACCCAGAAGAAGTCGCAGCAAAGGAGGACACTGATAATCACAGAGCAGTGGTGGCAGAACCTCCGGTGAGTTTCTCTCAACCCCGCACCCCTGAGCCCACTGCTGCGGACCTTCCGGCCGGCTCTCATTCCTGTGCCCTCACTCCTGGAGTCCCGGCCTATGTGTGTGGATGTTCGCCCCCGTGATCCCCGACTCCAGGCTATTTGTGCCATACCCCTGTCTCCTGGTCCCTCACCTCGGTAGCGGCAGAAGCAGGGTCCGTTCCCAAACTCCAGGCAAGTGGCCTTGGTGGCAGGGATGGTGGAGGATGCAAGGATGTCTGGAGCAGGGGCACGGAGCTCAGCTACTGATGTATGGAGCTGTACCTGCTGTTAGATGCTCATCCGGTAACCGCTTTTAAACAAAGGGACAGTGACTGAAGCTTAGCCAATGTGAAGTAAAGTTTTGCTCATTGCACAGGAGAATTGGGATTGTCTCGTGTCCCTGAGGGCAGGAGCCCTGGAAGTTGTTTGGACTGTCTGGATTATGGCTGGAATAGGGATGTTCTGCATCCTTGTGGGCAGTAGCCCAGATGATTGTGCTTTCAGAGTGGCCATGGTTGAAGAGAATGTGATAATGTGTTTTTTCCCCCCCTTCCAAGTTTTGTTGCGCATGAGGCATCTCCCCTGCTGGATTATGGGACTAAGGCCCTGACAGGGTTGATTACCGTTGACTGTGTGTAACACACTTGCTGGAAAAAGAGGACTTGAGCTATTAAAGAAGGGAGGGGGGGAAACCTGTGTGAAGAAATGACCCAAAGGGTCAGGACTGTGTGAATCATCATTGAGTGGTCCTCCAGACCAGTGTGGAGAAATAACAACCCAAAGGGGTCAAGACTGAGTAAATTGTCATTGAATGGTCCTCTGGATCAGTGTGGAGAAGTAATGACCCAAAGGGTTAAAACTGCGAACTGTTACCAAGTGGTCCTATGGATCAGTGTGAGAAAGTGACTTTGTTTTTCTTTCCTGTGTTTGGATACCCAGAGCAGGAAGAAATACTGGCACGTCGAGCACCAAAGTTGTTCCTTACAGGAGCAAAGGGACTAGGGTCAACGCAGCCCATGATAAAGAACTTGGACTCTTGTTCCAGGGCTCCAACCTAGTGGAGCTGGGGTCATGGATGACCAGTGAAAACAACGGAGCCTGTGCCAAGAATATTAATGTTTTATATGTTATTATAAAGTAAAATGTGTTGTTCTGTTAAAGGGAACTGTGTTTAACCATTTTGGTTACAGGTATCTTGATGGTCGGGGATGACCATGTTTAAAGAAGGAAGGTATGTAAGGGGGTGGCCAGATACACCACGTGCCCTCCCACTGTGAATGTTGTATATTTGTAATATGTATTGTACAATGTGATATTAAAGTAATGTTGGGCCTAGATATAGGGAGATTAGATGCTAGATAGGATTGCAATAGTTAGATGGTTTTAGCCAGAATAGAAACAGTTAATTAGCTGTACCAATGGGATTGTTGGTGGGAGAAGTTACCCAGAGTAGACTAGAAACTTTCTAGAACAATTCTGTCACAGTGTGTGTGTGGAGTGAACAGGGCAGAGCAACAGTGCAGTGCAGCCTGGAGTGACAGTGTCCTCTGGACAAGAAGTGAAGATAAGACAGAAGGTCTGGAAAAGCTGTGTTCTGAGAGCACCTGAAGGGGAAGGCAAGTGGAAGAATCTCGGTCTAACATCTGTGGGTCACCTGTGCCGTCCGGGGACCTAGGGTCCTTTCAGAGACTGCAAGAGGCAGCCTGGTAATCAGGGATTGTGGACAAGGACCACCCAGTGACAGCTGATGGGAAGATTCGGGAAGCCTTGGGTTCGGAGACGATGATGCAGGCGGAAAAGCAGCAGGGACAGACCAGGAAGAGTAAAGGAGATGTTATGTTCATACTTTGTGAAAATGCCTGGACTGTTACTGTTTTGAAGAAACATGTTCTAAATAAAGTTTTACAGAAAATGAACAAGGACTCTGATGACATTTGTGTGTGCCTGCGACGGATTGGAGCTCTGTGTCCTGAGGGGAATCCAGCCCAACAGGTGGGTGAAGCACTGCACACACAGCACATTACAAGATGGACATTATGTTTTTGTAGTAATGGAGCGTCCGGGTGTGGAAAAGTTTAAGCCCCTCGCCACAGCTGACACCCGGGCACCTATTACAGCTATGCAGACAGCTGAGGGCTGATGTTAATAGCCTAGCAAGGGGTCATGGATCCTGGCCCCCCTAGCTATATACATGAGCTCTCAGCCGTCCCAGTAAAGGCGCATCTCTAAGATGCACCAATTCTGGCACATAGCCTTGCTCTTCCCACTGCCCTGTAGCTTTGGTATATGGGGTAATAGTTGGGGGATTGATGTCACCTTTTAGGTGACATCAAGTCCCAAGGTTAGTAATGGAGAGGCGTCAACAAGACGCCCCTATTAATAACCCCGTAGTCAAATTGTAAAGAAAACACAGACACCCATTAAAAAATCCTTTATTTGAAATAAAGACTCCTTTATTATTATTTTATGAAAGGTGACATCAACCCCCCAACTATTACCCCATATGCCACCACTACAGGGCAGTGCAAAGAGCAAGGCTATGTGCCAGAATTGGTGCAATTTTTGTTTTGCCCATTCTGCAAATTCCTGGGTCAACAACGAACTGGGTCAACAACCATTCCCATTTTATTTAGGTGTATCCATACAAATGGCCCACCCTGTATATGTATACTGTATATATACTGTATATATATATAAATATATATATATATATATATATTGTAGGGATGTGACTCGCTCAGGTGCAGCGGGAGACAATTATGAGGAAGGTTCTTCTCAAAGTTCATGTGGTTTATTAACTTCATAAACCCACAAGGCAGCATAACACTGAAATGTAACCTTCACTTCAGGCAAAGGAACAGAAATGTCCGTGGCTTCAGACTCGGACTGAGAGTCTCAGCACATGCTGGGAGCTGTAGTCCTCCCCATATACAACTAATATACATAGGCCAGGGCGATGTCCAGAGCAGCGCTCTATCTGCAGCCGCAGACCCAGGAAGGCTTCTCCTTCCTTAGCACACAGGCCACTCTCTGTAGTGTCCCACCTGGACACAGGGAAGTCTGTCCACACTCTGACAGACTCCCTCACACTCTCTCACATGTGCCAAACACCTCAATTACATAGCCCTGTAACCACACCCACAGGTGATCACATGGCTATGACATCACTAAAGGTTGTATAGACACACACAGGCTTCCCTGACACAGTGTAACAGAAAGATCAGCAGTACCTCTGCTGATCAATACACCCTGGAGCCTGCATCCCAAGGCCACCCACCTTGAGACCCATAATGGTCATTTAGGACCCTGCTCCTGTTACCACACTGAATGTGCCTGTACACCCGTCCTGGGACACCCACACGGCGCCCCCTAGCTGACATAGTGGTAACTACACCACAATATATATATATACATATATATATACTGCTCAGAAAAATAAAGGGAACACTTAAACATCAGAATATAACTCCAAGTAAATCAAACTTCTGTGAGATCAAACTGTCCACTTAGGAAGCAACACTGTTTGACAATCAATTTCACATGCTGTTGTGCAAATGGAATAGACAACATATGGAAATTATTGGCAATTATCAAGACACCCTCCATAAAGGAGTGGTTCTACAGGTCGGGCCCACAGACCACATCTCAGTACCAATGCTTTCTGATGTTTTGGTCACTTTTGAATGTTGGTTGTGCTTTCACACTCATGGTAGCATGAGAAGGACTCTACAACCCACACAAGTGGCTCAGGTAGTGCAGCGCATCCAGGATGGCACATCAATGCGAGCTGTGGTAAAAAGGTTTGCTGCGTCTGTCAGCGTAGTGTCCAGAGGCTGGAGACGCTACCAGGAGATAGGTCAGTACACCAGGAGATGTGGAGGGGGCCATAGGAGGGCAACAATCCAGCAGCAGGACTGCTATCTCCATCTTTGTGCAAGGAGGAACAGGAGGAGCACTGCCAGAGCCCTGCAAAATGACCTCCAGCAGGCCACAAATGTGCATGTGTCTGCACAGAAACCGACTCCATGAGGATGGTCTGAGGGCCCAACGTCCACAAATGGGGGTTGTGCTCACAGCTTAACACTGTGCAAATTCGCCACTGGTGCCCTGTGCTCTTCACAGATGAAAGCAGGTTCACACTGACACATGTGACTGACATGACAGAGTTTTGAAAACGCCGTGGAGAGTGATCTGCTGCCTGCAACATCCTTCAGCATAACCGGTTTGGCATTAGGTCAGTAATGGTGTGGGGTGGCATTTCTTTGGAGGGCCACACAGCCCTCCATGTGCTCGCCAGAGGTAGCCCGATTGCCATTAGGTACCGAGATGAGATCCTCAGACCCCTTGTGAGACCATATGCTGGTGCGGTTGGCCCTGGGTTCCTCCTAATGCAGGACAATGCCAGACCTCATGTGGCTGGAGTGTGTCAGCAGTTCCTGCAAGATGAAGCCATTGAAGCTATGGACTGACCCGCCCGTTCTCCAGACCTGAATCCGAATGAGCACATCTGGGACATCATGTCTCGCTCCATCCACTAATGTCACGTTGCACTACAGACTGTCCAGGAGTTGCCTCATCAGGAGCATGCCCAGGCATTGTACAGTAGGGAGGTCATACTGTCACGTGGAGGCCACACACAATACTGAGCATCTTTTCTTTGTCATGAGGCATTCCCACTAAATTTGTATCAGCCTGTAATTTGATTTTCTGCTTTGATTTTGAGTATCATTCCATATCCAGACCTCCATGGGATATTTTGATTTACATTGATAATTGTTATGTTTTATTGTTCTGAACACATTCCACTATGCAATGAATAAAAATTTGCAACTGGAATATTTCATTAAGAGATATCTAGGATGTAGTATTTTAGTGTTCCTTTTATTTTTTTTTACCAGTATGCACATATATACACAGTGTATATATATATATATATATATATATATATATATTATATGATTCTTTGTGTATATACCTATTCTTTTCTAACCTGTCAGTGTGATTTTACTGTACACCGCATATGATTTACTGGCTTTTGTTCTGTCTATGTAATATAAATATATATATATATATATACATACATACAGTATGTATTCTAAATGTATATATCTATTCTATCTATTGTTCTGTAAGCTGTCAGTGTGATTTTACAGTAGCCGCACATGAATTACCGGCTTTTCAAAGGACACCAATGCGTAAAAATCGGACAGCACTCGCATGGTGCAAGTGCTGTGCAATTTTTTACTTGCACCCATTGACTTGTATTGGCGAGTCTCGTCCGTAATACGCAGCATGCTGCGATTTTTTTTCTCAGTCCGATTTCATCGCAGATGAGGTGTCACCCATTGAATATCACTGGTCTGAGTGCAATCCGATTTTTTTATCGGATTGCACTCGTCCGTATTTCTCGCAAATGTGTATGAGCCCTTGGTGTAAGGGGAACATTGGCCACAATACACTTAGATACAGTCATTAATATGGCAGCCTCTAAACATGGCCGCAACCTACCAAGCAATTCTCAGTTGGGGCATGGACCATATAATAAACTTACTAGATTTTCCATTTTTATTTTAGTAAATGAATACATGGTAATTAATATTATTGTCATCGGAGCAGCCGGCTTATAATATCTTTCTGCATATTTACTAAGTCTTTTAATTATTCATCACATAAAACATAAGAAAAAAAACTAATCGCAGAAAGATGTCAGCTTTACATAGCATAATAATCCGTTTTGCATATATTGTACTTAAAATGGCAATGTGTCTTCCATTGAAAGTAATTATTGCTAAATCGCATTCCCAAATAAGAGCATTTAATGTGCCCTGGGCCTTCCAGTCCGGCTCGGTGAGCTGGCATTATCCTAACGTACAGTATCACTTGGATGTAAATAAGCAAAACTATTCAAATGTACTCAATTTCACACCTAAATGATCACGGATGCTGATTCAAAATAGCTCCAGAGAGGAGACAAGGAGCGAATCTGTGGGAGAGAGCTATACGAGCCGAGAGAACGGTACATATCTCAATCAGTGCAGATACATCTGATCAAGCTGCAGATACATCAATAATGCTAGTGATCCAGCCATTACATTACCACGATCTACTCCATGCGATCAATGTAGATTAACCCCTTAATGACCAAAAGTATTTTCGGTTTTTCGTTCTCATTTTTTGCTCCCCTTCTTCCCAGATCCTTAACTTTTTTTATTTTTCAGTCAATATGGCCATGTGAGGGCTTCTTTTTTGCGGAACGAGTTGTACTTTTAAACGACACCATTGGTTTTACCATGTTGTGTACTGGAAAACGGGAAAAAAATACCAAGTGCGGTGAAATTGCAGAAAAAAAGTGCAGTTGTTTTTTGTTTTGGTTTGTTGCTATGTTCACTAAATGCTAAAACTGACCTGCCATTATGATTCTACAGGTCATTACGAGTTCATAGACACCAAATATGTCTAGGTTCTTTTTCAACTAATTATTTATCGCAAAAAAAAATGTTATCCAATGAAATAATTAGATAACAAGAGACCACCTAAGTAAAATTGTATTTTTATTCAAAAATCATTAAAACCACAATAAAAAGGAGTCCTGAAAAAAGAAAAATCAGGGACATAGTGCCATAGAAAACCTTCAATGCACAAACTGTGAAAACACCATGACAATTGATGCTATATCCAAAAGGGACAAAAAATGAGGTAAACAAAAGAGTCTACAGCTCAAAAAATTAAAGGCTGAATGAAAGCATACCAAATTATATATATATATATATATATATATATATATATATATAGTGCTATGTACTCCATGTAAACAATATATGAAAAGTGGACATTAAGACCTAGCCCAATAAAGTGCCGTGCTATTAATAAGGACTATGTGTCCCGTATATCCCCAATATGAAAATGCGATGCGGTAAAGAGCTAAACAGCTGCTGGATAAATCATACCTAGTAGTGGCAAAGATTGACAGTGGCATTTAACTAGTTAATAGGCACGGGTGGCTCGCGATTCCACTCGTGCCTATTGCGGGCACATGTCAGCTGTTCAAAACTTCTGACATGTCCCGGCTATGATGCGGGCTCACTGCCGGAGCCCACATCAAAGCGGGGGTACTGCCATTGGACGTACTATCCCATCCAATGGCAGTAAGGGGTTAAGGTCTCCAGGAGACCTCTGGTTGTCATGCCAACCCATCGATGACCTGCAATCACGTGATCGCAGGTCACTGATGGGCGGACTTCCAGTGCGATTACTGAAAGTGCATGTTAAATGCTGCTGTGAGTATTTACAGTGGAATTTAACGGGTTAATAGCCACAGGTGGATCGCGATTCCACCCACGGCAGTTCTGGGTCAGACACATGTCAGCTGTTCAAAACTATACTGTACTATTACGCCCAATGTCAGAAAGGGGTTAAAGAGGTTGACCACTACTTTTACAATGATGCCCTATCCTCAGGATAAGGCATCAATGTCTGATCGACCAGGGTCAGGCACTCGGCACGCCCGGCGATCAGCTGTTATCGTTGCCGACGGCCGGAAGTGCTTTCTTGCGGACCTTGGCCGTCTACTTGGTCGGGTCTTGTTATCACACATCCGCCTCCGATTGAATTGAAAAGGAGGCCTATGTGTAGTACGCCGCAGCCGAGTGCCTGACCCTGGACGATCAGACATTGATGCCTTATCTTGAGGATAGGGCATCATTGTAAGAGTAGTGGTCAATCTCTCTAAGACTAATGGAATTATAGAACCCAAAACACAAGCAAAAGGCCCAGACTGGTTGCCCCATAAATGGTGGCTCAGTGGTTAGCATGGTTGACTTGCAGCGCTGGGATCCTGGGTTCAGATCTCACTGATGACCACATCTGCAAGGAGTTTGTATGTTCTCCCCGTGTTTGCGTGGGTTTCCTCCGGATTCTCCAGTTTCCTCGCACACTCCAAAGACATACTGATAGGGAATCTAGACTGTGAGTCTCGATGGGAAAAGTGGTGATGATGTCTGTAAAGTGCTGCGGAATAAATGGCGCTATATAAGTAACCGAAATAAATAAAAAACAACGTTCATCATCTTTTTATGATCGTCATGGTCCGACTGCTGTGTGCATGGAGTAGTAGTCTCCATGTGCGACCACTGCTCCATTCACTCTTTATGTGAAGGGTGGTCACGTAAGTGCAATATCATTGCCATTGAAAGTGCAGTTTCTAATCGTCTAAAAGAAAACTCGATAGCAAAAATGTTATAAAATATGCAACAAAAACAAAACCAATGACTTGAAAAGCTCACGCACAGGGCAGGGGTAAAAGAAAAAAGTCGACTCAAGTCCCCAAATCTCAGGCTGTATGCAGCTTCCGTATGGCGTACACATTGTTTGTTGGAGTTCTTAATTAGTTTGTTGTGTTATTTTTGTCTAAAAATAGATATTTTTTTCCATTTCTAAAGTAAATCTGATTGATCGATTCTGGAAGTTTTTCCAAGCATAATCTAAGACAGGCAGTATCCAACATATTACCTTATATTCCCCTTTGTAACTCTACCCTTATTAAATTATATGGGCATTTTTTTTTTTATTTAAATGAACACATTTTGGAATGAAAATCATTTTTACAACTTGCTTTAATTAAATATGCTGCATTGTTTGGTTTTACAAGCTATTTGTTTCCCTGCACATTGCAGAATGCGTTAACTGAGAATCCAAGAGGTGGTTCTGATGGGGAGTATCTAATTCTGTAATCTGCCTTTTGTTGAGCTCCTCTCAGCTGATTTATGACCACCTCAAAGTTCACCAACTTTAAGGCTCGTGCACAAGACCAATTTTCTAGTACAAGTGCTCTCCGCGGTTTCCACAAATTGCTCTTGCACCTTTGATATTCTATGGGGCTGTGCACATGTCCACATTTTTCCTTGGAACAAAAGCGGAAACTTTCTAAACTGATCTGAACATCGGATTAAAATTGGCAATGCCAGTCTTTAGGTCCATAGTAAAAAAAAAAAATCCAACCGACCTCAGATGACATCCCGGTGCAGTCCGATTTTCACGGAATAACAGAATGGAGAAGGTGGAGAAACTTGTTTTTCTCTCCACACACGAGAAAAACTGATCAAACTCTGATCAAACTATTTTTTTTTTGGTTACGGAGAAATCGGTTGTGTGAACTAATCCTTAATGTAGTCCCTGGTCATGTATCAACAGTGAAAAAAGACCGATAAAAGATTTACAAACTTCCCATCAGAATCAACTCACCGCTGCATTCTCAGTTACCTCACTTTGCACCCAGCAGTGTCCAATCAGCCTGTAAATGCCATCGTTGCAATATTTTTAATAAAACCCAGTTGCAAACTTTTTAGTCCATAATTTTCATGAATTTAAGTAATAAAAATAAATTTTAAAGAAAATGTAAACCTATTAAGAAAATTAATGAACAGCAATTCCCCTACGTATTGTTGGTAGAAAATTTGTGGTCCAAAGTTTTAAAAAAAAAATAACAGTTTTAAAAACAATATGAAGTGAATCTGAGTGAACGGAGGGAGCCCATTCATGACCTTCACAAAGTCTTTTGCTCTGGAGGACTGGCACGTTTGTGCATTTTAATAGGTTTTAATGGGCACAGTGTAATGCTCCATTTTCCCTGAAGTGCTGTCGCTCAGAGATTGAACCCTTACTGTCAGCTTCCCCTGCAAGTAATTATTGGAGACCGCATCTAAAAATAACAATAAAAATGTCCAAAAAGAACATTCCCTTTAAGTACTGTTACTAGAGCTTTTATCATGATGCTGTTCTAGAATTAAAGAAAATCCTCTGATGAGAACCATACCATGCAATGTTGTCGTCCATTCACTTAGAGCCGACACACGAGTTTAGTGCCATTTACTACAGCGTTCATTCTGCTTAAGTTCAGCATATGTGACTGTTTGGTAGAATTTGCTTCCAATAAGGTCTATAAAGAGCATTTAGGATGGAGGATTACCATGCTGCCGATGCAGGGCACAGCTGGATGGCAGGCAGCCAGTGGTAGAAAGCAGCTGCAGACTCGGGCTCTGTGCGGAGTCTTTTTTAATAAACCATTATTTAATGTCACTATCTTTTTTTATCATGCAGTAAATTAAAATGAGGGTTTTTTCTTCCCTCAATGAAATAAAGAAAAAAAAAATAGAATTACAATATTTTTTTTCTTTTATTATTAGGCCTCTATGAAGGCGCATGTAATACAGAGGCAGCTGCTCAGACGAGTCATTTCTCTATTCCAATGACCTCCCATTTCTTGAATGACATGTATTTCCATAAACTTGATAATGATGTGAAAATCATCTTATCTAAAAATTATCTTGTCTCAGCCCCAAAAGAATCACTCCAAAGTACCATTCACTAGGTCTCTCCATTTTAAAGGGAAACTGTCACCCCATTTTAGCCCTATCAGCTGTGGCCACCGCCATCAGGGGCTTATCTACAGCATTCTGTAATGCTGTAGATAAGCCACCGATGTAACCTGAAAGACAAGAAAACAAGTTAGATTATATTCACCCTGGCGTCCGGTCCGGTCCAATGGGTGTCGCGGTTCCGTCCGGCGCCTCCCATCTTCATACGATGCCATCCTCCTTCTTACTTCTGCCGTGGCTGCGGCGCAGGCGTACTTTCTCTGCCCTGTTGAGGGCAGAGTAAAGTATTGCAGTGCGCAGGCGCCGGACCTCTCTGACCTTTCCCGGCGCCTGCACACTGCAGTACTTTACTCTGCCCTCGACAGGGCAGAGAAAGTACGCCTGCGCCGCAGCCACGGCAGAAGTAAGAAGGAGGACAGCATCATATGAAGATGGGAGGCGCCGGATCGGACTGTGACACCCACCGCACCGGACTCCACCCCCTGGTGAGTATAATTTAACTCGTTTTTCTTATCTTTCAGGTTACATCAGGGGCTTATCTACAGCATTACAGAATGCTGTAGATAAGCCCCTGATGGCGGTGCCGGCAGCTGATAGGGCTAAAGTGGGGTGACAGATTCCCTTTAAGTGGTTGTTCACTGGCTGTTTTAAAGTGTAATCATTCTCTAGCCACAGAGACATTGAGACAGGTTACAGGAAGTGGGAGCAGGTATTTGTCTGTCTGCTCCTGCTCTCCTGTCTGTCAGACCGCATGCAGACATAAGCGAGAGCTGGCCTTTCATTTGGGGTAGACAAGTGAAGTGCAGAACACTTCCGATCATGCTCAGTGCGCCTCTCTGAAGCTAGCAAACGTACACGAGAATATAATAGAAACTCCTCATCACCACTTCTGTATTTGTCACCCGCTCCTGGTTTTGCCTTACAAATACTGAACATGTGAACGTGGCCTTACAACAAGAAACGGACAAAGTTTCATTGGTGATTTTCATCAGAGTTTGGTCACTTGGTAACAGATTCATCAGTTTTTATTGATGAGGAAAAAAAGAAGTTTCTCCACATTTTCCCATCAGTCCATGAAAAATGGACAGTCACGTAGATGGCAGCATCCAAGTGTGGTCTGATTTTTTCACAGACTTTCATTGCCGAGTTTGAACTGATGTTCGGATTAAAATTGGACATATCTCCATAATTTTTCACGAATTACTCGGTTCTCGAAACACAGTCATATGAAAACATGGATAGTACTCGTATGTGAAAAACTGACCTGTGAATGAGCTGTTCTTGAGCTGCAATACCAGACACTAACCATGAATAGGTGTAGTGCTGTTTTTGGAAGAAACCAGTCATAGTTTTCCATTCATGTAAAAACTCTGAGGGCTCATACTCATCTGTGAGGAAAACGAATGAGTGCAATCCGATAAAAAAAAAGAAAAAAAATCAGACTGCACTCTGACCAATGTTAGTCTGCGAGTCGCTGCTCATCTGCAATTTTTTTCTCAGCTCAAATTGGGATGATTTGCCAATGAAAGTTAATGGGTGTGATAAAAAAATTGCGCAGCACTCGGACAACGCGAGTGCCATCTGATTTTTACTCACCAATGTCCTTTGAAAAGGGTGTAAAATCACAGAGTGATTGACAATATAGAATAGATATAAACACATAGAGTAGATAGATATAAAGAGGTCAGTAACATATATTAGTACAGTGCTTGTGTAACGTACTGTTCATGTATTTTTTTTACTTATTAAATTATTTTCTAAAAAAATGGTGTGGGATCCCCCAACCTTTTATTAACCAACAGAGGGAAAGAGGACAGCTGGAGGCAGATGTTTATAGCCATTGAAGGGATCAATACCCATGTAGGTTCTATAAGACGTCCCCATTACTAACCCCACAGTGATATTGTATAAAAAAAAAACAACACTCACACCCAGAATAAAGTCCTTTAATTGAAACAATGACACATACTCCTTTAATGAATTTACATTTAAAAAAAAAGTATACTCCATCAACGCCCAAGTCACTGAAGCCAATGTCTCCTGTAACAGAATTAAAATAATAAACAACCATATTCATCACCTGTCCGCCAAGAAGATAATGATCCATTTGTCCAGCGACTTGTCTAGCTCTGCTACATCTAGATGGCAGGCTGCATTGTTGCATGAAGAAAGTTGTCTCGCTCACAGTGCCGTCAGAAAGGTGCTCAGAGTTCACAGTCAATAAACTCAGTTCAACGTAGTGATGTCAGCACGAGCACCATGGGAAAAGTCTTAACAGCGCTCGTGCTCATGTCAGTGAGTTGAACTGAGTTCATTGGCTGTGAACTCCCAGGACCTTTCTCACAGCACCATGAGCGTGAGAACTTTCTCACGCTCTTGGTGACATCAGTGAGCTGAAAGGAGTTCACCGCGAGGCACTGAACCAAGAAAGCATGCGCAGCTCAGTGTCTATGCTGGATGGAAGGCTGTATAGTTGCATCATGCAACAATACAGCTTGCCATCTACATAGATATAGCAGAGCTAGATGCATCACAGGACAAATTGATTATTATCTTCTTGGCAGACAGGTGAGGAATATGGTTGTTTATTATATTAATTCTGTTATAGGAGACATTGGCTTCAGTGGCTTGGGTGTTAACATGAGTATACATGTTTTTGATAAATGTAGGTTCATTAAAAGGATTCTGTCATTATTTCAATTAAAGGACTTTATTCTGGTTGTGCAGGTTGTTTTATACAATATGACTATTGGGTTAGTAATGGGGGCGTTATAGACGCCTCTCTATTATCAAAATCTGGACTTGATGTCACCTAACAATACAAAGGTGACATCAACTCCCTCAACTATCACCCCACTTACCACTGCACCAGGACAAGTGGGAAGAGCGAGGCTAAGTGTCAGAATTGGCACATCTTATGGAAGCACCTTTTCTGAGGTGGCTGAGAGCTGATGTTTTAATTCTGGGAGGGGGCCATTATCCATGGCCCCTTCTGAGGCTATTATCAGCCTGCAGCTGCCTGACTAGCCTTTACTGGTTATTAACTATAAGGGGACCCTACGTAATTTTTTGGGAGGGTTCCCCCATTTTAATAACAAGGAAAGGCTAAGTATACAGCTGTGAGCTGATATTAATAGTCTAGGAAGCTCCATGGATATTTCTCCCTTCCCTGGCTATAAGCATCTGCTCCCAGCTGTCCACCTTCCCTCTGCTGGTTAATAAAATGTTGGGGGATCTCATGCATTTTTTTGCCGAAAGCAATTTATTTGCTAAAAAGCAAAAAACATGTACAGTAAATTACACACACAAAGCATTGATTATGTATCTCACTCACATACAGTATGTATATATATCTTTTTGTATCTATCCATCTGTCTATCTCTATCTAATCTCTCTACATATATCTTGAACAATATTTCCTTGGAAAACTGTGTGTAAATCGGATCGTTTTCGCATGTAAATCGGATGTTAGGTGTTAAAAATCGGATTTTGTTTGCATAAAAAAAAAAATCGCATGACAGTTGTCTGACTTTCTTGGACCGAAATTGGACGGTTTTTTACACGGTGATGGGTAAGAGCCCTTAGGGCAGTTTCACACATCCAGATAATTCCGGTACCGGAAAAACCGGTACCGGAGCGGTGTCCGTGTGTCCATGTGCATACGTATGCCATCCGGGTGACATCTGTGTGCTATGCGTATGTCCGTGTGTACCATCCGTGTGCTGTCCGGGTACGAGGTTTTGAAAAATTATTTTCAATGTTAACCCTTTGACTTTTAAGAATGCACATGGATCGCACACGGACAGCATTGACCATTGACTTGTATGGGTCTGTGTGATCCATGCTGTTGCACAAAGACGGACATGTCAGCGTGTTTTGCACACGGACACACGGTCCGTGAAAACACGCTGACATCTGCATAGACACATTCATTCGAATGTGTCTACATGTGTCAGTGTCTCCGGTACGTGAGAAAACTGTCACTACACGTACCGGAGCCACTGACGTGTGAAACTGCCCTTAAGGGAATAGTGGTGTTAACCAAGGCAAGAAGATAAGCCCTTTTTTTAATTCCTGCTATGAGGCCCGTTCTTGTCGATGTGAACTCCTATTGAGATTTCCAATTATTTGGATCAAAGTATAATTGGGGCTGAATGATTTTCTGCTTTTCAGATGCAGTCGCTCCATTCAGGACAGAAAACATAAATACAAATTGCACATTTAGAAATAGAAGAAAATTCCATTTCACGCTATGATGCAATACAAATAAGAAATATGGGAAATTAAAGTTCTCCACATGCCTCCTGCCTAGCAAATACTTATGAAGTGTTAATATAATAACATCATATTCTGGAATTGTTTTCATATCGTTCCAAAACATGAATTCAGGGACCTCAAGGAGTTTCTGTTTAGACTGGATGCAGATGTTACAATGTACATAACTTCCATCACAAAAAAAACCTGGTAAAATACAAAGTATTAATGGATCAGAAATCAGAGAGGCGATTTGGCTGAGTTAATGCATACACATTGGGGCCAATATCTAGAATTGGCCTTAGGATGTCCACACGTACAAGTCAGGGATCTCTCCTGACTCATCATACATCGTTATTTCAATGGGGAGAGAGAAATCTGACAACAGCCGTCAGCAGGAACATCCACCATCAAGGAAGAGCTTGAGGAACCACATAGACTGAGGCTAAGTGCACATGTACCGGAACTCTCGCGGAAATTACCGCGAGAATTCCGGAATTCCATTCCGCGGGAAAATCGCATTTTAAATTCCCGCGATTTTCCCGCGGAAAAACTAGCATTTTGCAAGCGTATTTAGCTTGCAAAATGCTAGCGTTTTCCAAGCGATCTGTAGCATCGCTTGGAGAACTGATTGACAGGTTGGTCACACTCGTCAAACATAGTGTTTGACGAGTGTGACCAACTTTTTACTACTGAGGCCACCTATGCAGCATCAATAGTAAAAGATAGAATGTAAAAAAAAATAAAAAATAGTGTTATTCTCACCTGCCGACGTCCCACGCATCCGTTCCCAGTAATCCTTTGCGAAAATGCCCGCGATGACGTCCATTCTCACGGGATCGCGATGTCTCGCTGTGATTCGCGATGACGTCGCGCGAATGACCGCGAGACTTCGCGATCCCGCGAGAACGGACGCCATCGCGGGCATTTTCGCAAAGGCTTACTGGGAACGAGAGCGTGGAGAGAGGCGGGAATGCTGCGCGGGACTCCGGAAGGTGAGAATAACAATATTTTTTATTTTAAATTCTATTTTTTACAGGGATATGGTACCCAAAGCCCGGAGGACAGTCTCCTCTCCTCCGGACCGTGGGTACCATCCGCAAATGTTCTGCTTACTTTTCGCATGGTGTGCACAGCCACATGCGGGAAATAAGCGGAACAATGCATTCCTATGGGTGCGGGATCGCTGCGATTCCGCAAATTAATGAGCATGCTGCGTTTTTTACCGCGAAGCGATTTCGCCGCGGTAAAAACCGCAGCATTAGCACAGCATTGCGGAATCCCATAGGAATGTATGGGATGCTTATTTTTCGCGTTTTTGGGGCAAAATCGCGCGGTTAAACCCGCCGCGGAAATGCGAAAAAACGCCACGTGTGAACTCAGCCTGATAGGGCTTTTTCGCACTGGTTGGTATTTGATCCATATTTTTCAGCAGTGTTTGTAAACCAAAAGTAAGGGTGGAACTTATAGAGAAAAATTAGAATTGAAAGACTGACACTTAGTCTAGGTTTTGGAGACACTCCTGGTTTTGGCATTCAAAGGTCACGTTCATATGTTCAGTAGTTGGTCAGTATTTTACATCAGTATCTGTAAGCCAAAACCAGGAGTGGGTGATAAATCCAGAAGTGGTGACGTGTTTCTATTATACTTTTCCTCTGATTGTTCCACTCCTGGTTTTGGCTTACAAATACTGATGCAAAATACTGACCAAATACTGAAGGTGTCAACGTAGCCAAATACTGATGAAAAATACTGATGTCTGAATAGAGCTTTAGATTTTTGGGTAATCCCAAGGATGGATCTAATCAGATTGATCAGATCAAATTAGACAGAAATTGGCCAAAATAGCTTTGGCTGCCTTTACACACAGATTTCACACCAGATACACCAATCTCAGCAGCTGGTCTGAGCCAAGTTGACCATTTAACGTGAGAATTACCAATAACAATCTGATAATTATTATGTCTATGGAACTAAAAAGGATCAATCATGATAAGTAAGAATCTCCTCCGTCGGTGGGATTACTTACCGTATTTTTCATTCTTCTTCTATTACTAAGGAAAGTTATTGGTCAGAGATTGATCCACAATTAAGTGACGAGCAAACGTGCTCGGAAAAGGTGTTATCTGAGCATGCTCGGGTGCTAACCGATCGTCTTCGGCTTGCTGGAAAAATATGTCCAAGTCCCCGCGTCTGCATGTCTCGCGGCTGTTCGACAGCGGAAGCACATGTAGAAATTACCTAACAGGTAATATCTGAATGTGTTGCGGTCGTCTAACAGCCGTGAGACATGCAGACGCGGGGACTTGAACATATTTTTCCAGCATGCCGAAGACAATCGGTTAGCACCCGAGCATGCTCAGGTAACACCTTATCCGAGCACGTTCGCTCATCACTATCCACAATCTGTGCACAGACAGAACCATAAATTCAGCTTTACTACAACTTGTTGATACAGCAGAGCAGAGTTTGTCTTTACCAAAATTCATGGCGATAATCCTGTGTTACTTATCCCAGGTGTATCTACTATCTATCTGTTTTCTCTCAGTCCTAAAAAGGTAAATGAAAACTTCCGCTATGCTACATTTGAACGTATTTTTATCTCCTCTGTAGTACACAGATCTAGCAAAGGTTTTGTTGACACAGACAAACATCTCTGGGGTATCAATGCACAAAAGAAGTGTAATCGGTCAATGGCTCGAGCAATGTTGATTAATGTAATCCTCTCTAGCCTTGGGTCACACGAGTGCATGTTCTCTCATTCGAGAAAATCGGTCCAATTATGTTAATCACACTCTGATCAGAGTGTGATAAAAGTGTGATCCAGTTTTCTCAGATCGGAGTGCAGTCCGATGTTTTCCACGGACCCAAAAAATGAATGAGCGAGCGCCATATGATTATCGACTCGGCCGAATAGAAAAAAAAGAACGGCCCCATAGAGCAACCTGGGGACGAGTGTCATCCGTCAAAACGACTTGTCCCATAATTACCGTCGTGTGACAAGCTATCAAGATGGTGCGATGTGAGACATGATAACCTTTGCTACAGCTGTATGCTTATTGGATTTATGTACTTAAAACTTGTCCCTATGACTTGTCGACATGCGGCGTCACATGGAGAATTTTTATTTTAAATGCTACAGCTTTTTATGCAGTTTTTTTGAGAAGTAGATCCAGTAAGAAGAAGAATGTCGAGCAGGCTGTCCATGGATAAAACATGAATAAAAAAAACTGGCGTGTTCGACGCGTTAAATCAATAGATGTATCACCCCGAGCGGCCGAACTTAACTTGCACTTGCTACAACTATAAGTATTTCCGGCAGGTTTTCCTTTGCCTTAAGATCCACAGCTGCTCAATAAACTGCATGAAAAACTGCGACAAGTATTGCAGAGTTTTCTGAAAAACATCCGCAGTCTTCGAGTTGACATAATTCAATAGGTTTAGTTCCAGTCGTATGGAAAAAAAACATTGAATGAACTGTCCGCCTGAATTGTGTCAAAAGGCGAGCATTTGACAAACTCAGCTCTCAAGTAAAATGATGAAAAGAACTAATGTGAATTATTGTAATTCAGTCATCCGGAACATTTAATGACCTCTTTTAGGTAATAAGTTATCTGCAAAAAAAAAAAATTCACATTGTGCCCGTGAATCGCTGTCGGTTCCCAATACATTTTCATTCCATCGAAACTGTTTAGGATAAATCACCGGCATTTCATAACTTTTTACGAGACGCCACATTAGTTAAATTTCTCTCTCTTCTGGAGTTCATTCCTTTTTTTTTCGCAAACCATCTGTCATGTCTTTAAACAGATTACCATGTATAGACTTATCAAAGGCAATAAAAGTCTGTTGTATCATCAAATCTGTCCTGATTCTGCCTGGTATCCCAGCCTGACCTCATTCCTAATACTCTCCGCAGCGTCTAAACACACATGGCTTACAAATCTGACACATAGGGTTTGGAGGATTATCGTTCATATCCATTGAGAACATAAGTCGCAGTCATATACGTACCTATGAATCGCTCTTGCGCATGGTGTCTTGTATGAGGAGATGCAAGAAAACTGAGATTTCCCCGGTGCGAAAAGTTGCTCAGGTCCTAATAGACAGCCGGGATCACAGCATGTTGGTGGTGGTGTGTTAGATGTGCACAGCAGCCAAGCTCTGGAGGTTTGCAGCTGCACTAGATAAGAGGGAAGGCTTATGTCAGAGGGAACATGCTGCAGTACAATGGGAGCTCAGGAGGTATAGGGCAAGAGGAGGGGGAGGTTCTGTATCGTTATGATGGGACCATGACCCATTAGAGAGCATCTCCGCTCTGATGACTTTGGCTTGATTTTTTTTTTCTGTAATGTACATAGGGAGCAATTATCGACTACGATAGGATATTTAGAAGGAGAACAGTTTAATCAAATATAGGAGATTTCATTTAATGGGTTCAGAAGGACAATTCTTGGTACGGTATTTGTTCACACAGATTTTATTGACTAGAATTTTAGAGAAAACTCTGCACCTAAATCCACATAAAAATTTTTCAATACTCTTTAAAGGGAACTTGACTGCTGTTACATGCAACCTGATCCATGTGTAAGGGTGTCAAAAAAGCCATCCTGTGCCCCAAACATGTCCTGGTTTGGAATGTATAAATGTATGTATATCGTTGCCTTGTAATGTTGTTAGGCAGTGTATTTTGCACTGTGTGTAATATGGTGTATATAATGCTGCTATGTATATATATCTATGGTATTAAATAGGGAAAGCGTAATACATTAGTTAGTCCACTAGATGGGAACATATTAGTACATTGTAGTAATAGTTAACTGTAGGAGGAGTTAACTGGGGTAAGGCAGGAACAGTTTCCTGGTTAGTGTCAGAGGGGCTAGGGAGCCCGTACAGCCTGCTTGGGCTTGGAGCTCGAGGTACCCAGTAGCTCCACTCAATGCCGACTTTTATTCCCCATTGACTTGCATTGGGGTCGGGTTTCGGACAAAACTCCGACTTTTTTTTGCCCTAGTCGGACCAATTTCATCTGAAACGAATTTTGTTTCATGAAACCCGATCCGACTAAAGTCGCTCAACTCTACATGCCACACGTCCCATATCAGAAACAAAGTAGGCAGCATATTGGTCCCTCATTTGGGCAACTTCAACTGTTGACCGCAGAGGGTGATGATGGTAATCTGGCAATGGGTTTGACACAGGTTCATCAAGTTCAATGTTGGGTCGCTTTTTAGCCATTATGTAGCTATGCAGAACCCCACAGGCTTTGACCACCTCATCGACTGTCTCCATTTTTAGATTAATGGTAGTTCCAAGAAAGCGCCATTTGGAGACAGTTAGAAATTAATATGTGCATATGCACTTTATGTATTGCGTTTTAACCTTAGGCAGCGCTGGCTTCTCTCTCTTTTTTATTTGATATTGGTTGTGGCTGACCATTACAGTTCGCCATGCGTGCTTTGTTATGCACACCATTCTTTCTGTGACTTTTTTGTGATTGATTAAGGCTGCTGTGCACACACACAGCAACCCTGCCCTGCCCCAAACTTTGACTGTGCACCTGTATCTGGGTCTGTTTCACTCTTTATCTGTGGTTGCTGGTCAGACATTATGGAGGTTAGACCTGATATGTCCATGTCCGGAACTGGTCAGCCTTTATCTGTGCTTGCCGTTTCTGGCGCCATGGGAGTGATTCTGAGACGCTTCAGGTACATTTAGCATTTTATGCAGTCTTGCTTTTAAATTATTTAGGAGGCCGTAATGGCACAGCGAATATAAAAAAAGTAGAGTAGGACGGCCCCATTTGAGAATGCCTTGGCGTGGCGGGGGTGGCTCAAACAATTGATCAATTATTTGCTAAATGTCTCATTTTAAAGTACAGTTAGAAATTAATATGTGCATATGCACTTTATGTATTGCATTCTAACCTTAGGCAGCGCTGGCTTCTCTCCTTTTTTATTTAAGAATCCCAAAGATACACTCAATAGTTCTTCGTGCCCTGGTCAGTCTGTAGTTAAAAAATTTTTTGTGTGGTTCAAGTCCCGACTGGAGTAAGGTTTCAGTAGGTTTTCACACATCTGAAAGGCCTCATCCCCAACCATAACAAATGGCATTGGCGGGCCTTGAGTGTTGGGAAGAGGTCATGGCAGGGGGAAATTAAAATTTTTTCCATACAAGCGTTGGCCCTTTTTAAAAGTCTGGGAGTCATTGCCACAGCCAAAAGCTCCAATGTACACGGCTATAAAGCGACAGTCCGCATCTGCAATCGCCATGAGCACTACAGAAAAATATTTCTAAGGGCAGTTTCACACGTCAGTGTCTCTGGTAGGTGTAGTGACAGTTTTCTCACGTACAGGAGACACTGACACACGTAGACACATTTGAATGAATGTGTCTCTGCAGATGTCAGCGTGTTTTCACGGACCGTGTGTCCATGTGCAAAACACGCTGACATGTCCGTTTTTGTGCAGCAGCACGGATCACACGTGATCACACGGATGGTACACATGGACATACGGATAGCACACGGATGGCATATGTATGCACACAGACACGGATAGCTCCGATACCGGTTTTTCCGGTACCGGAATTATCTGGACGTGTGAAACTGCCCTTGTAGTTGAAGTACTCAGCTCCATTTCTGGCGGGTTTGGAAATCCGAATGTGTTTTCCTTCCACTGCTCTCAAACAGTTGGGGAAATTACACACTCGTCAAAAATTTTCGGCAATTTCCAGTCACATTTCCGCGCTGGGTAGGGTGATAAATTCAACCCGGAGAACGTTCCACAAAGCCCGGCAGGTGTCCGCAACTATTCCAGACAGGGTGGAAATTCCTAGTCGGTACTGAAAATGGAGCGGCGATAAGCTCTCACTGGTAACCAGGAATCTGCCAAGCAGAGAAAGAAAAAAATTAAAAACTATAATATGACGGGGTTTAGCTAAACAGATAAAGGAAAAAACAATGAATACAAGGCAGAACAATAATAATTATGACAGGCATTTGTTTTGAAATATTACGTCCCTTAATGTGACCAGGAGACTTTCCTCAGCAGGAATCGCTCTACGGAGCTGGGTGTCCTGTCTCCCAGTGGCTCCTCAGACATGACCAAGCAAATCCAAGAAGGTCTCTTGAAACATCCTGGTATATTCTGCAAATTTATCCGAGTTGACATTGAGCTCGCTGTATAGAGTGTGGTAGGCTCCACGGCTCTCCGGTACTTCGATAATGGGGTGTCTCCAATAAATCCGACGCTGTCTTCTCCATTTTTCCTCTGTTTTTTGTTACTCTCAAGCAAACGCAAAGGCAAGAAACAGCTTTATATCCAAATCCAGGTTGAAATAAAAGCTCTCCATGCGAAGAGCCATCGTGCCGCAGGATACAGGAGTAAAATCTGAAGTTTTCAACTGTCCAAGGTTCTATATAAAGATATCCCATAAGACACGCCCATTGGTGTCCCATTGGTGGTGTCTGTTTTGTAGGTAGGGTAACTGACAGGGGGGTGGTCCATTTCTGGCCGCAGACAGACTCGAGACAGACACAGGAACGTGTTCGACAGGTCTTCCTTATTGATCGTCTTTCCACGACCCACAGCACCTCACAGCAATTGCACGTTAATCTCCGCAGCCTCACACAGCAGCTGCCCGACAATCTCCACAGCCGCACACAGCAGCTGCTGGACAATCCCCTCAGCCACACACAGTAGCTGCCTGACTTCATACACAGGCCTGGGTACCTTCATTTTCTTTAGTTGGCAAATGGACGTCTCTCGCGGCTCCTTCACCGTGGTTGCCCTAAGCCTACCACCACAGCGTCTCACCAGTCCGAGTCCGTTCGGTTTAGTGGTACCCCAGGCTGTCTCTGTCTGCGGCCTCTCTTTGCTCTCCGTCTGTGGCCTCTGCTGTCTCTGCGGCTAATCCTGTCAGGGCCACCCCCCCGTAACCGTCACAACTACCAGTCCTCTCAAGAGCTTCCTTTCTTTCCTCTCTCCTCAGACGTACTTCTTGTCTCCTGTGCACTCTTCGCTGACTGTACTCTCCATAACCTTCTCTCAGCCTTTTATCTCCCTCACGTACTGGTAACCCCGCCCACCATGACTCAACAGTTTTCTTAGCCAATGGCTGTTGTTCAGTCCTAACCTCACAGCTCTCCATTGCCCTCTAATGGTCAAATTCCAAATACTACAGCCCTCCTTCCTATCTCCAGCTGTTTCCCCCCTTTTACTACAACAGTGCACCTTCTATACACTACACCTCCGCCCTTCTTCTACAGACAGGTCTGTACGTCAGTCCACCTTCCCTACACTCTTCCTAACTTTATCCATTGTCATCCTCAACAATCTTGCCTCCTACCTTTGACATACTGAAGCTTTACCCACTCTCTTTTGTCGCCACATGGCAATTCCTTCAGGTTGGGTTAGGTCCATCCGGACTACTCTACGGAAGCCTACCTCCCATTTTTCTCCCCTTCTGTAACATCTCTCATATCTCCTGGGGTAAACATGGTTTCTTCACTCTCACTATTCCATCAATTCTAAATCGTCATGGTTGGCGTCTTCGTCACACCTCGTACCCGGGACCTGTTGAACATATTTTTTTTTTTTAAATAGCATTTCAAACTCACTATACATATTACACATAGCTTCGACATACATTACTTTTTGATGGGTACAACATTTACCCTCTTCTTTGCAACATTCTACATTAAGTACCATACTATACTTAAATTACTCACTAGATTTGTTACCTATATCTACCAGTATCATTATGCAAAGCATTTTTTTTTTAACAAAGAAGGACACTAGTTCTCCCCCTTCCTTTGAGGAGAGCACTCCCCCCGTATGCATCCCCGCTACACCAAGAGTGGGCACTTATTACCCAATTGAGGACTTCAAACTGTCCCCAGATCGTGCAACGGCGCACAACAGTCCCGGCAG
This sequence comes from Dendrobates tinctorius, assembly GCF_039654945.1. Classification (NCBI taxonomy): domain Eukaryota; kingdom Metazoa; phylum Chordata; class Amphibia; order Anura; family Dendrobatidae; genus Dendrobates; species Dendrobates tinctorius. Next base: position 18,811,618 of record NW_027361814.1, on the reverse strand, counting down.
TCGATTTAGCAGGACACTTCGGGCCACCTCCTGGCGGCCGATGTTTCAGCAATTAGTAGGGAACTCCACAGCCGTGAAGTCCCCGGGATGCTTGAAATGTTCTGGGCCTCAAGTGTCCCTGATGCCCGAGACCCAGGAGTCCTTGTCTCTTTCTATGGAGGCTCATACCCCTCAGGGTAGGTGATGACTGCTACCGCATAGCAGCCGCAGTGGCAGTAATCGTTGTAGTAGGGGACCGGGTCTCCCTCCCGCAGAGCCCATCCATGTCTGATGTGGGTCACATTAAGGTAGCCTTTGTGGCCGGTGGCGAGGTCCCATATGAACCCATAGCCTTTTGCGGTGTTAGTATGTACAAGCCACCCATATGATTGAGGGGTAGTCATGGCTGCCTCTCCCTTCTCATGTAGCAGTGTCCACACCTCCCGCTCTTTGACCTCCTTCTGTTCAATAATCTCCGCAACCCAGGCGGAGGGTCCGGTGTAGGCTGCAGAGTCCAGTGGGCGGGCCGCAGTCGGGGTCAAGAACGGGGCAGAGGCGGCCGCGGACATTGGGGAGCAGGCCTCAATCAGAGTCACGGACTGGACAGAGGTGGCCACAGGCATCGGCAGGTAGGCCGCGGAGCAGGCCGCAGCAGGGATCAAGGTGGCCGCGGGCTCCGGCAAGAAGGCAGCAGAAGGGGCTGAAATGGCTGCAGGCCCCGATGTATAGGCCACCGCCGGAAGATGGAGAGCGGCAGGGGCGGCCACAGGTCGGTTCCGCGCCGGCGACACGAAACGAGGTGTCGCCGGGCGGGGTGGCTCAGGATCGCTGACAGGAGCCGCAAAGTCATCCGGGGCTGGGATCGCTGAAGAACGGGATGTCAGGCGGGGAGGCTGGGGGCTGGTGTCTTATACATGGGGCATGGGGGCGGGATGTGCCTGTGGTGCCGCCGGCTGAGCCAGAGTAACGCTCACCTTCCCCAGCACCGCGGCTCCTGACAGTCTATCCCGCAGTTCCTCCAGTAGCCGATATTCTTCACCCCGCCATCCGGCAGGGCCAGCCTCCAGGCCCGATGACTCCGCACGGACAGTTGGCAACATCTCCTCTAGCAGCTGTTCCTGGTAGTCCAAGGTGGCTGCAAACTCCTGTGCTTCTTTTTGGTGCCAAATCGCCACAGCCATTTTTACCAAGGCATTTTTCGCTCCAGATCCACTTATAGAAATCCAGCAATTCACAGTCCAGTTTGTAATCCACAGGAAAAGATCTTCAACCCGTTCAGCTTGGGTCCTTTGAATCTGCAAGGCAGGTTTACCGCTGAAGATGTTGTATTTGTGGCAGAGATCCTGCCGACTACGCCAAATGTAGGTAGGGTAACTGACAGGGGGGTAGTCCATTACTGGCCGCAGACAGACTCGAGACAGAGACAGGAACGTGTTCAACAGGTCTTCTTTATTGATCGTCTTTCCACGAACCACAGCACCTCACAGCAATTGCACGTTAATCTCCGCAGCCTCACACAGCAGCCCGACATTCTCCACAGCCGCACACAGCAGCTGCTGGACAATCCCCTCAGCCACACACAGTAGCTGCCTGACTTCGTACACAGGCCTGGGTACCTTTACTTTCTTTCATTGGCAAATGGATGTCTCTCGCGGCTCCTTCACCGTGATTGCCCTAGGCCTACCACAACAGCGTTTCACCAGTCCGAGTCCATTCGGTTTAGTGGTACCTCAGGCTGTCTCTATCTGCGGCCTCTCTTTGTTCTCCATCTGTGGCCTCTGCTGTCTCTGTCTGCGGCTAATCCTGTCAGGGCCACCCCCCCGTAACCGTCATAACTATCAGTCCTCTCAAGAGCTTCCTTTCTTTCCTCTCTCCTCGGACGTACTTCTTATCTCCTGTGCACTCTTCGCTGACTGGACTCTCCAGAACCTTCTCTCAACCTTTTATCTCCCTCACGTACTGGTAACCCCGCCGACCATGACTCAACGGTTTTCTTAGCCAATGGCTGTTGTTCAGTCCTAACCTCACAGCTCTCCATTGCCCTCTAATGGTCAAATTCCAAATACTACAGCTCTCCTTCCTATCTCCAGCTGTTTCCCCCCTTTTACTACAACAGTCCACCTTCTATACTCTACGCCTCCGCCCTTCTTCTACAGACAGGTCTGTACGTCAGTCCACCTTCCCTACAGTTTATCCAGATTTTTCTACTGGAAAATTTTTCACCTTGCGCACAAAAAGCGCAAACGCATGCTAAACGCATGCAAAAACTGCATTTTTTTAACCGCATGCGTAAGCTGATGTGTATAAAAAGCGCTGCGTTTGCGCGCATTTGCATGCGGTTTTTCGTGCATTTGAGGCTGCCGACGATACGCTGCGGATTCAACGGCAAATGTGAAACTAGCCTAAGACAGTTTTAGGAGCCACGATGGACTTGTAAAGGTCTGTGGTCCGTGCCTTTAATAGCCTCATCAGTATAAGGACAAGGGGCAGTGGAAGGCACCGTAGACCGACCACTGCCGCCGGAAGATGGACCAACTACTACAGTACCATCCAGGAGAAGGCGCTGTGCCTGCCGTTGCCGGCGCTAAAGAGTTCGCAGCAGGAGCTGCAGTGTTAGGACTTCCTGATTGATACGTGTGCTACCGAAGTGTCATTATTTGTACCATTTATACTTTTCCATAAGGTCTCTTTCACACTTCCGTTTTTTACAATCAGTCAAAATCCGCCAGGTTTTGAAAAAAACGGATCCGCAAATTTTTTTGGCGGATCCGTTTTTTTCCCCATTGAGTTGCATTACTGGCGGATCTTGACTAATGGTCATCCGTTGGATCCGTTTTTGTGAGGATCCGCCAAATTTTTTTCATCCGCCGGCATGCCTGGACGGACCATGCAACGTTTTTTTTCTGGTTTGATCCGCATTTTCCAGTGCGCATGCCCGGAGAAAAGAAGTCAGGGAGAAAATTAACCCTGAAATCCTTTCTGGCGGAGGAAAAAAATTCTCTCTCTCTCTCTCGCCAGCGGTTCCTTTAAATTTCCTCATTTTCAGGATCCGTCAAAAAACGGATCCTGTGACATCCGTTCACATCAGTTTGGAACGGATCCACTTGTCCGCCTTTTTGGCGGATTTTAACTGACACAAACAACTGAAGTATGAAAGAGGCCTAACGGAAATGCACAAAAAACGAATATGCGATTTTTTTACCTGCGGATTTTCTGCATTTAATGTAATTCTATGGAGAAAACCTGCAGAACAAACTCAGTGTAACAGCAAGAGAAATTGATATGTCACAGAGGAAATGACATGGGATTGAATTAAAAGCACATATTGATCATATGAAAAAATATGGACACCATAAAACACAGATAATAGGTGCCATCATTGCTAAAAAACAAACATATTTGAAAGCAATTAGTGAAATTACATAGAGGAACGATGTGTGATTATGTCCCTACAGAGATTAACCCAGGATTCTGCCCAGTGGTCTCTAAACCTCTTCTCTAACATAAGATAAGGTAAGGAGCTGCAGGTCTGCAGTGAATGGCCAGACATTGTGGAGGGGGGTAAGAGAATCATGTAATCTGGGTATTCTGCCTTCAGGCACGCTGACACGATGTGTAATCCAGCATACAGTATAAACCACAGCTCTGTCTTCCAAAATAAGCAGACTGTTCTCTGTAGTCTAACTTATTTATTTGTGAAGAGTATAGAACATGCACGGTAAAACTACAAGGAATACAAATAACATGCATAAGTATTGGGCAGATAATCACAGCTAACACAATCACAGGAAGTGTACATTGTGATGCAAACATTACATAGGAATACATTAGTTTATGATTACATTTACTGAGAACTGGCAACTAAAGGGTTCATGACATCTCTTGGCTGCTAGACAGTAAATAACACCTCTCTGAATCACTGCATTGCAAGAAAATACTGACTCTCACCAGATATGCTTTAGCCAGGTAGTGACTCAAGTAGAGAAGTTGCAGGAAAAACAAAGGTTACACAGGAGGACAAAATAACATGTGCATCCTATGAGATCCACATAAGGAAAATGGAGTCCCCCTCCTCCCAGAATACACTGCTTCGTTCCCACAAAGCATTGCTTCAATCCCATAGTGCATTGCTTCTGTTAAAGGCACAGACTACATAATGCTATCAAAAACACTGCTATAAATTCAGCCACCACTAGATGGTGCTATAATTAACCCAGCACATAATAAAACATTCTTTGCCCTATTAAGAGGGCAGAACACTCCCCGCTTGGCATTAACTAATGCCACGTACAGGCTCTTTAGGCGAAAGCAATAGAATTTGCTCCCCAACTGGTCTGAGAAATAGTTTACTCTCCCCAGCCTTCCACACTTTGACCTCGGCCTTGCGCACCTTCTCATCTTTGCTTGAGAACACCTTGGTGATGAGGCCCAGAGGCCACTCATTTCGATGTGACTGACTGTCCTTCATGAGCACAATATCACCGGGTTTGATGTTCGGCTTGTCGATCTGCCACTTCTTCCTAGGCTGTAAGGTGGAGAGGTATTGCTTTCTCCATCTGTCCCAGAAAGTATTGGAGAGACTTTGAACTTGTCTCCATTGATGTCTGTAGAGGTCCTTGTTGCTTAATTCTCCCAGTGGAGTGCTAGGAGTGTCGGTTTTCTGAGTGAGTAACATGGTGGGAGTGAGAATGGTTGGATCTTCAGCATCACTGGAGAGTGCAGTCAATGGTCTGGCATTTATGATGGCCAAAACTTCTGCCAAGAATGTAGTCAAACCTTCGCGTGTGAGTGTTGTGCTACATTCTTGCAAGAAGATAGAGTCTAAGATTCTGCGTGCTATTCCTATCATCCTCTCCCAAGACCTCCCATGTGAGAAGGTCCAGGTACATCCCTGTCATTCAGGTATCTTTCCACACTGGTAATGTCTAGGTTGGAAGGAATTTGGAGTTCTTTCACTGCTCCTATGAAATTTGTGCCTCTGTCAGAGCGAATGTGTTTCACGGTGCCTCTGATGGCAATGAAGCATCAGAGTGCATTTATAAAACTTGATGTGTCCATGGATTCAATCACTTCAATGTGGACCGCTCTCATGGACATGCATGTAAACATAACTGCCCAGCGTTTTCAATTGGCTTGGACTCTTCTAGTATGCCGTGCAACCACAGACCACGGCCCGAATACATCCAGTCCAACATTGGTAAAGGGAGGATCCATACTAAGTCTGTCTGATGGGAGATTGGCCATCTTTGGGCTTTGAGTCACACAGTTGAAGATGAATTCACTCACACATCTCTTTGCTCCGACTATCCATAGTCCAGCAGTTCGTAGATTCCCTTCTGTAAACAATCGGCCCTGATGTTTCACCAAAACATGATGGTGCTGTACGAGCAGAGTAGTCACATGGTGATGACCAGGAATTATTACAGGGTGTTTTTCCACGAATTCCACCTTGGCTTCCTGAAGACGACCTCCAATTCTTATCAGCCCATTTTGGTCAACTATTGGATCAAGCTTTTTCAAAACACTGTCTCTAGAAATGGGTTGACCTTTGTTAAGGTTGTCTACTTCTTTGGCGTAACACTCGCATTGTATGGTACGAATTATCGTGTTTTTGGCATTTTCCAGGTTAGAAGCGGTAAATGCGTGTTTGCAATGGTGCCAACCTTTACAAGACTTCTGATTGGTGGGTGATGTTGACTTGTAAGACTGAGCCACATGAATTAAACAAGCAATGGCACAAACAAGCGAGGTCCAGGTTGAAAACCTGCTGAAATGGTGGGATTTGAAGTGATTGTCTGAAGTCACCGTACTTAGAGCGGATACCTGAGGGCAGATTTCTTTATCTGCATCTGGATCTACCAGTTCACAGGTGTCTGATTCGTCACTGTAAGGTTTTGAACGGCATAAGAATGCAGGGACCATAAACCAGGTTGTGCCCTTAAGGTATCCAGATTCAACGGATCTAGTTGCGTGGTCCGCAGGATTGTGGTGTGTGGACACATAGTGCCACTGTTTAGGGCAAGTGGATCTCCTGATCCTTAGCACCCGATTGCTGACATAAACATAAAAGCGTCGAGTTTTGATGCAAATGTACCCAAGCACTACCTTGCTGTCTGAGTAGAACTCAACGTCCTTGATTTCCAGGTCAATTTCTGTCAAGATAAGTTCAGCTAACTCTACTGCTAGCACAGCCACACAGAGTTCCAGTCTGGGTATTGTGTGCTCCTGGGCTGGTGCTAGTTTTGTATGGCTCATAACAAGCCTTACATGGCATTTATCTCTGATGTCAGTAGTTTTCAGATATGCTAATGCTGCAATCGCTTTGGTTGAGGCATCGCAGAAGATACAGAGCTTTTGAGTCTTGACTTCTGTTGATGGCACTGAAGCGTATGGTCGTGCCACGTAAAGATCATGTCAAAGCTTCTAAAGATTTCTTCCATCTTACCCACTCTCTTCTCCATGGGAAGCGGATCATCCCATTCAGACATCTCCTGGGTGAAGTCTCTCAACATCATTTTACCTTGGATAGTTACAGGGGATACAAATCCTAGAGGATCGTACAGGCTGTTTATCACGGATAGGATGCCTCTACGTGTGAAAGGTTTTTCTTCTTCATTGATCCGAAAGGTAAATGCATCTCTCTTCAAATCCCAGAGCAAACTGAGGCTCCGTTGCATGGGAAGGGAGTCCGTATCCAAATCCAAGTCTTTTAGATCAGTTGAGTAATCTTGAGAGGGAAAAGCTGCCATCATTTCTTGGCTGTTGGAAGCAATTTTGTGCAGGATCAAGTTGGACAAAGCAAGCATTTCTTGTGTCCTCTTTAGGAGAATGACTGCCAATTCATCTGTGGGTGTGGATTTCAAGCAGTCGTCCACGTAGAAGTCCTTCTCTACAAACAATCTAACATCCGACCTGTATTTTGCTTCGCCCTCTCTGGGTGAATGTCTAAGACCGTAGATTGCGACAGCAGGGGAAGGGCTGTTCCCTAAGATGTGCACTCTCATCCAATACTCCACGATGTCTTTGTAGGGGTCATTATCGTGGTACCAGAAAAACCTCAAATAGTTTCTATGTTCTTTTTTGACAAGGAAGCAATGAAACATCTGTTGTATGTCAGCCATGAATGCCACTGCATCTTTGCAGAAGCGAAGAAGTACTCCTAGAAGTCTGTTGTTGAGGTCTGGGCAAGACAAAAAGACATCATTTAGTGAGACACCTTCATATCTGGTGCTTGAGTCAAATACTACTCTTATCTGACCAGGTTTATTAGGATGATACATGCCAAAAATGGGTAGATACCAACATTCCTCGGCATCTTGAAGCACAGGTGCAATTTCTGCATGGCCATTGTGAAGTATTTTCTCCATGAAGGCAAAGAAATGCTCTCTCATTTCAGGTTCCTTCTGAAATTTGCGTTTGAGGGAGACAAATCGACCGTAGACAGGTTCTCTGTTGTTGGGTAAGCGTTGCCTCTGGGGTTTAAATAGTAGAGGTGATATCCAACTCTTTGACTCATCTCTTACCATCTCCCGATCCATGATGTCCAAAAACAGTCTGTCTTCTATGGACATTGCTACCTTGTTGTCCTCTCTTGTTCTGTGGAAAACTGCACCCTATGTGATCTTGGTCGCCGTCACATGAGTGGTCTTCACAGGAAGGATCAGCTAATGGACATGGTAGAGGAGCATTGGGTGGCAACTCTTTTACCAGGAAGCTACTCTTACATGGCTGGAAGAGAGACGGATGTCTATTTTCAAGAGTATTGGTAAGCACATGCTGTCAACTAAGGCTGGCTTGTGTGCTTCTCCTAGGCAGACGTCCCCTATGATGACCCATCCGAGGTCGTGCCTCTGTGCGTACGGAGCATTCCTGGAGCCGTTTATACATTCTCTAGCCTTGTGGACTTGTAGTATATCTCTTCCCAGAAGTAGAGCTATTGGGGTTCCTGGATCTAGTTCAGGTATCAGGTTGGCTATACGCTTTAGATGGGGGTGATATGTCGCCACCTCCCATGAAGGTATTTCTGACCTGTTCTCAGGAATCTGGTTGCACTCCAGGATGGTCGGTAGTGGTAGGCAGGTCTGGCCATCTATGGACTCCACTTTGCATCCGGTTGCTTTTCTCCCAACCGTCTCAACGGTACCTGAACATGTTCTCAGGGTGTAGGGAGAACCAGGGCCTACAATGTTAAAGTTGTCAAAGAAGATGGACCTGGCTAGAGACCTGTTACTTTGGTCATCCAGGATTGCATAAATCTTGAAGGCTTTGTCCATGCGGCCTGCGGGATAAACTCGGACAAGGCAGATTTTTGAACAGGACCTTCCTCCTGTGAGTCCCCTACAGATCTCAGTACATTTAGAGATGACATCCGGGGTGTCTTCATCAGTGTCCTTCTGCTTTCCATCATGCTCCTCTGCTTGCGACAACACTCGTGGAGGTGATCCAGGGTGCAAGGCTGTATTGTGATCCATGCTGCTGCATACTGCACATTTCACACTAGCTTCACAGTTCCTGGCGAAGTGAGAGGTTGCGGCACAACATTTGAAGCAGATGTTGTTCTCCTTGAGGAAACCTTTACAATCCTCTAAAGACTTCTCCCTGAAGGCTCTGCATTTAAGTAGAGGATGTGGTTTCTTGTGTAGAGGACAATATTTACTGACATCCTGAGGTTTGCTCTCGTCTGGAGGGGTTTTATTCACCTTGTGAGGAGGGCCTCTGGAATCAATGTTAGTTTTGTGGACTGCCACGGGTGTCTTACCGGGTTTGACACCAGTGGCAGTGGAACACGATAGAGTAAAATCAAAACTAGGGTCATTTCTCTAATCCCCTCCATGACAGCACATAGGAAGTTGCCTCCCCATCCTGAATAGGGACAGGAAACAAGAAGTTAAATAGCCCTCCCCTTCCTCTAATTCCCAGTGTTTTCCTGTCCCTAACTGGAATGAAAAGGTTCTATGTGCTCTGTGGATGAAGCCGGCGAGATCCCAGACTTTGTTTGCCCTTACCGTGAGTCGGGCAGCTGGGGTCGATCGTCCCGCACCTTCCTCCCCATATGCTGCTCCCGCCGCTGGTGGGACCCGCACCATCCTCCGGCGCTTTGGTGACGCTGGATGGTGAGTGGGGCTGGGGGCCTCCCGTAGCTCCCCAGCCCGGGATTCACTCCCACCACATGCCGCATGCCTGTCTCTCCTGAGCGGCATGCACCGGAAGTGACGCGCACCACCGGACCCGAAGACGCGACGTCTCTTCCTCCCATCTTGGCGGGAAATTTAAAATTGGAGAAAAAAAAAGGGAAATAGAGGAAGAAAGAGGTGACACCCGGAACTTAGGGGGAGCGATCTCATCCGATTGGATGAGGTAAAGGAATTTGGATCTCGGTTCCTATTTAAGGACCCTGATGGAAGACGCCATAAGGTAGGACTAACGTCTGCATGATGGATGCGTCTTCCCTGAAAGCTGCTTCTGCAGAGCCCAGCTCAAACCCTGGCCCAGTCAGTACACTCAAAAAAGGGTATATACCTTTTTGGTTTAGAACCCATCCTTAGGGGTCCCCCTCCTTTTCTCTCTTTCAGGGAGACAAGGATCCTACACAAAAAACGGAAGAAAAGCCTACAAGCCGAAAATGCGCCATCTGTAGGAAAAAACTCTCCTCCGATTATAGAAAGACATTGTGCCAGCAATGCACGGCAAAAATCATATGGGAGGAACAACCATCCCTGATAGAGGAATTAAGAGGGATGAAGCGACAGAAAATCCAGTCGTCCCTGACTACCTTTTCCCAGTCATCCGGGGGGGCCCTCAACATCAAAGAATAGGAAATATGCACCTGAGGACATCTCAGATTCAGAACCCGAATCATCGGTTTTGGTCGGACTTCAGGGAAGAGGGTGAACTAACCCCAGCCCAGTCAGAGGATGATAAGAAGTGGTTCTTTTCCTCAGAGGATATGGAGGAACTACTCTCAACAGTCAGGAACATAATGGGAGTAGAAGAAGACAGACCACCCCGCTCAGTGCAGGATGACCTATTTGGCGGCCTGAAATCCAGGAAGAAAACGGTTTTCCCTATCCATGATAATATCCAGAGTCTAATCCTGGAAGAATGGGAACTGCCGGAAAAGAAGCTAAGTATCCCGGGCGAAATGAGGGATCGATTTCCCCTGGACGAAGAAACCGCGAAACCTTGGACTGAGATTCCAAAACTGGATATCCAGGTAGCCAGAGTAGCTAAAAAGACTACGCTACCCTTCAAGGACTACTCTCAGCTGAAAGACCCGCTGGACCGGAAGATGGATAGCTTATTGAGGAAGTCCTGGGAAGCCTCAGCGACTTCCTTGAAAACAAATGTGGCATCGGCCTGTGTAACCAGGACCCTATACCTCTGGCTTCAGCAACTAGGAGACCATATAAAAAGGGGAACTTCGAAGGAAGATCTCCTAGCTTCTCTACCACTTCTACAGAAGGCAGCCGCCTTTTTAGCAGACTCCTCGGCGGAGTTGGTCCGTATTGCAGCAAGAACGTCCGTGCTTTCCAACACCTCTCAAAGGGCACTATGGCTAAAAATGTGGAGTGGAGATATCCTATCAAAATCAAAATTATGCTCAATCCCATTCAAGGGTGAATATGTATTTGGCCCGGCATTGGACGAACTATTAGAGAAGGTGACCGACAAGAACAGAAACCTTCCCGAGCCGCAACCACCAAAGAAAAAACCCTATCATCCAGCCCAGGCTCAAACCCCGCAATACAGGGGTAAAGGGAAAACGGGACGTTGGAGCTACCCAAAAGGCGGAAGAGGCAGGAAAATTTTTCACGACTCCCGTTCAGACAGAGATAAAAAATGACGCCAAGCAAGTAGGGGGCAGAATCGCAGATTACCGTATTTGTTGCTTTATAAGACGCTCCGGATTATAGGACGCACCACAAATTTTGAGGAGAAAAATAGGAAAAAACGTTTTTTTAATAAAATGGTGGTGCCTCTTATAATCCAGGTGTCTTATTGCTTACCGGGGGTGGTGGCTGCGGTGAAGTGGGGTCCCAGGGTCGCTGTTGGAGGAGGCAGGAGTGGGGTGATACTGCAGGCCGCAGGAAGGGATGAGAGGATGCTCCGATGTGCAGCGCGCTGCCAGGGGGGGCTCGTGCTGCTACCAGGGGGGCTCGTGCTGCTACCAGGGGGGCTCATGCTGCTACCAGGGGGGCTCGCGCTGCTACCAGGGGGGCTGTACTGCTGCCAGGGGGGGTCTGTGCTGCTGCCAGGTGGGGCTCATGCTGCTGGCAGGGGGTCTCGTGCTGCTACCAGGGGGGGCTCATGCTGCTACCAGGGGGGGCTCATGCTGCTACCAGGGGGGCTTGTGCTGCTGCCAGGGGGGCAGTACTGCTGCCAGGGGGGCTCATGCTGCTACCAGGGGGGCTTGCGCTGCTGCCAGGGGGGGTCTGTGCAGCAGCCCGGGGCTCTGCTCACATTTACTGGATGTTCCTCGGCGCTGTGGGTGTCTCCGGGTGCCCAGCCATGTCTCCACGTGCCCAGCGGTGTCTCTGGTTCCAATCCCGGGGCTCTAGCGACATTTTGCGACAGGCCAGAGCCCCGGGGCTCCCTCTCGGTTTCCTCTGTTTTGGGCTCCAGCAATATGGTGGCTGCTGCCGGGGGCGGCGCATGCGCTGATGGTGATCTCGGGACTGAGATCTCGAGAGATGAGATTTCAGCGAGATCTGTCCCGATATCACCATCAGCGCATCAGCGCGGCCGCCATATTGCCGGAGCCAAAACAGAGGGAACCGAGGGGGAGCCCCGGGGCTCTGGCCTGTCACAAAATGTCGCCAGAGCCCCGGGATTGGAACCGGAGACACCGCTGGGCACCCGGAGACACCCACAGTGCCGACGGACAGCCGGACACCCCTGCGGCCTACACCTGGTAATGTACATCCTCTTTGTAAGATGCACCCCCATTTTCCCCCCAAGATGGGGGAAAAAAAATGCGTCTTACAAAGTGAAAAATACAGTACTTCCCGAGCTGGCAGGAGATAACAACGAATCAAAGAATCCTGGACTCGGTCAGAAGGGGAGAAAAAATAGAATTCTCCTCCAGCCCCCCGCAAAACTTGAAAGTTATGTATCTTCCGTCAGCAAGACTTCAAAAAGTTCTACACTGCAAGCTCCAAAAGATGCTATCATCAGCGGTAATCTCTCCAGTCCCAGAACTGGAACAGGGTCAGGGCCACTACTCCCGGCTGTTCTTAGCAAAACAGCCAAGTGGGAAATACTGGGTCATCATCAACTTGAAGAAGCTAAATCAACATGTCCGGTACCAACGCTTCAAGATGGAATCGATAAAGACTACGATACCACTGATTGAATGAGACGTTCCCATCCATCCCATTGGCAATATTTAAGGTTTGCAGTCACTCTAGACACGGAAGTACACCACTTCCAATTCAGAGTTCTACCCTTCGGCATCTATTTGGCACCCCGAACATTTACAAAGATAATGGCAGAAGTGGTAGCATTCCTCAGAGGGAAGGATATATATGTCCTCCCTTACTTAGACGACCTCCTGGTCTTGGCTCCCTCCTACACCATTCTAAGACAACACCTACAAACAATCCTACAGACCCTGGTGTCCCTGGGCTGGATGGTAAACATGGAAAAATCAGACATGAATCCCTCAACCAGGAAGGTCTTTTAAGGGATCCTCCTAGATTCCCACAACCAAATATCCTTTCTTTCGTCCACCAAGCAGGTAGGTGTGAGATCAAAAGTTCAGACTCTAAAAAGTCAGAAAACAGTGACCATAAGGTTTGCCATGTCAACATTGGGGTCAATTACTTATTGCATCCAAGTGGTCCCCTGGGCCCAGGCCTACTCAAGGATACTCCAGAGATATATACTATCCCGCTGGGACAAAGACCCGGAGACCCTCAATACAAGAATCTCCCTACCCCAGCACGTAAAGCTGTCTCTCAACTGGTGGCTCAACCAGGGAAATCTAGCAAAAAGGACACCCTGGATACAATACCCCATAACGTCGATCACACGAGACGCCAGCAAACGTGGCTGGGGAGCAGTATCGTCTCAGAGAGTCTTCCAGGGACTATGGACCAGAGACATGGAAAAAACAATCTTCCAACTACAGAGAACTGAGAGCGGTAGAAGCCCTAAAGGCAGCAGAAACATCAGTCCAGAGAACCCATGTCAGGATTTACTCCGATAATATGACCACCGTGGCCCATCTATGTCATCAGGGCAGCACAAGATACGGAAGTCTGCAAAACGTTTCAGCACGGATATTCAGCTGGGCAGAACACAATCTCCAGTCCCTTTCAGCTCTCTACCTGAAAGGATCCGACAACACCGAGGCAGACTTCTTAAGCAGGACAGACTTAGATCCAGGGGGATGGAGCCTCAACGTCAGAGTATTTCATAACTTAACCAAAAAATGGGGTCTCCCAGAGGTAGACCTATTTGCGAGCCGGGCGAATGCCAAAACAAAGCATTACTTCTCCATAGGTCCAAACGAGAAACACTCAAGGGTGGATGCCTTCGCTCACCCGTGGAACTTCGGACTGGCATACGCCTTTCCACCGATTCCCCTAATACCAAAAACTCTGCAAAAGGGACAGACGGGGTCAACACTATCCTGATTGCCCCTCTCTGGACAAAAAGGAGCTGGTTCAGAGCCCTAAAACTGATGAACTCAGAGGGTCCCATGATCCTGCCCGTGGACCGTGACCTTCTACATCAAGGTCCCATCCTTCACCCGGCTCCCCACAGCTTAAGCTTGGCAGCCTGGTTTCTGAAACCACAATCCTGAAAGCCAGAGGCCTCTCAGATGCAGTGATAGCTACCCTACAAAAAAGTAGGAAACCAATCACAAATGCCATATATTCCAAAATATGGAAGACCTTTTCAGCATGGTACGGATCCACTCCCATAGATCCCTTCCACCCCAACATGACAAAGATCCTAGACTTCCTACAGGACGGTTTATCCAAGGGTCTGAAACCAAGCACCTTGAGGGTCCAAATATCAGCCCTAAGTTCTTTCTTCGATCAAAACCTAGCAGAGCATCGATGGATCAAGAGGTTTATGTCAGCAGCTTCCAGAATCCATCCAAATAAATCCAACATGGCCCCAGCATGGGACCTGAATATAGTACTAAAGGGTCTATCGAACCCTCTATTTGACCAGGCCCAGATAGATAAACTATCCTGGAAAACAGAACTACTCGCAGCCCTTACAACGGCAAGAAGAGTGGGAGAAATTCAGGCTCTGTCCATCAGAGAACCCTATCTAAAATTTCTGGACAATAGACTCATTTTCTGGCTAGACCCTTCCATTGTGCCGAAAGTGTCTTCGAATTTCCACAGATCCCAGGAAATAATACTGCCCTCCTTCTGTGATAGCCCGAGGGATGAGAGAGAAATAGAATTCCATTCACTGGACGTCCGGCAAGCAGTTCTGACCTATTTGGAAGAGACATTGCTCTGGAAGAAAGATCAGAATCTCTCAGTATGGCGGACCAAACAAGGGGAAGAAAGCGTCCAAAAGCTCCCTAGCTAACTGCATCAAAAAAGCAATCACTCGCTTCTAAAAACCAGGATCTACCTCCTCCGGTATACCTGAAAGCCCACTCCACTAGAGCTGTCTCCGTCTCCTGGGCAGAAAAAGCTGATGCATCCATTGAGCAGATCTGCAAGGCTGCAACCTGGCCTTCAGTCCATACCTTCACTAGGCATTATAGATTAGATCTTATGTCAGTACGAGATCTAGCCTTTGGCAGGAAAGTCCTGCAAGCCGTTGTCCCTCCCTAAACCATTTTTTTTTTGTATACCTCCTATGTGCTGTCTTGGAGGGGATAAGAGAAAATAGAACTACACTTATCAGTAGTTGGGTTTCAAAGACCCTCCACGACAGCACGGGTAATTTCCCCCCCTAACAAAATTTTGTTCATGTGACTTATGTGAATAAATAATATTTCAAGCATTCACTCTATGTGGTCCTTGGAAAACACTGGGGATTAGAGGAAGGGGAGGGCTATTTAACCTCTTGTTTCCTGTCCCTAATCAGGATGGGGAGGCAACCTCCTATGTGCTGTCGTGGAGGGTCTTAGAAACCCAACTACCGGTAAGTGTAGTTCTATTTTCTAATCCTAGATTGTTTGGTGACAAAATCAACAAATACATTGAAAGGAGGAAATGATACATTATGATTGTGTTTATACTCTGAACCACATGTAATCCACTTTTCTTGTAGGTTGTAAGGAAGTTTCTGTACTATCAGATTGACACCCCTAGCGGTATCTAAGAATGCCAATCCAGGCAAGTCTCCTTCCTGCTGAGCAACCTGCAACTCATTCAACAAATCTTTCAGTTCTCTAAGCTTTAGATAACCTTTAGGTACTATCTTAGGAAAATCCTCAATTCTTTTATATAAAGCATTCTCTGTGACTTCTACTGCCCCATAGCATTCATTGAGTCTTTCCCACACCTTATGTAGGGCTGTGCGAGGATGCTTTACTTTAATGTCTCTCAGTCTTTTGGCATGCTCGACTGACTCACTTCTGAGCCACTTTACCAGGAGATCTAACTCCTCACCACAAGAAAGGTCCAGACCATGAATGGCGTTCCGGAACGAGGCTCGCCATGACCGATAGTTCTCGGGTTTGTCAGTGAGCTTTACAAGTCCCTTTGTAACCAGTTCTTGGGGGGCAATGAACTTTGCAAGGTCCTTGATGGCTCCGTCAGTGCTGGCACGAGCCAGTGTGTGATGGTCATGTCTAGTGTGTGGTGCATCACCATACCTGTAAGATGCTTGTGACTCTGGATAGTCTGTGCGGTACCTTGATGGTGAAGAAGGTGTCTCTTTAAGGCGAGATGGGAGCTGTACCTTCTTTTCAGTGGAACGGTAGCTGTAGTTGACATCTCTGTGCTGGATGTCTCCTCGCCTATGGTAGTGAAGCTTAGGGTTGGATCGCTGGTAATCGGCATGGGCGGATCGATATGATGCGCCAGGGCTGTCATCTACGCCGGAATGTTGACAGACGTACTCTGCAACGCGTTATGCTGGATCTTGCTGCTCTAAATCTGGTCCAAGAATGCTGCTGTTTCACTCAGAATCAGGATCTTTCATAGCTTCCAAATGCTCTGCTTTAGGTATTGCAGCTGCTGTCTCTTTGTCTGCCGCAAGTCTTTCTAGCTCTGCTTGCACACATGCAGCTTCTGCCTCTCTTTCTGCCTGCAGACGTGTGGCTGCCGTCTCTCTCACTGCTTGCAAACGGGCAGTTTGGGCTTCTTGATCTGCTTGTCTCAGCTTTAGATGCATCTCTCGTTCGGCGAAGGAGGATCTCGCTTTGGCTGCTTCGGCCTCGGCGTGAGCGACAGCAGCTAGCTCTGCTAAGGACGACCTGCTGGAGCTTGCCCGTGACCTTGTTTTGAGTGAAGATGTACTTTTCTGAGACATTGTGCATTTAGCTGAGTGCTGCTTAGTATATTGGCGGGAAACAGTCTATGTATGGCAGCTTCCGCGTGGCGGGAAAGATGTAGCACTTCTTAGCGGGTTTCGGTAGCATTCTGCGGCTGTATGGTGGCTGCTATGATACCTGTATGCGGAGCAGTGTGGGTGTTAGCGGTCCCGTACAGGCTATGCAATCGCCGCGTGCAACCGGCGGTCCTTTACTGAGCCCTGGGCTTGACTCCTGCGGCTGTATGGCGGCTGCTGTAGTACCCGTGTGCAGAGCAGTCTGGGTGATAGCGGTCCCTTACAGCTTGAATTCACTGTCACAGGCGTATGGCGATCTGTTTTACTAGGCCCTGGACTTGTCTCCTGCGGCTGTATGGCGGCTGCTGTAGTACCCGTATGCGGAGCAGTCTGGGTGATAGCGGTCCCTTACAGCCTGAATTCACTATCGCAGGCGTCTGGCATCTGTTTTAATATTCTGCCTTCAGGCTTGCTGACACAATGTGCAATCCAGCATACAGTATAAACCACAGCTCTGTCTTCCAAAATAAGCAGACTGTTCTCTGTAGTCTAACTTGTTTATTTGTGAAGAGTATAGAACATGCGTGGTAAAACTGCAAGGAATACAAATAACATGCATATGTATTGGACAGATGATCACAGCTAACACAATCACAGGAAGTGTACATTGTGATGCAAACATTACATAGGAATACATTAGTTTATGATTACATTTACTGAGAACTGGCAACTAAAGGGTTCATGACATCTCTTGGCTGCTAGACAGTAAATAACACCTCTCTGAATCACTGCATTGCAAGAAAATACTGACTCTCACCAGATATGCTTTAGCCAGGTAGTGACTCAAGTAGAGAAGTTGCAGGAAAAACAAAGGTTACACAGGAGGACAAAATAACATGTGCATCGTATGAGATCCACATAAGGAAAATGGAGTCCCCCTCCTCCCAGAATACACTGCTTCGTTCCCACAAAGCATTGCTTCAATCCCATAGTGCATTGCTTCTGTTAAAGGCACAGACTACATAATGCTATCAAAAACACTGCTATAAATTCAGCCACCACTAGATGGTGCTATAATTAACCCAGCACATAATAAAACATTCTTTGCCCTATTAAGAGGGCAGAACACTCCCCGCTTGGCATTAACTAATGCCACGTACAGGCTCTTTAGGCGAAAGCAATAGAATTTGCTCCCCAACTGGTCTGAGAAATAGTTTACTCTCCCCAGCCTTCCACACTTTGACCTCGGCCTTGCGCACCTTCTCATCTTTGCTTGAGAACACCTTGGTGATGAGGCCCAGAGGCCACTCATTTCGATGTGACTGACTGTCCTTCATGAGCACAATATCACCGGGTTTGATGTTCGGCTTGTCGATCTGCCACTTCTTCCTAGGCTGTAAGGTGGAGAGGTATTGCTTTCTCCATCTGTCCCAGAAAGTATTGGAGAGACTTTGAACTTGTCTCCATTGATGTCTGTAGAGGTCCTTGTTGCTTAATTCTCCCAGTGGAGTGCTAGGAGTGTCGGTTTTCTGAGTGAGTAACATGGTGGGAGTGAGAATGGTTGGATCTTCAGCATCACTGGAGAGTGCAGTCAATGGTCTGGCATTTATGATGGCCAAAACTTCTGCCAAGAATGTAGTCAAACCTTCGCGTGTGAGTGTTGTGCTACATTCTTGCAAGAAGATAGAGTCTAAGATTCTGCGTGCTATTCCTATCATCCTCTCCCAAGACCTCCCATGTGAGAAGGTCCAGGTACATCCCTGTCATTCAGGTATCTTTCCACACTGGTAATGTCTAGGTTGGAAGGAATTTGGAGTTCTTTCACTGCTCCTACGAAATTTGTGCCTCTGTCAGAGCGAATGTGTTTCACGGTGCCTCTGATGGCAATGAAGCATCAGAGTGCATTTATAAAACTTGATGTGTCCATGGATTCAATCACTTCAATGTGGACCGCTCTCATGGACATGCATGTAAACATAACTGCCCAGCGTTTTCAATTGGCTTGGACTCTTCTAGTATGCCGTGCAACCACAGACCACGGCCCGAATACATCCAGTCCAACATTGGTAAAGGGAGGATCCATACTAAGTCTGTCTGATGGGAGATTGGCCATCTTTGGGCTTTGAGTCACACAGTTGAAGATGAATTCACTCACACATCTCTTTGCTCCGACTATCCATAGTCCAGCAGTTCGTAGATTCCCTTCTGTAAACAATCGGCCCTGATGTTTCACCAAAACATGATGGTGCTGTACGAGCAGAGTAGTCACATGGTGATGACCAGGAATTATTACAGGGTGTTTTTCCACGAATTCCACCTTGGCTTCCTGAAGACGACCTCCAATTCTTATCAGCCCATTTTGGTCAACTATTGGATCAAGCTTTTTCAAAACACTGTCTAGAAATGGGTTGACCTTTGTTAAGGTTGTCTACTTCTTTGGCGTAACACTCGCATTGTATGGTACGAATTATCGTGTTTTTGGCATTTTCCAGGTTAGAAGCGGTAAATGCGTGTTTGCAATGGTGCCAACCTTTACAAGACTTCTGATTGGTGGGTGATGTTGACTTGTAAGACTGAGCCACATGAATTAAACAAGCAATGGCACAAACAAGCGAGGTCCAGGTTGAAAACCTGCTGAAATGGTGGGATTTGAAGTGATTGTCTGAAGTCACCGTACTTAGAGCGGATACCTGAGGGCAGATTTCTTTATCTGCATCTGGATCTACCACTTCACAGGTGTCTGATTCGTCACTGTAAGGTTTTGAACGGCATAAGAATGCAGGGACCATAAACCAGGTTGTGCCCTTAAGGTATCCAGATTCAACGGATCTAGTTGCGTGGTCCGCAGGATTGTGGTGTGTGGACACATAGTGCCACTGTTTAGGGCAAGTGGATCTCCTGATCCTTAGCACCCGATTGCTGACATAAACATAAAAGCGTCGAGTTTTGATGCAAATGTACCCAAGCACTACCTTGCTGTCTGAGTAGAACTCAACGTCCTTGATTTCCAGGTCAATTTCTGTCAAGATAAGTTCAGCTAACTCTACTGCTAGCACAGCCACACAGAGTTCCAGTCTGGGTACTGTGTGCTCCTGGGCTGGTGCTAGTTTTGTATGGCTCATAACAAGCCTTACATGGCATTTATCTCTGATGTCAGTAGTTTTCAGATATGCTAATGCTGCAATCGCTTTGGTTGAGGCATCGCAGAAGATACAGAGCTTTTGAGTCTTGACTTCTGTTGATGGCACTGAAGCGTATGGTCGTGCCACGTAAAGATCATGTCAAAGCTTCTAAAGATTTCTTCCATCTTACCCACTCTCTTCTCCATGGGAAGCGGATCATCCCATTCAGACATCTCCTGGGTGAAGTCTCTCAACATCATTTTACCTTGGATAGTTACAGGGGATACAAATCCTAGAGGATCGTACAGGCTGTTTATCACGGATAGGATGCCTCTACGTGTGAAAGGTTTTTCTTCTTCATTGATCCGAAAGGTAAATGCATCTCTCTTCAAATCCCAGAGCAAACCGAGGCTCCGTTGCATGGGAAGGGAGTCCGTATCCAAATCCAAGTCTTTTAGATCAGTTGAGTAATCTTGAGAGGGAAAAGCTGCCATCATTTCTTGGCTGTTGGAAGCAATTTTGTGCAGGATCAAGTTGGACAAAGCAAGCATTTCTTGTGTCCTCTTTAGGAGAATGACTGCCAATTCATCTGTGGGTGTGGATTTCAAGCAGTCGTCCACGTAGAAGTCCTTCTCTACAAACAATCTAACATCCGACCTGTATTTTGCTTCGCCCTCTCTGGGTGAATGTCTAAGACCGTAGATTGCGACAGCAGGGGAAGGGCTGTTCCCTAAGATGTGCACTCTCATCCAATACTCCACGATGTCTTTGTAGGGGTCATTATCGTGGTACCAGAAAAACCTCAAATAGTTTCTATGTTCTTTTTTGACAAGGAAGCAATGAAACATCTGTTGTATGTCAGCCATGAATGCCACTGCATCTTTGCAGAAGCGAAGAAGTACTCCTAGAAGTCTGTTGTTGAGGTCTGGGCAAGACAAAAAGACATCATTTAGTGAGACACCTTCATATCTGGTGCTTGAGTCAAATACTACTCTTATCTGACCAGGTTTATTAGGATGATACATGCCAAAAATGGGTAGATACCAACATTCCTCGGCATCTTGAAGCACAGGTGCAATTTCTGCATGGCCATTGTGAAGTATTTTCTCCATGAAGGCAAAGAAATGCTCTCTCATTTCAGGTTCCTTCTGAAATTTGCGTTTGAGGGAGACAAATCGACCGTAGACAGGTTCTCTGTTGTTGGGTAAGCGTTGCCTCTGGGGTTTAAATAGTAGAGGTGATATCCAACTCTTTGACTCATCTCTTACCATCTCCCGATCCATGATGTCCAAAAACAGTCTGTCTTCTATGGACATTGCTACCTTGTTGTCCTCTCTTGTTCTGTGGAAAACTGCACCCTATGTGATCTTGGTCGCCGTCACATGAGTGGTCTTCACAGGAAGGATCAGCTAATGGACATGGTAGAGGAGCATTGGGTGGCAACTCTTTTACCAGGAAGCTACTCTTACATGGCTGGAAGAGAGACGGATGTCTATTTTCAAGAGTATTGGTAAGCACATGCTGTCAACTAAGGCTGGCTTGTGTGCTTCTCCTAGGCAGACGTCCCCTATGATGACCCATCCGAGGTCGTGCCTCTGTGCGTATGGAGCATTCCTGGAGCCGTTTATACATTCTCTAGCCTTGTGGACTTGTAGTATATCTCTTCCCAGAAGTAGAGCTATTGGGGTTCCTGGATCTAGTTCAGGTATCAGGTTGGCTATACGCTTTAGATGGGGGTGATATGTCGCCACCTCCCATGAAGGTATTTCTGACCTGTTCTCAGGAATCTGGTTGCACTCCAGGATGGTCGGTAGTGGTAGGCAGGTCTGGCCATCTATGGACTCCACTTTGCATCCGGTTGCTTTTCTCCCAACCGTCTCAACGGTACCTGAACATGTTCTCAGGGTGTAGGGAGAACCAGGGCCTACAATGTTAAAGTTGTCAAAGAAGATGGACCTGGCTAGAGACCTGTTACTTTGGTCATCCAGGATTGCATAAATCTTGAAGGCTTTGTCCATGCGGCCTGCGGGATAAACTCGGACAAGGCAGATTTTTGAACAGGACCTTCCTCCTGTGAGTCCCCTACAGATCTCAGTACATTTAGAGATGACATCCGGGGTGTCTTCATCAGTGTCCTTCTGCTTTCCATCATGCTCCTCTGCTTGCGACAACACTCGTGGAGGTGATCCAGGGTGCAAGGCTGTATTGTGATCCATGCTGCTGCATACTGCACATTTCACACTAGCTTCACAGTTCCTGGCGAAGTGAGAGGTTGCGGCACAACATTTGAAGCAGATGTTGTTCTCCTTGAGGAAACCTTTACAATCCTCTAAAGACTTCTCCCTGAAGGCTCTGCATTTAAGTAGAGGATGTGGTTTCTTGTGTAGAGGACAATATTTACTGACATCCTGAGGTTTGCTCTCGTCTGGAGGGGTTTTATTCACCTTGTGAGGAGGGCCTCTGGAATCAATGTTAGTTTTGTGGACTGCCACGGGTGTCTTACCGGGTTTGACACCAGTGGCAGTGGAACACGATAGAGTAAAATCAAAACTAGGGTCATTTCTCTAATCCCCTCCATGACAGCACATAGGAAGTTGCCTCCCCATCCTGAATAGGGACAGGAAACAAGAAGTTAAATAGCCCTCCCCTTCCTCTAATTCCCAGTGTTTTCCTGTCCCTAACTGGAATGAAAAGGTTCTATGTGCTCTGTGGATGGAGCCGGCGAGATCCCAGACTTTGTTTGCCCTTACCGTGAGTCGGGCAGCTGGGGTCGATCGTCCCGCACCTTCCTCCCCATATGCTGCTCCCGCCGCTGGTGGGACCCGCACCATCCTCCGGCGCTTTGGTGACGCTGGATGGTGAGTGGGGCTGGGGGCCTCCCGTAGCTCCCCAGCCCGGGATTCACTCCCACCACATGCCGCATGCCTGTCTCTCCTGAGCGGCATGCACCGGAAGTGACGCGCACCACCGGACCCGAAGACGCGACGTCTCTTCCTCCCATCTTGGCGGGAAATTTAAAATTGGAGAAAAAAAAAGGGAAATAGAGGAAGAAAGAGGTGACACCCGGAACTTAGGGGGAGCGATCTCATCCGATTGGATGAGGTAAAGGAATTTGGATCTCGGTTCCTATTTAAGGACCCTGATGGAAGACGCCATAAGGTAGGACTAACGTCTGCATGATGGATGCGTCTTCCCTGAAAGCTGCTTCTGCAGAGCCCAGCTCAAACCCTGGCCCAGTCAGTACACTCAAAAAAGGGTATATACCTTTTTGGTTTAGAACCCATCCTTAGGGGTCCCCCTCCTTTTCTCTCTTTCAGGGAGACAAGGATCCTACACAAAAAACGGAAGAAAAGCCTACAAGCCGAAAATGCGCCATCTGTAGGAAAAAACTCTCCTCCGATTATAGAAAGACATTGTGCCAGCAATGCACGGCAAAAATCATATGGGAGGAACAACCATCCCTGATAGAGGAATTAAGAGGGATGAAGCGACAGAAAATCCAGTCGTCCCTGACTACCTTTTCCCAGTCATCCGGGGGGGCCCTCAACATCAAAGAATAGGAAATATGCACCTGAGGACATCTCAGATTCAGAACCCGAATCATCGGTTTTGGTCGGACTTCAGGGAAGAGGGTGAACTAACCCCAGCCCAGTCAGAGGATGATAAGAAGTGGTTCTTTTCCTCAGAGGATATGGAGGAACTACTCTCAACAGTCAGGAACACAATGGGAGTAGAAGAAGACAGACCACCCCGCTCAGTGCAGGATGACCTATTTGGCGGCCTGAAATCCAGGAAGAAAACGGTTTTCCCTATCCATGATAATATCCAGAGTCTAATCCTGGAAGAATGGGAACTGCCGGAAAAGAAGCTAAGTATCCCGGGCGAAATGAGGGATCGATTTCCCCTGGACGAAGAAACCGCGAAACCTTGGACTGAGATTCCAAAACTGGATATCCAGGTAGCCAGAGTAGCTAAAAAGACTACGCTACCCTTCAAGGACTACTCTCAGCTGAAAGACCCGCTGGACCGGAAGATGGATAGCTTATTGAGGAAGTCCTGGGAAGCCTCAGCGACTTCCTTGAAAACAAATGTGGCATCGGCCTGTGTAACCAGGACCCTATACCTCTGGCTTCAGCAACTAGGAGACCATATAAAAAGGGGAACTTCGAAGGAAGATCTCCTAGCTTCTCTACCACTTCTACAGAAGGCAGCCGCCTTTTTAGCAGACTCCTCGGCGGAGTTGGTCCGTATTGCAGCAAGAACGTCCGTGCTTTCCAACACCTCTCAAAGGGCACTATGGCTAAAAATGTGGAGTGGAGATATCCTATCAAAATCAAAATTATGCTCAATCCCATTCAAGGGTGAATATGTATTTGGCCCGGCATTGGACGAACTATTAGAGAAGGTGACCGACAAGAACAGAAACCTTCCCGAGCCGCAACCACCAAAGAAAAAACCCTATCATCCAGCCCAGGCTCAAACCCCGCAATACAGGGGTAAAGGGAAAACGGGACGTTGGAGCTACCCAAAAGGCGGAAGAGGCAGGAAAATTTTTCACGACTCCCGTTCAGACAGAGATAAAAAATGACGCCAAGCAAGTAGGGGGCAGAATCGCAGATTACCGTATTTGTTGCTTTATAAGACGCTCCGGATTATAGGACGCACCACAAATTTTGAGGAGAAAAATAGGAAAAAACATTTTTTTAATAAAATGGTGGTGCCTCTTATAATCCAGGTGTCTTATTGCTTACCGGGGGTGGTGGCTGCGGTGAAGTGGGGTCCCAGGGTCGCTGTTGGAGGAGGCAGGAGTGGGGTGATACTGCAGGCCGCAGGAAGGGATGAGAGGATGCTCCGATGTGCAGCGCGCTGCCAGGGGGGGCTCGTGCTGCTACCAGGGGGGCTCGTGCTGCTACCAGGGGGGCTCATGCTGCTACCAGGGGGGCTCGCGCTGCTACCAGGGGGGCTGTACTGCTGCCAGGGGGGGTCTGTGCTGCTGCCAGGTGGGGCTCATGCTGCTGGCAGGGGGTCTCGTGCTGCTACCAGGGGGGGCTCATGCTGCTACCAGGGGGGGCTCATGCTGCTACCAGGGGGGCTTGTGCTGCTGCCAGGGGGGCAGTACTGCTGCCAGGGGGGCTCATGCTGCTACCAGGGGGGCTTGCGCTGCTGCCAGGGGGGGTCTGTGCAGCAGCCCGGGGCTCTGCTCACATTTACTGGATGTTCCTCGGCGCTGTGGGTGTCTCCGGGTGCCCAGCCATGTCTCCACGTGCCCAGCGGTGTCTCTGGTTCCAATCCCGGGGCTCTAGCGACATTTTGCGACAGGCCAGAGCCCCGGGGCTCCCTCTCGGTTTCCTCTGTTTTGGGCTCCAGCAATATGGTGGCTGCTGCCGGGGGCGGCGCATGCGCTGATGGTGATCTCGGGACTGAGATCTCGAGAGATGAGATTTCAGCGAGATCTGTCCCGAGATCACCATCAGCGCATCAGCGCGGCCGCCATATTGCCGGAGCCAAAACAGAGGGAACCGAGGGGGAGCCCCGGGGCTCTGGCCTGTCACAAAATGTCGCCAGAGCCCCGGGATTGGAACCGGAGACACCGCTGGGCACCCGGAGACACCCACAGTGCCGACGGACAGCCGGACACCCCTGCGGCCTACACCTGGTAATGTACATCCTCTTTGTAAGATGCACCCCCATTTTCCCCCCAAGTTTGGGGGAAAAAAAATGCGTCTTACAAAGTGAAAAATACAGTACTTCCCGAGCTGGCAGGAGATAACAACGAATCAAAGAATCCTGGACTCGGTCAGAAGGGGAGAAAAAATAGAATTCTCCTCCAGCCCCCCGCAAAACTTGAAAGTTACGTATCTTCCGTCAGCAAGACTTCAAAAAGTTCTACACTGCAAGCTCCAAAAGATGCTATCATCAGCGGTAATCTCTCCAGTCCCAGAACTGGAACAGGGTCAGGGCCACTACTCCCGGCTGTTCTTAGCAAAACAGCCAAGTGGGAAATACTGGGTCATCATCAACTTGAAGAAGCTAAATCAACATGTCCGGTACCAACGCTTCAAGATGGAATCGATAAAGACTACGATACCACTGATTGAATGAGACGTTCCCATCCATCCCATTGGCAATATTTAAGGTTTGCAGTCACTCTAGACACGGAAGTACACCACTTCCAATTCAGAGTTCTACCCTTCGGCATCTATTTGGCACCCCGAACATTTACAAAGATAATGGCAGAAGTGGTAGCATTCCTCAGAGGGAAGGATATATATGTCCTCCCTTACTTAGACGACCTCCTGGTCTTGGCTCCCTCCTACACCATTCTAAGACAACACCTACAAACAATCCTACAGACCCTGGTGTCCCTGGGCTGGATGGTAAACATGGAAAAATCAGACATGAATCCCTCAACCAGGAAGGTCTTTTAAGGGATCCTCCTAGATTCCCACAACCAAATATCCTTTCTTCCGTCCACCAAGCAGGTAGGTGTGAGATCAAAAGTTCAGACTCTAAAAAGTCAGAAAACAGTGACCATAAGGTTTGCCATGTCAACATTGGGGTCAATTACTTATTGCATCCAAGTGGTCCCCTGGGCCCAGGCCTACTCAAGGATACTCCAGAGATATATACTATCCCGCTGGGACAAAGACCCGGAGACCCTCAATACAAGAATCTCCCTACCCCAGCACGTAAAGCTGTCTCTCAACTGGTGGCTCAACCAGGGAAATCTAGCAAAAAGGACACCCTGGATACAATACCCCATAACGTCGATCACACGAGACGCCAGCAAACGTGGCTGGGGAGCAGTATCGTCTCAGAGAGTCTTCCAGGGACTATGGACCAGAGACATGGAAAAAACAATCTTCCAACTACAGAGAACTGAGAGCGGTAGAAGCCCTAAAGGCAGCAGAAACATCAGTCCAGAGAACCCATGTCAGGATTTACTCCGATAATATGACCACCGTGGCCCATCTATGTCATCAGGGCAGCACAAGATACGGAAGTCTGCAAAACGTTTCAGCACGGATATTCAGCTGGGCAGAACACAATCTCCAGTCCCTTTCAGCTCTCTACCTGAAAGGATCCGACAACACCGAGGCAGACTTCTTAAGCAGGACAGACTTAGATCCAGGGGGATGGAGCCTCAACGTCAGAGTATTTCATAACTTAACCAAAAAATGGGGTCTCCCAGAGGTAGACCTATTTGCGAGCCGGGCGAATGCCAAAACAAAGCATTACTTCTCCATAGGTCCAAACGAGAAACACTCAAGGGTGGATGCCTTCGCTCACCCGTGGAACTTCGGACTGGCATACGCCTTTCCACCGATTCCCCTAATACCAAAAACTCTGCAAAAGGGACAGACGGGGTCAACACTATCCTGATTGCCCCTCTCTGGACAAAAAGGAGCTGGTTCAGAGCCCTAAAACTGATGAACTCAGAGGGTCCCATGATCCTGCCCGTGGACTGTGACCTTCTACATCAAGGTCCCATCCTTCACCCGGCTCCCCACAGCTTAAGCTTGGCAGCCTGGTTTCTGAAACCACAATCCTGAAAGCCAGAGGCCTCTCAGATGCAGTGATAGCTACCCTACAAAAAAGTAGGAAACCAATCACAAATGCCATATATTCCAAAATATGGAAGACCTTTTCAGCATGGTACGGATCCACTCCCATAGATCCCTTCCACCCCAACATGACAAAGATCCTAGACTTCCTACAGGACGGTTTATCCAAGGGTCTGAAACCAAGCACCTTGAGGGTCCAAATATCAGCCCTAAGTTCTTTCTTCGATCAAAACCTAGCAGAGCATCGATGGATCAAGAGGTTTATGTCAGCAGCTTCCAGAATCCATCCAAATAAATCCAACATGGCCCCAGCATGGGACCTGAATATAGTACTAAAGGGTCTATCGAACCCTCTATTTGACCAGGCCCAGATAGATAAACTATCCTGGAAAACAGAACTACTCGCAGCCCTTACAACGGCAAGAAGAGTGGGAGAAATTCAGGCTCTGTCCATCAGAGAACCCTATCTAAAATTTCTGGACAATAGACTCATTTTCTGGCTAGACCCTTCCATTGTGCCGAAAGTGTCTTCGAATTTCCACAGATCCCAGGAAATAATACTGCCCTCCTTCTGTGATAGCCCGAGGGATGAGAGAGAAATAGAATTCCATTCACTGGACGTCCGGCAAGCAGTTCTGACCTATTTGGAAGAGACATTGCTCTGGAAGAAAGATCAGAATCTCTCAGTATGGCGGACCAAACAAGGGGAAGAAAGCGTCCAAAAGCTCCCTAGCTAACTGCATCAAAAAAGCAATCACTCGCTTCTAAAAACCAGGATCTACCTCCTCCGGTATACCTGAAAGCCCACTCCACTAGAGCTGTCTCCGTCTCCTGGGCAGAAAAAGCTGATGCATCCATTGAGCAGATCTGCAAGGCTGCAACCTGGCCTTCAGTCCATACCTTCACTAGGCATTATAGATTAGATCTTATGTCAGTACGAGATCTAGCCTTTGGCAGGAAAGTCCTGCAAGCCGTTGTCCCTCCCTAAACCATTTTTTTTTGGTATACCTCCTATGTGCTGTCTTGGAGGGGATAAGAGAAAATAGAACTACACTTATCGGTAGTTGGGTTTCAAAGACCCTCCACGACAGCACGGGTAATTTCCCCCCCTAACAAAATTTTGTTCATGTGACTTATGTGAATAAATAATATTTCAAGCATTCACTCTATGTGGTCCTTGGAAAACACTGGGGATTAGAGGAAGGGGAGGGCTATTTAACCTCTTGTTTCCTGTCCCTAATCAGGATGGGGAGGCAACCTCCTATGTGCTGTCGTGGAGGGTCTTAGAAACCCAACTACCGGTAAGTGTAGTTCTATTTTCTAATCCTAGATTGTTTGGTGACAAAATCAACAAATACATTGAAAGGAGGAAATGATACATTATGATTGTGTTTATACTCTGAACCACATGTAATCCACTTTTCTTGTAGGTTGTAAGGAAGTTTCTGTACTATCAGATTGACACCCCTAGCGGTATCTAAGAATGCCAATCCAGGCAAGTCTCCTTCCTGCTGAGCAACCTGCAACTCATTCAACAAATCTTTCAGTTCTCTAAGCTTTAGATAACCTTTAGGTACTATCTTAGGAAAATCCTCAATTCTTTTATATAAAGCATTCTCTGTGACTTCTACTGCCCCATAGCATTCATTGAGTCTTTCCCACACCTTATGTAGGGCTGTGCGAGGATGCTTTACTTTAATGTCTCTCAGTCTTTTGGCATGCTCGACTGACTCACTTCTGAGCCACTTTACCAGGAGATCTAACTCCTCACCACAAGAAAGGTCCAGACCATGAATGGCGTTCCGGAACGAGGCTCGCCATGACCGATAGTTCTCGGGTTTGTCAGTGAGCTTTACAAGTCCCTTTGTAACCAGTTCTTGGGGGGCAATGAACTTTGCAAGGTCCTTGATGGCTCCGTCAGTGCTGGCACGAGCCAGTGTGTGATGGTCATGTCTAGTGTGTGGTGCATCACCATACCTGTAAGATGCTTGTGACTCTGGATAGTCTGTGCGGTACCTTGATGGTGAAGAAGGTGTCTCTTTAAGGCGAGATGGGAGCTGTACCTTCTTTTCAGTGGAACGGTAGCTGTAGTTGACATCTCTGTGCTGGATGTCTCCTCGCCTATGGTAGTGAAGCTTAGGGTTGGATCGCTGGTAATCGGCATGGGCGGATCGATATGATGCGCCAGGGCTGTCATCTACGCCGGAATGTTGACAGACGTACTCTGCAACGCGTTATGCTGGATCTTGCTGCTCTAAATCTGGTCCAAGAATGCTGCTGTTTCACTCAGAATCAGGATCTTTCATAGCTTCCAAATGCTCTGCTTTAGGTATTGCAGCTGCTGTCTCTTTGTCTGCCGCAAGTCTTTCTAGCTCTGCTTGCACACATGCAGCTTCTGCCTCTCTTTCTGCCTGCAGACGTGTGGCTGCCGTCTCTCTCACTGCTTGCAAACGGGCAGTTTGGGCTTCTTGATCTGCTTGTCTCAGCTTTAGGTGCATCTCTCGTTCGGCGAAGGAGGATCTCGCTTTGGCTGCTTCGGCCTCGGCGTGAGCGACAGCAGCTAGCTCTGCTAAGGACGACCTGCTGGAGCTTGCCCGTGACCTTGTTTTGAGTGAAGATGTACTTTTCTGAGACATTGTGCATTTAGCTGAGTGCTGCTTAGTATATTGGCGGGAAACAGTCTATGTATGGCAGCTTCCGCGTGGCGGGAAAGATGTAGCACTTCTTAGCGGGTTTCGGTAGCATTCTGCGGCTGTATGGTGGCTGCTATGATACCTGTATGCGGAGCAGTGTGGGTGTTAGCGGTCCCGTACAGGCTATGCAATCGCCGCGTGCAACCGGCGGTCCTTTACTGAGCCCTGGGCTTGTCTCCTGCGGCTGTATGGCGGCTGCTGTAGTACCCGTGTGCAGAGCAGTCTGGGTGATAGCGGTCCCTTACAGCTTGAATTCACTGTCACAGGCGTATGGCGATCTGTTTTACTAGGCCCTGGACTTGTCTCCTGCGGCTGTATGGCGGCTGCTGTAGTACCCGTATGCGGAGCAGTCTGGGTGATAGCGGTCCCTTACAGCCTGAATTCACTATCGCAGGCGTCTGGCATCTGTTTTAATATTCTGCCTTCAGGCTTGCTGACACAATGTGCAATCCAGCATACAGTATAAACCACAGCTCTGTCTTCCAAAATAAGCAGACTGTTCTCTGTAGTCTAACTTGTTTATTTGTGAAGAGTATAGAACATGCGTGGTAAAACTGCAAGGAATACAAATAACATGCATATGTATTGGACAGATGATCACAGCTAACACAATCACAGGAAGTGTACATTGTGATGCAAACATTACATAGGAATACATTAGTTTATGATTACATTTACTGAGAACTGGCAACTAAAGGGTTCATGACATCTCTTGGCTGCTAGACAGTAAATAACACCTCTCTGAATCACTGCATTGCAAGAAAATACTGACTCTCACCAGATATGCTTTAGCCAGGTAGTGACTCAAGTAGAGAAGTTGCAGGAAAAACAAAGGTTACACAGGAGGACAAAATAACATGTGCATCCTATGAGATCCACAAAAGGAAAATGGAGTCCCCTCCTCCCAGAATACACTGCTTCATTCCCACAAAGCATTGCTTCAATCCCATGTGCATTGCTTCTGTTAAAGGCACAGACTATATAATGCAAAAACACTGCTATAAATTCAGCCACCACTAGATGGTGTTAAAATTAACCCAGCACATAATAAAACATTCTTTGCCCTATTAAGAGGGCAGAACACTGGGTGAGAGAGACATATGAAGACTGATGGGAGAGAGACAGTAACTGCTGGTGAACACAGGGCAGTCACCCACAAAATGGTGCTGCCCTGTGATGCTACTTTTCATTCTGCCCCAGGGATACTAGAACACCTAAAAGGGAGGGAAATGGTGATGTCAGCAGTTAGGCTAAGTTAACACTTGTGTATGGCTGGTCTGCATATGGCTGCGTACTTCTTAAGTGCCTGCCGAACTCAACATGTTGCATTTCTGTGCAGTCGGCGGGCACATTAAAACGCTGCATGCGGATGTCTCCACATGCAACCCATGTCCCTGCGTAAAGTAAGCGGAGCCTAAGGGAAGAAGTATGCAGCCATACGCAGACCAGCCGTTCACAAGTGTAAACTTACCCTAACTGCCCCAATTCTCCAGCTAACAGTAAAGCTGGTAAGGCTGGTTTCACATTAGCATTTTTGTGCGCAGCGCATCGTGCGCATCCGTCCACATGCGTCATGCGTACCTATGTTTAACATGGCGCACGCATGGTCTTGCACTTGCATGCGTTCGTCTGCGTTTTCGTACGCATGGGTTCTTTTCAGGTGTGCGTCTTGCATTTTTGGGTCCACCCAAAGGCGTAAAAAAAATGCATGCGTACACTTGCGCACGGAATGCGTCAAAACAACGCATTACAGTCTATGTGTACCCATGCGTTTTAAGAGTTAACATGTCTAGACACTGGTTTAAACCACCCCTACACAAAGAAACATTGTTTGGGGGGTAGTGTATATAAAAGAAGATGTTGGAACTGGCAGTCAGTCCACTACTCTACATCCTAGGATCAAGCCACAAACTGCAAGCAGAAAATCAAGAATCTTTGAAATGTGAGTATAAAAACCTAATGTCTGACTGTACTTTTTTCTCAATTTATATTATGTACTAATGTCTCTTTTTTATTGCAGCATGTCTTCTTCATCAGAGGAGTATGTACCTGGGACTTGGGAACTGGCACAAGCTGTGAGAGAAGTGAGTACCTTCCTTCCATACTGATTGGTAAGTATTCGCTGTCACATATACACTTATGGCAAATTTATTTTTTTTCTTTTTCAGACCTCATCGTCCACGGCAGCAGAGGAAGAGCAGGAGCAGTCAGTGCAAGTGCGGGCGGAGAAACGGTATGTAAGTATAGACTGACTGATTGTACTCTTTTTTTTCCCTGACTTTTTTTCTGGCCTGTTTTTCCTCTTCAATCTTGCTTCTTTTCTGGCTTGCTTTCTATCTTTTTCATTACCAAATCTTTCCAAGATTAATGTTTTTCTTTCTTTTCTAGGCTCCACAACGGAATGAAGAACTCGCCCTGGACAATGACGCCCTCATCCGTTTAGTCCAGGAGCGAGTCCCATTGTGGGACAGCCGTGATCCACTGCACTCGGACAACGTGGTGATCCAGCGGCTCTGGAATGAGGTGGCCGCAGCGCTGATGGATGGCTGGGACAACACCTCTCCACGGGTCCACAAAGAATTTCGTGAGTATTTCAATGCTGTGTGATGTGGCAGTGACCTTGGCCGGGATCACACAACTGTGTGTGATGCTAGTAACTCCTGCAAGTTTCTAGCATCACACACATTTGTGTTATCCTGGCCTACAGTGCATTGTCTAATTTTTTTTTTTTTTTCCACAGTGAACAAAGTCAGAACCCGTTGAAGGTGCGCTTCAACAGGGTTGTCCGTCAAGAGAGCCAGGTTCACAGGGGTACTGCGGCAAGGACCTCAACAAAATACCGCTACCATCGGGTGTTGGCCTTCTTATGACCGGTCTTTGCCACCAGATCGTAAGTATTTTGTTGTATTGTATTGTGTTTTACTCTGTGTTTTTCTATTCCACAGGAGTTGGCACTTTGACTATTGTAAATGTATGATACTAATGTTTTTCTTTTCTTTTCACAGCACCTGGAGCAGCACCCTGCAACCTGGTCCTGGAGTAGTCCTTCATCGAGCTGCCTCGTATCCGTCCCAGCCATCCAACAGCCAAGAAGCAGCTTGAGGGTCGGCACCACAGACAGCTGGAGACCAGTAAACTGGTCCATCAGGTGTTCCCCTATCCCAGGTCTCTGCCACTGGTTTTGCGGGCA
This sequence comes from Dendrobates tinctorius, assembly GCF_039654945.1. Taxonomy (NCBI): domain Eukaryota; kingdom Metazoa; phylum Chordata; class Amphibia; order Anura; family Dendrobatidae; genus Dendrobates; species Dendrobates tinctorius. Next base: position 18,778,596 of record NW_027361814.1, on the reverse strand, counting down.
CTTCCCGCCAGCGGCAGAAGGCTTCAGACAGGACCATCACGCCTGGGTTCCTTCACTTGAGCTCGGTCTTTCAGAATGGCTTCAAGGCGCTGTCAGACAGACTGGAAAGCAGTTTCGCCCTAATGGAAACACACTTCCAGGCTGTCGACTGTCGCCTTGACGTCTAGAAGCTGACCTTAACTGACCAGCGCACCATTTCTTCACTCAAATTGAACGGGACAAGGTGGAACACCTTAGTCCTGAGCTCCAGCTGAATGTGATGCAAGCCTGCAACACTGCTTATATGCAGGATGTGCAACAGAGTCGGAACGTGAAGCAGTCAGTGGTGGCATTTCCAACTGTGCCACCACTGACTCGCTTCACCTTACTACAGACTTCTGCTGCATACCACTGCACGGCTACCTGCATTCCAAGCCATGCCGGACACCACTACACCACCCCAAGGCCGAGTGCATCTGGATACTCCCCACCACCACCATGCCAAGCGCTTCTCCTGCTTGGACCTCCACCACCACCGTTGGGGAAATTGCAGACTGTCAAGAATTGTTCAGCTATTTCAATCCACTTTTCCGCAGTGGGCAGGGGCATAAATTCTGGACAGAGAACGTCCCACAAAGCCCGACACGTGTCCACAACTATTCCCAACAAGGTGGAGATTCCAAGCCGGTACTGGAAGTGGAGTGATGACAGACTGTCTCCAGTAGCCAGGAATCTGCCAAACAGAGAAAGAAAAAAATTAATATTTATGTCTATGGTTTTGCAAAACACTGAAATGAAAAAAATATTAGTACATGGCATAACAATACATTAATTCTGCAGGCTTTTGTTTACTACATGGCAGAACAATAATTCTGCAGTCTTTGGATTAGTACATGGCAGAACAAAAACAATTATGCAGGCATTGGTTTTTAAATATTATGTACCGTAATGTGACCAGGAGCTGTTCCTCAGGAGGAATCGCACGACGGAGCTGTGTGTCCTGTCTCCAGAGGGCTCCTTGAACATGACCAAGCAAATCCATGAAGCTTTCTTGAGACATCCGGGTATAGTCAATAAATTTTGCCGGGTTTGCCTGGAGCTCGCTGTAGAGGGTGTGGTACGCTCCACGGCTCTCCTGGACTTCAATAATTGGATGTCTCCAAAAACGCCGCTGCTGCCATCTTCGCTGTCTCTCTCTCTCTGCCTTTCTTGCTGGCAAGCAAATTCAAAAGCCTGAGACAGCATGATGTCCAGATTCAAGTTGAAGCAAAAACTCTCCCAATGCAGTTCCATGGTGACACAGGAAACAGCAGCAGAATGTGAAGAATTCAACTGCAAGGCTGGTTTCACACTTGCGTTTTTTTGCACTGTATTTTTGCGCAAAAAAACGCATGCATTTTTTTCCCTACCTTTTACATGGGTGTGCATACACGTGCACGGTGCGCAGTGCAAAAAAACGCAAGTGTGAAAGTAGCCTAACAGGGTCTACTGTGCCTTCAGAAAGTATTCGGCCCCCTGGAACTTTTTAACCTTTTCCCACATATCATGCTTCAAACATAAAGATACCAAATGTAAATTTTTGGTGAAGAATCAACACCAAGTGGGACACAATTGTGAAGTTGAATGAAAGGCACTGTATTTGTAATAAAATATATATAATATTTTTAATATAGAAATGTTTGCAAACAGTGCATACATTGCATTATTATATTTTAATTACTATCTTAAGCTTAATTTCACAAAAAAACAAGCTACAAGAAAACTGGTGGCACCTTCCCTTTAATATAATTCATCCTCCCCAGTTCAACTGAGGTCTTAATGGCTAAGAAATAGGAGAGTAAGGGTCGTTCTTCAAACTATAGGACACATAGAGACTTATTCCTCCATCACTTTTACAAAACCCGACTGAAATCATAATTGAATAAAACATTGGCTCTAATTAACAAAAGTAGAAAAATAATAAATGACCGTCCTTCTGGTCTCTTATTTTTCTTTTAGGTGAAAAGACTAATGAGTTGAGGAGTCAAGGAAGCTCCCTCTCCTATTAATCATGAAATTCATGATTTGTGACACCATTATATTAGTTATACAGACACAGGTGGTGGTTCTTAGGAAATAGTTATCTGTATAAATACAGAAGAAAATTTGGGCCTCATTTTATCAAAATTGTTTAAAATGAGCTTTCATTTTTTTTAACTTCAAAAGTAAAATGAAAACTGCTTAGAGATTAGTTGTTATCGTTACTAAGGCCGTTTTTTCTTTTAGACCTTTTCATAAGTTTGCCCTAATATCTCAAAATCTATAATATTGTAGAAACGCAAAACCAGGGACGTAACGAACGCGGTCGCAGAGAGTGAGACCACGAACGTGCCCATGATGGAAGAGGGCCTGCCGATGCCTGAAGCTATTTCAGCAGGATGTGCATCTGAGGATTCACATTCAGCTGAAATGTTTTACAGCGCAGAGACCCGTGGGGTTCCTGCATTGCAATACATGCTGTCGACCAATCAAAGGCCAGCAGCTGACATCAGCAGACAAGTTACTGGCTACACATGGCAGTAACATCATGCGCTGGCCGTCACTTGCACCTTGAAGTCAGCAGCCGGCTTCTGCGCCGGTTATGAAAGAGGATTCCGCACGTCATGGCGTTGGAGAAGAGCCGCTGAACAGTGACATTATTACTGGAAGAAGCCCAGGATAGGGCACATTTTACCAGGATTAAGGACATATATTACTGGAAGGGGTTAAGGATTGGGGGCATTATACCAGGATAGGGGGCTATTATTACTGAAAGGGGTTCAGTGTGAAGATATTATAGCAGGAAGGGGCCCAGGATGGAAGACATTATACCAGAAAGGGGCCCAGAATGGAGGACATTATATCAGGAAAGGGAGAAATTTTACCCGGAAAGTGCCCCGAATGGGGGACATAATACCAGGAAAAGGTCCAGGATGGGGGACATTATTACAGGAAAGGGGCACAGGATTTGCGACATTATTACAGGAAGGTGCAAGGATGAGGGACATTATTAAAGGATATGGGACATTGTTACATGAGAGATGAGGACATATGTCTTCACAGCATTTGGAATGCTACAAGGGCCCATACTTCTGACGAACATGCTGGCGGGGGTGCCGGTCCAAATTTTGCATCAGGGTCAATCAGACTCTAATTACCCAAAGCACAAAAGAATAGACTTCTGGATAATTTGTTCACTGATTGATCAGGTTTCTATGTTATAATAGAGCCTATAGACATACGTCACAAATTTTGAAGACGAGAAATAGGGACAACTTGTGCGATGTGCTTAGTGCACTATGGCAAATTTTGGCCATATCCCTGGCCACACACCAGTCGATGCCCATTTACCATTTCTTTCTACCCTGGCAGGAGGAGATGTCAGAGAGCCACTGGCATTGCGTGACATTCAGCAGATGCCCAATACTGCATGGCATATACTCAATTCTGGGACTGTCCGCTGTATCCCAACCAGTTAGGACTGGAGATGAGCGGATCGATTCATGGGTCTCTGGTTCAGCGTCTAGATCAGTACTACCTGGAGGCTGGATGGGAGGCCGCAAATCTTTTATCTTCCAGTGTCCCGGGTGCGGCTTTTTATTAGCCAGAGCTGGAGTGACATCTTCTGGGCGTCCTGCTCATCTCTAATTGGGACCTGTGGATTTATTTTTTGTTCTTTCATTCACAGTCTGAGCTACCAGAACTTTCTCTTCTTTAGGCCAGTTTCACACGTCAGTGGCTCCGGTACGTGTAGTGACAGTTTCCTCACGTACCGGAGACACTGACACATGTAGACCTATCCAAATGAATGGCTCTATGCATATGTCAGCGTGTGTCCGTGTGCAAAACACGGAGACATATCAGTGTTTGTAGGAGTGCACGGTCCGCAAAACGTGCTGAACACATGCACACGGAGAACAGATCACACAGTAAATCAGAATAATTAGCAAAAAAACACCATGCTTCCTAAGCATCTAAAAAGGTCCCTTAGTCTGTTTCAGTAGGCTCCACAATCATGGGGAAGACTGCTGACTTGACAGATGTCCAGAAGGCCATCATTGACACAATCCACAAGCAGGGTAAGCCACAAAAGGTCATTGCTAAAGAATCTGGCTGTTCACAGAGTGCAGAATCCAAGCATATTAATGGAAAGTTGATTGGATAGAAAAAGTGTGGTAGAAAAAGGTGCACAAGCAACCAGGATAACCACAGCCTTGAAAGGATTGTTAAGAAAAGGCCATTCAAACATTTGGGGGAGATTCACAAGGAGTGGACTGCTGCCAGAGTCATTGCTTCAAGAGCCACCACACACAGATATATCCAGGACATGGGCTACAAGTGTCGCATTCCTTGTGTCAAGCCACTCATGACTAATAGACAACGCCAGAAGCGTCTTATCTGGGTCAAGGAGAAAAAGTGCTGGACTGTTGCTCATTGGTCCAAGGTGTTGTTTTAAGATGAAAGTAAATTTTGCATTTCCTTTTGAAATCAAGTTCAAGAGTCTGGAGGAAGAGTGGTGGAAGCACACAATCCAAGCTGCTTAAGATCTAGTGTGAAGTTTCCAGTGCAGCCATCTACCAGGAAATTTTAGAGCACTTCATGCTTCCCTCTGCCAACAAGATTTGGAGATGTTAATTTGATTCTCCAGCAGGACTTGGCACCTGTTCACACTGCCAAAAGTACCAATACCTGGTTCAAAAACAACAGTATCACTGTGCTTGATTGACCAGCAAACTCGCCTGACCTTAACCCCATAGAGAATCTATGGGGTATTGTTAACAGAAAGATAAGAGACACCAGACCCAACACTGCAGACAAGCTGAAGGCTGCTATCAAAGCAACCTGCCACAGGCTGAATGCTTCCATGCCACGCCACATTGATGCACTAATTGATGAAAAAGGAGCCCCGACCAAGTATTAAGTGCATTTACTGAACATACATTTCAGTAGGCCAACATTTCGGATTTTAAAATAATTTTTTCAAGCTGGTGTTATAAAGTATTCTAATTACTGAGATAATTACTTTGGGGTTTTCATTGGCTGTAATCCATAATCATCAACATTAAGAGAAATAAACACGTGAAATAGATCACTCTGTTTGTAATGACTATATAATATGAGTTTCACTTTTTGTATTGAAGAACTGAAATAAATTAACTTTTTGATGATATTCTAATTTTGTGAGAAGCAGCTGTAGGCTTACATATACAGTATGCGCCCCCACATAGACTACTATATAAAACATGAACCTGCACATAGACTTCAATATACAGAATGAGCATTCACATAGACTCCTATATGCACCGTGAGCCCCACATAGCCTCTATATATACAGTGTGAGCCCCACATAGCCTCGTATATACAGCATGAGCCCAAGATGGCCTCCCTATATACATGAGCCCTCACATAGCCTCCCTACATAAAGCGTGAGTCTCCACATAGCCTCACTATATATAGCATAAGCCCCACATAGCCTCTTATATACAGCATGTGACCCAAATAGCCTTCCTATATACAGTATGAATCACCCACATAGCCTCCACTATACAGGATGAGCTCCCCACATAGCCTCCTGTACACAGTATGAGCCACCCACATAGCCTACATATATATTAGATCAGTCAGAATGTGGAATGCCCTACCACAAATGGTAGTAATGGCAGACACTGCAACAACTTTTAAAAAAGGGATGGGTGATTTCCTCAATACACATAACATTGAAGGTTATAGTTAATTTAGTCTCAAAATGAACAACTGGTGGAGAGCCCACACATAGCCTCCAATATGCAGTGTGAGCCCCCACATAGTCTATTGTATTCAGCATGAGTCCCCACATAGACTCCTATATGCAGCGTGAGCCCCAATATAGCCTCCATATATACAATGTGAGCCCCAGCAGAGGATGGAGAACTGAGATGCTAAACACCTAGGGTTGGATAACTAAACCACTACACACCAGAAGTGATAGGCGTCAGGGTCCTGTCGCTGCATAGCGGGAATCCCGAGCCTTGCTTCCGACGGTCTCCCATTCCTCTTCAGCCGCAGAGGAGGTTGCTCACCAAACTCATTGATCCCGGCGCTCTGCCCAGACCAGCTCCGTGGGTTTACTTGCTGCTGCCACCTCTGGCACAGCTATGGCAATACATGCTGCTCAGCAGCGAGATTCTCCAGGGACTAAGTCCCCATGTCGGGCCACTGAGCATGCCCGTGGAGTGATCTCCCATTGGAGATCGAAGGTCACATGCTCAGGTCCTGCTCCTGTTCGGATTGGCCCATCCGGGAAGCCAGGAAGGTCCTGGATGCTCGTGGCTATAAAAGGTTCGCATTGCCGCTCGGCCATGTGCTAGGATAGACTGTATTTTCAGACTATAAGGAGTGAGTGATGTATGCATGTATGAATGTCTCTGGTGACTGACTCATTATGAAAACCCCTACCCTTGGTACGCATGTGTCATGCAGCCTAGCTTGCTAGCGCCCAGGCTTAGGCATAGGTAGGTCAGAGTTTGAGTCAGGCATTAGCCATCATCAGTGACTCGGCACGCCTCAGTGCGAGTGCGCCACTCTCCATAGCCAGCGTCTATAGTGGCGTTCGTGGTAGCGACGCCGCACGTTCAGTGGGTCTAGAGGGATTCTAACCACGTGTCCTTGGGGTAGAGTTCTGTGGACGTTTGCTGTGTGCTCTTTGGCCGGGCTCTGTGAGCTAAACATGCTCCGGCCTTCACGTTCAGCGGTTGTGCGGCTCTGTGAATTAACAGAGTCTGCTCCTGTTCACACTGGGTGACGTAACCCACGTGTGACTGTTTTCACGCCGCTCTATTCTTCCGCCATTGTCTAGCAGCAGTGTACCACATCTGCACGGTGGACCCCGGGCTGCGAACGCACCTACTACTACTTTATAATTTGGTGCGTTCCACCAGCCTTAACATTATCCTAGCACCAGGGTCTGGCTAATTATGGCGGACGAACAGCGACTACATAGGTACATCCAGCAGCTGGAGGGTAGCTTGGCAGCGCTAAAGCGTTCCACCTCAGCTGCAGATGTTACCTCGGTCGCCATCCAAGCAGCTACAGAGGCTGTCGCCCTTGTCTCCACAGCCAGTCCTGCCCCGACCTTGTCCCACCTCCCGCTGCCTGAGAAGTTCTCGGGTGATAGTGCCTCATGTAGGGGTTTCGTGAGTCAGTGCTCCATTCACCTGGAGTTGCTGGCCACTCGATTTCCCTCCGAGCGGGCCAAGGTGGGGTTTATCATCTCCCTCCTGTCGGGCAGGGCCCTGAAGTAGGCCACGCCGCTGTGGGATCTCCTGGTACAGAATGCCACCCATTTCCTGGTCACTCTGAAGCAGGTGTTCCTGGGTCCTCGGGTAACGCACGATACCACACTTCAGTTGCTGACTCTAACCCAGGGTGCGTCTCTGGTCAGCCAGTATGCCATCCTCTTCAGAACTCTGGCCTCGGAGCTGGAGTGGCCACATAAGGTTCTCATACCTGTTTTCTGGAGAGGCCTGGCTGATCATGTCAAAGACAAGGTGCCCACCACTTTAGAGGAACTCATTACGGTCTCTACCCGAATTGACATTCGCTTCACTGAGCGAGGGCTGGAGCGCTCCAGGTCCCGCCAACGATATAAGTTGGCTCCAAATTTTGCTAGACCACTGGAACCTCCCGGTCAGCCCCCGAACCTCCAGAGGCCATGGAGGTGTCCCGCACGGGGCCCAGGGCCCGGTCCATGCGGGTACCTCCAGTCCACTTCCGCTGTCGGCAGACTGGGCACCTTGCTAACCAGTGCCCACAGCGCTCGGGAAACGCTCCCGTCTAGTGGTTATCGGAGGGGGCCTACTAGTCACCGCGACTTTCTCCTCCAAGCTCCTGTTTAAAGGGGCGTTAGAGTTTAATTCATCCACTCTGATTGTGGAGGTTTGCGTGGACTCTGGGGCGGAGGGCAATTTCATGTCATCTGCCTTCGCTCAACAACATGCAATCCCCCTGGTCTTACTACCTCAACCAGTCACCATCAGAGTGGCGAATGGGGCGACACTCCCGTCCCAAATCACCCACCAGACGGCTCCACTGAGACTCTCTTTCCCCTTCCCATCAGGAGATGCTGTCTCTCCTTGTCATGCCCGAAAGGGATCGATCAGGTCCTCCTAGGGGTTCCCTGGTTACGATCTCATTCTCCCCACATAGAGTGGTCTTCGGGAAAAATCTCCGGTTGGAGCAAGTCCTGCGAAGGTAGGTGTTTGAGGGACTGCATACAGGTCGCTACTTCTGAGGTTCCAGCAGATCTCTCCTCGCTTCCCAAGCCATATCAGCAGTATGCAGACGTGTTCTCCAAGAAGGCGGCAGAGACCCTTCCTCCGCACCGCCCTTAAGACTGTCCTATTGACCTCTTGCCCGGTGCTGAGCCTCCCTGGGGTCGAGTATATCCCCTATCTCTCCCAGAGACAGAGGCCATGTCTCAGTATATCAAGGAGAATCTGGCAAGAGGATTCATTAGGAAGTCAGTGTCACCAGCGGGAGCGGGATTCTTCTTTGTCCAAAAGAAGAAAGGGGAATTATGTCCATGCATCGATTACAGGGGCATTAACGCCATAACCGTTAAGAACAAGTATCCTCTACCTTTGATATCGGAACTGTTTGATAGGCTATGGGGAGCGAGAGTGTTTACTAAGCTCGATCTGCGGGGAGCTTATAACCTGATTCGCATCCGTGAGGGGGACGAATGGAAGATGGCTTTTAGCACCAGAGACGGGCACTATGAATACCTGGTGATGCCCTTCGGGCTATGTAACGCTCCAGCCGTCTTCCAAGACTTTGTGAATGACATCTTCCGGGATATGCTTACCACCTCGGTAGTAGTCTAACTGGACGATATTCTCATTTACTCTCCAGATATTGACTCCCACCAGAGAGATGTTCGCAAAGTTTTCAGTCTCCTGCGGGCCAACTCTCTTTATGCCAAATTGGAGAAATATGTGTTTGAGCAGGAGTCCTTGCCTTTCCTGGGCTACATCATCTCAGCCCAGGGTTTGGCCATGGATCCTGCCAAGCTACAGGCAGTGATGGATTGGCAGGAACCCCATTGTCTCAAAGTGGTGCATCGCTTTATGGGGTTCATAAATTACTATCGCCAATTCATTCCCCATTTCTCAACTTTGGTAGCGCCCTTGGTAGCCATCACCAAGAAGGGTGCAAACCTCAAACTGTGGTCGGAGACTGTCTCCAAGGCCTTCGCCTCCAATAAGTCCCACTTCGCTAGCGCTCCCATTCTACATCGCCCTGATGTAGATAAGCCCTTCTTCCTGGAGGTGGATGCCTCCTCCGTGGGTGCTGGAGCAGTCCTTTTTCAGAAGGACGCGCAAGGTCGGAAGCACCCATGCTTCTTCTTCTCTAAGACCTTCACACCGGCAGAGAGGAATTATTCCATCGGGGACAGGGAGTTGCTAGCAATGAAGCTGGCTTTCTCAGAGTGCAGACACCTCCTGGAGGGGGCTCGCCACCCATTCCAGGTGTTCACCGACCACAAAAATTTGGTCTATTTACAGACAGCCCAGCGGCTGAATTCTTGCCAGGCCAGATGTCCTTGTTGTTCTCCCGATTCCATTTCACACTGCATTTTCTCTCCGGGGAGAAGAACGTCTGGGCCGATGCTCTTTCTCGCTCCGTGGTGTCATCGGAGGAGGAGGAGCCTCGGCTGATAGTCCCATCAGAGAGCCTGAGGTCCGTGGCTCCGGTTGCTCTCGAGTCTGTACCTCCGGGCAAGACTTTGGTCCCTGCCCATCTGCGACCGGAGGTCCTCTCTTGGGCTCATTCGTCCAGGGTGGGTGGCCATTTCGGGATCAAACGGACCTCTGAACTCCTGGCGAGGACGTACTGGTGGCCGCATATAGCCTGTGACGTCAAGGACTATAAATCGGGCGGGCGTCTCTTGCGCCCAGAATCGCCCCTCGGCAGCGGCCCGCTGGGTTACTCTATCCTCTGCCGGTTGCGGACAGGCCCTGGGAGATGGCCGGTATGGACTTTGTGGTGGGTCTGCACAGGTCCAGCAGCAGCACTGTCATTTGGGTGGTCACCGATCATTTCTCCAAGATGGTGCATCTGGTAACACTCTCTCGGCTACCTTTGGCACGGGGTCTGGCAGCGTTGTTTATCAAACATGTTTTCCGCCTGCACGGTATGCCGGATAAGATTGTCAGCGACCGGGGTCCTCAGTTTGCGTCTCGGTTCTGGAGAGAGCTCTGTTCTCTGCTCAGCATTGAGCTAAATCTCTCCTCGGCCTTTCATCCCGAGACGAACGGGTTGGTTGAGAGAGCCAACCAGACCCTGGTGACATATCTGTGACATTTTGTCTCAGCTAGGCAGGATGATTGGGCACCCTTGCTGCCGTGGGCAGAGTTCGCCTTGAACAACGCTGTGGCCAACTCCACCGGTCAGACCCCTTTCCTCTTAAATTACGGTCAGCATCCGCGTGTCCCCGTGCCCATGCCTGTGTCGTCCACCGACTCTAGGGTGGCAGACTGGGCGGTGGAGGCACGTGACATTTGGGATCGCATGCAGGATGCTATCCAGGCCTCCAAGGAGAGAATGAGGTCCTCCGCTGACACTCGCCAGCGCCCGGCTCTGACCTTCGCCCCTGGCGACTTGGTGTGGCTCTTCGCTCGAAACATCAGGCTGCGGGTGGAATCCGCTAAGTTCGCACCGCGCTATATTGGTCCTTTCAAGGTCCTCGAGCAGATCAACCCAGTGGTCTATTGCCTCGCTCTTCCACCACACTTGGCCATTTCGGACACATTTCATGTGTCTCTCCTTAAGCCGGTTCACATGTCCCGGTTTTCTGAGCCATCTGCCGGGACATCAGACCTGTCGTCAGACGAGTTTGAGGTCAATGCCATCGTGGGATGCAAGATGATGCGGGGTAAAGAATTTTATTTGGTGGATTGGAAGGGTCATGGTCCAGAGGCTCGGACCTGGGAGCCGGTAGAGAACATCCACACTCCTCTTCTCATTGTGGAATTTGAGCAGAGCGAGGCTCAGAGAGGAGGGGGGTAATGTTAGGCGTCAGGTTCCTGTCGCTGCACAGCGGGAATCCCGAGCCTTGCTTCCGGCGGTCTCCCATTCCTCTCCAGCCGCAGAGGAGGTTGCTCAGCAAAGTCATCGGTCCCGGCACTCTGCCCAGACCAGCTCAGTGGGTTTGCTTGCTGAGCCACCTCTGGCACAGCTATGGCAATTCATGATGCTCAGCAGCGAGATTCTCCAGGGACTAAGTCCCCATGTCGGGCCACTAAGCAGGCCCGTGGAGTGATCTCCCATTGGAGATCGAAGGTCACGTGCTCAGGTCCTGCTCCTGTTCTGATTGGCCCATCCGGGAAGCCAGGAAGGTCCCGGACACTCGTGGCTATAAAAGGTTCGTATGGCCGCTTGGCCATGCACTAGGATAGACTGTATTTTCAGACTATAAGGAGTGAGTGATGTATGCACGTATGAATGTCTCTGGTGACTGACTCATTATGAAACCCCTACCCTTGGTACGCATGTGTTGTGCAGCCTAGCTTGCTAGAGCCCAGGCTTAGGCATAGGTAGGTCAGAATTTGAATCAGGCATTAGCCATCATCAGTGCTCCACTCTCCATAGCCAGCGTCTATAGCGGCGTTCGTGGTAGCGACGCCACGCTTTCAGTGGGCCTAGAGGGACTCTAACCCTGTGTCCTTGGGGTAGTTCTGTGGCCATTTGCGGTGCGCTCTTTAGCCGGGCTCTGTGAGCTAAACAGGCTCCGGCATCCACGTTCAGCGGTTGTGCGGCTCTGTGAATTAACAGAGTCCTCTCCTGTTCACACTGGGTGACGTAACCCACGTGTGACTGTTTTCACGCCGCTCTATTCTTCCGCCATTGTCTAGCAGCAGTGTACCACCTCTGCACGGTGGACCCTGGGCTGCGAACGCACCTACTACTACGTTATAATTTGGTCCGTTCCGCCAGCCTTAACAAGAAGATTGAGAACTAAACTACTAGACATCAGGGGTTGAGGCCACACATAGCCTCCTGAGCCCCCACATAGCCTCCTACATTCAGTTTGAGCCCCCACATAGCTTCCCTATATACAAAATGAGCCCCCACATAACATCCTATATACAGTATAAGCCACCACATAGCCTCATATATACACTATGAGCCACCAGATAGTCTCCCATATACAGCATGAGCCCCACAAAGACTTCTACATGCAGTGTGAGCCCCACATAGCCTCCTATATACAATGTGAGCCCCACATAGACTTCTATATACAGTGTGAGCCCCACATAGCCTCCTATACAAAGCGTGAACTCCCACATAGCCTCCCTATATAGAGCATGAGCCCCCACATAGTCTCCCTATATGCAGTGTGAGCTCCACATAGACTTCTATATACAGTGTGAGCCCCACATAGCCTCCTATACAAAGCGTGAACTCCCACATAGCCTCCCTATATAGAGCATGAGCCCCCACATAGTCTCCCTATATGCAGTGTGAATCCACCCATGGCTTCCCTATATACAGCGTAAACCCCTACATTGCCTCTCTATATATAGGGTGAGAATGGCCTCACTATATACAGCGTGAGCCCCCCACATATCCTCCTTATATACAGTATGAGCCCTCACGTAGCTTCCTACTTACGGTATGAGCCCCCATATAGCCTCCTATATAAAGCGTGAACCCCCAAATAGCCTCCTATATACAGCATGAGTCCCCACATAGACTTCTGCATGCAGCGTGAGCCCCAACATAGCCTCAATATATATACAGTGTGAGTCCCAAAGTAACCTCCTATACACAGTGAGAGCCTCACATAGCCTCCTATACACAGTGTGAGCCCCACATAGCCTCCCTATATACAGCGTGAGCCCCCATATAACCACGTTATATAGAACGTAAGCCCCACATAGTCTTCTCATATGCAGTGTGAGCCACACATAGCCTCCCTATATACAGCGTGAGCCGCCACATAGCCTCCCTATATACAGTGGAAGCCCCACATAGCCTCCTTATATGCGGCATGATTCCACGCATAGCTTCCCTATATGCAGCATGTGCCCCACATAGTCTTTGATATACAGCATGTGTCCCATATAGCCTTTGATATAAAGCCTGTGCCCCACCTAGTCTCTGATATACAGCATGAGCCACACATATCCTCTGCTATACATCGTGAGTGTCCAAATAGCATCGTATATACAGTATGAGCCCCATGTACCTTCCTATATACAGTATGAGCCCTCATATAGACTCCTATATGTATTATAAACCCACATAGCCTCCATATATACAGTGTGAGCCCCTCATAGCCTCCTATATACATTGTGAGCCCAATATAGCCTACCTATATACAGAATGAGCCTCCACATAGTCTCACTATATACAGCATGAACTCCACATACCCTTTTATATACAGCATGTGCCCAAGACAGCCTTATGCATCATGTGACCCACATAGTCTTGATATATACAGTATTAGCCACCCACATAGCCTCCAATATACAGTATGAACCCACACATAGCCTCCTATGCACAGTATGAGCCCCCACATAGCCTATGCATATACAGTGTGATCCCCACATAGCCTCCATATATATAGTGTGAGCCACACATAGCCTTTATATATGCAGTGTGAGCCCCACAATGTCTCCATATATACAGTATGAGCCACCAAATAGCCTCCTATATAAAGTATGAGCTCCCTCATAACCACCAGATATATAGTGTAAGCCACATACTGTATATACAGCCTCCATGTATACAGTGTGAGCCCCACATAGCCTCCTATATACAATGTCATCCTAACCGCAGTCAGATGGCCATATAACATGGACGACGATCACATAACAATGCTCTGACTGGCTGGCAGCTTTTTGGACCCGAGCATGACAGCTTCTATTTCTATGCAGCTGTCACACTCAGATTAGGAGACCATGCAATGCGATGCAATGATCGTCCATGTAATACGACTGTCTGACTGCGCCCATGACCAGGTGAATAGAGCGTGTTTAAATGTTAGGTAGTGGGGGTTTTGGTTGTATTGACTGCCATACAGTGTAATTTTACACACAGAGAGAGGCATTAATAAGGTGCCAGCTCTCATCGTACGCATAACTAGCCAAATGAACCATCATACCATGCTCCTAAAGAAAGATTAGGTCAACTATCCTGGAGGAGATCATCTCCTAGACACGAGGCAGCAGCTGGTATTTTTAGGCCTTCATCGGAGTTGTGCCTGAACACAACCTGCTCAGGTGAGCACCTTCCTTTTACTTTCCTTGTACCCAAAAGGGAATCACCTGATGGGCTTGTGCACTATTCTTCCCCAACAGTTTTTCTACCTAAAGAAAGTTTAGGATACTCCTTTAAAACATCACTCCAGCAATTTTTTTTTATTTTACCAATGGAGTGGTGCGTTTAATCTAAGGTCCTTGACCCTACTCCTATACTTACCCTCTGGCATCTTTCCCTTCTATCTTCGGCAATTTGTGACCTTCCAGAACACTCCAGTTTTTTATGGAGCGAGCCGGAGGTGACTCTTCAGTGCAAGTCTATGAAAGCCTCGTTCTGGCTCTCATACACTTGCATTGAGAGCTTGTGATGTAACTTCTGACTTACGACCAGTCCGAAGTTGCAATCACAAGATAGCATCATTAAATTTGGAGAGGTGCCAAAATAAGCTGAAGATACCAAAGACTGAGCATGAGACCAGGAGCAGGGACCTTACATTAAAAGCACCTGAAAAAAAATGCTGGAGTGGTGTTTTAAATAAAAAAAAACTGGAATGCCACTTGTGTTGTTTGCTTTGTTCCCAACTCACATAGACTTTAATGGAGTGGGATAAGATAACACTGCATAATAATATACCAGTGTAATAAACGTAATATACGATACATGTTTTATGTATACATTACTCGTTTGGAGTTCTGTAATTTTACAAACTATGATTTTTAAAAAATGTTTCTTTCTCATCCTTTTTGCTTGAAAATAGAAAATGCCTAAAACCCTTCCAACAGTAGCGCTTGTGTCGTGTGATAGTTAAAGCATGATTAATATATTGACGGACTGACGGATGACTCATCCCCGCAGAGCTCTCCATCTGCTCAAACTGCTCAAACGTGTTACTTTCACAAGGTAGAATCCTTTCATTAAACTATCTGGCTTGCTGACTGATGCCGTAGGTTAAATATGTACAAACTGTAGGACAGTTTCTCAATTAGGAGAAGATTTGTTTGTTATTTAACTGGATATTTTTCATAATTATTATAATTATTACAACTTTTAATTAGTTGTTTATTTACATGGAATTTAACTTGGTCAAGAAAAAAGTTAAGTAAGTAGAAGTACATTGGTTTTATGTTTAACAATTAGCAGTGCCTCTAATTTGGATTCTAGTTGTCAGCAAACTCACTCCCTTCTATGCCTTTTGAACTCCAAATATTAAACTAGGAAATCAAGGAAATCAACACCTCACAGCCTTGTATGTTGTGCTAGATAGGATTTCTTCTTTTTTAGCCCATGTAGGCACTCAAATAGTGTCCCAAAGTAAAGTTCCCTCCAAAATATGAAGAATATAGGAACTTTAGGGGCGTGAATAAAAATTTGAAACTTCCCGGCCCAGCACTGTTATTTGATCACCATGACATGATAAGATGGATACCACAGACACAAAACAGTTTTTTCTCTCACATAGTACACCAACATGTCAATCTAAACATACTGCTGTGTCTGCAGGTAGTGTGATTTGCATCAGTGTAATTTTTCATTCAGTCATCAGTTTTTATCATATGAGTTCTATCTTTGGTTTTCACAGATAGAACTTTTACCTATTTTTACAGTCTATGTAGCTATTCACATGTCTGTTAGTGATTCGCACAAAATCGCATATGTCCAATTTTGATCTGAGACTCAAATCAAATTTGCTAATGCAAGACTATGGGTCTGTAGGAGTGGTGGAGGTGATGGTCTTCCCCCTGACACTAAAAAGATTACCACAGAACCCCTCTGCATGAGTCCCCTTTTTCCGGCCAGGGAACCTCTAGATAGACGTCGGGGCTTGGGGGCACAATCTGCCTGCAAAGCTGCAGGAGAAATTGGACTCAACCTATAAGAGGCGGAGTGAGATGGAATCCAGATATACTGCTAGAAAAGGGGAAGATTCTCTAGCGCTAGAGAAGATAGTAGGATGTTCTACCTATACCAAGAACCACGGCTGAAGTTGTGTTTGGTACCTGTGGGAAAGATGACAACCAATTGGACCTTATCCTCTACACCTGCCTGTAAACACTGCCAGTCCCCAAGTAAATGTTTGATTGTTTTTATGAATCTCGTGTCTCCTGTATTGATTGCTGCCCGGGTTCCAGAAGAGGGATTCGTGGAGTTAGAAGAGGCCTGCGGCTCTGAAGTAAGTGTGAAGCGTCCTACACACAGAACCACACCGGGACATGAGTTGTCTGTAGGATGCCAAAGCGAATGGGAACAGAAGCTCGCCCATGACTACTTGCTTGGGCATTTTACAGGTCTGTGAAAAAATCAGAAAGCATTTGAACGCTATCTGTGTGCTGTCCATTTTTCACAGACTGTTTGATATGACATGCTTTAAAAAACCTTCATCCTAGAAAAATTGATGAAACAGTGACCAAATTATGGTTGCAAGAATGGATATACCGACCAAACTCTGATAATACTCTGATCAAAAACACTGATGAAACTCAGGCCATCTTTTTGCATTTGAGAAGACTCATTGATGTCTGTATGAGGTGTAACTTTGGGAGTCCAGTGAGCAGTAACACTTTAACTTAAATAGTAAAAACTGGACTCATAGTCTCAGCGTGACCAATGATATACATAAAGTGCTAACTATTCCAAAACTATGTTAGCATAATAACATGCTGCTTTTAGGTTAGATTAGACACTGCTCTCAATATGTTAAGTTCAATTTTAAGGCCAGTTTCATAAATCTGTCTTTGAGCGGTATAGGGGCTATGATGTACAGATGGGCCGCAGATTTCCTGTTCCCAACCGAACAGCCTCTTCGGCATATATTAGGTTAACATGTTTGACTCAGGAGACCCAGAACTATTCCTTACATCATGGTCCATGCTCAGACAGTGAAATTGGATGTGTGAAACCAAAATAAAGCATAGATTTAGTAAAGAGGCATTTACACTGAGAGATCATCATGCTTCACAAAAATCTTGAAGTGTAAACATTCTTCTGACCACTGGACAGATTAGCAAAATTCTTTTCTCCATGTGAAATGATTTTTAAACTTGCTTAAAAATCATCATTTTGAGCTGCAATTCATCAAATCAATTTCGCCAGAATTCTGGAGAAAATTGCTTTGAAAAGTAGTTGTGCACAATTGTGTGACTTTTGTCGTTTTCATGCTAGTTTATCCCAGCTCTACCAAAATAGAATGAGCTGTGGTGGGACAGGAGCACAGAGTGGTGTGAGGCCACAACTCGTCTAAGTCATGACAAGCTGTAGTGTTCTCTACCCCAGAAATTTCACTCCAGTTTAAGATTTCTGGCATGGCGCACAAAGGTGCTCACCGCTTGTCTGACGCTCCTGATTCAATAAGAAGAATGTATCATATATCCCAGGAGTTCGTAGATTCCAGCATCTACCCTACTGGAAGCCCATAAGTTCTAGCCACATAAGAAGAGGGGAGCAATTTACATGCATGCGCACGACAACGAACTAAAATCAGCTCTGGAGGTATACTTTAGTGTGCGCGTTTCGTTTGTGTCTTCATCACGCCTCCTGGTCAAGACACAAACCAAACGCGCGTAGGGGTGGCAGGCTGGGGTCCTACTAAGGACATCACACCAGTAAGTTTTCATTTAACATCTACTTTTGCACTTTAACCCATTTAGGACACTGTCTCTTCACATTTGCATTATTCAGCACTTTATTATGGTACACAGATTCAGTGATACACATTTGTGTGTTGTCGCCATGTACTTTGCTTGAATAATATTACTTAGCACTGGCCATAAAAAATCTCTAACATCATGAGTGACTAGCTACACCATGTTAAAGGTGTTTTTCCATGGCATTTTGCTTTCTTTGCACATGCAAAAGTGGCTCTTAATATTTTAATCATATTTTTTGCTGGTAGTGATTTATATATTCTTGTAATTCCCCTGTAGTCCTGCTTCAGCAGAAAGATTATGTTTTTTATGGGGGGTTTTTGTATTTCACGTTAATAAAATTCATATTTTGATATAAGATTCTCTTTTTTCCCTTTTTTGCTATAATTAGCTGTTAGGGGTTGTGCACAACTATTGAGTTGTGCCTCTAATTATCCCATTGTTGTGGGGATGTTCCAGTATTAAATGTTTGCACCATGTGCATATAAAGGTGTGGCCTGCCTTTTATTTGGCTGGACATTATAATGATGTGGTTCCACATGGCTGTGTGTCTACTAGCTGGGTACAGTCCTTCTCCACATGCATGTCACTTGACAAACAGTAAAGTTTTTAATATTAGAGTTAGGACCATCCTAATTAGGGTCACCATGAAGTGGTGGAATGGCTTTTGCATTTTTTTAATCAAAATTATGTTAACTAAGTATCCTATATTATTTTCATGCACTATTGCTGTTTATTTTTTTATCTCAGGGTATTTATTTATTATGTTTCTATCTTTGTTTTTTTTTAATATTATTTGAGCACGCTGAAGACACTCTTATATCACTGAGGCCTGTCTACAGCCTGTTATAAAGAGTTAACGTGATCTGGTAAAGGCAAGTTTTGCCTCTTTTTTTTGTTTGCCCATCCAGTACAATAATGGGCAAAAACGCCAAATTCTTCTGCGGGAAATGGCAAACTGGTTAAACCTTAAAATGTTCTTTTCTAAATGATATTCTGACTCTATAACTTTGGTTCCTGGGGGTTTTCTCCTTCCAAGAAGACCTATTAGGCTAAGTGCCCACATTGCACAAATGCTGTGGAATTTTCCGCAGCATTTCTGCAAGCCCCTGCAGCGGGTAAAACGCATGCGGAATTCGCATGCATTTCCCCGCAAAACATTAGCGTTTTGCAAGCGTTTTTAGCTTGCCGAATGCTTGCGCCTTTGCAAGCGATTTGAAGCATCACTTAGAAAGTGATTGACAGGCTGGTCACACTTATCAAGCATAGTGCTTGACAAGTGTGACCAACTTTTCACTATTTTATTAGTAAAAGATAGAATGTTAAAAATAATTAAAAAAAATAAATATTAGGGATATACTTACCCTCTGTCGACTCCGGCCCTCACGCGACCGTGACATCATCTCGGGTGATTTGCGCAATGCATCCCTGGGACCGGAAGATGCTGGCAGCGTGGCTGAGAGGTGGGAAGGACTCTGGGGGCCATCAGAAGGTGAGTATATAACGATTTGTTATTTTAATTCTATTTTTTTACAGGGATATGGCACCCAGGACATGGAGGGGAGTCTCCCTGGGTACCATCTGCACATGAAGCGCTCACTTTACGCATGGTGGGCATAGCCACATGTATAAAGTGAGTGTTTCAATGCAATCCTATTGCGGCGGAATCGCCGCGATTCCGCAGAAATAATGAACATGCTGCGGATTTTAACGCTATGCGATTCCGCAGCGGTAAAATCCGCAGCATGGGCACAGCAACTGCGGAATCCCATAGGATTGAATGGGATGCGTTTTGTTAGCGTTTTTTAAGCGTTTACGCTGCGGCAAAAACGCATAAAAAACGCAATGTGGGCACACAGCCTTATTTTTTAAGAATGACAGCGCAGCATTGAGGCAGGAGAGAAATCAGCTCCTTGGAGGCTTTTTCAATTGACAAATCTTTTCCCAAAGTCAGGTAAACCCCTTTAAATGGATAATGTGACACGACTACTGAAACATGGTTATTTTTTTGTGCAATATAATTATTTCTTATTAAGTTTTCGGTTTACATGTTCAGGAAATGTTCTTCTAGATAATAGGATTGTACATCTAACAACGACTCGCCACCGCGCTCATTACAAATAAATAAAGCAGCGGCGGCGGTGTGCCTCAGATGCCTAGGTGCAGTAGTTAGTGAGATTCCAGCTGCATTATTTAATAGTGTGGGATGCACTAAATGTAACTGTTGCTTAAATGACCTTTGGAAAAAAATCTAGAGTCTAAAAATGCTTTACTTTATAATGTCCACTAAATATTGCAACAACTATTTACTTCATTACTGAGTCGTGTGAGGGAAATCAGGTTACATAATGTATTAGATAGTCATAAATAGAAATGATATTTGTAGTTTTTTGAAAGCCCAGTTTGTACTTCTAGGTCACATTCACACGTTCAGTGTTTGGTCAGTATTTCAGAGGAAAAGTATAATAGAAACCTGTCACCACTTCTGGATTTATCAGCCACTCCTGATTTTGGCTTACACATACTGGGGTAAAACACTGACCATATACTGAATGTGTGAACGTAGCTTTATAGAAAACCTACACCGCGATACAAACTATTATGCAAACTTGATTTGTGTCATAAAGATGTAATTTTTTGTTTTTCACATAAACTGATGGATGGTTTTGTGTCTCGTGGATCATTGATCACTGAAATCAATCTCAAACACCTGTGATAATTACTTTGCCAGATAAGCCCAATTAAATAAAAACTGCTTAAAACAGACGTTACACATTATTAAGCAGGCCACAGTAACCAGCAGTAACCTCGATGACGTCGCCGCTGCTCACTGATGCTGCACTCGCAGCAGCTCATTCATCAGTGGTTCTCAGCCTGGATGGTCGCATCTTGGCACCATCCGGGTTGAAAACTATTTATCCCCAGACAAGGATTACAGCGTGGGACGGAACGTCGGACAGGTGATATATATATATATATATATATATATATATATATTAAAAAAAGGAAAAAAAAAGAAAAAAGGAAAAAAAGGAATTTATTATTTGATCTATATATATTTATATATAGTTGTTTTTTATTTTTGTTTTATTACAGGAGATGAGGACTCCAATGGAATGAGCGTTAGATGAGTATAACTGGGATTGTTATTTTTAAATAAAAAAGAAAGTGTGCTTTTTTATTTGATATAAAGGACTTTATTCTGGCTGTGCGTTTATTTACAATATAGCTATAGGATTAGTAATGGATAGGCATTAGTAATCCATGGGTTTGATGTCACCAGACAATACAAAGGTGACATCAACTCCACTTGCCACCACCACAGGGCAAGTGGGAAGAGCCAGGCAAAGTGCCAAAAATGGCAAATCTAATAGATGAGTGGCTGCAGGTATTTTTAGGCTAGGGGGCCTTTACCAGCCTGAGAATACCAGCCCCCAGTTGTCTGCTTTAGCTTGGCAGGTTGTCAAAAATTTGGAGGACTCCATGCCGTTTTTTTAAATTACTTATTTAAACTGTTAAAAATAACAGCATAGGGCCCCTATATTCTTAATAACCAGCCTTGCTAACACTGGCAGCTGAGCGTTGCAGCATGCAGCTGTCAGTTTTGCCTGGCTGATTATCAAAAAAAGGGGAACCCATGCCATTTTTTTTTTTTTATTATTTATTTAGAGCGCAGGTGCCATCTGATGAATACTCCCATCAACCACCGCCTGTTATTAGCAGCAGCAAAGGCAGGTTGAAAGGAGCAGCAGTCCTATCACCGACCCAAGTAACTGGAAGTAAACTTTTTACCTCCAACCAAAGCTGTGTGGAAACCATGGCTGTCTGACCAGCGGCAATGATTTTACCGCTGATCAGAGGCAGTGATTGCGGCGCTGTCATGCACATGAAAATGTAGCAAACACTGGATGTTCAGGCCCCTCATTCAAGTGAATGGGGTCCGGGTTCGGGTCTGGGTATTGTTTTGGTACCCGAACCCAAAGTTTTTCTTAACTGTTAGGCCGAACCCGCCAGACCTGAATATCCAGGGGTCTGCCCATCTCTACTCCTAAATATTGGGACATGAGAATTGCTAGAATTGCCCAGCCAATCACCGGAACTGAATCCAAAAGAAAATTTACGGAAGGAACTAAAGCTCTGAGTTCATAAAAAGAGCTCCAAAAACCTTCTGGACTTGGAGAGTGTTTGTGTGGAAAATGGGCCAAAATCACACCTGAACAATGCATGGAACTAGTTTCTCCATACAGAAGGCGTCTTGAAGCTGTCATTACCAACAAAGCCTTTCTTACCACATATTAATACATTTGAGTAAGCGTTTTCAATACTTTCGGCTGTATCATTTCTCAATATTACACATAACTTACTATAATTTATGGACATCTATGGTTGCCTGTGTGGATTTGATGTATTCTTACCAACATCTGGTGAGAATTTCATGTCCATGGCACATTTAGAAAAGTGTTTAATTCGAAAATTGGTGATGTGTTCAAAACTTATTTCACTCATTGTACATATACATATTATATACATTCAGTGGGGAAAATAAGTACACTGCAGATTTTGCACGTTTTCCCACCTACAAAGAATGGAGAGGTTTGTAATTTTTATCGTAGGTACACTTCAACTGTGTGAGACAGAATCTAAAAATAAAAAACAGAAAATCACATTGTATGATTTTTAAATACCTTAATTAAATGTAATTATATTCCTCGAAATAAGTAATTTATCACCTACCAACCATCAAGAATATTGTCTCTCATAAACCTATTAGTTTTTCTTTAAGAAGCCCTCTTACTCTGCAATTATTACCTGTATTAATTGTACCTGTTTGAACTCGTTACCTTTATAAAAGACACATGGCCACACACTCAATCAGACCCACTCCATCATCTCCACCATGGTCAAGACCAAAGAGCAGTCTAAGGACACCAGGGACAAAATTGTAGACCTTCACAATGTTGGTATGGGCTACAGGACAATAGGCAAGCAGCTTAGTGAGAAGGCAGCAACTGTTGGCACAATTATTAGAAAATGGAAGAAACACAAAATGACTGTCAATACTCATCGGCCTGGGACTCCATGTAAGATCTCACCTTGTGGGGTAAGGATGATTCTGAGAAAGGCCAGGAATCAGTCCAGAACTACATGGGAGGACCTGGTCAATGGCCTGAAGAGAGCTGGGATCAAAGTCTTCATGGATTCAAATCCTGCAGGGCACACAAGATCCCCCTGCTCATGCCAGCAGATGCCTAGGCCTCTTTTAAAGTTTGCCAATGCCAGAGGAGGCATGGGATATGGTCATGTGGTCAGACCAAAATAAACCTTTTTGGTATCAATTCCACTCTCCATTTTTGGAGGAAGAAGAAGGATGAGTACAACCCCAAGAACACCATCCCAACCAGGACGTATGATGGGGGAAACATCATACTTTGGGGATGCTTTTTTGCAAAGGGGATAGGACGACTGCACTGTATTGAAGGGAGGATGGATGATGTCATGTATAGCAAGATTTTGACCAACAACCTCCTTCCCTCAGTAAGAGTATTAAAAATGGGTCATGGCTGGTTCTTCCAGCATGACAATGAGACACTAAAAACAACCTCAGAGTGCACATATGAAATATGTGGTATAAAATCACAGTCTTAAAAGAATAGAAACACCGCCATATGTGCACACATGGACAATGTAGAGGACAAATCGGAAATAAACAAAACACACAGAAGAAAAAACAAAATGTGTCCAATAGTACAATATTATATCCTTTATTAACAATACAGAAAAATATTTATAAAAGAAGGGGGTGAGAACAATAGGACACAACACAGGGGACACCAATCATAAAATTATTGCAACCCAGCGAAGAAAAATAGCTATTATCAATGTATTATAAATAAGCTTATCAATACCATAAAGGTGCCGGTAAATAAAGTGCAATAAGGAAAAGTGTTGTGTGCAGAGTAAGGTGCTAAACAATAGCCACAGTGCAAATTGCAAAAATGACCCAAGAGGGGCCCAAAAGATACATGTGCAAATGAATAGAGGAAGTAATGTGGATCACAATATTAGTAAGATTATATAAACATAGCTGAAATTAATGCCTCTGGATGGATTACCTTAATGTGCACACACAGAAGATGTCCCCTGGATGCGCCAAGCCCTGACGCGCGTTTCGGCGTCATCCTTCTTCATTTCAGTAGGCCAACATTTCATATTTTAAAATCATTTTTCAAGCTGGTGTTATAAAGTATTCTAATTTACTGAGATAATGACTTTTGGGTTTTCGTTGGCTGTAAGCCATAACCATCAACATTAACAGAAATAAACACGTGAAATAGATCACTCTGTTTGTAATGACGCTATATAATATACGAGTTTCACTTTTTGTATTGAAGAACTGAAATAAATTAGCTTTTTGATGAAATTCTAATTTTGTGAGAAGCACCTGTATATTTCTTATCTGTGCATCATGAATCGTGGTATGTGTTAAAGGGGACCACGAAAACATGGAGTTGGCCTTCACCTAGGCATGAGAAACTACATGACTGTAATGTCCAGCTCAACAAAATGGGAGGCAACTCCTTGACCGCATATGGCGACTTCAGTTTTACCTTCTCCTCGATACCTCGCCACCTCTTATCATCCCCCTCTTTCCCTTCAATTTAAATTCTTTGGATAATTTTGGCCACAGCGGCCAATTTTATTAACAAACATTAACAATAAACATTAAATAATTCAAAATTATGAGGGGAGGGTTCTTGGAGCTAGAAAGATCTGGCTATAAACTTATTTCCACCATGTTACCCCCAGCCGTCCAGCCCAGCTCGAGGGCACCGTAACTCCCCTTCTGGGAGACTAACCACCATAGCTCCCGAGGTAAAACCCCGTCCAGAGCCCCCATACCATTTTAAACTGTCGGGAATGTTACTTCCGAATCCTTCCCCGACCAATCACCGTCAACTCCAAGAACCCCACCCCCCGCCCCACAGCCACTGTGACAACAGCAACAACGCCTCATATAGACCCTGACAAGAATCTATATACCGATCACCTTTTTTTTTTTTTTTTTTTAAAACGTACATCCCCTAGCAGCCCCCAACATGCTACCCAAAACAGGGAGGGTGGGTGGGACTTCTCTCCTCTGCTCCTGGCTGGTGAGTGCGGTTTTTCCCGCACTTTTTCCCTAATACAGGCTGCCCCCACCTTAAACCCCTCCCCCGGCCCCCGTCCCGGCCAACCATTTCAAACTGGCACAACACCAGTTCTAAAACTTCCCGCCCATGGCAGTCATGGGGGGCTTCCCCTAGGCTGTGCCCTTCCCCAGCCCCCTTCTTGACCGCATATGGCGACTTCAGTTTTACCTTCTCCTCGATACCTCGCCGCCTCCTATCATCCCCCTCTTTCCCTTCTCCTGAGAATAAGACAAGGTACAATTTAAATTCTTTGGATAATTTTGGCCACAGCGGCCAATTTTATTAACAAACATTAACAATAAACATTAAATAATTCAAAATTATGAGGGGAGGGTTCTTGGAGCTAGAAAGATCTGGCTATAAACTTATTTCCACCATGTTACCCCCAGCCGTCCAGCCCAGCTCGAGGGCACCGTAACTCCCCTTCTGGGAGACCAACCACCATAGCTCCCGAGGTAAAACCCCGTCCAGAGCCCATACCCAAAAGCCAGATCCCCCATACCATTTTAAACTGTCGGGAATGTTACTTCCGAATCCTTCCCCGACCAATCACCGTCAACTCCAAGAACCCCACCCCCCGCCAACCACAAACAGCCCTGACCACCTCAGGCTCGTGAGTGCCCCAAAACCACCAAGGCCCTCTCGATCCCCTCCTGTATTGACAGTGCCCATAAATCAATACCAATAGAATTTAAATGAACCCCATCGGCCAACCAAAAATTACCGGCACCTGTCTCCAATTCAAAGTGACGAACACTAATGCCCCCATTCCTGGACACAAATGCCGACACCGCACGATTCAATTTTACCCTTGCCCTGTTAATCCCTTTCAACGATCTCGCTTGCCTCCACCTCTGTCTGGGTACTACATCCGACCATACCGTCACCACGTTCGGGAACGATGTCCACAACCTCAAAAAATCGGAACGTATGTCCCTAATTAATTCTCTCACCGGCCTGACCCCTAAATCATTGCCCCCCACATGGAAAACAATAATGTCGGGGGTTCTATCCAAGCGAGCGGACTTGGTTAACTCCAGGAGCACCCTGCTCCATACCATTCCTCGGAAACCCAACCAACGGACCAGCACCTGCTCCCTCCCAAAGCCCAATTGCCTACCATCTGGCCTCGCGTCGGCTCGTAGCGCACCCCAATAAACGTAAGAGTGTCCAAATATCCAGGCAAGAAAGGGGTCGCCACCTGAAAAAACACAACAGAATATAGAAAAAACACATCCCAGGACATGCAAACCACACAGCTAACGCCGAACATACAGTAAATACCGATCCGACTGCCACCTGCCAATTCTCCTAATCGCATCAGCCCCCAACCCAAGGCTGTCCGCTTCGGTCGCAGCACCGATCCTAAATGAATGAGACCCATACATGTCCTGGGGAAGGCCCAACTCTACCAATCCCTTCTTCAAAACCGCAATGAACTGGAACCGAGACAAATAGGTGCCGTCCGCATGGCACAAGAGAGGACCCGTCCTACCCGCCCATACGCCCCAATACGTTTCCAAACAGCCACGTGGGCACATTAATGCCCCTTCAACTCGCCCCAAAACTACCCGTCTGCCCCTACCCTGTTGATCAGTTTTTGAACGCCGAATCCAAAAAACAATGCCCCCTGCCCAAAATTCCACATCTTCTGCCAACACCCCTCCCGCCGAAACCCTGCTGCCTGACACCACCTCGCCAATGCGCATTGCCCCAAAAAAGGCCAAAGAAAAAGCCAGCCGAAACAGGGCCAACTCAAAAACTGACGTGCAAATACCCCCAAGGACTCTGCCTAAGCCTTCCAACGTACTAAACGAAATAGGCCTTCGTTTGTCGCCGGCTTTGTTACCCCTACGAAACCCTTTTAACGCCTGACTCACTAAGAAGCTCTTCGTAACGTCCCCCACCCCTTGCAACTTGAAACCGAAAGCTAAACCCGCTACAAACTTGTTTACCTTAGCAGCAGACCAACCGCTGTCAGCTGCCTTCCCAATTAAAAACAATACCGCCAACATCCTATCCTCATCACTTTCGACCCCACCCCACTCTGCCAACCAACTCTGCCATACTCGCCACGAAGAATCGTAGGCCGACCATGTCTGCTGCGATAAGGATTCCCGAATCAGTCTTCCTGCTCTTCCGTAATCACCTTCCACAGAAAGGAAGGGCATTCCACGCCCGTGGCATCCGCTCCTGGCGCCAATTCTCGAAAACGCCCCCACTGAAAATGAGACAAAGAGTCTGCTATTGAATTCGTAACCCCGGGCACATGCACTGCAGAAATCCCTGCGTTCAAATCCAGACATCGAAGAACCAAAACCCTAACCAATCTAACTACGGGGGGAGAGGAGGCTGACAAACTGTTAATGACCGCTACAACACTCGCGTTGTCGCAATGAAAGCGCACTCTCCTATTTTCGAACATGGGACCCCACACCAAAACAGCTACCACGATAGGAAACAGCTCCAATAGTGCCAAGTTTTTGGTAAGGCCCAACAACTTCCACGCCTGAGGCCACCGCCCCACACTCCACCTTCCCTTACAGTAGGCGCCGTAACCAGAGCTGCCTGCTGCATCTGTAAATATTTCAAAATCAAAATTGCTCAATGTCTCCTCCTGCATCAGCGACCACCCATTGTAATTCCGCAAAAACCGCTGCCAAACCATCAAATCGTCCCTATGCTCCTTCGTCAAGCGAACGTAATGGTGCGGAGCCTTCACTCCTCCCGTCGCGCTAGCCAAACGACGAGAAAAAATTCGACCCATAGGCATGATCCTGCAGGCAAAGTTCAATCTCCCCAATAGGGATTGTAATTCCTTGAGGGTCACTTTGCGCAACTTCGAAATCCTGTCCACCTCCTGTTTCAACAATGCCAACTTGTCCTCTGGTAACCGACACTCCATCCTTTCCGAATCGACAACTATGCCCAAAAAACTTATAACGGCCTTAAGGCCTTCGGTCTTCTCAGATGCCAGCGGCACCCCAAAATGCTCTGCCACCCAAACCATGCCTGCCAACGCGTTCCTACACAACGGCGAATCCGGGGGGGCCAATAAAAAGAAAATCATCCAGATAATGAATGATCGACTGCATTCCTGTAACATCCCTTACCACCCACTCCAGGAAAGTGCTAAACGTCTCAAACAATGAACAAGAAATTGCGCAACCCATCAGCAAACACCTATCGAGGTAGAAATTCCCCTTCCAAAAACATCCCAGCAGCGGGATACTATCTGCATGAACCGGTAGTAACCGAAAAGCGGACTCAATGTCTGTCTTTGCCAACAAAGCCCCTGACCCTTAACGTCGCACCCACTTAACCGCCGTATCAAAAGAGGTATACTCCACAGAACACAACTCCCTATCGATACCGTCATTAACTGACAAGCCTTTTGGATAAGACAAATGCTGAATCAAACAAAACTTATTCGGCTCCCTCTTAGGCACAACCCCGAACGGGGAAACAATCACGCCCGCAACAGGAGCCGTGGGGAACGGACCGGCCATCCTGCCCAAATCCACTTCCTTTTTTAACTTCTCATCTACTACCTCCGCATGCGTTATTGCCGACCGCAAATTTTTAACAGAAAAAGGAACCACATGGCCAGGAGGTGGAATCCTGAAACCGTCAACAAAACCATTCAAAAGCACGCTGGCCTCTGCCCGAGCCGGGTACCTACTTAGAAAGGGGGCCATCTCTTGAACCCTCACCGGGCTCTCCCCCTTGACCGGCAACCACATTTGGCTTTCCTTTCCCTTTCTTAAAACATTTGGAAGCGCCATGTGAGCTACCGTTGCAGTGTGAGCACACGTGCTTGAACTTGCAGCCTGCCCCGTACTTACACTGCCCGTCATTAAATTGCCAGCACGCCCCCGACTTCTCTCTTCCTCTCTGGGTTGCCTGACCACTGCTCCCCTGACCTGCTTGCTGACTGCCGCTGCCCCCGCTCCCGTGAAAGGACTGCCCATACCTCACTGGGGCCATCACCTTCAGCCACAGCCCGATATCCTTTTGATCCCACTTTATTTCTGGCCTTACCGCCTTCCTCTGCCTAAACTGCTCGTCGTATCGCAGCCACGCCTGGCCCCCATAAATACGATGCGCCTCCCTGATAGCATCTAAATAACAAAAAAGGCCAGAACAATTATCCGGAGACTTCTCCCCTATGACACTAGCCAAAATAGCGAATGCCTGCATCCAATTCACAAAAGTCTGCGGGATCAGACGCCACCTCCTCTTTTCTTCCTCCTCTTTTTTTACTATCGTCCTTCTTCCCCTTATCCAGGTTAAACTTTTCCAACGGCAGCAATGAAAATATCTCCACATACTCGTCCCGCCAAATCTTTTCCTTCACTTCTTTCTTTAAATGGGCCCCCAGCGGCCCCTCAAAGCACACATAAACCTCTCCCTTAGCCCTATCGTCCAGTTTTATCCTATCCCCCTTATCCGTCTCAGTCTGCACTGAAACAGACACTCCTGCCGCAGCTCCTTCATCGCATTCTACCGCACGTAACACGTCACCACCCAACTCTGTGCCCGAACCGTGACCCATTAACCATGCCCCCGCTGGGGACGGAGCTGCCTCCCCAATTACCCCCCCCTCCAGTCTCCTCAATATTTGCGACATGTTCGCCAAAATGTCCCTTAGCCCCGGCACCTCAGCCCCGCTACGCCCCATCCGCTCCCTACCATCTCCCTGCCTGCCCCCATCATCCTGCAATACAGCCCCTGCGGGCGACAAACACGACATGGAGCCATACTCACATAGCTGTGCGGGTGCTGTGTCCCCGCCAGCTGGAAATCCGGAATCCTGACGTCCTCGATGATCCTGATGCAGGCTCCGCTGCTCCAGGCCCGCGCCCCTGGCCTCCTCGTCACCAGGAGGGACCCGAGCATGCGATACCCGCCGCTCCCGAGAACTCCCGCTTGAACGGGACCTGTGACTGTCCCTGGACCCGTGCCCGACTGGCCGGTCCGTAGCACCCTCCGGGCGACTCCCGGATAAATGCCCCCAGGTGCCTGGTGTCCTGTCTGCTGTATAGGGGCCAGGCAGGGCGACCACGCTAAGTCGCCTCCCGCCCGCCGACCGTTCCGGGCTCCACGCGTTGCTAGGACCGGGCAGAGCGTCCCCGCTGAGCCCCCTCCCGTCCGCCGATCGGTCGGGGCTCCACGTGCTGCTGGGACCAGGCAGGGCGTCCTCGTGCTGCCCCCTCCCAACCGCAGCTCTCTTGCTATGGACTGCAATGGGGGCAGGCAGGGCGGCAGCAACCGGCACCCTCCCGCCCGCCTCACCTCCGGTCCTTCTGATGACGGTGGGGCCAGGCAGGGCGCTGCCGCAACGCCCCCTCCTGCCCTCCGCGCCACGTCTGGCGCCCTGGCTGGCAGACACCCCCGAGCGGTCCTCATCCCCGGGGGGCACCCTCGATCCTGCCGCAACGCCGCTGTGTTGCCTGGCGCCGGCCGCCGCCGGCCTCGCCGCTGTGAGGGCCTGCCGCGGCCTTCACTCTCCTCCCTGCTGCGCGACTCTTCGGCTCCTGCCCGCGACGACACTTCCGGTCCGGCCTGCTGTTCCTGTCCGGCTCCCACATGCTTGCCGCCCGTGCTGACCGGCCGGCTGGGCGGATTCCTGCCGGGACGGGCGCAGGGAGGGGATGCAGCCCCATCTGTTGCGCCGCCCGCAGGGTCCCTGGAGGGGCTCCGCAGCCGCCGCCTGCTGCGGGCTGACACCTCCGGTGACAGCCTTTCGGGGGGACGGGTCCTCCTTCCACGCCGGCTGGATCCCTGCTCCGCAGCGCTGAGGAGGGAGGAAAGTTGGGTCTGTAGCCATCCTCCCCTCCTGGACCTGGCCACATCCTGCAGCCTGGCGAAAAGTTGCTGCTCGTCGTCCACTGATTCAGGTGGGACTTCTCTCCTCTGCTCCTGGCTGGTGAGTGCGGTTTTTCCCGCACTTTTTCCCTAATACAGGCTGCCCCCACCTTAAACCCCTCCCCCGACCCCCCTATAAGCCTATAAGGCTACTTTCACAGATCCAGTGTGATTGTTCTGGCGGGGTGCGGCGGAAAGCCAGACCGCCGGATCAGGCGTGCAGCAGTGACAGTGGATGCAGGTGCGGCGCCTGATCCGGCTTGTAAAACATTTAAAGGAGCCGCAGCGGGAGCAAGCGAGAGTGGCAGCACCGGGGAAGCCGGTATGTACGGAGGAGAGAGAGGCAGCACCGGGGAAGCCGGTATTAAAGGAGCCGCAGCGGGAGCAAGCGAGAGAGGCAGCACAGGGGAAGCCGGTATGTACGGAGGAGAGAGAGGCAGCACCGGGGAAGCCAGCACCGGGGAAGCCAGTAAAGGAGCCGCAGCGGGAGCAAGCGAGAGAGGCAGCAACGGGGAAGCCAGCACTGGGGAAACCGGTATGTACGGAGGGGGGGAGAGAGAGCGCGCGCTGTGCCGGGCACTTGTTGGGCTAAAACTCACAGTGCCCGCGCATGCGCTGTTGAAAAAGCTGGTCCAGCGCTGCAAAAAAACGTTGCAGCCAACGTTTTTAGCTGACGCCGGATGGCGCAGGTTTGCCGTTTCTGGCAAAACCGGAGGCGCCGTATGTCCATCCGGCACGATGCGGCGATCATTACATTCTCTATGTGCCAAAACCAGATCCAATTCCGGATCCGGTTTTCACACTTTTCGCCGCATCATGCCGGATTAAAAAAACCGGATATGTGAAAGAGGCCTAAACAGGCAAAACCTAAGATAAAGAAATCGTCACAGTGATCCTATTCGGGACGGTCCTAACCTCTAATATTAAAACCTTACCATTTGTCAAGTGACTGCAGGTTATTTGCCTTTTATGTTTAACGTATATTCCAGTTCATTTCTTCAGGTGTTTTTGCCCCAATAAATGTATTTCATAGCAATGTACCAAAATCTTGAGAAGAAAGTTCAATTAGAATTCATGCTCTGTAGTACTTGATTGGAAACGTCTCTAAGAATACCTAAAGGAAATGGTTTTTTTTAATCTTCTTTTATTGTTTAGGAAGAGCTAGAGAAGTAAGGACTCTTCGGAGTGCACTAATCACCAGCGCTAAATGTACTCCGCTACGTGTTTGTTTTCTAACATTGAGAAATGGGTTTAATTATCTTGAATTAAATTATTTGACATTATTTTACAGAAAAGACAACAGTGAGATTTCATGTAATTGTTTTCCTTGCGGTTTCTTCTCCATTGGGGTTATGCTTATTTATATTTCTTCACTTGTTTCACAGACATAATTATCACTCTGTATCCACATGCAGATCAATAGACGTCTCGGAGGGTAAATGGTGAAGGAAATCATTGTATGGTACTTTCTATTTTCTCAATCAGTGTATAGAGGAAACTTTGTATTCGTCCTCATTCACAAAGCCATAATAAGGCATGGCACACCCTCAAAGATGTATGGAATGATAACACAGCACATAGTGAAGTTTATGGGGCCCGACGGTATCTCCACATGCCTCGGATCTCATGTGGAGTCATTTGTGGTCTGCTCCATTAGTTTCCCTGATTGTAAGAGCAAGTTACTATTTGGCGGCATAAAAAATGCTACCTCTATCTGAAAATTTCCAGCCATAATAACAAAGATATGGTCAACCTTCTCCCAAAATATGAAGAAGAATAAGCGAAAGCTTTCGGTATCAAATCTTCACTAATAAATGTAGGTGATAGTCAATGTGTACGGCACTCAAAGCAACATTATAAGGCTGCGTTCCCACGATCAGTTTTTGGTGCGGTTTTGTCGCTGGGTGTTCTTTGCTGCTTCAGAAACGCAGCGTCTTACAGTTCCAGAAAAGTGGATGGGATTTATAAAAATCTCATGCCCACTGGGCTTCTTTTTAATGAGGCGTAAACTGAGCTGCTGTACGTGCTTAAAATGCGCAACATGTCAATTGCTCTTGCAGATACACAGTTTTTTTGTGTGGATTTTCCCCATAGACTTGCAATAGGTGCGTAAATTCTGCAGGTAAAAAACACACAAGCGTATTAAGTGGGTTTCCGCATATAAATGGCTAAAAAACTACTTTTGCAATTTTGCTTCATTACAAAATTTGCACAACTTGCCTGCCACGGCCTCTGTGTTGCAATGTCTATTGCTGGCTGCAGAATAAGCTAAGAATCCATCAGTGAACGCCTTCTGGCACGAAAGTTATAACTCTAAGACCACGTTCACATATTCGATATTTGGTCAGTATTTTACATCAGTATTTCTAAGCCTAAACCTGGAGTGAAAAATCAGAGGAAAAATATAATAGAAACCCGTCACCACTTCTGGATTTATCACTCGCTCCTGGTTTTGGCTTACAAATACTGATGTAAAATACTGACCAAATACTCAACCTAAAGGTCCCGTTACATTTAGCGATGCACCAGCGATCCCGTCAAAGATACGACCCGGTCAGGATCGCTGGTGCATCGCTAAATGGTCGCTAGTGAGCTGCCAAACAGGCAGATCTCACTAGCGATGCAGCAGCGGTCGATACTTACCTGTCACACGCAGCGAGGGTGACGTCTTCTGCCTGCATCCATGGAGTCGCTTGTCGGCTTCAGTAGGAAGCCAACGACGAGAAATGGACCATCTCGATCTCGCGCAATCAGCGATATCCAGTGGGGAGCCGGGTCGGAGGTAAGTGTCACATGTAGCGAGATCGCTACCGATATCGCTGTTGCGTCACAAAATCGGTGACGCTTTAGCGATATCGCTATGTGTGAAGGGGGCTTAAGGGTAAGTTGACACTAGAGTTTGGGATTCATTTCCAAAGGATTTAGTTGAACATACAATTAGAACAGAAACTGATTCCAAATGTTCAGCAACTGAAGCCAAAGTTTCCATTTTTATACAGATCAATTTGACAGATCCATTACAAAAACAGAAACATTGGCATTTATTTTTGTTCTGTTTAACCCCTTAGTGACAGAGCCAATTTGATACTTAATGACCAAGCCAATTTTCAAAATTCTGACCACTGTCACTTTATGAGGTTGTAGCTCTGGAATGCTTCAATGAATCACACTGATTCTGAGAACATTTTTTCGTGACATATTGTACTTCATGTTAGTGGTAAAATTTCTTCAATGTGACTTGCGTTTATTTATGAAAAAAACAGAAATTTGGCAAACAATTTGGAAAATGTAGCAATTTTCAAACTTTTAATTTTTGTGCCCTTAAATCAGAGAGATATAGTAACATAGTAACATAGTAATATAATTATTAAGGTTGAAGGAAGACTTTAAGTCCATCTAGTTAAACCCATATCCTATCCTAACTTGCCCTAACATGTTGATCCAGAGGAGGGCAAAAGAAACCCCATGTAGCAAACAGTAAGCTTCACATTGGGGAAAAAAATTCCTTCCCGACTCCACATACGGCAATCAGACTAGCTCCCTGGATCAACGCAATATTAAGGAAACTAGTGTATATACCCTGTAATATTATACTTTTCAAGAAAGGCATCCAGTCCCTTCTTAAATTTTAGTAAGGAATCACTCATTACAACATCATATGGCAGAGAGTTCCATAGTCTCACTGCTCGTACAGTAAAGAATCCGCGTCTGTGAGTATGCTTAAACCTTCTTTCCTCCAGACGTAGAGGGTGCCCCCTTGTCTCCGTCACAGGTCTTAGGCTATGTGCACACTTTGCGGAATTGCCACGGAAATTTCCGCGGGAATTCCGCAACTCCTGCCACGGGAAATGCGCTAGAATTCCGCATGCGTAATTCCCGCGTATTTCCCTTGAAAAACTAGCGTTTTGCAAGCGTAATTAGCTTGCAGATTGCTAGCGTTTTCCAAGCCATCTGTAGCATCACTTGGAAAACTGATTGACAGGTTGGTCACACTTGTCAAACATAGTGTTTGACTAGTGTGACCAACTTTTTACTATTGAGGCCGCTTATGCGGCCTCAGTAGTAAAAAGATCTAATGTTAAAAATAATAAAAAAATAAAAAGTCGTGTTTTTCATACCTTCCAGTGTCCCGCACAGCGTTCCCGATCCTCACGATGCTCCCGGCAAGTCCCGTTCCCAGCGATGCCTTGCGACAACGACCTTTGATGACGTAGCGGTCTCGCGAGACTGCTACTGTATCACGAGACCGCTACATCATCTCGGGTCATTGTCGCAAGGCATCACTGGGACCGGAAGATGCCAGGAATATCGCTGAGACCTGGGGACGCTGTGTGGGACGCTGGAAGGTAAGAATATCACCATTTTTTATTTTAATTCTTTTTTTTACAGGGATATGGTACCCAGGGCCTAGAGGAGAGTCTCCTTTCCTCCAGACTGTGGGTACCATCCTCACATTTTCCACTTACTTTGCGCATGGTGGCCATAGCCACATGCGGGAAGTAAGCGGAACAATGCATCCCTATGTGTGCGGAATTCCCGTGATTTCGCACAAAGAATGAGCATGCTGCGTATTTTTCGGCGATGCGATTTTGCCGCGGAAAAATATGCAGCATTAGCACAGCATGTGCAGAATGCCACTGAATTCAAGGGGCTCCTTATTTTATGCATTTTTGCGGCGAAAAAACACGGCAAAAATGCATAAAATCCGTGGGAATTCCGGACGTGTGCACACAGCCTCAGAGTAAAAAGATCATTAGAAAGGTCTTTGCACTGTCCTCGCATATATTTATATATTGTAATAAGATCACCCCTAAGCTTTCAATTCTCCAAACTAAATAACCCCAAGTGTAATAGCCTGTCTTGGTATTGCAGACCCCCCAGTTCCCTAATAACCTTGGTCGCTCTTCTCTGCACCCGCTCCAGTTCAGCTATGTCTTTCTTATACACCGGAGACCAGAACTGTACACAGTATTCTAAGTGTGGTCGCACTAGTGACTTATATAGAGGTAAAATTATGTTCTCCTCATGAGCATCTATGCCTCTTTTAATGCATCCCATTATTTATTTGCCTTTGCGGCAGCTGCCTCATCACAGGTCCTTCACACACTTACAAAGCCTTTTACTATAGGGGTTTTCAGACACACCCCTGGGTGGATTTGTAGGTAACCAGAACCCGCCCATCTCTCTAGTTACATGAAGACTTCTCCCTTACACTTAGAAACAACACCTCAGCAATGATATTGCTGATCACACATACACAAGTCTCCATCTCAAAGCCACCTACTTTGAGGTACATAACTATCCTTCATGATTCTGCCACTCATCCATTCTCTTGGGACATCCACACAGCGCCCCCTAGTGGACACAGTGGTCATTACACCACAAAGCTTATCAGATTAGTCTGACAGGAACGGTCCCTTGTAAACCCATGTTGATATTGGGTCATGAGGTTATTCTTCTTCAGATACTCCAGTATAGTATCTCTTAGAAAACCCTCCAGGATTTTACCCACAGTTGAGGTTAAACTTACTGACCTATAATTTCCAAGTTCAGTTTTTGTCCCATTTTTTAATATTGGCACCACATTTGCTATACGCCAGTCCTGTTGTACAGACCCTGTTATTACGGAATCTTTAAAGATTAAAAATAATGGTCTATCTATGACTGTACTTAATTCCTGCAGTACTCAGGGGTGTATCCCATCCGGACCCGGGGATTTGTCAATTTAGCGATTTTTAGACGCCGCTGTACTTCCTGCTGGGTTAAGCAAGTGACATTTAATGGAGAATTTTTGTTATCACTGATCATGTTATTCGTCATGGGATTTTCTTGTGTAAATACTGTTGAAAAAAGTCATTTAGCATATTGGCTTTTTCCTCATCCTCATCCACCATTTCACCCAGACTATTTTTAAGGGGGCCAACATTATCATTTTTTAGTTTCTTACTATTTATATAGTTAAATAATATTTTGGGATTATTTTTACTTTCTCTGGCAATGAGTCTCTCTGTCTCAATCTTTGCTGCTTTGATTTGCTTTTTTACAGAATTTATTTAATTTTCTGTATTCATTTAATGCCTCATCACTACCTACTTGCTTTAATTCTCTAAATGCTTTCTTTTTGTCACTTAGTGCGCCCCTTGCAGCTCTGTTTAGCCATAGTGGTTTCCTCCTATTTCTAGCATGTTTATTCCCATACGGTATATATTGTGCACAGGTCCTATTCAGGATGCTAATAAAGGTCTCCCATAGAGTTGAGCGAAACGGGTCGAAAAATTTCAAAAGTCGCCGACTTTTGGCAAAGTCGGGTTTCATGAAACGAAACCTGACCCTAGGATGAGGTCGGCCACGAGGTCGGCGACTTACGCGCCAAAGTCGCGTTTCAAAAGTTTGTTTTGCTCTCTTTTTCAGCCAATCAGGATCCACGGACACTGTGGGCAACGTGATGACATAGGCACGGGTCACCACCATCTTTCAGAAGGGCATGCAAGTGATTGGCTTGCTTTGGTGGGCGTCACAGGGGGTATAAAAGGGCGTGCACGCCGACCGCCATCTTACTTCTGCCGATCTTAGCATAGGGAGAGGTTGCTGCTGATTCTGTAGGGAGAGTGTTAGGCAGGGAAGAAGAAAAAAAAACTGCTTCTGCTGCTAGCGATTGTGCCTGTACAACACACCAGTCACTGTGTGTGCAGTGCAAGGGGAGGCTATATTGTGGTGTATCAGTGGTGTTGGTTGTTGGGCTGCCTTCTAAGGCTTCCTGACAGCTGCATTGCTGTTTACCCACTGCTCTGCAAACTGCTTTTTTAAAAGCAATCCCAATTTTTTTTT
This sequence comes from Dendrobates tinctorius, assembly GCF_039654945.1. Taxonomy (NCBI): domain Eukaryota; kingdom Metazoa; phylum Chordata; class Amphibia; order Anura; family Dendrobatidae; genus Dendrobates; species Dendrobates tinctorius. The sequence continues at coordinate 18,740,828 of NW_027361814.1, read as the reverse complement.
TTTGTCCTGCTGAGGTACTGAGCTGCAAACTGCTTTTTTAAAAGCAATCCCAATTTTTTTTTTTTTGTCCTGCTGAGGTACTGAGCGTGCATTTTTTCACACCATACAGCGGTGTACGCTCCTCACACAGTACCGTGTAACGGCTGTTATCACAGCCACAGTGAAGCTATCTGTGTCACTCTGTGAGAATAAGTCGAGGACATGTTCCGTTCTTACAGACCTGCACTCTAGGGAGATTCCTATTCTGCCCAATTCGACATACACCTTGTAGTTTGTGATACACTAGCCAATTTCTGCCTGTGACATAGCGCTGTGATATTCAGTGGGCCTCACACAATCCAAAAGTGTCCAGTGTCCACAAGTGTCTGCAGAAATTCAAAATCTCCCTTATCCTCTAGTCACTTTGGTCACAGCTGTGCCATCGAGCCTGTGACATAGCGCTCAGATATTCAGTGGGCCTCACACAATCCAAAAGTGTCCAGTGTCCACAAGTGTCTGCAGAAATTCAAAATCTCACTTATCCTCTAGTCACTTTGGTCACAGCTGTACCATCGAGCCTGTGACATAGCGCTCAGATATTCAGTGGGCCTCACACAATCCAAAAGTGTCCAGTGTCCACTAGTGTGAGCAGAAATTCAAAATCTCACTTATCCTCTAGTCACTTTGGTCACAGCTGTGCCATCGAGCCTGTGACATAGCGCTCAGATATTCAGTGGGCCTCACACAATCCAAAAGTGTCCAGTGTCCACAAGTGTCTGCAGAAATTCAAAATCTCACTTATCCTCTAGTCACTTTGGTCACAGCTGTGCCATCGAGCCTGTGACATAGCGCTCAGATATTCAGTGGGCCTCACACAATCCAAAAGTGTCCAGTGTCCACTAGTGTGAGCAGAAATTCAAAATCTCACTTATCCTCTAGTCACTTTGGTCACAGCTGTGCCATCGAGCCTGTGACATAGCGCTCAGATATTCAGTGGGCCTCACACAATCCAAAAGTGTCCAGTGTCCACAAGTGTCTGCAGAAATTCAAAATCTCACTTATCCTCTAGTCACTTTGGTCACAGCTGTGCCATCGAGCCTGTGACATAGCGCTCAGATATTCAGTGGGCCTCACACAATCCAAAAGTGTCCAGTGTCCACAAGTGTCTGCAGAAATTCAAAATCTCCCTTATCCTCTAGTCACTTTTGTCACAGCTGTGCCATCGAGCCTGTGACATAGCGCTCAGATATTCAGTGGGCCTCACACAATCCAAAAGTGTCCAGTGTCCACTAGTGTGAGCAGAAATTCAAATCTCACTTATCCTCTAGTCACTTTGGTCACAGCTATGCCATCGAGCCTGTGACATAGCGCTGTGATATTCAGTGGGCCTCACACAATCCAAAAGTGTCCAGTGTCCACAAGTGTCTGCAGAAATTCAAAATCTCACTTATCCTCTAGTCACTTTGGTCACAGCTGTGCCATCGAGCCTGTGACATAGCGCTCAGATATTCAGTGGGCCTCACACAATCCAAAAGTGTCCAGTGTCCACTAGTGTGAGCAGAAATTCAAAATCTCACTTATCCTCTAGTCACTTTGGTCACAGCTGTGCCATCGAGCCTGTGACATAGCGCTCAGATATTCAGTGGGCCTCACACAATCCAAAAGTGTCCAGTGTCCACAAGTGTCTGCAGAAATTCAAAATCTCACTTATCCTCTAGTCACTTTGGTCACAGTTGTGCCATCGAGCCTGTGACATACGCTGTGATATTCAGCGGGCCTCACACAATCCAAAAGTGTCCAGTGTCCACAAGTGTCTGCAGAAATTCAAAATCTCCCTTATCCTCTTGTCACTTTGGTCACAGCTGTGCCATCGAGCCTGTGACATAGCGCTCAGATATTCAGTGGGACTCACACAATCCAAAAGTGTCCAGTGTCCACAAGTGTCTGCAGAAATTCAAAATCTCACTTATCCTCTAGTCACTTTGGTCACAGCTGTGCCATCGAGCCTGTGACATAGCGCTCAGATATTCAGTGGGCCTCACACAATCCAAAAGTGTCCAGTGTCCACTAGTGTGAGCAGAAATTCAAAATCTCACTTATCCTCTAGTCACTTTGGTCACAGCTGTGCCATCAAGCCTGTGACATAGCGCTGTGATATTCAGTGGGCCTCACACAATCCAAAAGTGTCCAGTGTCCACTAGTGTGAGCAGAAATTCAAAATCTCACTTATCCTCTAGTCACTTTGGTCACAGCTGTGCCATCGAGCCTGTGACATAGCGCTCAGATATTCAGTGGGCCTCACACAATCCAAAAGTGTCCAGTGTCCACAAGTGTCTGCAGAAATTCAAAATCTCACTTATCCTCTAGTCACTTTGGTCACAGCTGTGCCATCGAGCCTGTGACATAGCGCTCAGATATTCAGTGGGCCTCACACAATCCAAAAGTGTCCAGTGTCCACAAGTGTCTGCAGAAATTCAAAATCTCCCTTATCCTCTAGTCACTTTGGTCACAGCTGTGCCATCGAGCCTGTGACATAGCGCTCAGATATTCAGTGGGCCTCACACAATCCAAAAGTGTCCAGTGTCCACTAGTGTGAGCAGAAATTCAAAATCTCACTTATCCTCTAGTCACTTTGGTCACAGCTGTGCAATCGAGCCTGTGACATAGCGCTCAGATATTTAGTGGGCCTCACACAATCCAAAAGTGTCCAGTGTCCACTAGTGTGAGCAGAAATTCAAAATCTCACTTATCCTCTAGTCACTTTGGTCACAGCTGTGCCATCGAGCCTGTGACATAGCGCTCAGATATTCAGTGGGCCTCACACAATCCAAAAGTGTCCAGTGTCCACTAGTGTGTGCAGAAATTCAAAATCTCACTTATCCTCTAGTCACTTTGGTCACAGCTGTGCCATCGAGCCTGTGACATAGCGCTCAGATATTTAGTGGGCCTCACACAATCCAAAAGTGTCCAGTGTCCACTAGTGTGAGCAGAAATTCAAAATCTCCCCTGTCCTATAGACACCTTGTACCTTGTTTTACATTACTATATAGTTTGTTGGATTTTGTCTACATTTCTACCAAAAATGAGGAAGGCTGGTGGAAGAGGCCGTGGAATTGGGCGGGGGTTGGCAGCTGGTAATGATGGTGTTGGTGGTGGATCTGATGGTAGTGGCAAGAGCAAAATAGGACCGAATGCAGGAGGTGTTGAGCCTGCGTCATCGTCTGGCTCCATAAGGCTTCGAAGGCTTAGTTTTCTAGGAGTTGGCAAACCGCTTTTAAAGCCAGAGCATCAGGAAAAAGTTTTGTCTTACATTGCTGACTCAGCCTCCAGCTCTATCGCCTCCTCTTCTTCAGTTGTAAAAAGTAAAAGCACTGAGTCGTCATTGGAGGCTCATGTTCATGAACCACACCTTTCCTTGTGTCCTTCACCCCAACCAAGATTGAAGGATGACGCAGGCCATACTACTGATTACTCCATGGAGCTGTTTTCACATACCATGCCTGGATTATCAAGTGAAATGGTGAATTACCCAGGCCAAGATGAATCTGACATGGAGTGCACTGATGCACAGCCGCTGATGGATGATTCTGCTGGTACATTCACTCAGAGCACTACATTGTCCTCGCAGTGTACAGAGCCAGATTCTGACCCTGATGAGACTCAGGTGCCCCTTCCCGCACACTATACCACCATACACGGTGACACAGAGGAAGGTGCACATGACATTGAAGAGGAGGTGATGGATGACCCAGTTGTTGACCCAGATTGGCATCCATTGGGGGAAGAGGGTGCTGATTCCAATAGCTCAGATGAGGAGCATCCACAGCAGACATCGACATCGCAACAGCTGTTATCTGGCAGGCCCGGAGCACTCCAAAGACAGGTTCCAAAAATCAAAAGAGTTGCTGGACAGCTTGTCCAGAGGGTCAAAACATCACAGCGTGCTAGGCCGCAAAATGTCTGCCAAAGTAGGAAGAGTGCAGTGTGGCACTTTTTTGAACAAAATCCTCATGATCAGGCCAAGGTTATCTGTAAGAAGTGCGCAAAGACCTTTAGCCGAGGGAAAAATCTGAAAAATTTGAATACCAGTTGCATGCTTAGACATTTAACCAGCATGCACTTGCAAGCGTGGACACAACACCAAACCTCAAGTGCCACATGTGCAACTGATCACAACGAAGGTAGTCAGCAACGCTACATTGTTTCCCCCACTGTAAGCCCACCGGTTAGCACAGCAGCAAATGTTGAGGTGTCGTTGCAAGGCCACAGCAGTCAGGGAATCCCACTGTTATATCAACGAAAGACTGATTCTAGGCCATCAGAAAGAACACCAACTCCATCACCATCATCAACCCTCTCTCAGTCCGCCCTGTCCACCGCTACTTCCACCATATGCAGCTCTCAAGTCCAGCTCACCCTCCCAGACACTATGAGTAGGTCACGAAAGTACTCAGTCTCTCATCCGCATACACTGGGTTTGAACGCCCACATTGCCAAACTAATCTTGTTTGAGATGATGCCCTTTCGGTTGGTGGAAAGCGCAGCTTTCCGCGAACTCATGGCCTATGCAGTACCACGCTATGACCTACCCAGTCGCCATTTCTTCTCTCGCAAAGCCATCCCAGCCCTCCACCATCATGTGAAAGACCGCATTGTCCATGCACTCAAGCAGTCAGTGAGCGGAAAGGTGCACCTCACAACTGATGCATGGTCCAGTCGGCATGGCCAGGGCCGTTACGTGTCCATCACTGTGCACTGGGTTAATGTGGTGGATGCAGGGTCCACAGGGGACAACGGTGGTGGGACAGTGCTGCCTAGCCCACGGTATAGGAAACAGTTGGCTGTAGGCGTTCGACCCTCCTCCTCCTCCAGAAGCGAAAGCTCGTCCACAGAGCGCAGTCGTACGAGCACTCCATCTGCAGCTGCCACTGTTGCACACGAGGTGTCCCCCTATCGAGCAGCTAGTGGAAAGCGTCAGCAGGCTGTGTTGCAGATGATGTGTTTGGGCGACAGACACACCGCCGAGGTGCTGGCCGAGTACTTGAAGCGACAAACTGAGTCATGGCTGGGCAGTGTACATCTTGAGGCAGGCAAGGTAGTTAGTGATAACGGCCGTAATTTTGTGGCAGCCATAGCCCTTTCAAAACTCAGCCACATACCTTGCTTGGCTCACACCTTGAACCTGGTGGTGCAGTGCTTCCTCAAAAATTATCCGGAGTTAACAGCCCTGCTCCAGAAGGTGCGAAGACTGTGCGCGCACATCCACCGGTCGCCTGTACACTCCGTTCGTATGCAGAAGCTGCAGCGATTGCTCCACCTTCCCAACCACCGCCTCATTATCGACACTGCAACAAGGTGGAACTCCACCCTGCACATGGTGGAGCGGCTGTGCGAGCAGAGGCAGGCCATAATGCATTTGTGGGAGGATACACGGCCAGGCACTTTGAGAGCAGACATGGAGTTGACAGGTGTGCAGTGGTCGAAGCTGAAAGACCTCTGTAAAGTCCTTCAGTGTTTTGAGGAATGCACACGGCTGGTAAGCGCAGACGACGCCATCCTAAGCATGAGCATCCCACTTATGCATCTGCTCATGCAAACTTTGACGCACCTTAAGGAGCAGGCTTCTGCAGCCAATGTTGATGAGGAGGAAGAGGAGGAGGGAATCCTTGATGACATTCAGCCATTGTCTGCTCAGGGACCTCTCCTGGACGAGGTGGAGGAAGAAGAGGAGGAGGAGGAGGAGGATGATGGGGATGATTACTTAGGGGAGGAGGATGCATCTCGTGGGGCAAGTGAAAATGTTGGCGTGGCAAGGTCTGGTACAGGGTTTGTGCGTGACTGGAGGGATGTGGATTTGCCAGAAAGTGCTCCTCCAACCAGCACTCGCAGTGCATCATTGACACCGGGAACATTGGCCCACATGTCAGATTATGCCTTGCAGATCCTAAAAAGGGACCCCCGCATTGCCAAAATGATGAACGATGACGACTACTGGTTGGCCAGCATCCTGGATCCACGCTATAAAGGCAAATTACAAAACATCATGCCACAGGAGAACCTTGACCTAATATTGGCTAATAAACAAGCAACTCTGGTAAATCGGTTGCTTGAGGCATTCCCAGCACACAGCAGCGGTGATGGTTCTCACACGAGCCGTACGGGCTTGGGTCAGCTTGGCAGAGGTGTTTGTGGTGCACACAGCAGAAGTGGCGTTGGAGACAGGGGTTTCATGACAATGTTGTGGACTGATTTTTCAAGTACCGCTCACACAACTGGTAATACTGCATCGATGGAAAGTGACAGGAGACAGCAGTTGTCAACTATGGTTACAAACTACTTTTCCTCCCATATCGATGTTTTCCCACACAGGTCATTCCCCTTTGACTATTGGGCCACTAAACTGGACACCTGGCCTGAATTGGCACAATATGCCTTACAGGAGCTCGCTTGCCCAGCTGCATGTGTGCTATCGGAAAGAGTCTTCAGTGCAGCTGGATCAATCCTGACAGAAAAAAGGACCCGTCTGTCAACCCAAAATGTGGATGATCTAACCTTCATTAAAATGAACCACGCATGGGTTTCCAAGGATTTTGTCCCACCTTCCCCTGATGACACATAGGGTGACAGAAAAATGGCTTGCTTTGGTCCACCTCTTCCTGGGACTTGACCTATTTCACCTTTTGCATCAGCTGAATGTCCAACATCAACATATGCCACTTTCTAAAACTCCCTAACTGTGCTGCCTCCCCCCCATGGCCGGGGTCACCACCTAGCGCACGACACCGTGCGAGTGCCGTTGCCCTGGACAGGTGGGTTGGCCGACTCTTGGGCGCGGGCACTGGCACAGGGTCCCTCATAGTGCAATCAAGTGTCTCTGACGGTGGTGGTGCACACCCACCGTCAGACACACCGCCGTACTATGAGGGGCCCAGTGCCAGTACCGACGCCCACGAGTGGGCCCCCCTTGCTTGGGCAGGGCCCCAGCATTTGCAATCTTTACCTCTCCCTGCTCCTCCGCTGTGTAGTCTGGGCCGTCAAATCCATACTGTGCCTGACACTGTTTGAGCCTGCCTCCTGATGTATAGACATATATTTTGAATGTGTACGCTATCCATACATGTTATCTGGCGATACGGTACCCTTTCTCACCTTTGTGCAATCACGTGCAATCCATACTGGGCCTAGCACCGTCTGAGCCTGCCTCCTGATGTATAGACATATATTTTGAATGTGTACGCTATCCATACATGTTATCTGGGGATACGGTACCCTTTCTAACCTTTGTGCAATCACGTGCAATCCATACTGGGCCTAACACCGTCTGAGCCTGCCTCCTGATGTATAGACATATATTTTGAATGTGTACGCTATCCATACATGTTATCTGGGGATACGGTACCCTTTCTAACCTTTGTGCAATCACGTGCAATCCATACTGGGCCTAACACCATCTGAGCCTGCCTCCTGATGTATAGACATATATTTTGAATGTGTACGCTATCCATACATGTTATCTGGGGATACGGTACCCTTTCTAACCTTTGTGCAATCACGTGCAATCCATACTGGGCCTAACACCGTTTGAGCCTGCCTCCTGATGTATAGACATATATTTTGAATGTGTACGCTATCCATACATGTTATCTGGGGATACGGTACCCTTTCTCACCTTTGTGCAATCACGTGTAACCCATACTGGGCGTGAGAACGGCTGGCGAGCTGTTAAGCAAGCTACAGCACCTGTGGTTTGCACACGTAAGTTTTTCATTTTTTCAGGAATGACGGTTAGGCCTAATTCCGGAACTGCGGTTGACCTGCACTTACTGGGAAATCATTGTTCGCGGGTAATAATTGTAATCAGTGATCCCCATCACTAACGTTGTTCAGCGGATTATCTGCACCTGTAAGCGACAAACGCTGGCCTTTTCAGTGTAGCGCACATGCAGCCACGGACATGTAAGGGCATGACACACCAGTTATTGGCCAATCTCATGTGCCAGAGCCTCACGTGTCCCTCTAGTAAGCCGGACTCGGACCGCGGGGCATGACGGAGTCTCGTTCGTTAACGGAATTAAGCTTGCAATGTGTGCATCTGTTCTGTAGCTGGCATGGTTGAGGTTTCCCAGGTGGAGTCGAATTTAACCGTAGGCTCCACTCCTGGTGGTGCCCTTCTGGACATTCCTTTAAGGTTCAGCTTTGCAACCATACTGCCCACGTAAAACAAACACTTTGCCTTCATGAACGCTGTTTGGAGGGTCATGACTCGTGGGAATAACGCCGCCCAATCAGTTAACCTGCTAGAGAGATCGTTCGTTGCTCCCAAGCATGACATCACACTCCCTAGGAAGAAGGTAATGCCACTGTGGCGACCGTACTCCTGGGGGCGACACGAGTGCACTGATGCCCAGCCACAGCTCGATGAATCTGCTGGTACATTGACCCAGACCACTACATTCCCCTCGCACGCTACACGGCCTGAATCTGACCCTGATGAAACTCAGGTTACCCTTCCCATATACAGTTCCATCTTACACGGTGACAAAGAGGAAGGTGCAGATGAAAGTGCAGGTTCGGCCCACCCGCCATCAGACACACCACCGTACTATCAGGGGCCCTGTGCCAGTGCCGTCGCCAACGAGTGGGCCCCCCCTGCTTGCTCAGGATCACAGCACTTGCAAAGTTGAAATACTGTGCAGTGAGATGGAAGATGGGGACGACGAGGAGTCCAGACAAGTACAGGGATTCCCTAGCGAGGAGACTTATTTGATTGTTTTCAATGTTGGGACAGCAATTTTTGGGGAGCACTATACTCTGGAGAATGATAGATGGGGCCCACCATACACTGGAACATTCCAAAGGTGGACATCAGACACTGGAGCAGCATTTACAGGGCCCATTATACACTAGAGCATTAGAAATGGGGCCCATTATGTTTGGAGCATTATTTGGGCCCATAAGACAGTGGAGCTTCATCCATGGGGACCAACATATACTGTAGCATTATGTGGAGCTCATCATATACTGTTTCAAACATTATATGGGACCAATGATTCTGTATGGAGAAATAGATGGGCCTCGTCATGAGATGTAAAAAGTGAAGTATTTTTCATTGTACTATACCGCTATTTCTCTGCCGTATCGGAGCATGATGAGTTGTGGTATGTGTTAAAGGGGCGCTCTTTCGCCCAGGGCACATGAAAACCTGGAGCCAGCCCTCCCCCCCCACAACTGTAGCCAAATAACCCCCATTTTTCAGTGCGTAACTTGTATTATGAAGTTAATTAAGGTTGACAAGCTTAAGTAAGAAGAATTGATGCTTTTGGCATTCAAATGGGCACTGTTGGTGTGTTTCCTGTCCTACTCTCACTGCCGACTTTTATTCCCCATTGACTTACATTGGGTTTCGTGTTTCGGGACGACCCCGACTTTTCCCTATAATCGGACGATCTTGCTCGACCCGACTTTTGGAAAAGTCGGGTTTCACGAAACGAAACGCGACCCTAAAAAACCAAAAGTCGCTCACCTCTAGTCTCCCATTTTCTTTGTGTATTTTATGTCTCAGGATATCATCCTAAATATATGTCACACAAAATAGTTAATAAATAACATTTCGCACACGTCAACTTTACATCAGCACAATTTTGGAAACATCATTTTTTGTTAGGTCGTTATAAGGGTTAAAAGTTGACCAGCGATTTCTCATTTTTCCAACAAAATTGACAAAACAATTTTTTTTATGGACCACTTTTGAAGTGACTTTGGGGGGGTCAATATAACAGAAGAAAGCCAAAAGTGACACCATTCTAAAAACTGCACACCACAAGGTGTGCAAAACCACATTCAAAAAATGTATTAACCCTTCAGGTGCTTCACGAGAACTAAAGCAATTTGGAAAGAAAAAATTAACATTTAACTTTTTTCACAAAAAATTCTTTTTGACCCAGACTTTCTTTATTTTCACAAGGGTATCAGGAGAAAATGCACCATAAAATTTGTTGTGCAATTTCTCCTGAGTACGCCTATAGCCCGTACCTTGGGGAAAGCCACTGTTTGGGTGCATGACAGGGCTCAGAAGGGAGGGAGCACCGTTTGACTTTTTGAACGCAAAATTGTCTTGAATCGATGGGGGGCACCATGTTGTGTTTGCAGACCCCCTGATGTGCCTAAACAGTGGAACCCCTCCAATTCCCACAGCCCTAACTGCAACCCTAACCCCATCGCACCCCTAACCCTATTCCCAACCATAACCACAACCATAACCCTAACAGAACCCTTACCACCATCCTAACCACAAACCCAACACCACCCTAACCCCAACCATAACTCCAACACAATCATAACCCCAACACAACCCAAACCCCAACCCTAACCCTAGCCATAACCCTAGCCCAAACCCTAACTTCAACCCTAGCCCCAACCCCAACTGCAAAGAATGGAAAAAAAAATTAAAAAAAAAGATTTTATTATTTTTACCTAACTAAGGGGTAACAAAGGATGGTTTGCTTTACTATCTTTTTTATTTTGATCACTGTGATAGGGTCTATCACATTGATCAAAATTAATCAATAGGAAAAATCTATTGTTGTCAGGTACTGGCCGACAGATCTCGATGGGAGTACTGCCAACGCGCCCGCCATTACCTTCCTGTAAGATGATGCGGAGAGCAAGGGGACGGAGCAGAAGGGTCTGGGGATGACAGAGATACCAGGGGGAGCTTGGGGGACCCTATTTTTCTCTCCTCTGATGTGCTAGATCATATCAGAGGAGTAAAAAATGAACTGAAAATTAGTTTTTTTTTGCGATCACTGTTAGTCGATGAATAAGACTGGGGATGGTAAAAACCGACCCGAATCATGTACTCTGGGATCTCAGCTACCCCTGGTAGCCAATTCCTCAGAGATTTTCCGACGCTTGGGATGCTATACACTTATTTCTCAGCCCCATTAAAAAGCAGCGCTGAGGAATAAGGCCCCTAACTCCCGCCGATAAAAGGCGTATCGGCGATCATTAAAGGGTTAAGCAAATCTGTTTTAAAGAGGTTGCCCACTACTCAGACAATCCTGTCTCAATCAGCATATTTGCCCCCAGTAAAATAGCAAAACTTATACTCACTTGGTGCCAGCGCCATTCCAGCAGTGTCTGCACTGGCTCTCCTGGGGCTCACATTGCATTTTGTAACGCGAGCCCTGCGGCCAATCAGCACTAGTTTCACTCTGTCTGCCTTCAGATGCTCATTTCCTCTTGATATTTGATACGTCTGAAGAAGGGGAGAGTGATGTCAGCGCTGGACTGGGCACAGGACTCGTGTTACATAACAATGTCACATGAGCCCTGGGAGAGCCAATGTCAGCATTGCTGGAATGGCACTGGCACCAGAGAGGAGTATAGGTTTTGTTATTTTACTGGGGCAAACATGCTGATTGAGAAGGGTTTGTCTGAGTAGTGGACAACTCTTTTAAAAAGTTTGTACCATGTGTAGAGAGTTGTACTCACTCAGCTGCTCTTCAGGTAGGCACAGGAGGCGGTATTCATGCATAGTCCAGGCAAGTTTATTTAACTTCATAAACCGCTCCGGGTGGCAAAACAAAACAGGACCTTGTCAGGCACAAAGGGAAAAACAAACTAAAAACAAATAGTCCATGTGGTATTGCAGGTTCACCCGCTCAGGTCGGTGTCTTTAGCAGCACACACTGGAGGTCTCCATACCTCCAGCAGCAGGCACTGAATGAGAGACTCAGCCTGCATTTTATCTGCCAAACCTCTCCCCTGAGGTTGGGACATGTGAGCGGTCATTCCCTCCCATCTCTTATGACTGCTTATAAAACCCGGCCCTGGAACGGCCAAATAACTCTCTCCTCAGCACTATATGTGCGGGAGCATGCTTCCGAGCTCACATCACCGCAGCAAATAGCCACGATGACACATATCTCCCCTCAAGGACTCGTCCGGCAGCCATCTTACACATGTAAATAATATACCCTATGCTATCAATAGAGAATAAAAGTTATTGATTACTGGGGGGACCAATCACTGGGACCCTAGCATTCCTTGAAACAGGGTCTAATGAACCCCATCTAAATGGAGCGAGCATTGGGCATGAACATCTTCACTCCATTTATTTTACATGGGACTGCCAGAAATAGGTGAATTTTGTACTTTGATACCTCTGTCTGTCCCATGGAGATTGAATGGAATTGAGGGGTGCATGCCCAACCTTCCCTCCATTTAGATGGGGCTCCTCATTTATTGAGGTTGCTGTGGGTCCCAGGGGTTAAACCCCCAACAATCAACAAGTTATTCCTTATCCTATCAATACAACATTGATAGCAACAAGTGTTGATGGAATGAACGATTTATTAAGGAGTATCAAGCTGGAAAGCTAGAACATGGGCCTCCTATTCAACACAAAGAAGACAAAGATATTGACTACTGTCAGGTACAACCAGGACACATTTGAGATGGATGAAGGACTTCAACCTACTAGGATTGATGATAACTCAAGATGTACTGCAGGGGCGTAACTAGAACTGATTGGGCCCCATAGCAAACTTTTAACTGATTGGGCCCCCTCAAAGACACCCCCCCTTCAAGACACACCCCCTTCAAGACACAGTGCGAAATCATTCATAGTGTACATTTTTTTCCGCTGGGGACCCAGATCCCCTACACCAGTGGTCCCCAACCTTTTTTTCACCAGGGACCGGCTTCAAGCAAGACCTTTCTTCCATGGCCCGGCAAGGCGGTAATGGAGGTGTGACAGGGGTGGGGCTTTGGTCATAAGGGGGCGGGGCTATGGATGCGGTTGTAGTTTAGCAGTACATACTTGTCATTTAATTATAATATTTATAATGTGACTCAACTCACCATAGGTTTTGAATGAGTGGGAGTGTGGGGAGGAGGAATCCCATGCAGTGATCGGGCAGGTACCCAGGGGACCGCCTTCAGGGTTCCTGAGGGAACAATACTGGGAGAACAGTAAAGGGAGAGACTTGACTGAAGTTGTCAGGGAAACAGGGGGCGGGGCAAGGGTAAAAGGAGCAGGGGGCGCGCTGAAGTGGCAGTTGACAAAGAGCAGAACAACAGACAAGAAGTCGGGTGAGACAGAGAGGACCAAGGGAGCAGACGGTGTGTTGTGGACAGGGCCCTGTGAAAGGAAAGCTGTGAACTTACCGACTAGTGACACGTGATAGCTTTGCATCGGCGGCCGCTCCCCTCATACGGTCGCATACAGCCACCCCCGCTGTTTACCGTCCTGCTGTGACAAGTCCACGACCTTCACTGACTGCTGCAACTAGAGACCATTCCTTTACAGCAATCTGGACACTGCCCCCCTGCCTTCTCCCACAGCTGCGGCCCTGTCATCACCGGCCCAGGGGGCGCCCCCTCGCTACAGGCGGCAGTAGAGGCCCCCATCCGGTTTGCTTAAGGACTCTGGGCAGAGACTGGTGAACGGTTACATTTAGACACTGCGTCATCACCGCTCCCCACCAGCATCATTTCTTCAGGGCCTGTTGCGCCCCACCGGCATCATTTATTCAGGGCCTGTTGCACCCCACCAGCATCATTTCTTCAGGGCCTGTTGCGCCCCATCGGCACCGTTTCTTCAGGGCCTGTTACGCCCCATCTGCACCGTTTCTTCAGGGCCTGTTGTGCCCCACCGGCATTGTTTCTTCAGGGCCTGTTGCGCACCCACCGGTACAGTTTCTTCAGAGCCCGATGAGCCCAAACTTTCCAGGTAGATCGAGGCGTCAGGGCAGCCGCATCAACGACCCCTAAGCGGCCGCATCTGCAATCCCGAGCGACGCATGGAAGGATGAGTAGACTTTAGAAATAAGTGATATAGTTTGGCCATAGTTTGGCCTCTGACACCCAGACTAGCCGGGTTGCTCTCAGTAACACAAAAAAGTACTGTTTATTTTCTTGAGTCCCTGCGAGGACAGATTGTTTTGTTATCCCGTTTGCCCGTTCAGCATAGCCCTAGTGGCTTAAATTTATAAATGTTTATTATACCAGTCATACCCTGTCTCGTGTCTCGTCACTGCATCCTGAGAACCTGCTAGGACCCTACACTTGGCGTAGTCGGCAGGATGCAGTCTCCAAGCACAGACAGTGGTGCCCCAGATCAGGGTAGAGCTGTAAACTCTACAAATAATGAGGGTCCCCGTACCAGCATATCATTGGGGGCCATGCTGAACAACCTGCCTAGATTTTCCGGCTCCAATACTATGTTATGGAGCTGGACAGAGCGGATGCAGGGGCTCTTCCGGATGCACCCAATGACCCCTGATCTGGAGGCCGAGGTGGCACTCATGGCACTGGACGGGGAGGCGCGGAGGTCAGTGATGTTGAAACCTCCGGGGCACCGCAACACTTTTGAAAAAGTGTTACAGATAGTGGAACAGACCCATGGGGACCCTACTAATGTGGGAGAGTTAAGAACCCATTTGTTTAGCAGATGCCGGTAGAGGGGGAGACGATCACAGAGTATATGAATGTCCTCCAGGAATTGCATACGGCTATAGAAAGAAAGGATGGGGTAGGGGCTGTATCCTGAGAACCTGCTAGGACCCTACAGGAGCACCTGGCTTGTTTCTCTGTTTCAGTGGGTGCACTGGGCTACTTCTACTGATGACCGTCACTGCTAATGATGATTGTAACCTACAAGGAAAAGGAGCATTGAACACTTAAGAAAAATTTTACTGGAGTACTGTATACGCTGATTATTTTCTAATAATCCTGTAGTCCTGTCCAGCTCTGTGTGGCTCCCCCTGTTGTATGCATGGCACCCCTGTCACCATCCTTGTATACATGGCTGTGCTCCCATCCTTGTATACATGGCTCCGCTCCCACCCTCCAATCCTGTATACATGGCTCCCCTGTCCCATCCTGTATGCATGGCTCCCCTGTCCCATCCTGTATGCATGGCTCCGCTCCCACCCTCCTTCCCTTGTATATATGGCTCTGTTTCTACTCTCCCTCTCTTGTATATATGGCTCCGCTCCCACTCTCCCTTCCTTCTATTTATGGCTCCCTCCCATGTATTTATGGCTTCGCTCCCACTCTCCCTCCCTTGTATTTATGGCTCCGCTCCCATGTATTTATGGCTCCGCTCCCACTCTCCCTCCCTTGTATTTATGGCTCCACTCCCATGTATTTATGGCTCCGCTCCCACTCTCCCTCCCTTCTATTTATGGCTCCGCTCCCATGTATTTATGGCTCTGCTCCCACTCTCCCTCCCTTGTATTTATGGCTCCCTCCCATGTATTTATGGCTCCGCTCCCACTTTCCCTCCCATGTATTTATGACTTCGCTCCCACTCTCCCTCCCATGTATTTATGGCTCCGCTCCCATGTATTTATGGCTTCGCTCCCCCTCTCCCTCCCTTGTATTTATGGCTCCGCTCCCATGTATTTATAGCTCCGCTCCCACTCTCCCTCCCTTGTATTTATGGCTCTGCTCCCACTCTCCCTCCCTCCCTTGTATTTATGGCTCCCTCCCATGTATTTATGGCTTCTCTCCCACTCTCCCTCCCATGCATTTATGGCTCCGCTCCCATGTATTTATGGCTTTGCTCCCACTCTCCCTCCCATGTATTTATGGCTCCGCTCCCGCTCCCCCTCCCATGTATTTATGGCTCCGCTCCCACTCTCCCTCCCAAGTATTTATGGCTCCGCTCCCACTCTCCCTCCCTTGTATTTATGGCTCTGCTCACAACCGGGTATGTATGGCTGGGCTCCCCCATCCTCCTCCATCATACTTATCCCTCACGTCGCTGTCGCTGAACTTCCTTCCTGTCGCTGCACGTCCCTGCATCTCGTGGCGCTTCAGCTTCTTCCTGTTCGGAGCGGTCACATGCTACCACTCATTAAGGTCCATGAATATGGACGCCACGCCTATGGGAGATGAGTGGCGTCCATCGGAGCCGGGGACCATGACCCCTATATGGGACGGGCCCAAAAGCAACTGCTTTGGCTGCTTCCCCGGTAGTTACGCCAGTGATGTAGTGTCAACACTGGAAGTCAAAAGGAGAATAGGACACGGTCCTCAAATCAAGGAACATTTCACTGGTGATTAAGATATGCCTTGTACATAGTTTGGTCTTTTCTATGGTAACATACGCATGCAAAACCAGGACCATAAAGAAATAAGACAGATGAAGAATTGATGCTTTTGAAATGTGGCGCTGGGAGAAGGATGTTATAAATATCATGAATGGCAAGTAGAACAAACAAATCAATTTTGGAACAAATCAAGCCAGACATGTCACTTGAAGCTGGGATAACAAAGCTATGACTTTCCTATCTTGGACACATCATACAAAGAGAGTAATCACTGGAGATGGACATCATAGTCAGTAGAATAGAAGAAACAAGATGAAGAGGAAGACCAGCAGCTCAATGGCTTGAAACTTTAAGGATAACGGTGGAGAAGACTCTAATGGACCTATCGAGGCTTGAACAAGATCAGTCTTCCTACTGAGCATTCATCCATCAAGTCACCATGACTCAGGATCGAGGCCAAGCCCGTTAAAAAAAGATTAAAAAGAGAGATAAATTATTATCATGGTACAAGCACCTTAACAAGTGGTGGATCTTTCTATCCAAGGAAAGGTAGTCTGCCAACAGAATGAGGCACCTATTCTCTATATACACCAGCTTCTTATAATGATAGGCTCACACTTTCCATACATTAAGCACAGACAATACTGATGTAATAGAATTGTATAAGTGCAATAAATTGGTTATTCATCCTTGAACTGAAGCTGTCAGAGTTAATAGGAAGATTTAAGCTGCCAGTCATATGCTTGGGTACCTCATTCATGGAAGAGTCTACAAGTATAGGATCAGTTCTGAAATTGTCAAAACCTGGCAAATTTGTATGTGACAATTTATGGACAATAAGTCTTACTTACCTGACACATGTCATGAAACGTATGTTTTATTACGTATATTATCCGGCTACCCATAGCCTATATTTCTAGAAATGTCTGCTCCTGTCCCAACAAAACAAGAGAGTCACACATTTACTTTTATCTACTTGTATTTTTCAGACACTTTGATAATGCCGAAGCTTTTCCCTCTTAGCACTGACAGCTATCACAGCAGCTAAATCAGTTTATTGTTGATTTTTAATTATCAATGTACCATAAGTGAGAGGAATAAAATCAAGCAAGCGACTTTTAAAAAATGATGAAGATTAAAGATGCAAAATGCAAAACTCCATCCATAAATTTATGATATTTAAAAAAAAAGTTATGTAATAAATTAAACATGAAAATTTGAAATACGAGTTAAAATGAAAAAGGTGGCACAAAAGTACACGGTTCTCCACTTTGAACAATTCCTTTCTGTTAGAGAAGCACCCTGACGATAAGCTAATCATAGGCTTTTGTAAGGAGGCCACAAGGCTGAATTGTCCGGGACTTTTGGATCCTTTTAATAGTTAGTCTTGACCCGCGGAGATAGCACCTGGTTGACAAAAAGATTGTGATTGCTGATTTCATTGCCAATAAATAATATTGCTTGGCTAAGTTCACTGTTATGATTGGGTCACTGAGGAGGAGAGCAAGCTCAAGCTAAGCCGCAGAAAACCAGAGAGGTTGGTAACTAAGCGGATTGCAGACCCCTGATCCTGTCCACACAACTAGCAGTAGCCGTGGAGCGTACCTACGATGATTCTAGACGCCTCGAAGAGCCGGAGAGCTAACTAAGCTTAAAGCAAGAAAGGGGAAATCTAAACTGCCCCAGAGCAGACCCCAAAGGAATAGATAGCCCCCAAACATATATTGTCGGTGAGACAAGATGAAAACACAAACGCAGGTAGGAAAATAGACTTAGCAAACGATGGGGCCCACATTGACTAGACAGGACAGGAAAGGAAAGACACTGTCTGCAATCATGCAAAAAAACTCTGCAAAAAGGTCCAACACGTCTGATGCAAAAATACTGAAGTCGCACGACTTCGCCCACTATATCAGCACTCTGGTATATTCTGAAAGCAGAGTAAAAAGAGGTCAATCTAATAAGGGACAAAAACAAACTGGCACAAGCAGTAACATATGGATGGTGATTCAGCACAGCCCCAGCTGGAGCCGGCTGACCCACACAAAACTAAAATAGACAAAACCAGATCAAATGTGAACAGAATAGCAAAAGAACACTTAGCTGAGCATGCAGAGACTGCTGGAAACTAAGGCCTCAGGAGGCAGGAAAAAATCACCAGCAGGGATAGAGGGAGTTGGCTGTCTTAAATCCAGTCTGAAACCCCAGATCTCCAATCGTCGTCCTCATTATCAGGTGGCAAGTCTCTGTTAATCAGATCAGCTCCATTACCTCCAGTAACCACCAGAGGGAGCCCAGAAAGAGAACTCGCAACCCCTCTGTCAATTTGACCAGCTCCATTACCTTCAGTAGTAACCAGAGGTAGGCCAGAAAGCGAATTCACAACAGTTCACGCTACTATGTAAAAAATCATCAAGAATTTCATCCAGAAAACTTGGACGATTTTTTTCTCACTTGTCATCCCTGTGCTGTCAATTTTTTTTATAGCAGCAGGAATTAATATCTAAAAAAAACATTTTCGGTTTCCTATGTTACAGAATTGCAATGTATCCGTAAAAATCAGATGCTATACTGTGGCTTCTTATGGCATTTGAATTTTTTTTTTGCGTACCCATAGACTTGAATGGATGAGTCTCATCTGACACATGGGAGACACTAGCATGGGTCGCCCTCCCAGGGCTGTGGGGTACTCAGTACCGGGCCCGATGAGCTTCAATGAGAGATGTCACGGCAGCTGGGACCCGGCCCGTGGCCCTGGGCGCCCATTGTAAAAGGAGTTGTTGCAGTGTGCTTATGATGGTGAAAGTTTATAAGTGATTCGTGACGCCACCTGTGATGTTCGGCAATGGAGATGTAAGCCGACGCTGCAGACAGATCCTCTGGGACAGATGGTGTGGTGCAGCAATGATGTTATAGCCCTCCACAGGCAGGGCTGTAGTCCCAGGGCAGTGTAGGTGAAGTGACACTTAGATGGTGTAGTGTCAGGCGCAAGGGATGTAGCAGTGCTGGGCGGGTTGGCATAGGAATAAGTGGAGGACACCAGGGCATGTAGTTCCAAAGCTTTACTCACAGTCTGTTGCAGGTACAGGTGCCCGCATCCATGCCGTGTCCTCCAGGTCAGGAGCTCAGCCAACTTCCAGGCAAGATGAAGTACTCCTTTCCAACACTCCGCCAACATATGTGCCGTTTCTGAACGTCTCCTCTTATAGCGCCTTTGAATGAAGTACTCCTAGTACTGAGTTACACTGGAGTTCCTCCTGTCATATGTTCCTATGAACTCTACTTGTACGGCAGACAGCTGTAGCCTGCTTTGGTGACTACTTGCTACTAAGTCCCAGCTCACTATTATGTTGCTGTTGTACCCCCAAGTCTTGTGTGGGAATAAAGTGGTCACTACTTCTTTTCCTCCGGTGTCTGCTGCAGGACCATTAGTATCCGTACACCCTCGGGGACCTGGCCCCGGCCTTGGGCTGTGAACTAGGGAAGGGTTCTCTCTTCCAACCCTGTTCCTTAGTTCTCCTATTCTCCTTACGTTCCGTACTAATCCTTCTTTAAAATGGAGAATCAAGCTTCCTTTCTCTGTCTCTTTCCTGTGCCAGCAGACCCAGATCACTGTGGCCTGCTGCAGCACTTCCTTCTTCCATCCCTCTCCCGGGGATCTTCTCTGTCTCACTCTCTGTCCTTCTACATCTTCACTCACTGACTGAATGAATGACTGAATGACTGTACTCAACTCTTCCCGCTCTTTTATGTATACTAAACTCCATCCACCTCCCAGCACGTTTCGTGTTCCAAGCAGGGAACCACCAAGGGGTGCTATGCTACACTCCAAGCAGGGAGCCGCCGAAGGTGCTTTGCTACACTACTTTGTGGTGTGGGGTGCAGGTGTTGGAGTGTGGTCAGGTGTCTCCACCTTACCTGGATAGTGGGGTACCACATCTCAGGAGAAGGTGCAGTACCTCTGTGGCGACTGAACCCTCAGGGGCGCCACAGCATATGCTGTGATTTTTTTCATTCGGACAGGGAAAATAAAGGCTCTTCTGCACCGCCCCATTTAAAAACATTGGTGCATGTGCCCATCCATTTTTTCCAAAACTACACTCATATTAAACCTACCTTTTAAAAGATGACTAAGCAGGTTGCCACTGTGTAGAGCTATCGGTTTAAGGTTCAACCTATTTAGAATGAGGTTTGTGTTGTGGCCTTGTAATAGTTGCTGGTGACATGGCTGAATCATATGTTGTCACCATAGTGTCAGCATTATTATTCTGTGCCAGTGACCTCTGATAGAGCGTAGAGAGTATAAAAGGATCCTGAAGGATTACCTCTCTTTAAAGAGTTTTTTAATGTATTTATTTTTTTATTCCCACAGGCTTGCACTTATGAAGAAAATTAAAAGCAGAGTTATGTATCCTACCCAACTCCAACTTCTCGGACACACATTCAGCTGAAGTGTATTGCGGCCCAGCTCTGCAATACACACTGCCAGCCAATCAGAGCCCAGCAGCTGACATTGGCATGGGTAAGACTTGGGATGCATGTCAGTGACGTCATGCACTCCCGTCGCTTGCACGCTGAAGTCAGCTGCCAGCTTTAGAAGAGGACGTTGCATGGCGGGGGACAGGAGGGAAGGTCGGTAAAATCTTTTTTTTTTTTCTTTCAATGCATTAAAGAACAGTGGCCGAATGGGGGACATATGTACCAGGATGGCGAACATACATACTAGGAATGGAAATATATGTCCCAGGATAAGGAACATATATACCGGGATGGAGCCCAAGATAAGGGACTTATATACCAGGATGGTGGATATATACCAGGAATGGGACCAGGATAAGGGACATTTATACAGGAATTGGAATATGGAATACATATTAAAGGAAGGGATCAGGCTGAGGGTCTTATATACCAGGATGGGGAACATATATACTAAGATGGGCCTAGAATGGGGGACATATATACCAAGAAGGAGCCCAAGATGGGGGATATTACATAATGGGGGAGGAGGTGCAACTTGTATGTCCTTATAGAATTTAGAACACTACAAGGGCCCATACATTTGACCAATATGCGGGGGAAAGCCCAGGTCCAAATATTTCACCAGGGCCCATCTGACTCTAGTTTTGCCACTGCTTTTCCCCATCCTCTTCTACTACCTCAGATGGAGTGCTATCTATGGAGCAGCTACCACCCGCCATGTCACCGTCCGTCGTGACACTGATCAGCTGCACGTGACCACCTTCTTTATAAACACCGTTCCTTTTTCCATCACCCTTAGCACTGATGCTCACTCATTTTAGGGGATCCTCACCAACATCACCCAGGAGCATGACAAGGATAAGTTCTCCTGTACAAGGAAGCACATTATCATCATTCATAACATTGACATCCAACTAATCAACAATTGAATCACTTGAATTACCAGATGTGGGAGGGTTGTCAAGAACGTACTAAGTGACAAACCGTCACAAATCTGTCCCTAATAAAACATTTGTGAAGAAGTTTTCAGACACCCCCACTTTCCATAACCCCCTCCCAGGCCATCAGTAAAGGTAGGTGAACAACCCCAATTTTGGTAACAGTCAGGGTCTTCCCAGGGATAAGTTCTCAGGGAACACAAATTCATGGCGGATGAGGGTTGATTCTGCACCAGTGTCCTTGAGCCCCACAATGACATGTCGCTGAGAGTAACCGGCTGAAAGTTTTCATCTGCCCTCCCAACCATGGCACCCACAAAAAGGACTGCCGCATTAGGATCCTGGGTCTCGGATGTGGGGTTCCTCTTCTGCCTCATTGTGTAGGTGTTGCTAATATGTTCAAGTTGGTTCCAAGTATAGCACCGGCGGAAGACAGATGCTATGCAGGTCGGGTACTGGAAGATTGGATGAGACTCCCCTGATGACTGGCTGGCAGGGGCTTTGGGTGTCAGCTTACAACCTTTCCAGGTGGAGACGGCTGACTTCCACACTTCAGATGTACTGTTGACTTCATAGATATCTGTGATCTGTGCTGCCTTGATGACTTTTTTTGGCTATCGGTCCATCAACTTTTTTAACCTCCACAGGGCAAAGATGAAGAAATTTGTCCTCCATCATGTCCTTCAATTCCTCGAAGGTGGTAACTGATTGTCCTTGGACTCACTGCACGAAGTTGGTTCTGAGCCCATCCATCACATCACAGTAACTGACATCTTGCTCTTGAGGGAGTGCAGCAAACACCTCCAGAGACTTGCCTCTTAGTCCTTGGATTAAGTATCAAGCCCACTGGTTATCAAGCAGCTGGTACTGTCTGCAAGCCTTTTGGAACCCCCTCAAAAATGTGTCCAGATCGGCGACTTGTCCATTATAGGAAAATGCTCAGGATAGGGTTTAAAGGTGTTAACATTATTGGACCCACTGTTCAGTGGGGTAGATTGCTCCTTATGGAGTTGGATTAACTCCAGCTGTTGATCTTTGTCAGCCTGTTGTTCTCTTGCTGCAGCAACCCACTCGGCTTGTCTCTTGGCTCTCTAAGCCTGTCGTTCAGCAAACTCATGCTCTGCCTTGCGTTTCGTCTTGTAGCACAAGATGCATCCATATTTGAGGGTCACATTCTCTCAGTTGCTGCAGAATGAATAGCAATCAAGAGTTCATCCCACTCTGGGAGCAATGGATGCTACTGGACCCATCTGAGTCAGACATTTCTGGAACCGGATTAAAAACTGGGCATCATGGTGCTCCATTGGTCTTGGACTCTGGTGCCACATTAAGTAGGTGCCTGGCATCATCCTTAACCAGGGCACAGGTAAGCATCTCATTGGTTTTGTCTATCCCTTCACGACCTCACTCATCACATAAACAGATCAGCACATCTTTCTCGTGCTTCTTATAAGCAGTTGCCTTCTTAGTAGTCACTGGCCAAATAAAAGATAGAACAGAAAAACAAGAGGTGGGAAGGGTGTAATTGCTACAAATACCGTATTGTTCCAGGTATAAACACTGAGTCTGATCCTCAAAACTCTGTACAGAATCCTTGCAGGGACCGTGCAGATTTTTTGTGACAGTAATGATTGCCTCCCAGATCTCTAATGGTCTGTGATACCACTGCTTGCCACCAAATTGTCAGGGGATGCAACTCTGCTGCCAACAATCGTCAGGACAATAACACAATTTGCTGACGCGTGATGGACGAGGCCACGGCTGTTCTCCCTATTAGGCCAGTTATTGGGGAACTCACAGTGAGCGAATAGTATATACACATCCAATTTGAAAGCATAGAATATATATCCCGATGCGATCACTTCAAACTCCACAATAACTAAGGGTACTAGCTGCCACCATTAATCGTTTATACAGGCCAATTGGACACTCGTTACACATAGCATATGGCTCAGGGGTGCGGTTTAGAGAGCAAGAGAAACGGAGCTATTCAATGTTATATATTTAATCCTGAAAACTAGGCAGTGTTTATAAAAAATATACAAAGATGTTATCAAATGGGAACAAAACAATACTGTATATACAATCACTTATAGGGATAACAAAAGAAAACCCAACTTGGAGTCCAAAAATTTCCAAAAATTAGGGACAGGCACCACTAAAGAGGCATTATTTCCCCAGAGTAGAAACAAAGGTAATTGGGGTGCCACCTCTCAGGACTGTACTGTGTGTGATGCTAAGGTGGAGGAAGAGGAGGAGAGATCACTTGATGCAGCGCTTGCTATTTACTGGAGCACATGCTCTTTCTGGCCTCATATACAAGGCATAGATGAGGGCGTCCTGTAAGCTCGCTGCCTCGGGATAACCCTGGACTCTGATCTCTCCTTCAAAACACATATCCACATCCTTTCCACTTCCTGCCAACTACAACTCAAAAACATTTCCTGGATCCGTACATTCCTTAATCAAAAATCTGCAAAAACCCTAGTCCATGCACTCATCTCCTGCCTCGACTACTGCAACCTCCTCCCAACAAAGCAGGCTTACACCGGTCCCTCACCCATCTCATCTTAATTTAAACTTAAATTAAAAGATCTACATGCTGGCCCAGACCCTGATACCTCATGCATGGTCCATGTCTGACTGCTGCTGTGCCATTATCAAATTTCTACGTTGGGTGCTACTATCCGTACATTTTTCTATCATTAGTTGTCTACGAAGCTGATATTTGTGCCACCTGAGTGTGGCTGATCAGAAAAACAGTTTGAGCTGTTGCATGGGGTATCAGGGCTCCCAGTAAAGGGGGCCTACACTGATCCCTCACCCACCTCATCTTAATTTAAACTTAAATTCTAAGCTGTAAATGCTGATCCAAACCCTGATACCAATCTGCTCTGCCATTATCAAATTTCTACCGTGGGTCAATTGATGCCACTTTTCCTGTTGTCTTTCCCTAATCTTTGGAAATGTTTGGACTCCAAGTTGGGTCTCCTTCATGTGTGTTGCCTGAATTTGGCAGGTCTCTCAGAGCTCTAGGCCTACACCTGTCACTGATCCACCTGCTACTGATCAATGTTTCAGCTAGAAATGCTGGTCCAAGCCCTATCCCATGCATCCACTTTTCCTGGTGTCTGTCCCTAATTTGAGCTGTTTTGGCAACTTTCTGCCTCTCCCTGTAGGTGTTGTCTATGCATTTGGTTTTGCCTCCCTTTGAATTCAATGGGGATCGGGCATGTTCAACAAACATGTTCGGCGAACATCGGGACGTTCGTCGAACCAAACCTTGCTCACCTCTACTGGCAACAAAATTACACCTGGCAACAATAACAAAATCAGAATTTTATCTGGCAACAATTACAATAAAACTCTACCTGGCAACAGCAACTTCATTCGATCTGGCGAGAAAAAAAACAATTTAATTCCACCTTGCAACAAAAACAATAACAACAACTTAATTCCATCTGGCAACAACAAGAAAATTCCATCTGGCAACAGCAACAACTTAATTCCATCTGGCAAGCACAACAAAATTCCATCTGTCACAGAAACAACCTAATTCCATCAGGTGGCAACAACAAAAAATTATATCCATTTGGCAACAATAACAAAATTCCACCTAACAACAAAAATCCATCTGGCAGCAACAACAATATTACCAACAACAACTTAATTCCATCTGGCAACAACAGCAAAATTCCGTCTGGCAACACCAACAAGAACATTTTATCTGGCATCAACAGCAAAATCAAAATTCCATCTGGCAACCACAACATTTCACCTGGCAACATCAACAACAAAATTCAATCTGGCAACATCAAAATTCCATCTGGCAACACCATCAACAACCTTTCATCCGGGAACAATAAAAACAAAATCAAAATTCCATCTGGCAACAATAACAACAGCAACAAAATTCCATCTGTCAACAGCAACAAAATTCCATCTGGCAACAGCAAAAAAATTCTATGTAGCAACAACAACAAAATTCCATCTGGCAACACCAAAAACAACAACATTTCAACTGCCAATAACAACAAAATTAAAATTCCATCTGGCAACAACAACAACAAAATTCCATCTGGCAGCAACATTTTAATTCAATCTGGGGCAAGAACAACAATTTCATTTCATCTAACAACAACAACAAAATTCCATCTGGCAACAGCAACAACCTAATTCCATCTGGCAAAAGCAAACAAAATCCATCTGGCAACAACAACATTCCATCTGGCAACAAGAACAAGATCAAAATTCAATCTGGCAACAACAACAAAAAAATTGAAATTCCATTTGGCAATAACTTAATTCCACATGGTAACAACAACTTACTCCCATCTGGCTGCAAGAACAACTTAATTTCATCTGGCAACAACTTAATTTCATCTGGTAGCAACAAAATTCCATCTGGCAACCGCAACAACCTAGTTCCATCTGGCGGCAACAACAACAACATTCTATCTGGCAATAACAACAACAAATTCCATCTGGCAACAAGAACAACAATAACATTCCATCTGGGAACAACAAGATCATGATTGAATTTGGCAACAAAAAAAAAATGAAATTCCATTTGGCAACAACAACAACAAAATTCCATCTGGCAACAACAACAACTTAATTCCACCAGGTAACAACAACTTCATCCCATCTGGCAGCAAGAACCACAACTTAATTACATCAGGCAACAGGAACTTAATTCCATCAGGCATCAGCAATATGATTACTATTATTTCACTTATATCTTGGTCAAGAAAGCCCCTTTAATTCATCCCTTCTGAAGGGTGCACTTTAAGATTTGCTTTGCTGGTTTTATACCAGAAATAATCCCCTGATTTTAGCTACCAGTATTATTTATTTCATGATTATCAATTTATGCAAACAAGATGAAAACAAGGGAAATAATATCAGCTTGCTTGGCAATTTAATCATTTCCAAATTAATATTAAAAGTCAAGATTTAGAGCCTGATATTAAGGAGGATAAAAAGAGAACAGCTGAATATGCTAAACAGAAGAAGATAAAGGACCTGCAGGCTGATTTCATCTATGCGGAGAACTGGCAGAATCCCGCATGTATAACGAGGATGAAGATGAAAAGTGAAAGACAAATAAATATAGCTGTGTTTTCAATAAGGTCAATTATGTGTTTGTTTGTGATACATTTGTTAAGGAATCGGGATGTCTGCTCTGCCGTATATTTCACTGTCATTGTGGACGATCTGGAAATCAAGTCATCTACTCGGCACAGTGATATAAACGTCCAGCGTCACCTGGTCCCCGGAGACAAACAATAACACATATTCCAGAGATACATTAATACTTTCAACTTACAATAAAAAGCCACATTGAACTTTCAATAACACAGATCTCAACAGGTAGTGATTAGCTAGAAGATGCAGCCAAAAGTGTGGCCATTTTTCAGGTAAAACATGATTGGTCACAGTGAATCGATGCTTTAGATGTGGACCTGGTATTATTTTTTTTCCATGAACAGGACTGTATGTCCACAATACTCCCTACTTCTGTTACAAGCAATAAGCTGATTTATATCTGTACCTATCTATATCTGTACATCTGTACATGTCCTGTCTGCTCTCTTGTCGTACTCTTCTGCATTATATGTGCTGATTTGCTTTTTGCTTTTAAAGTACTATACCTGTACTACCATAATGTACCATAATGCTCCTTCCCTCTAATAAGTGCACTGTGCTGCTTTCTAGTTGTACTACATTTACTCTATTGCCCTCTACCTGTGTTATATGTACTAAACTGCTCTCTACCTTTACTATATGTACTGCACTGCTCTCTACCTGTACTATATGTACTGCACTGCTCTCTACCTTTACTATATGTACTGTAACACTCTCTACCTGCACTATATGCTATATGCTACGTGTTGTGTATTCCAATCTACCTCTGCGTGTCTCTAGTACTTGTAGTATTGTAGTATGTTCTACCTATGCTACAATTAATGAACTTCTTTGAACATGCACTGCATGCACTGTACTATTCTCTGCTTGTACTGCTGTCTACCAGTACTACATGTACTGTACTGACCTCTACATGTATATACTGTTCTGCTCTAACTATACTACATACACTGAACTACTCTACCTCTACCTGTACTGAATACACTGTACTGCTCTCTACCTGTACTACATGTGCTGTTCTCTACCTGCACTGAATTGATCTCTACCTCTATTAAATGCACTTTATTACTTTCTACCTGTTATAAAGTATATGCACTGTTCTGCTCTCTACCCTTACTACATGTACTATTCTGTACCTGAACTGAATTGTTCTCTACTCGTACTACATGTCATGGATGCCTTTCTGGAAAAGTATAATGCTACAGGCTATATATACTAGATTCCATGATATTGCGTTGATCCAGGGAGCTAGTCTGATTGCCGTATGTGGAGTCAGGAAGGAATTTTTTCCCCAATGTGAAGCTTACTGTTTGCCACATGGGTTTTTTTGCCTTCCTCTGGATCAACATGTTAGGCCTGTTTCACACATCAGTTTTTTTCGTCAGTTAAAATCCGCTAAAATGGGGAACAACGGATCCGTTCCTGTACTGACCACAACGTTTGGCACCGGACCGTTGTTTTAACAGATCCGTCGAAGGAAGAATTTTAAAGGAACCGCTGCCTGGGGAAGAGGAGAGAGAGAGAGAATTTTTTTCAGCCGCCAGAACAGGGTTTAGGGTCAAATTTGCGGCCGAGGCAAATCCTCCGGGCATGCACAATGTAAAATGTGGATCCGGCCGCCCGAAAAACATTGCATTGTCCGTCCAGGCATGTCGGTGGACGCCAACATTTTGGCGGATCCGCAAAAAAACGGATCCAACGGATGGCCATCCGTCAAGATCCGCCGGTAATGCAACTCAATGGGGAAAAACGGATCCACCAAGAAAAATGGCGGATCCATTTTCTTTTTTGCAAAACGGCGGATTTTGACTGATTTGAAAAAACTGATGTGTGAAACAGGCCTTAGGCTATGGGTTGAACTAGATGGACTTAAAGTCTCCCTTCAGCCTTAATAACTATGTTACTATGTTACATGTACTGTACTGCTCTCTACCCATACATGTACTGTACTGCTTTCTACCTGTACATGTACTGTACTGCTCTCTACCTGTACTACATGTACTGTGCTGCTCTCTACCCGTACTACATGTCCTGTACTGCTCTCTACCCGTACATGTACTGTACTGCTTTCTACCCGTACTACATGTCCTGTACTGCTTTCTACCCGTACTATATGTACTGTACTGGTCGCTACCTGTACTACATGTACTGCACTGCTTTCTACCCGTACTACATGTACTATACTGCTCGCTACCTGTATTACATGTACTGTACTGCTCTCTACCCGTACATGTACTGTACTGCTTTCTACCCGTACGACATATAATGTACTGCTCACTACCCTACTATATGTACTGTACTACTCTCTACCCGCACTACATGTACTGTACTGCTCTCTACCTGTACTACATGTACTATACTGCTCGCTACCCGTACTACATGTACTGTACTGCTCTCTACCCGTACTACATGTACTGTACTGCTCTCTACCCGTGCATGTACTGTACTGCTTTCTACCCGTACTATATGTACTGTACTGCTTTCTACACGTACTATATGTACTGTACTGCTCTCTACCCATACTACATGTACTGTACTGCTCTCTACCCATACTACATGTACTGTACTGCTCTCTACCCGTACACTACTGTACTGCTTTCTACCCGTAATACATGTACTGTACTGCTCGCTACCCGTACTATATGTACTGTACTGCTCTCTACCTGTACTACATGTACTGTACTGCTTTCTACCCGTACTACATGTACTATACTGCTCGCTACCCGTACTATATGTACTGTACTACTCTCTACCCATACTACATGTACTGTACTGCTTTCTACCCGTACTACATGTACTATACTGCTCGCTACCTGTATTACATGTACTGTACTGCTCTCTACCCGTACATGTACTGCACTGCTTTCTACACGTACTACATATAATGTACTGCTCACTACCCTACTATATGTACTGTACTACTCTCTACCCGCACTACATGTACTGTACTGCTCTCTACCTGTACTACATGTACTATACTGCTCGCTACCCGTACTACATGTACTGTACTGCTCTCTACCCGTACTACATGTACTGTACTGCTCTCTACCCGTGCATGTACTGTACTGCTTTCTACCCGTACTATATGTACTGTACTGCTTTCTACACGTACTATATGTACTGTACTGCTCTCTACCCCTACTACATGTACTGTACTGCTCTCTACCCATACTACATGTACTGTACTGCTCTCTACCCGTACATTACTGTACTGCTTTCTACCCGTAATACATGTACTGTACTGCTCGCTACCCGTACTATATGTACTGTACTGCTCTCTACCTGTACTACATGTACTGTACTGCTCTCTACCCATACTACATGTACTGTACTGCTCTCTACCCATACTACATGTACTGTACTGCTCTCTACCCGTACACTACTGTACTGCTTTCTACCCGTAATACATGTACTGTACTGCTCGCTACCCGTACTACATGTACTGTACTGCTCTCTACCCGTACATGTACTGTACTGCTTTCTACCCGTACTACATATAATGTACTGCTCACTACCCTACTATATGTACTGTACTACTCTCTACCCGCACTACATGTACTGTACTGCTCTCTACCTGTACTACATGTACTATACTGCTCGCTACCCGTACTACATGTACTGTACTGCTCTCTACCCGTACTACATGTACTGTACTGCTCTCTACCCGTGCATGTACTGTACTGCTTTCTACCCGTACTATATGTACTGTACTGCTTTCTACACGTACTATATGTACTGTACTGCTCTCTACCCCTACTACATGTACTGTACTGCTCTCTACCCATACTGCATGTACTGTACTGCTCTCTACCCGTACACTACTGTACTGCTTTCTACCCGTAATACATGTACTGTACTGCTCGCTACCCGTACTATATGTACTGTACTGCTCACTACCTGTACTACATGTACTGTACTGCTTTCTACCCGTACTACATGTACTATACTGCTCGCTACCCGTACTATATGTACTGTACTACTCTCTACCCATACTACATGTACTGTACTGCTTTCTACCCGTACTACATGTACTATACTGCTCGCTACCTGTATTACATGTACTGTACTGCTCTCTACCCGTACATGTACTGTACTGCTTTCTACCCGTACTACATATAATGTACTGCTCACTACCCTACTATATGTACTGTACTACTCTCTACCCGCACTACATGTACTGTACTGCTCTCTACCTGTACTACATGTACTATACTGCTCGCTACCCGTACTACATGTACTGTACTGCTCTCTACCCGTACTACATGTACTGTACTGCTCTCTACCCGTGCATGTACTGTACTGCTTTCTACCCGTACTATATGTACTGTACTGCTTTCTACACGTACTATATGTACTGTACTGCTCTCTACCCCTACTACATGTACTGTACTGCTCTCTACCCATACTACATGTACTGTACTGCTCTCTACCCGTACATTACTGTACTGCTTTCTACCCGTAATACATGTACTGTACTGCTCGCTACCCATACTATATGTACTGTACTGCTCTCTACCTGTACTACATGTACTATACTGCTCGCTACCCATACTACATGTACTGTACTGCTCTCTACCCATACTACATGTACTGTACTGCTCTCTACCCGTGCATGTACTGTACTGCTTTCTACCCGTACTATATGTACTGTACTGCTCGCTACCCGTACTATATGTACTGTACTGCTCTCTACCCCTACTACATGTACTGTACTGCTCTCTACCCATACTACATGTATTGTACTGCTCTCTACCCGTACATTACTGTACTTTCTACCCGTAATACATGTACTGTACTGCTCGCTACCCGTACTATATGTACTGTACTGCTCTCTACCTGTACTACATGTACTATTCTGCTCGCTACCCATACTACATGTACTGTACTGCTCGCTACCTGTACTACATGTAATGTACTGCTCTCTACCCGTACTACATGTACTATACTGCTCGCTACCCGTACTACATGTATTGTACTGCTCGCTACCCATACTACATGTACTATACTGCTCGCTACCCGTACTACATGTATTGTACTGCTCTCTACCCGTACTACATGTACTATACTGCTCGCTACCCGTACTACATGTATTGTACTGCTCTCTACCCGTACTACATGTACTATACTGCTCGCTACCCGTACTACATGTATTGTACTGCTCTCTACCGGTACTACATGTACTATACTGCTCGCTACCCGTACTACATGTATTGTACTGCTCTCTACCCGTACTACAAGTACTATACTGCTCGCTACCCGTACTACATGTATTGTACTGCTCTCTACCCGTACATGTACTGTACTGCTTTATACCATACTATATGTACTGTACTGCTCGCTACCCGTACATGTACTGTACTGCTCGCTACCTGTATTACATGTAATGTACTGCTATCTACCCGTACTACATGTACTGTACTAATCTCTACCCGTACTACATGTACTGTACTGCTCTCTACCCGTACTACATGTACTGTACTGCTCTCTACCCCTTCATTACTGTACTGCTTTCTACCCGTACTATATGTACTGTACTGCTCTCTACCCCTACTACATGTACTGTACTGCTCTCTACCCATACTACATGTATTGTACTGCTCTCTACCCGTACATTACTGTACTGCTTTCTACCCGTAATACATGTACTGTACTGCTCGCTACCCGTACTATATGTACTGTACTGCTCTCTACCTGTACTACATGTACTATACTGCTCGCTACCCATACTACATGTACTGTACTGCTCGCTACCTGTACTACATGTAATGTACTGCTTTCTACCCGTACTACATGTACTATACTGCTCGCTACCCGTACTACATGTATTGTACTGCTCTCTACCCGTACATGTACTGTACTGCTTTCTACCCGTACTATATGTACTGTACTGCTCTCTACCTGTACTACATGTAATGTACTGCTTGCTACCCGTACTATATGTACTGTACTGCTCTCTACCTGTACTACATGTACTATACTGCTCGCTACCCGTACTATATGTACTGTACTGCTCTCTACCCATACTACATGTACTGTACTGCTCGCTACCTGTACTACATGTAATGTACTGCTCTCTACCCGTACATGTACTGTACTGCTTTCTACCCGTACTATATGTACTGTACTGCTCTCTACCTGTACTGCATGTAATGTACTGCTCACTACCCTACTATATGTACTGTACTACTCTCTACCCATACTACATGTACTGTACTGCTCTCTACCTGTACTACATGTACTATACTGCTCGCTACCCGTACTATATGTACTGTACTGCTCTCTACCCGTACTACATGTACTATACTGCTCGCTACCCGTACTACATGTACTGTACTGTTCGCTACCTGTACTACATGTAATGTACTGCTATCTACCCGTACTATATGTACTGTACTACTCTCTACCCATACTACATGTACTGTACTGCTCGCTACCTGTACTACATGTACTATACTGCTCGCTACCCGTATTACATGTACTGTACTGCTCTCTACCCGTGCATGTACTGTACTGCTTTCTACCCGTACTATATGTACTGTACTGCTTTCTACACGTACTATATGTACTGTACTGCTCTCTACCCCTACTACATGTACTGTACTGCTCTCTACCCATACTACATGTACTGTACTGCTCTCTACCCGTACATTACTGTACTGCTTTCTACCCGTAATACATGTACTGTACTGCTCGCTACCCGTACTATATGTACTGTACTGCTCTCTACCTGTACTACATGTACTATACTGCTCGCTACCCATACTACATGTACTGTACTGCTCTCTACCCATACTACATGTACTGTACTGCTCTCTACCCGTGCATGTACTGTACTGCTTTCTACCCGTACTATATGTACTATACTGCTCGCTACCCGTACTATATGTACTGTACTGCTCTCTACCCCTACTACATGTACTGTACTGCTCTCTACCCATACTACATGTATTGTACTGCTCTCTACCCGTACATTACTGTACTGCTTTCTACCCGTAATACATGTACTGTACTGCTCGCTACCCGTACTATATGTACTGTACTGCTCTCTACCTGTACTACATGTACTATACTGCTCGCTACCCATACTACATATACTGTACTGCTCGCTACCTGTACTACATGTAATGTACTGCTCTCTACCCGTACTACATGTGCTATACTGCTCGCTACCCGTACTACATGTATTGTACTGCTCACTACCCATACTACATGTACTATACTGCTCGCTACCCGTACTACATGTATTGTACTGCTCTCTACCCGTACTACATGTACTATACTGCTAGCTACCCGTACTACATGTATTGTACTGCTCTCTACCCGTACTACATGTACTATACTGCTCGCTACCCGTACTACATGTATTGTACTGCTCTCTACCCGTACTACATGTACTATACTGCTCGCTACCCGTACTACATGTATTGTACTGCTCTCTACCCGTACTACATGTACTATACTGCTCGCTACCCGTACTACATGTATTGTACTGCTCTCTACCCGTACATGTACTGTACTGCTTTCTACCCATACTATATGTACTGTACTGCTCGCTACCCATACTACATGTACTGTACTGCTCGCTACCTGTATTACATGTAATGTACTGCTATCTACCCGTACTACATGTACTGTACTAATCTCTACCCGTACTACATGTACTGTACTGCTCTCTACCCGTACTACATGTACTGTATTGCTCTCTACCCGTGCATGTACTGTACTGCTTTCTACCCGTACTATATGTACTGTACTGCTCTCTACCCCTACTACATGTACTGTACTGCTCTCTACCCATACTACATGTATTGTACTGCTCACTACCCGTACATTACTGTACTGCTTTCTACCCGTAATACATGTACTGTACTGCTCGCTA
Source organism: Dendrobates tinctorius (assembly GCF_039654945.1). Lineage (NCBI taxonomy): Eukaryota > Metazoa > Chordata > Amphibia > Anura > Dendrobatidae > Dendrobates > Dendrobates tinctorius. Next base: position 18,706,344 of record NW_027361814.1, on the reverse strand, counting down.
CCCGTACTATATGTACTGTACTGCTCTCTACCTGTACTACATGTACTATACTGCTCGCTACCCGTATTACATGTACTGTACTGCTCTCTACCCGTGCATGTACTGTACTGCTTTCTACCCGTACTATATGTACTGTACTGCTTTCTACACGTACTATATGTACTGTACTGCTCTCTACCCCTACTACATGTACTGTACTGCTCTCTACCCATACTACATGTACTGTACTGCTCTCTACCCGTACATTACTGTACTGCTTTCTACCCGTAATACATGTACTGTACTGCTCGCTACCCGTACTATATGTACTGTACTGCTCTCTACCTGTACTACATGTACTATACTGCTCGCTACCCATACTACATGTACTGTACTGCTCTCTACCCATACTACATGTACTGTACTGCTCTCTACCAGTGCATGTACTGTACTGCTTTCTACCCGTACTATATGTACTATACTGCTCGCTACCCGTACTATATGTACTGTACTGCTCTCTACCCCTACTACATGTACTCTACTGCTCTCTACCCATACTACATGTATTGTACTGCTCTCTACCCGTACATTACTGTACTGCTTTCTACCCGTAATACATGTACTGGACTGCTCGCTACCCGTACTATATGTACTGTACTGCTCTCTACCTGTACTACATGTACTATACTGCTCGCTACCCATACTACATATACTGTACTGCTCGCTACCTGTACTACATGTAATGTACTGCTCTCTACCCGTACTACATGTGCTATACTGCTCGCTACCCGTACTACATGTATTGTACTGCTCACTACCCATACTACATGTACTATACTGCTCGCTACCCGTACTACATGTATTGTACTGCTCTCTACCCGTACTACATGTACTATACTGCTAGCTACCCGTACTACATGTATTGTACTGCTCTCTACCCGTACTACATGTACTATACTGCTCGCTACCCATACTACATGTATTGTACTGCTCTCTACCCGTACTACATGTACTATACTGCTCGCTACCCGTACTACATGTATTGTACTGCTCTCTACCCGTACTACATGTACTATACTGCTCGCTACCCGTACTACATGTATTGTACTGCTCTCTACCCGTACATGTACTGTACTGCTTTCTACCCATACTATATGTACTGTACTGCTCGCTACCCATACTACATGTACTGTACTGCTCGCTACCTGTATTACATGTAATGTACTGCTATCTACCCGTACTACATGTACTGTACTAATCTCTACCCGTACTACATGTACTGTACTGCTCTCTACCCGTACTACATGTACTGTATTGCTCTCTACCCGTGCATGTACTGTACTGCTTTCTACCCGTACTATATGTACTGTACTGCTCTCTACCCCTACTACATGTACTGTACTGCTCTCTACCCATACTACATGTATTGTACTGCTCACTACCCGTACATTACTGTACTGCTTTCTACCCGTAATACATGTACTGTACTGCTCGCTACCCGTACTATATGTACTGTACTGCTCTCTACCTGTACTACATGTACTATACTGCTCGCTACCCATACTACATGTACTGTACTGCTCGCTACCTGTACTAATGTAATGTACTGCTTTCTACCCGTACTACATGTACTATACTGCTCGCTACCTGTACTACATGTATTGTACTGCTCTCTACCCGTACATGTACTGTACTGCTTTCTACCCGTACTATATGTACTGTACTGCTCTCTACCTGTACTACATGTAATGTACTGCTTGCTACCCGTACTATATGTACTGTACTGCTCTCTACCTGTACTACATGTACTATACTGCTCGCTACCCGTACTATATGTACTGTACTGCTCTCTACTCATACTACATGTACTGTACTGCTCGCTACCTGTACTTCATGTAATGTACTGCTCTCTACCCGTACTACATGTACTGTACTGCTCTCTACCCGTACATGTACTGTACTGCTTTCTACCCGTACTATATGTACTGTACTGCTCTCTACCTGTACTACATGTAATGTACTGCTCACTACCCTACTATATGTACTGTACTACTCTCTACCCATACTACATGTACTGTACTGCTCTCTACCTGTACTACATGTACTATACTGCTCGCTACCCGTACTATATGTACTGTACTGCTCTCTACCCGTACTACATGTACTACACTGTTCGCTACCCGTACTACATGTACTGTACTGCTCGCTACCTGTACTACATGTAATGTACTGCTATCTACCCGTACTATATGTACTGTACTACTCTCTACCCATACATGTACTGTACTGCTCGCTACCTGTACTACATGTACTATACTGCTCGCTACCCGTACTACATGTACTGTACTGCTCTCTACCTGTACTACATGTACTATACTGCTCGCTACCCGTACTACATGTACTATACTGCTCGCTACCCATACTACGTGTAATGTACTGCTCGCTACCTGTACTACATGTACTGTACTGCTCGCTACCCGTACTACATGTACTGTACTGCTCGCTACCCGTACTACATGTACTGTACTGCTCTCTACCCGTACTATATGTACTGTGCTACTCTCTACCCATACTAAATGTAATGTACTGCTCGCTACTCATACTACATGTACTGTACTGCTCGCTACCCGTACTACATGTACTGTACTGCTCTCTACCCGTACTATATGTACTGTGCTACTCTCTACCCATACTAAATGTAATGTACTGCTCGCTACTCATACTACATGTACTGTACTGCTCGCTACCCGTAATACGTGTACTGTACTACTCTCTACCCGTACTACATGTAATGTACTACTTTCAACCCGTACTACATGTACTGTACTGCTCTCTACCTGTACTACATGTTCTATACTGCTCTCTATCCGTACTACATGTCCTGTACTGCTCGCTAACCGTACTACATGTACTATACTTCTAACTACCTGTGAAGCATGTACTATACAGCTGTCCACTTGTATTCTGTGCACTGTGCTGTTCTTTACATGTAGTAGAACTAATATAACAATGCAAGAGAAGATGTGGACCCAGTGGGATCATATTAGAAAATAGGGAAAAGATTTCAAGAGATTATATGTTCTTCCCCCAAGGTGGCATGAACTTTCCCACAGGGAATCTTCAGGTTAATACAACTGGATTGATCACCATTAACAATAAATCTGAAACAAACATTTGCAGACCAAAAGAACATTTATTGTTTATTGAAGGAGTGACCAGGGGAACAGATTCTTAACAAAAATTGTGTCACTTGGAAATTGGCTGAGGTGTGGGGTGATTGTGTGTAGTGGTCCCTTAGGAAATTTGCAGCCTCCCACAGAAGAGTGCTAGAACAGTAGACTTGCAGCCAGGAAATGGCTGTTTCGATGAGCCGCGTGCGGGATGACAGCTATACATACTGCACTTTACCTGTGGTACACGTACAGGTGCCAGAACGCCAGGTAAGTGCAACCTCTCTTTACTTAAAAAAAAAAATATATATATACATAATATATATAATTGCTTGTACTGTATAGTGCAGTATGTAGTGAAACTAATCATTTCCTATGAAGCTCAGCCATAGTCTCTGTGTCACACAACTTAAAGGAAATCCTGCCAGACATGATTTAAAGGGGTATTCTCAAGTTTGGAAGTTATCCACTATCCATGGCTTATTCCAAGTCTTTTTACATTTTTTTTTTATAAAAGGGAATATACCAAGTTTTCTTTTTCAGGGGTTTTAGAAATTACTTATTTGGAGCCATGCTCAATCCAAAAATGGTGAAATATTAAAAAAGTATTTTTTTATTATATGAAGTCTATTTTAAAAAAAGTGTTAAAGAATACTTAATTGGGAGTCATTTAATGGTGTATCTAATCTTACATAGAAGCATTACTTCAGCACTTTTAGGGGAAAATATGGTGAAAAACATCACACCCAATATTCAATAATATTAACCCCTTCACGACAAGTGCCATATGTATACAGCACATACCGTGTCTTCCCCTTTGATACAGGCTCCAGCACTGAGCCTGCATCTTTTCCGACATATGACAACTGGTCTGATCAGCTGACATGTTCTGGGTGGCCCTCCCAGGGCTGTGGGGTACTTGCTACTGGGCCGGTATCAGCGGGATGTGTCACAGCAGCGGGGACCCGGTCCGTGGCCCTGGGCGCCCAAGTAATGGGGGAATGTAATGGCTTGAATGAATAGTTCGTGACGCCACCTGTGGTGTTCGGCAAGTGAGATGTTAGGCCGACGCTGCATGCAGTTCCTCTGGGGCTGGTGGTGTGTTGCAGCCAAGATGGTGAAGCTCCCCACAGGTGGAGCTGTAGCCCCAGGGCAGTGTAGATGTAGGGGTAGAGGAGAGGCACAAGCGGTGTAGAAGCTGGTACCCAGATGTAGTGGGGCTGGATGCGTTGGTGCAAGAATGAATGGAGGACACCAGGGCTTGCAGTTCCAAAGCTTTAGTCACAGTCTGTAGTACACACAGGTGCCTGCCTCCGTGCCGTGTCCTCTGGGTCAGGGATTCAGTCAACCTCCAGGCAAGATGGACTTCTCCCTTCCAACACTCCGCCAACATGTGCCTTTCTGAACGTCTCCTCTATAGCGCCTTTAAGTGTGAAGTACTCCCAGTACTGAGTTACACTGGAGTGCCTCCTGACGGATGTTCCCAAGAAATCTACTTGTACGGCAGTCAGCTGTAGCCTGCTTCGGGGACTCCCTACTCCTGAGTCCCGGCTCGCTATCCAAGTTGCTGTTGCGCCCTCAAGTCTTAGATGGGAGTAGTGGATTTACAGCCCACTACTCCACCGGTGTCTGCTGCAGAACCATTAGTGTCCATAGAACCTTGGGGACCGGGCCCCGGCCTTGCGCCTAGAACTTCTAGGCAGGGTTCTTCCTCTAACCCACGTCCTCTCTGTTCCCTTTTACTCCTTTGTTCCGTTCTAATCTCTCTTTCTTATGGAAGATCAGGTTTCAGTTCAATGTCTTTCTCCTTCTTTCCTTTCCCGCGCCAGCAGACCCAGGTCACTCAGGTCTGCTGCAGCACCTCCTTCCTCCATCCCTCTCTCAGGGATCTTCTTTCCTCACTCCTCTCTGAGTGGCTTCCTCTCCCAGACTGACCTCGAAATCACACAAATTCTAAACCTTCCCACTCTTTTATGTATTCTAAACTCCACCCGCCTCCCAGCACATTTCGTGTTCCAAGCAGGGAACCACCAAAGGTACTCTGCTACTCTCTAAGCAAGGAGCCACAATGTGGATTTGCTGAACTACTCTGTTGTGTGGGGTGCGAGTGTTGGAGCGTGGTCAGGAGCCTCCTACTTACCTGTATGGTGGGCCACCACACCTCAGCAGGAGGTGCAGTACCTCTGTGGCGACTGAGCCTCAGGGGCACCACATCCCCCTCGTTAAACACAGCACATCCTCGGCTGCAAGGCAAACAAAGTTGACAACACAGGAACATACAAAATTTTTGTAATGCTAAACAAAAATTTCTTATACTAAACTTCCCAATGTGGGAGGCACTCATTCTTGAACGTTGCAAACAATTCTTAATTAACTATCTAAAATCTTAAGTCAAAAGTGCAATTTTCAATACAATACGTAATTCAAAGTGCTATTGTCTGTTACTCACTATCACTTCAGTATTCTTCATCAACACATTTCTTTCCATCTTTAGTGCACATTTTCTACTTTCTTTTAACTCTGAGTGACAACCGTGGTGCCTGGTTCATCACCTACATTTTCAATTCTTTATTCTTTAATCAAATCTCTCATCTCTCTACCAAAACATTCCTAATTCTATAAAAAAAAGCCATTTCCTAGTTACCAATACTCTTATAAGACACATCATTATCAAATACTTCACATTAAAACTTTCAACAATTCTTGTAAGTGCTGAACACCGCTCCCAGCCGGGATCTCTTGCAGTGTCCTTTGATTGGAGTCATACTCCAGATGAGGTAGACCTTATCTTCGCAAAGTGTACATGTAAAACCAAGAGAGGGCACCTAAAGAGGTGCAACTATTTACAATAGAAGTTCTGGACCATTCAGCGTTCATGATCTCTGTAGTTCAAATGGAAAGGCTGCTAACACAACTGGGCAACACTGGAAAAGCAAACAAAACTAAACCACGATGGTCAAAAATAGAACAAAGGGCACAACGGTGCAAATAAACCCTCCTGGGTAACAAGAGTTATTATTTTCTTTTTTTAGAAACTTCTTGACTAGTGGTTGTTGTTCCCTCCTGGGGTTTCTGGAAACTGGTTCTCTGGGCTACTTTTTCCAGTGGAGATGCTTTGGGTATCTTCATCCTGTTGCTGGTTGCTTGCCATACGTATGTATTCTCTCTCTTCAGTGGTGAGATTGACAGCTGCCTGTGCGGATGCTGTGGTAGCTGAGGGGTCCGCTACTTGGGGTTCTGCAGGGGTTGCAGCCGGTATCTCTGCTGTCAGCAATTCGGCCAGAGCTGTAGCGGGTACCGATAGATGTTGTTCTGCGATTGCAGGTGGTACCACAGTGAGTGATACTACGGCCAGTTGTTGCGGGTATGAGGCAATCTGGGGGCCACCACAGGATGTCGGCGCGATCACTGGACCGTTTCTGTCTGTGGGTGCGGCTCCTAATACCAGGATCATGGTAGGGGCGGTCATTTTACCTGCTACCTCCCGGTGATGTTCTGGCTCCTGCGGAGGCACTGTATGGCGAATGATGGCGGCCGCAACCCCCGGGGTTGTCTGTCGTACGGCCGGCAGCTGTATCCGTCCCGGCTCAGGACCAGGACAGGCCGGTAGGAGCCTGCGCGGCCGCGCCGGCTTTGAGCTGGGACTCCGCTCCTGTCCCACAGTCTCCAGGACTCTCATGTATCTTCTCCTGGCAGGCCGCATCCAGTGACAGCACCGGCCTGGAGGCAGCAGCGGGCGCTGTAAAGGGCGTTGAAGCGGCTGTATGTCCCGCGAGCGCTGCCTGGGGGAGGGTTGCTTCCCTCCGCCATTTTCTTATGGCTTCCGTGCTCCTTCCATCATGGCGTTCTGGCATTCTTCTTCCTGCCTCGTCTTCCTTCCCGCCACTGGCTTCTGCCCCTCCTTCTTGGGGCGGCGTCTTCTTCCAGCGTCTCCATACCAAGCCAGTATACAAACCCCTCGGGGGGTGGGCCATGTTGCTGTCACATAGTAATTCAGGCAGGGGAGACCTAAGACTGTTTGCGGTATTTTCCTAGGACCTCCCATATTGTCACGCCCTTCTTCTCTGCGCCAGCGGCCATTTTTAATGTTCATTTTACAGTCTATTAAATTGGGTCTTCTGCACATTCTCAAAAGTTTTAAGTCCAACAAATCTTAGGCACACAGAACCCGATGGCATCAGGTCTCGTCATCCTGTTTGTGACGCCAAGTTGGGCCGCCCTCCCAGGGCTGTGGGGTATTCGGTACCGGGTCGGTATCAGCAGGATGTGTCACAGCAGCGGGGACCCGGTCCGTGGCCCTGGGCGCCCAAGTAATGGGGGAATGTAATGGTTTGAATGAATAGTTCATGATGCCACCTGTGGTGTTTGGCAAGTGAGATGTTAGGCCGACGCTGCATGCAGATCCTCTGGGGCTGGTGGTGTGTTGCAGCCAAGATGGTGAAGCTCCCCACAGGTGGAGCTGTAGCCCCAGGGTAGTGTAGCTGTGGGGGAAGAGGAGAGGCACAAGCGGTGTAGAAGCTGGTACCCAGATGTAGCGGGGCTGGATGCGTTGGCGCAAGAATGAATGGAGGACACCAGGGCTTGCAGTTCCAAAGCTTTAGTCACAGTCTGTAGTACACACAGGTGCCTGCCACCGTGCCGTGTCCTCTGGGTCAGGGATTCAGTCAACCTCCAGGCAAGATGGAATGCTCCCTTCCAACGCTCCGCCAACATGTGCCTTTCTGAACGTCTCCTCTATAGCACCTTTAAGTGTGAAGTACTCCCAGTACTGAGTTACACTGGAGTGCCTCCTGACGGATGTTCCCAAGAACTCTACTTGTACGGCAGACAGCTGTAGCCTGCTTCAGGGACTCCCTACTCCTGAGTCCCGGCTCGCTATCCAAGTTGCTGTTGTGCCCTCAAGTCTTAGATGGGAGTAGTGGATTTACAGCCCACTACTCCACCGGTGTCTGCTGCAGAACCATTAGTGTCCATACAACCTCAGGGACCGGGCCCCGGCCTTGCACTTAGAACTTCTAGGCAGGGTTCTTCCTCTAACCCACGTCCTCTCTGTTCCCTTTTACTCCTTCATTCCATTCTAATCTATCTCTCTTATGGAAGATCAGGTTTCAGTTCAATGTCTTTCTCCTTCTTTCCTTTCCCGTGCCAGCAGACCCAGGTCACTCAGGTCTGCTGCAGCACCTCCTTCCTCCATCCCTCTCTCAGGGATCTTCTTTCCTCACTCCTCTCTAAGTGGCTTCCTCTCCCAGACTGACCTCGAACTCACTCAAATTCTAAACCTTCCCACTCTTTTATGTATTCTAAACTCCACCCGCCTCCCAGCACGTTTCGTGTTCCAAGCAGGGAACCACCAAAGGTGCTCTGCTACTCTCTAAGCAAGGAGCCGCAATGTGGCTTTGCTGAACTACTCTGTTGTGTGGGGTGCGAGTGTTGGAGCATCGTCAGGAGCCTCCAACTTACCTGGATGGTGGGACACCACACCTCAGGAGGAGGTGCAGTACCTCTGTGGCGACTGAGCCTCATGGGCACCACAGTTCCACTAATGGCCATGGGTGGAATCGCAAAATACCCGTGGTTGTTAACATGCTAAATGCCGCTGTCAATCTTTACCAGAGGCGGAAGTACGTCATAAGCTCCACCCATCAGCGCCCCATGGCCAGCATTCATAGCAGATGAGCATTTCTGCTACACAGAGCAGGTGTCTCCACTCTGTTTTTGGGTGTCCCGGGTGTCCAATACTTATACTCACTTCTGGTGCCAGTGCGATTCCAGCAGCGTCAGCACCGGCTCTCCTGGGGCTTGCATCGCATTGTTATGTAGTGCAAGCCCTGCACCCAATCAACACTAGTTTCACTCTCTACGCCTTCAGTCAGAAGGAAAGGAGAGTGAAGTTAGTGCTGGACTGGGAGCAGGATTCCCATTACATAACAATGTCACAGGAGCCCCGGGAGAGAGAGAGAGTATGAACAATGCTGAAATGGCGCTGGCACCAGAGATGACTATAAGTGTTGTTATTTTACTGGGGCAATCATTTTGACTGAAATGGGTTTGTCTGAGCAGTGGAAAGTCCCTTAAAAGGTTTGTATGTAAATAATATACCCTATCCTATCAGTAGAGAATAAAAGTTATTGATTACTAGGGGATCAATCACTGGGACCCCAGCATTCCTGAGAATGTAGGGGGTGGACTGACCTATGGACCTATCTGATGCAGAAGGAAGATGTAAAATATATTGTATACAATGCTTTATTCTTATTTGAATGTATATGTTTGGGACAACAGCTAGAATTGGGAAAAGATGGTGTAGTACTGGGTTTTGGCCACTAGATTGAGACAAAGTAATGAGAAAAGGGCTGAACCGCAGCTTTAGGCTAGGAAACTGCAGAATCATTGTGGGCAGAGTTACGGGACTGGGAAGGGGATTTCCAGGATAAGGAGATAAAAGGAAAGAGAGTCCCAGGGTGAGACAGATGTCTCTCCGGGGGCAACAGAGATAGAGAAGAGCTCAGGAGAATAAAGAAGAAAGCAGAGCTCAGGAAAAGACAGAGAGAGACGGATAGTTGGGGGGTGGCCCTGACAGGACAGCTGCAGAACAAAGGACACAGGACAAAGGAGGCCTGGGGTATCCGACGACTGGACACTGAAGGAGCAGTAAGTGTCACAGAAGGCAGACACGGCAGGGGAAAACGCTGTGGCCTTGGGTTAACGGCAGCCACGGTGAAAGAATCCAGAGGGTTTTCGCCAACAGGAGCAGGAGGGAGGTGACAGGTACTCGGGCCTAGGGGCAGAAGCTGTCGTGTTTGCTGTGGATGTCAAGAGGAATGAGTTTCTGCGTCTGTTGTCAGTCCGTCTCGCGGCCCAAAGGGACCACTCCCCAGTCGGCACACGTACTACAAGAACAGGGCTCTGAATAATCCCATCTAAATGGAGCGAGGATTGGGCATGCAAATTTTCACTCTATTTATTTTCTATGGGACTGCCAGAAATAGGTGAGTGAAACTATCTAGATAACAGCAGAGAAGACCCTAATGGACCTATCTAGGCCTGCACAAGATTGATCTTCCTAGAAAGTGTTCTGTTATGAATGAGTCACCGAGGAGGAAAAAACAAAAAGCAAGCAAAGTCCAGAAAACCGGAGAGGTTGGTAACTAGCGGATTGCAGACCCCTGATCCTATATACACAACTAGCAGTAGCCGTGGAGCGTGCCTACGGCGGTCCTAGATGCCTCGTCACGGCCGGAGAACTAAATAAGCCTAAAGAAAGAAAGGGAAAATCTAAACTGCCCCAGAGCAGACCCCAAAGCAATAGACAGCCCCCAACATGTATTGTCGGTGAAACAAGGTGAAAACACAAACACAGATAGAAAGATAGGCTGAGCAAACGATGGGGCCCTCACTAACTAGAAAGGACAGGAAAGAAAAGCTATTGTCTGCAATCACGCAAAAACTCTGCCAAAAAATGTCCAACACGTCTGATAGAAAAAGGCCCTGAAGTCGCTAGACTTCAATTCCCTATATCAGCACTCAGGTATATTCTGAAGACAGAGCAAAAGAGATCAACTGATCAGAGACAAAATGGGGATTCAGCCCAGTCCCAGCCAGGGCTGGCTGAACACAAATACTAAGTAAACCAGACGAAAACTCATATGAACAATAGCAGAGAAAACTTAGCTTTAAGAAGGCAGGAACCAAACTGGAAACCAGAAGCCACAGTCAGGAGAAATCACCAGCAGGAAACTAGGGAGTCGGCTGCCTTAAATCCAATCAGAAATTCCTGATGTCCAATCACAGTCCTCTTCCTTAGGTGGCCGGTCTCTGCCATTTAGATCAGCTTCATTACCTCCCTTCACCAACAGAGGGAGTCCAGATAGAGAACTCACTACTCCTCTGTCAGCACAGCCAGCTCCATAACCCTCACCAGATGCCAGAGGCAAACCCGAAAATGAGCTCACAACACGTTCATTCATGAAGTCACCACCTCGGGATTGAGAAAAAAGAAATTAAAAAATTATGTATCCTATTGATAAGGGATAAATTATTATCATGATACAAAAATATTCAGAATTGAGACTCCTCAGTGGTTGATACCTTTTAATGGCTAACTGAAAAGATGGTAACACATTGCAAGCTTTCGAGACAACTCAGGTCTCTTCATCAGGCTTTGACTAATACAACATCTGAAGAATCACATATATATGCACAACACAGCACAGAAAAAATGCAATAGATAAGACAAATGACGTGAAGCAGAATTATCATTATAGGATAGGGAGAAACATAAATATTGGACTAGTTCGTAGATAAGGAGACTGGATGTTTTATTGTCCTCTGATTGGGGTCTCCTAATGTGTTGTGATGCCCCCACAAGGTCTTAGGAGCAAATTCCTTAATTGATGTAAAAAGATATAAATCCATGCGACACATTCATTCCAGCACTGAGAGTGTCAAAGGTCATCATAAATTTATTCTCCCAAACCCTCCTGTCTCTCTGAGATGTGAAGTTACTTTTCAATACCAGTAATTTCATATCCATGGTGTTGTTGTGATCAGGCATACAAAAATGTTTTGCCACAGGTAGATCCATTCTTTTTTCTCTTATTGTGTGACGATGAGCATTCATCCTTGTTCTAAGCTTTTGCCCTGTCTCTCCCACACACAGACCCCCAGTTGGACATTTAGTACAAATAATTAAGTACACCACATTAGATGTAATGCAGCTGAAAGTATCTGGGATCTTGTAGTCCTTATGTGAATTGGGGATCTTTATCATGTCCATCGTCATTATAAATGGACAAGTTTTACATTTTTTCTGGTTGCAAGGAAAGGTTCCTGCAGCTGTTGGAGAGGACAGGGAGCGTCTGACAATGATGCTTCTTAGATTTGGGGGCTGCCTAAAGCACAGTAGTGGGGGGTCTGGAAAAATGGATTGTAATCGGGCATCTTTTTGTAGTAAAGGTTGTAATTTCCATGCAGCTCCCCTTAGCACTTCCAGATTTGGGTTGTAGGTGACTACTAGAGGCACCCGGTTATTTTCTTCTTTAGCATTTTAATGTAGCAGGTGATTCCTTGACATTCTGGTGGCTCTTGTAATTTGGTTTGCAATTGTTCTTGGATGGTAGCCCTGATTCAAAAAGGTCTTTTTGAGGCGACCAAGGTGTTTGTCTCTATCCATGGGGTTGGAACATATACGATTGTATCTGATGGCTTGGCTATAGATAATAGAGTTCTTTATGTGTTTTGGATGGAAACTGTCCCATTTAAGGTATGTTGGACGGTCAATTGGCTTCTGATACAGGGATGTCCCTATTTCATTGTTTTTTAGCTTAATGATGGTGTCCAAAAAGTTAATTTCAGTGCTGGAGTAGTTGAGTGTTAAGTTGATGGTGGGATGAAATTGATTAAACTGTTCGTGGAACGTCTTTAGCTGTTGCTCAGACTCGGTCCGGATTATTAAAATATCATCAATGAAGCGGTAGTAGGCCAGGGGTCTGATGGGGCATGAGGACAAAAAGTCGCTTTCAAGCTTGGCCTTGAAAAGATTTGCATACTGTGGAGCCATTTTACTTCCCATAGCTGTGCCAATCTCCTGTAGATAGATCTTGTTGTCAAATTCAAAATAATTGTGAGTGAGGATGAATTCTATAAGTTTCACCACAGCATCAGCATCAGTCCCTGTGTTTTCCATGAAGAATTTGCAGGCATTTAATCCATCTTGGTGTGGGATATTAGAGTACAAAGATTCCACATCCATGGTGGCCAGGATGGTTCCTTCTGGTAGAGGACCTATTGCTGCTAGTTTATTCAATAGGTCAGTTGTGTGCTGAATGTAGCTGGGTGTATCCTCCTTTAAGAATACCCTCTACCCATCCAGATACCTGCTCAGTAAGGGTGCCCACACATGAAATAATTGGTATTCCTGGATTTCCAGATTTGTGAATTTTGGGAAGCATGTAGAATGTCCCTATTCTTTGACTCTCTGGTATCAAGTCATCGCCGGCTCTTATGGACTGGTCAGGCAGACAAGATACCAACTTGTTTAGTTCCTTGTAATAGTACTGTGTAGGATCCGACTCCAATTTTCTGTAGTAGCGTGTGTCCATAAGTTGTCTGTTTGCTTCCTTCATGCAGTCTGACGTATTCATCATGACTATTGCACCTCCCTTGTCAGCAGGTTTGATGATGATTTCTTTGTTGCTTTTTAAAGACTGTAAGGCCTTTCTCTCCTGGGCACTGATGTTGGATGCTTGTCTCCTGTTAGTGTCTATGATTTGGATTTTATCAAATGTCTAAATGAGTCTATATATTTATCCAAATGAGCGTTGCGTCCAGGTGGAGGTGTCCAGCCTGACCTCTTCTTGGTTGTTAGGATCCCTTTTCCTTCGGTCTGAGTGTTTTCTGAATCTTCTGTATCATTGAAATATTCCCTCAGGCGCAGTCTCCTGAAATGATGTTCATCTTTTCAGTTAGCCATTAAAAGGTATCAACCACTGAGGACTCTCAATTCTGAATATTTTTCTATCTACTGGCTAACACGGTACAAAGATATACATCTTTCCTGTATCATGATACAAACACCTTAACAAGTGGTGTATATTTCTGTCCAAAGTAAGGACGTCTGCTAACAGAATGAGGAGATCACGACTCTGTTGTCAGGTGTCCCAGGACCAGGGCCTCCTTCCTGTCCCTAATGCTAGGGGCACCCTAGTTCGCCCTGTTTCCCAGATTCCTTCTGATGGTAAAGACTCCAAGGCCACATACCTTGCCTTAGCTCCTGAATCCGACCTCAGTCTGTACTTTTCCCCACCCAGGGAAGAGTGCACCGTAATACACCAATCAGACTAGCAATGGGTAACAAAAAATGCCAAACAAGCAAATATACACACACAAACACCAAATAGTTGCACGGGGAGTGGAGGATGGAGTTAAACCAAAGTCGGAGAAGAAAGGGAATTATCACTCACTCAAAACCTAGCAACAGTCACAGATAAATCCACCAACCACCTACTCTAATAATCATCAACAACCTCCAGCCATGCAACAAAAGCCACTCAGACAATGAGTGCGAGCCAGGGCCTAGATTATATAGGAGCTGGCAGTGGCTAGCAGTGCACAGCTGAGAGCCTTAGCTCCAGGGGCTATCAACAGAGCAGATTAACCCTTGTACTGCCAAAAGACAGGTACACCATTTAATACGAAGGTGAGGTGAAGTGCTTCTAATCAGTGCAGGAGTAGGAAAAATCATAATATAGAAACTAGGGAGCACCTATGATGGAATAATATAGAGAAACACCAAGCTAAATATACATCAGTGTGCTACACTTTGTATGGGAGACAAAGTACATGGAAAAGGGAGAAAAAGACCAATACAAAAATAGGTGTGCACACCTGATAAATAATCAAAGAATACAAAACTTTATTTCATAAATATGGATACACAAACCCATTAAAAACATGTAAACACAACACAATCATTATCCAATACCCCTGGTACTATATCAAATGCCTAAATGGCCACAAATGTAGTAAGGAGCAATGAACAAACAATATTTATAAAACTCTTGATTGGTATATGCATATATTCACCCCTATGTAGAATGGAAATAAAAATCATGCATGGTATAGAGGTCACACATAGACCGGGTAACATGTGCTGTATATATATATATATATATATATATATACACATATATATATATATATATATATATATATATGAATGGAAGGAAAACCACCATAGAAGGCTGAATAATAGGCACAAATCAAATAGTGCTGCACTTGCATAACAATAGATACAGAGAGCCTTGTAGTCAATACTACCTCATGTTCTCCATAAGTGCTCTAGACCACAGGAAATTACCATAGTGAGCAAAAACAGCGCAAGGATGAGGGGTGTGGAGAGGAGCCTAGCGACGGGAATGCATGGGCCAGAAACAAATTGTTAAACATACAATATATGATACATAGAAGCAATGCCCACTGAGTATTGAAAATACCAAAGGAAGGAAGTAACGGTAGTGCTTAACCAGAGCCAGTGTCTAGCAAAATGAATGTGCATAAATATACATGTATGTGCCCAAATCCAGAATGCAAAAAAAAATGTAAAAAAAAATTTATTTCTTTTTTCTCTTTTGCTTTTTCCCCCTCTTCTTTCAAAAAACCAATACAATAGACATGTATTGCAACAGAGAGCACAGCGACGGAGCAAACATGTATGGGTGAGATATTTATATCCACAACGCCTATTTAGACTATACTGTACATAATGAAAAAGATCCCGACGATATTCATTGAGAGAGGGCCTCAAGGTGTATACATGAGTGGCTTTATACCCTAACAATAGATGTTAGGTGCAACAACAGGAAGTAAAGAGTATACACATGTCGTGTGGATCATGTGGATCATACGATAATTTGAACCATGAAGAGAAGAGCTATGACTATCATCAATGCAGTGTCATGGGGGGAAATGAGGCCCTCAATAATATAGGCCTCAAGACATCGTAATAATTACATATATACCAGAAAAATGCGCAAAAAAGTTTTTTGTGGCATATACCATGCATGAGCAAAAAATGGGGCGAAACATTGCCCAAGCTCAGGAATAAGTATCATATGGTGGTGGAACCCTAGAACGTTATATGTGGGGTACAAATAATTGTAACCAAGAACCATGTATGTCATCCATATGCAGACGAAAACCGTGCAATGTATGGCATGCCGATACAAGGGAGTAGGAAAAATCAGATGCTGTGGTCTTCTGGCTCCTCTCTGTCACGTAAACCCGTGACAGCAGGCGCTCTATGTAACACAAGCGATCAGAAGATCGCAGCCTCAAGTCTCCTATGGTGACTATTGAAAGCCGTAAAAAGCGTTAAAAAAAGTTTAAAGAAAAATAAATAAAGTTCAAATCACCCCCCCCGTTTTCGCCCCATTCAAAATAAAATAATAAAGAACATATAAAAATACACATATTTAGTATTGCCGCATCCGATCTATAAAAAATATAAAAAGAATTAATCTGATCGGTAAACAACATAATGAGAAAATGATTCAAAACGCCAGAATTACCTTTTTTTGGTCTCTGCAACATTGCCATAAAATGCAAAAACAGGAGATCAAAACATTGTAACTACCCCAAAATGGTATCAATAAAAACATCATCTCTGCACGCAAAAAATAACCCTCTCCCAGCCCCAGATCCTGAAATATGGAGACTCCACAGGTCTCGGAAAAAAGCGCCATTATTTTTTTAAAATAAATTTTGGATTTTTTTCAATACTTAAATAAAAAAGACATGTTTGATAACTGCGAACCCATAATGACCTGGAGAATATAACGGCAGGTCAGTTTTATCATTTTGTGAACATTGTAAAAAAAAAAAAAAAAAAAAAAAAAAAACAATTGTGGAATTGCACTTTTTTTTTGCAGTTTCACCACACTTGGAATTGTTTCCCGTTTTCCAGCATTTATATATGGGCAAATCAATGGTGTCGCTCAAAAGCACAACTTGTCACACAAAAAACAAGCCCTCAGATGGCCTTATTGATGAAAAAATAAAAAAGATATGGCTCTAGGAAGAAGGGGAGCGAAAAACAAAAAACGCAAAAATGGAAAATGGCCCAGGAGTGAAGGGGTTAATATATAATACAGGGTGGAACAGATCCCTGATCCCTAATAATGGTTATCAGATAAATCAGAGCTCATAATGAATGAGTGCACTTTAAAGATTAATGAATTGATCCACTTGGATCAAGTACAAGTTGATTTATTCTGAAATTTGCGGTTCAGCACGAATGTGAACACCTAAATGTTTGAATTGTGAGGAGCGGAAAAAAAGAAGTTGCTTGGAACCATTTCACACTGTTGAAGCACCACCAGGTGCAGTTGTAAGCAGGTACGTGAGATGCAGTGACAGACAGGAGGCAGAGCAAGGGTTAACAAGTTTATTAACAGGGGAATACTGCACGCAGGGAGGTAAAGGGTTAAACAGTCCATTAACCAGTATAAATGGCAAAGGATTTCGTGAGGTGAAGAACAATGGTTCAGATAACAGCCGTTCGGTTGTACTTGTGTCAGGAGTTCCTCAAACTGTAACTCCTGCTGTGAACTCAATAGAGTCGGCAATGGCTGGCGTGGTGTCTTTTCCAGGAAGGTCCTGTGGGCACCAATGCCCCATCTTCTGGCGGCAGCGGTCGGTCTCCGCTACTTCCACTGAGCCTAGTCCATATACTGCAGTGGCTGAAAATTGTACGGACCACAGTCCTGTACGAGCCCAACGTGGTTCTGCAAATATGCACTGCGGATTTCAGGGCGCAAGTGTCTAGGCAAATATTCACTGGCAACGTCAGGGCCTAAGTGTCAGTCCCGTATGCGGTCCCTCTTATGTGGCACGTGTGCAGTACTCATGGACACTTACCGTATGGCGCCTTTCCCTCTGGTAGTCACCGGCATGCTGCACCTTCTCTCTGTAGTCACCAGGCACACACTGCATGTTCCTTTTCTTCTCTGGTTCCCGCTGCTGGTAGAGGGAGATTGCAGATGCTGGCCTGCACGATGTTGGTGCTCTCCGGACGGAGCACTCTTCTGCCTGGCGGCTGCTGGTGTGGCGCCCCCAGGAGTATGGTTGCCACAGTGGCTTTGCCTTCCTGCAGGGGAGGGTAATGCCAGGCTTGGAGGCAATGATGGGTCTCTCTCTCAGTCAATCCATACACGCAACACAGTTCCACTCCAGGCCAGCAGGGGGAACTCTGAACCAGGATTAAGGGGAGGAGTGCCCTCTGAGGGCCAGGAGGAAGGGAAGTTCAGTTAGTCTGCGGAGGGTGAAGGGTGCAGACGTGGAGAGAGAAGCTGGAGGTTGAGCTAGGAAGGAGAGCTCCCTCAGCTTGAGAGCGCCTGAACTGGAGCCTGGTCTCCACGGTTGTACGGACACGTACGGTCCTACAACAGATACCAGAGGAGTAGGAGGCTGTAAATGCCCTACTCCCATCTAAGACTTGAGGCACAACAGCAGCTTGGAGAGAGCCAGGACTCAGAAAAAGAGGAGTCCCCGAGAGAGGCTACAGCTGTCTGCCGTGCAAGTAAGGTTCTTGGGAACATCTGACAGGAGGATCTTCAGAGTAACTTAGTACTGGAGTGCTTCATTCAAACAAGCGTTAGGAAGGAGACTGCACAGCCCATCTGCTGAGAAGGAATCCCTGAGTTGCTTCCAGGCTAGCCTGCTCCATTACCATCTGTAATCAGGACCCTGGACTGCAGTTATCAAGTAAAGGTACAGAAATTGCACCCCGCTTTGTCTTGTCTGCTTCCTACCCTTACGGCACTGCTACATCACCCTGCCATCCACCTCTACACTGCCCTGGGACTATAGCTTCACCTGTGGGGAGCTTTTACACCCTTGCTGCACCCTACCATCAGTCCCAGCGGATCTGCATGCAGCGTCGGCTTAACACCTCCCTTGCCAAGCACCACAGGTGGCGTCACGAACTATTCCATTCCATTAACTACATTCCCCCATTACTTAGGCGCCCAGGGCCATGGACCGGGTCACCGCTGCTGTGACACCTTCCCCTGACACCGGCCCAGTACCAAGTACCCCACAGCCCTGGGAGGGCGACCCAACTTGGCGTCACGAACAGGATTACGGAGCCCGGTATCCCCCAGGTCCTGTGTGTCACAGACTGTGTTTGTGAAATTGGCGCCAATAACCGCCATTACCGTGCTGCTTGGAGTGCGCAGGAAGAAGGGGCAGGCCTTCATGGGCGGAGCCTGCCACAGAGCGCAAAGAAGTGAAGTGCTGCGCGGGAAGAGAGGACAGCGCGCGAGAGAAAGAGGAGCTGAGGCCTACAGCCCGGAGCGACGGGCCTGTGAAGCGGCCGCCAGTGAGCTCCCAGAACCCCCGGCCCTGGCTAACGTTATCTAGGGTGGGAGAGGATGTCCGTGCCCAACGGCGATGCAGCGGCAGGCGTCGGTGCCAACCCGGTGGCACCGCCAGGAGAAGCGCCTGCCACAGCGGTCTCCATAATGCCGCTGTCTATGCCCTATATACCGGGAGCAGCCTGGCTACCGCAGTATTCGGGTGAGTCACCTACCCTGGGTGAATTTAAAGAGAGACTGTGCAGTTTGTTTAAAGTATACCCTCTGTCTGAAAGCCAGAAAGTGAATATCCTGATTGGACAGCTAACGGGTGCAGCACAGAGAGAGGTGAAAGCCTGGCAGGACACTGATAAACAGACTGTTGCAAAGATCCTGGCCAAGCTGAGGAGCACCTTTGACACGCGCCCTGCAGCTGAAATCAAGATGAGGTTCTTTGGCTGTAAACAAAAGGTGCAGGACAGTATCAGGGATTATGCTCTCAACCTGCAGGAGGCGCTGCGAGGAGTTAAGCATGTTGATCCTGACAGTGTAAAGGAAGAAGATAAACTGTTAAAGGAGCAGTTCATTGAAGGACTCCTATCCAGTACCCACAGAGGACAGTTGCGTATTATAACCCTGCAAAACTGTGATCTGAACTTTGCTGATTTTAAGGACAGGGCTATTCGGGTACTGTAGGAGTCCACTGACAGCCGTCCAGCGGCCCCTAGGCGCTCAGCGATCACCTACCATCAGGAAGCAACATCTTTTCCTTCCATCCCTGTGGAGGCTGATGCACAGACTCTGGATAAAGATCCAACTGAGGAGCTGCATTTTCAGGTCCAGGAGTTGACCAAAGGAATGGCTGTGTGGCGCCCCCAGGGGTATGGTTGCCACACTGGCCTTGCCTTCCTCCAGGGGAGGGTAATGCCAGGCTTGGAAGCAGCGATGGGTCTCTCCAGCAGTTAATCTAATGCATGCAACACAGTTCCACTCCAAGCCAGCAGGGGGAACTCTGAACCAGTATGAAGGGGAGGGGGTGCTCCCTGAGGGCTGAGAGGAAGGAGTGGTCAGTTAGTTGAAGGAGGTCCAGGTGTGCAGACGTGTGGAGGAAAGTGGAGGTTGAGCTCCGGGTGGAGAGCTCCCTCACTACAAGAGCGCAAGAACTGGAGCCTGGTCTCCACGGTGGTATGGATACTAACGGCCCTGCCACAGATACCAGAGGAGTAGGAGGCTGTAAATGCCCTGATCCCATCAGAGACTTGGGACACAACAGCAATTGAATAGAGAGCTAGGACTCAGGAGAGGAGTCCCCGAGAGAGGCTACAGCTGTCTGTCATACAAGTATAGTTCTAGGAACATCTGAAGAGAGGCATTCCAGAGTAACTAAGTACTGGGGTGCTTCACAGCACAAGGCGCTAAAAAGGAGACTGCACAGCCCTTCTGCTGAGGGAGAATCCTGATCTGCTTCCAAGCTAACCTGCTCCAACACCATCTGTAATCAGGACCCTGGACTGCATATATTAAGTAAAGGTACAGAGACTGCAACCGCTGTGTCTTGTCTGTTCCCTATGCTTCCAGCACTGCTACATCCCCGTGCTGGTTACATCTACACTGCCCTGGGACTACTGCTCCATCTGTGGGGAGCTTTTACATCTTTGTTGCACCCTACCATCAGTCCCAGCGGATCTGACACCATACTTGCCGAACACCATGGGTGGCGTCACAAACTATTCTACCATTAACTACATCCCCCATTGCTTGGGCGCCCAGGGCCACGGACCGGGTCACCGCTGCTGTGACACATTCCCCTGACACTGGCCCGGTGCCGAGTACCCCACAGCCCTGGGAGGGCGACCCAATTTGGAGTCACGAAGAGGATTACGGAACCCGGAATCCCCGGGTCCTGTTTGCCATAGACTGTGTTTGTGAACTGTGTGTGAATTTGGTGCCAGAAATCGCCATTGCCGTGCTGCTTGGCGCTCGGAAAGAAAGAGGCGGGCCTTCGTGGGCGGAGCCTGCCGCAGAGCGCGAAGAAGCGAAGTGCCGCGCGGGAAGAGAGGACAGCAAGCAAGAGGAGGAGGAAAGAGGAGCTGAGGTCTACAGCCCGGAGCACCGGGCCTGTGAAGCGGCCGCCGGTGAGCTCACACAACCCCCCGGCCCTGGCTAACGTTAACTAGAGGGGGAGAGGATGTCCGTGCCAAACGACGATGCATTGAAGGACTCCTATCTAGTAACCCTGCAAAACCCTGATCTGGACTTTGCTGAATTTAAGGACAGGGCTATTTGGGTACTGCAGGAGTCCACTGACAGCCGTCCAGCACCCCCTAGGCGCCCAGCGATCACCTACCATCAGGAAGCAACATCTTTCCCTTTCATCCCTGTGGAGGCTGATGCACAGACTCTGGATAAAGATCCAACTGAGGAGCTGCGTCTTCAAGTCCAGGAGCTGACCAAGGGGATGGCTGCACTTACCAAAACCGTGCAGTCCCTGCAAGTGTCCTCCAAAGACAAGATACTGCTTGCTTCCAGTCCAGAGGATGTCCCGTGGCTCTGGAGGAGGAGAACCCCGCCACTTAGAGGAAGGAACAACGATAGCTATGACCAGGACGGACGTCCCATCTGTCGTCGCTGTTACAAGGCAGGTCATCTTGCAAGGTACTGTCCTTAAAAGGAGCAACCCCTGGGGCAGAGGTCCAACCCCCAGGAGTAGGTTCAGCAGGCCCAAAGAAGTGGAGAGCCAAGTATGTGGGAGGGAGACCAATCCTTCCTGTGGTGATTGACGGCATTCCCATGAACGCTTTGTTGGACCCTGGCTCCCAGGTGACCACTATGCCGTACGTTCTGTACAAGAGGTACTGGGCTGATTCTGAACTCACCCGTGGCCCAACTGATGAACTAACTGTAGCTGCTAGTAACGGTCATACCTTGCCGCAGATTGGATGCAAGGAAATTACTGTTAAGATGGGGCGGATAGAGCTAAAATCACAAGGTCTGATAGTTGTTGATATTGATCGAAGTGAATGTAATCCCATGATGACTCTTGGTACAAATGTAATTGAAAATTGTCTGTCCGAGGTTATTGTCTTGTTACAACAGGTGGCTGAGACTGCTGGTTCCGGTGAACAACGAGTCCTGCAGAAGGAGATCCGATCCCTGATGCAAAGACAACAGGTAGAACTCTCTGGCGGAGAGATTGGTAGCGTCAGAGTGAGTGATGCTTTTCCCATTGTAATACCCCCCAGGAGTGAAATGCTGATATGGTGTTGGGCAGCTATAGGCCTTAGAGGGAAGGATTACCAGGCATTGGTGGAACCAGTATACTCCGAAAGCAGGCCCACTGTCCTGACAACCAGAGGGGTGGTTGATGTACAAAAGGGGAGAGTACCTGTACGCCTTTTGAATTGTGGGGAGGAGGAAGCCACAATACCTCGGTACCACACAGTTGCCAAGCTGCTCACTGTTAATAACAACTCATTGCAGGCAGCAGAGCCCTTGGTCTCATCCGACCAGGTGGAGGCCAACGGCTCTGGAAAGCAGCTAGAAGAGTGGTGCCAGCAACTGCAGGTGGGAACTGACTCTACACCTTCCTACCAGAGAAATGGGGTCTACAGAGTGACACAAGAGTATGAGCGGGTATTCAGCAAACACCCACTAGATTTTGGGCAGGCAAAAGGGGTTCAACATCATATACCCACTGGAGACCGTCCACCCATAAAGGAGAGGTACAGACCTATACCCCCAACACAGTACCAATGTGGTAAGAGTATGCTGAAAGAGATGAAGGAAGCTGGGGTTATCAGGGACAGTTGTAGCCCATGGGCAGCTCCCATAGTTTTTGTAAAGAAAAAGGATGGTACCATGAGAATGTGTGTTAATTACAGGAAAATTAGCAGCATTACACATAAAGATGCCTAACCATTACCTAGGATTGAGGAATCCTTAGCTGCACTTAAAACTGCTAATTACTTTTCCACCTTGGATCTCACCAGTGGGTATTGGCAGGTTCCCGTGGCAGAGGCAGATAAGGAGAAAACAGGATTTACTACTCCAATGGGTCTCTGTGAGTTCAATTACATGCCATTCGGGATCTGCACTGCTCCAGGAACATTTCAACGGCTGATGGAGTGTTGCCTGGGACACATGAACTTTGAGACAGTCCTGTTATACCTGGATGATGTCATTGTTTTCTCCAAGACCTATGAAGAACATCTGGAACACCTGGCTGAAGTATTTGAAGCTTTGTCCAATTTTGGCCTGAAGGTGAAGCCTTCTAAATGCCACTTCCTGAAGCCTAAGGTACAGTACCTTGGTCACGTGGTCAGTGCAGAAGGTGTGGCACCAGATCCTGACAAGGTCACAGTCATCCGGAACTGGAAGAAGCCAAGCAACCTCCACGAAGTACGCCAATTCCTTGGACTGGTAGGCTACTACCGAAGATTCATCAAAGGCTTTACTGAAATAGCTACCCCGATGCAAGACCTTCTGGTGGGGCAGTCCAAGAAAAGCAAGCAGAAGAATTCCACGTTTGAATGGACTGAAGAATTGGAGAAGTCCTTCACCAGATTGAAGATGGCACCTCACCGGTGATGAAGTTCTGGCTTACCCAGATTATGACAAACCCTTTGTGCTGTACACGGATGCCAGCAACGTGGGATTAGGAGCAGTACTGTCGCAGGTACAGAACGGAAAAGAGAGAGTGATCTCCTTCACCAGCAGGAAGCTGCGTCCCACTGAGAGGAACCCGGATAATTACAGTTCTTTCAAGCTGGAGTTCCTTGCCATAGTCTGGGCGGTCACCGAAAGGTTCAAGCATTACCTAGCTTCTGCCAAGTTTACAATCTTCATGGACAACAATCCGTTGACCCACTTGGACACTGCAAAACTGGGTGCCCTGGAGCAGTGGTGGATGGCTCAGCTGTCTAACTACGAGTTTACTATCAAGTACCAAGCAGGGCACAAGAATGCCAATGCGGATGCGCTATCCAGGATGCCTAATCTGCCAGATGCAGGAGAAGACCCAGAGGCTCTGGAAGAGATAGAGTTGCCTCCCTTCCACGACCACTGGCGGCCCAGCATGCTCAGGGGGTGAGAGACAGGCGGTCTGGCCTGAAGGAAGTCACCCTGAATCCATTGCCCCATCATGACTGGGCCGAAGCGCAAGATAATGACCCGGCAGTCTGCCTGGTGAAGGAGCTACCGCTACAAGCTGACTCACACCCAGGTTTGAGTGCTCCTGAAGAAACCCAGCAGTTGTGGAAGGAGAAAGGCTGGCTGTTCATATATGAAGGGAAGCTATGTCAGAGGAGTATCAATGCCCGCACTCATGAGCTAGTCTGGCAGGTGGTGGTCCCAAAGAGAGAAACATCAATGGTCCTGGAAGCATACCACAATGGAGCTGGACACTTCGGATGGAAGAAGTTGGAAATGTTGCTCCGAGAGAGGTTCTACTGGACTGGCATGAGGAAAGCCATTGAGAGGTGGTGCTGGGAGTGTGGACAGAGTAACCTGCACAGAAAGGATAGAGACAGCCAGAGAGCTCCTCTGCAGCCCATCATCACCGAACAGCCACTTGAGTTGGTGGCCCTGGACCATGTGAAGCTGGTTCCTAGCCGGTCAGGTTACCTCTATGCCCTTACCATTGTGGACCACTATTCCAGATTCCTGGTGGTTGTGCCTGTCAAAGATCAAACTGCCAGAACAGCGACCAGAGCGTTCCAACTGCACTTCTGTAGACCATATGGGTACCCTGAGAGAGTGCTTACTGATCAAGGTCCGGCTTTCGAGGCAGAAGTGTTTCATGAATTCTGTAACCTGTATGGTTTTAAGAAGATCTGGACAGCACCGTATCACCCACAGACCAATGGCATGTGCGAGAAGATGAACCAGGTAGTGATTGACCTGCTGAAGACATTGCCCTTGGAGGAGAGAAATCTGTGGCCCGAAAAGTTGCCAGATCTGGTAGACCTCTACAACCATATTCCCGTGAACTCTACCAACTGTACTCCAGCATACCTGATGAGAGCCAGACCTGGTAAGCTGCCTATTGACTTGGACATGGGAGTCCTGACACCTGAAGTGGCATCCCCAGATGCTGATTGGGACACGGAGAGGCAGCAACAGTACAGAAGAGTTCAAGAATGTGTGGAGAAGAGTTTGACCCAGGCAAGACAAAAGCAGGAGAAGCTTTACAATCAAAATGCACCTGCCGTTCCTTTGTCGCCGGGGGAGCAAGTCTTGAAAAGAAAGAGAAGATTGCATAAATTGGATGATCAGTGGGAAGCTGAACCTTATACCATTCTCCCCTCGAACTTTGATAATACTAAGGTATGCCTTGAGAGTAAAGATGGAGGCGAGACCTCAGCAGCGGTATCGAGAGATCACTTGAAGTTGTGTCCTGACCAGTTGAAGGAAAGGAAAGAAGAGCCAGATAACATCCAACCCATGGTGGAAGAAGAGAAGGTCAGCACAGTGCTTGGAGAATTCCCTGCGAATTGGACTACAGTGAACGATGCTATAGTGGTGCCAGTGTTGCTGTTTCCCCAATTGGAAGCACAGGAAGATGTGACTCCAGAGAATCAGGAAAATCGGGTAGCAGATGCCACACCAGCAGTGGAGCCAGAGAACCCTCGCCATGCCAGTGGTGAACCTGTCGTACCTTTGGTGAGTCTTAAGGGCCATTTACGTTTAGCGATGCACCAGCGATCCGACCAGCGATATGACCTGGTCAGGATCGCTGGTGCATCGCTAAATGATCACTAGTGAGCTTCCACACAGGAAGACCTCACAGCGATGCAGCAGCAACGCAGCGGACGATACTCACCTTTCACACACAGCAATCCAGACATCCTCCCGCCCGCCTCCAGCATCGCTCGTCTCACACAGCAGGAGGCACAGCAGGAAGCTGACGACGAGAAATAGAGCCGCCCGATCTCGCGCGATCAGCGATGGACAGCGGGGGAGCCGGTCGGAGGTAAGTATCACACATAGCGATATCGCTAGCGATATCGCTATAACGTCACAAAATCGGTGACGTTTTAGCGATATTGCTAGCAATATCGCTATGTGTAAAACCCCCTTAAGAAGTCACAGTCAGTCTAGTATCCCTGTGTTACAAAGAACCCCCAGTAGTATATCCAGTACATTACCCACTGCACCAGTCTTACGCAGATCTACCCGCACCACACAAGGCATACTACCAGTTAGATACCGTATATAAAGTAATGTAATTGTTGAAATTTTGTAAATATGTAACTGTTTTTCAAGTTTTGTGCCTACAGTTAACTTGTAAGAGCTCCTTGGAGTTTTCTTGTTTTCTTTATGGACACTTAACCACAGGACTTGTGTGTGGTCAAAAGCTTTCACCATTTGCCCAGGAATGGACCATGGACATTGATGCTGGACTTATCATCATAGGACCATTTTTGAGCTCCTGGTTTTTGTACATTTTTACCTTTTTCAAATCTTGTACAATTATTGTTGTTTATACGTTATATATGTTGTTTTTCATGTTTCTTGTTCAGCCCAGGAGTGCTGACTTGCACTAGGGGGAATGTGGCGTCCCCAGGGGTATGGTTGCCACACTGGCCTTGCCTTCCTCCAGGGGAGGGTAATGCCAGGCTTGGAAGCAGCGATGGGTCTCTCCAGCAGTTAACCTAATGCATGCAACAAAGTTCCACTCCAAGCCAGCAGGGGGAATTCCAGAATCATAGAATCATAGAATCGTAGAGTTGGAAGGGACCTCCTGGTCCAACCCCCTGCTCAAAGCAGGATTTGTTAAATCATCCCAGTCAGATGTCTGTCCAGCCTCTGTTTGAAGACTTCCATTGAAGGAGAACTTACCACTTCTCGTGGCAGCCTATTCCACTCATTGATCACTCTAACTGTCAAAAAGTTTTTTCTAATATCTAATCTGCGTCTCCTCCCATTCAGTTTCATCCCATTGCTTCTAGCCTTTCCTTGTGCAAATGAGAATAAAGATGATCCTTCTACAATGTGACAGCCCTTTAGATATTTGTAGACAGCTATTAAGTCTCCTCTCAGTCTTCTCTTTTGCAAATTAAACATTCCCAAATCCTGCAACCTTTCCTCATAAGACAGGGTTTGCAGACCGGTCACCATTCTGGTCGCTCTTTTCTGAACTTGCTCCAGTTTGTTGATGTCTTTTTTAAAATGTGGTGCCCAAAACTGGACACAATATTCCAGATGAGGTCTGACCAAAGAGGAGTAGAGGGAAATAATGACTTCACGTGATCTAGACTGTATGCTTCTGTTAATACATCCTAGAATTGCATTTGCCTTTTTTGCTGCAGCATCACTCTGTTGACTCATATTCAGTCTGTGATCTATTAGTATACCCAAGTCTTTTTCACATGTGCTGTTGCTTAGCCCTATTCCTCCTATTCTGTATATGCTTTTTTCATTTTTATTGCCCAGATGTAGTACTTTGTATTTTTCCCTGTTAAAAACCATTCTGTTAGTTGCTGCCCACTGCTCCAGTTTATTTATATCTTTTTGAATCCTCTCTCTCTTCTCTAGTATTAGCTATCCCTCCTAGCTTTGTGTCATCAGCAAATTTAATCAGTTTACCCTCAATTCCTTCATCTAAATCGTTGATAAAGATGTTGAACAATACAGGGCCCAGGACAGAGCCCTGTGGTACCCCACTTGAGACATTCTTCCAACTGGATGTGCAGTCATTTACTACCACTCTTTGGGTCCGATCACTAAGCCAGTTATGAATCCACCTAACAGTTGCCTTGTCCATTCCATGCTTAGTCTTTTTTTCAATAAGAATTGTATGAGATACTTTGTCAAATGCTTTGCTGAAGCCAAGATATACTATATCTACAGCATTTCCTTGATCCACACAATCAGTGTTTCCGTCATAGAAGGAAATTAAGTTAGTCTGACATGACTTATTAGTTACAAACCCATGCTGACTCTGTTTAATCACTTCATTCTTATCCAGGTACTGACATACATGTTGTTTAATAATTTGTTCAAAGATCTTTCCTGGTATAGAAGTCAAACTCACCGGCCTATAGTTACCTGGGTCCACCTTCTTCCCCTTTTTGAAGATAGGAACAACATTTGCTCTTCTCCAGTCTTCTGGGACTTCTCCTGTTCTCCAAGAATTTTCAACTCTAAACCAGTATGAAGGGGAGGGGGTGCTCCCTGAGGGCTGGGAGGAAGGAGTGGTCAGTTAGTTGAAGGAGGTCCAGGTGTGCAGACGTGTGGAGGAAAGTGGAGGTTGAGCTCCGGGTGGAGAGCTACCTCACTACAAGAGCACAAGAACTGGAGCCTAGTCTCCACGGTGGTACGGATACTAACGGTCCTGCCACAGATACCAGAGGAGTAGGAGGCTGTAAATGCCCTGCTCCCATCAGAGACTTGGGACACAACAGCAATTGAATAGAGAGCCAGGACTCAGGAGAGGAGTCCCCGAGAGAGGCTACAGCTGTCTGTCATACAAGTATAGTTCTAGGAACATCTGAAGAGAGGCATTCCAGAGTAACTAAGTACTGGGGTGCTTCACACCACAAGGCGCTAGGAAGGAGACTGCACAGCCCTTCTGCTGAGAGAGAATCCTGATCTGCTTCCAGGCTAAGCTGCTCCAACACCATCTGTAATCAGGACCCTGGACTGCATATATTAAGTAAAGGTACAGAAACTGCAACCGCTGTGTCTTGTCTGTTCCCTATGCTTCCAGCACTGCTACATCCCCGTGCTGGTTACATCTACACTGCCCTGGGACTACTGCTCCACCTCTGGGGAGCTTTTACATCTTTGTTGCACCCTACCATCAGTCCCAGCGGATCTGTATGCAGCGTTGGCCTAACACCATACTTGCCGAACACCACGGGTGGCGTCACAAACTATTCTACCATTAACTACATCCCCCATTGCTTGGGCGCCCAGGGCCACGGACTGGGTCACCGCTGCTGTGACACATTCCCCTGACACTGGCCCGGTGCCGAGTACCCCACAGCCCTGGGAGGGCGACCCAGCTGCACTTACTAAAACCATGCAGTCCCTACAAGTGTCCACCAAAGAAAAGATCCAGCTTGCTTCCAGTCCAGAGGATGTCCCGTGGCTCCGGAGGAGGAGAGCCCAGCTACTTCAAGGGAGGAACAACGATCGCTATTGGGTCGCCCTCCCAGGGCTGTGGGGTACTCGGTACAGGGCCGGTGTGAGTGGGATGTGTCACAGCAGCGATGACCCGGTCCGAGGCCCTGGGCGCCCAAGTAACGGTGGTTTGTAATGGAATAATTTGTGACGCCACCTGTGGTGTTTGGCAAGCAAGATGTTAAGCCAACGCTGCGGGCAGATCCTCTGGGGCTGATGGTGTGTTGCAGCATAGATGGTGTAGCTCCCCACAGGTGAAGCTGTAACCCCAGGGCAGTGTAGTGGTGGATGGCACTAGATGAGAATAGGCGCAAGTAGTGTGAGGAATGTTGGTACCCAGATGTAGCAGTGCTGACGGTCTTAGCGCACAAATGAATGGATGACACCAGGGCTTGCAGTTCCAAAGCTTTACTCACAGTCCGTGGTGCACACTGGTGCCTGCCTCCGTGCCGTGTCCTCCGGGGCAGAGACTCAATCAACGTCCCGGGCAAGTCAGGATTCTCCTCTCCAACACTCCGCCAACATGTACCTCTCCTGAATGACTCCTCTATTGCGCCTTTTAGTGTGAAGAGCTCCAGTACCGTGCTACTCTGGAGTTCCTCCTGTCAGATGTTCCTATCAACTCTACTTGTATGGCAGACAGCTGTAGCCTCTCTCGGGGACTCCCTTCTCCGGAGTCCTTGGTCTCTATTCAGTTGCTTTTGTGCCCCAAGTCTTAGATGGGAGAAGTGCATTTACAGCCAACTACTCCACCGGTGTCTGCTGCAGAACCATAAGTGTCCATTCAACCTCGGGGACCGGGCCCCGGCCTTGCGCTGAGAACCTATAGGCAGGGTTCCTCTTTCAACCCACGTCTCCTCTCTGTTCTCTCTACTCCTCTTTCCTATGGACGCTTAGGTTGCAGTTCTACGTCCTTCTGTTCCTTCCCCGTGCCAGCTGGCTCAGATCACTGAGGCAGCTGCAGTACTTCTTCCTCCATCTCTTCCTCCAGGGATCCCCACTCCTCCCGAGTGGCTTCTTTCCTCACTGACCTTCTGTCAGACTGAACTGTAATTCTAAACCTTCCAAACCTTTTATATGGATCTCCACTCCACCCACCTCCCAGCACATCAGTGTTTCATGCAGGGAACCACCAAGGCACTCCTAATGTCTGGGAGGAGAGAGACACCTCACTGTGGATGTGCAGAACTACCCTGTTGTGTGGGATGAGAGTGTTGGAATGTGGAAAGGAGCTCCCAACTTACCTAGTTGGTGGGGCACTACACCTTAGGAGAAGGTGTAGTACCTCTGTGGCGACTGAGCCTCAGGGGCGCCACACTATGACCAGGACAGACGTCCCATCTGTCGTCGCTGCTACAAGGCAGGTCATCTTGCAAGATATTGTCCTTTAAACCAGCAATCCCTGGGGCAGAGGGCCAACCCCCAGGAGTAGGATCCCCAGGCCCAAGGAACTGGAGAGCCAAGTATGTGGGAGGGAGACCAATCCTTCCTGTGGTGATTGACGGCATCCCCATGAACGCTTTGCTGGACACTGGCTCCCAGGTGACCACTATGCCGTACATTCTGTACAAGAGATATTGGGCTGATTCAGAGCTTACCCGTGGCCCACCTGATGAACTGACAGTAGCTGCTAGTAATGGTCAGTCTTTACCTCAGATAGGATGTAAAGAAATTACTGTCAAAGTGGGGTGGGTAGAGCTAAAGTCTCAAGGTTTAATAGTTGTTGATATTGACCGACGTGAATGTAATCCCATGATGACTCTTGGTACAAATGTAATTGAAAACTGTCTGTCCGAGGTTATTGCCTTGTTGCAACAGGTGGCTGAGACTGCTGGTTCCGGAGAACAACGAGTCCTGCAGAAGGAGATCCGAGCCCTGATGCAAAGGCGCCAGGTAGAACTCTCTGGCGGAGAGATTGGCAGCGTCAGAGTGAGTGATGCTTTTCCCATTGCAATACCCCCCAGATGTGAAATGTTGGTTTGGTGTCGGGCAGCTATAGGTCTTAGAGGGAGAGATTACCAGGCGTTGGTAGAACCAGTATACTCCGAGAGCAGGCCCACTGTCCTGACAGCCAGAGGGGTGGTTGACGTACGAAAGGGGAGAGTACCTGTACGCCTTTTGAATTGTGGGGAAGAGGAAGCCACAATACCTCGGTACGCCACAGTTGCTAAGCTGCTCACCCTTAATAACAGCTCTTTGCAGGCAGCAGAACCCTTGGTCTCATTCGCTCAGGTGGAGGACAATGGCTCTGTGAAGCAGCCAGATGAGTGGTGTCAGCAACTGCAGGTGGAAATGACTCTACACCTTCATACCAGAAAAATGGGGTTTACAGAGTGACACAAGAGTATGAGCGGGTATTCAGCAAACACCCACTAGATTTTGGGCAGGCAAAAGGGGTTCAACATCATATCCCCACAGGAGGCCATCCACCCATAAAGGAGAAGTATAGACCTATACCCCCAACACAATACCAGTGTGCTAAGGGTATGTTGAGGGAGATGAAGGAGGCAGGGGTCATCAGAGACTGTTGTAGCCCCTGGGCAGCTCCAATAGTGTTTGTAAAGAAAAAGGATGGTACCATGAGAATGTGTGTTGATTATTTGAAAATTATTATACATAAAGATGCCTACCCGTTACCTAGAATTGAGGAATCATTGGCTGCACTTAAAACTGCTAATTACTTTTCCACCTTGGATCTCACTAGTGGGTATTGGCAGGTTCCCGTGGCAGAGACAGACAAGGAGAAAACAGAATTTACCACTCCAATGGGTCTCTGTGAGTTCAATTATATGCCATTTGGGCTCTGCACTGCTCCAGGAACATTTCAACGGCTGATGGAGTGCTGCCTGGGACACATGAACTTTGAGACGGTCCTGTTGTATCTGGATGATGTCATTGTTTTCTCCAAAACCTATGAAGATCATCTGGAGCACCTGGCTGAAGTGTTTGAAGCTTCGTCCAATTTTGGCCTGAAGGTGAAGCCCTCCAAGTGCCACCTCCTGAAGCCCAAGGTGCATTACCTCGGTCATGTGGTCAGTGCAGAAGGTGTGGCACCAGATCCTGACAAGGTCACAGTCATCCGGGACTGGCTGAAGCCCAGCAACCTTCGTGAAGTACGCCAATTCCTTGGACTGGTAGGCTACTACCGAAGATTTATCAAGGGCTTTACTGAAATAGCCACCACTATGCAAAATCTCCTGGTTGGGCAGTCCAAGAAGACCAAACATAAAAATTCCACCTTTGAATGGACCGAAGAGTTGGAAAGGTCCTTCACCAGTTTAAAGATGGCTCTCACAGGAGATGAAGTTCTGGCCTACCCAGATTATGACAAACCCTTTGTGCTGTACACAGATGCCAGCAAAGTGGGACTAGGAGCAGTACTGTCGCAGGTACAGAATGGGAAAGAAAGAGTGATCTCCTATGCCAGCAGGAAGCTGCGCCCCACTGAAAGTAATCCTGATAATTACAGTTCTTTCAAGCTGGAGTTCCTTGCCATAGTCTGGGCTATCGAACTATGAGTTTACCATCAAGTACCGGGCAGGGCACAAGAATGCTAATGCTGATGCGCTGTCCAGAATGCCTAAACTACCAGATGCCGGAGAAGACCCTGAGGGTCTTGAAGGGATAGAGCTACCTCCCTTCCACCGGCCACTTGTGGCCCAGCGTGCTCAAGGAGTGAGAAACAGGTGGTCTGGCTTGAAAGAGGTCACCCTGAACCCATTGCCCCAACATGATTGGGCAGAAATGCAAGATAGTCACCCTGCAGTCTGGCAGGTGAAGGAGCTGCTGACACGAGCTGACTCACGTCTGGAGTCGGATGCTCCTGAAGAAACTCAGCAGTTGTGGAAGGAGAGAGGCCGGCTGTTCATTTATGAAGGGAAGCTGTGTCGGAGGAGAATCAATGCCCGCACTCATGAGCTGGTTTGGCAGGTGATAGTCCCAAAGAGAGAGGCTTCAATGGTCCTGGAAGCATACCACAATGGAGCTGGACACTTCGGATGGAAGAAGTTGGAAGTATTGCTCCAAGAGAGGTTTTACTGGGCTGGTATGAGGAAAGCCATTGAGAGGTGGTGCCGGGAGTGTGGACAATGTAACCTGCGCAGAAAGGATCGAGACAGCCAGAGAGTTCCTTTACAGCCAGTCATTACCAAACAGCCCCTTGAGCTGGTAGCCCTGGACCATGTGAAGCTGGTTCCAAGCCGGTCAGGCTACATCTATGCTCTTACCATTGTGGACCACTACTCAAGATTCCTGGTAGTTGTGCCTGTCAAAGATCAAACTGCCAGGACAGCAGCCAAAGCGTTCCAGCAACACTTCTGTAGACCACATGGGTACCCGGAGAAAGTGCTTACAGATCAAGGTCCAGCTTTCGAGGCAGAAGTGTTCCAAGAATTCTGTAACCTGTATGGTTGTAAGAAGATCCGGACAACGCCGTATCACCCACAGACCAATGCATGTGCGAGAAGATGAACCAGGTAGTGATGGATCTCCTGAAGACTTTGCCCTTGGAGGAGAGGAATCTGTGGCCAGAGAATTTGCCCGATTTGGTAGACCTCTACAACCATATTCCCGTGAACTCTACCAACTGTACTCCAGCATACCTGATGAGAGCAAGACCTGGTAAGCTGCCTATTGACTTAGACATGGGAGTCCTGACACCTGAAGTAGCACCCCCAGATGCTGATTGGGACACAGAGAGGCAGCAACAGTACAGAAGAGTTCAAGAATGTGTGGAGAAGAGTTTGGCCCAGGCAAGACAAAAGCAGGAGAAGCTTTACAATCAAAATGCACCTGCCGTTCCTTTGTCGCCAGGAGAGCAAGTCTTGAAAAGAAAGAGAAGATTGCACAAATTGGATGATCAGTGGGAAGCTGAACCCTATACCATTCTGCCCTCAAATTTTGATAATGCTAAGGTATGCCTTGTAAGTAAAGATGGAAGAGAGACCTCAGCAGCGGTATCGAGAGATCACTTGAAGTTGTGTCCTGACCAGTTGAAGGAAAGGAAAGAAGAACCAGATAACATCCAACCCATAGTGGAAGAAGAGAAGGTCAGCACAGTGCTTGGAGAATTCCCTGCGAATTGGACTAGAGTGAACGATGCTATAGTGGTGCCAGTGTTGCTGTTTGCTCAATTGGTAGCACAGGAAGATGTGACTCCAGAGAATCAGGAAAATCGGGTAGCAGATGCCACACCAGCAGTGGAGCCAGAGAACCCTCGCCCTGCCACTGGTGAACCTGTTATGCTCTTGGTGAGTCTAAGAGGTCACAGTCAGTCTAGTATCCCTGTGTTACACAGAACCCCCAGTAGTGTATCCAGTACATTACCCACTACACCAGTCTTAGGCCGGTTTCACATTAGCGCTTTTTAAGCGCACGCACGGCCGGGGGTAGCTCCGCCCCCGAGCCGGCTCTCTGCCCGGCGTGCCCGCCCCTTGCTTGTAGCGCCGCCTCCTAGCGCACAGCGGCGCCTGCGATCGGCGCACCCTATCTTTAGCATAGGGTGCGCAGATCATGCGCAGGCCGCGCGCTAGTTGCGCTTTGACCTGCGCTGCGCACTTTTGACGGTGCGCCATGCGCGCCAAAATCCGAAAAGTTTGATTTTGGCGCGCAAGCAAGGGGCGGGCACGCCGGGCAGAGAGCCGGCTCGGGGGCGGAGCTACCCCCGGCCGTGCGTGCGCTTAAAAAGCGCTAATGTGAAACCGGCCTTATGCAGGTCTACCCGCACTACACAAGGTATACCGCCCCTTAGATATTGCGTATAGCAAAATAAATGTAAATGTTGAAATTGTGTATGTAAATATGTTACTGTTCTCAAGTTTTGTGCCTACAGGTAACCTGTAAGAGTTTCCTTTGGAATTTGTTTTATGGACACTGAACCACAGGACTTGTGTGTGGTCAAAAACTTTTACCATTTGCCCAGGAATGGACCATGGACATTGATGCTTGGACTTGCCATCATAGGACTATTTTTGAAGCACTTGGTTTTTGTACATTTTTCATTTTTAAATCTTGTACAATTGTTATTGCCTAACTGTTTATATGTTCATGTTTTGTTCAGCCCAGGAGTGCTGACTTGCACTAGGGGGGAATGTGGCGCCCCCAGGAGTATGGTCGCCACAGTGGCTTTGCCTTCCTCCAGGGGAGGGTAATACCAGGCTTGGAGGCAATGATGGGTCTCTCTCGCAGTCAATCCATACATGCAACACAGTTCCACTCAAGGCCAGCAGGGGGAACTCTGAACCAGGATTAAGGGGAGGAGTGCCCTCTGAGGGCCAGGAGGAAGGGGAGTTCAGTTAGTCTGCGGAGGGTTAAGTGTGCAGACGTGGAGAGAGAAGTTGGAGGTTGAGCTAGGAAGGAGAGCTCCCTCAGCTTGAGAGCACCTGAACTGGAGCCTGGTCTCCACGGTTGTATGGACTCTTACGGTCCTGCAACAGATACCAGAGGAGTAGGAGGCTGTAAATGCCCTACTCCCATCTAAGACTTGAGGCACAACAGCAGCTTGGAGAGAGCCAGGACTCAGAAAGAGGAGTCCCCGAGAGAGGCTACAGCTGTCTGCCGTGCAAGTAAGGTTCTTGGGAACATCTGACAGGAGGAACTTCAGAGTAACTTAGTACTGGAGTGCTTCATTCAAACAAGCGTTAGGAAGGAGACTGCACAGCCCGTCTGCTGAGAGAGAATCCCTGAGTTGCTTCCAGGCTATCCTGCTCCGTTACCATCTGTAATCAGGACCCTGGACTGCAGTTATCAAGTAAAGGTACAGAAATTGCACCCCGCTGTGTCTTGTCTGCTTCCTATCCTTACGGCACTGCTACATCACCGTGCCATCCACCTCTACACTGCCCTGGGACTATAGCTTCACCTGTGGGGAGTCCCAGCGGATCTGCATGCAGCGTCGGCTTAACACCTCCCTTGCCGAGCACCACAGGTGGCGTCACAAACTATTCCATTCCATTAACTACATTCCCCCATTACTTGGGTGCCCAGGGCCACGGACCGGGTCACCGCTGCTGTGACACCTTCCCCTGACACCGGCCCGGTACCGAGTACCCCACAGCCCTGGGAGGGCGACCCACTGGCCTGCGTAATGCTGGTTTTCCCTGGAAGGAGCACTTCTCTCCCTGGCTGCTGCTGCGGACACCTGGCTCTGCACTCTCTGGATTGCTGGTGGGCAAACTGCTCGCTCCTCTCAGCACAGCGGTCCTGTGGAGCCCTCTTGCAGCACCGGTACTCTGTGGTGGGGAGGGGAAGCGGAGCACGCCTTACAGCTCTGCGCGCTGCACTCCACTGGCGTCAGACTGACATTCTGCGCGTGTTTCTGCCTTTTATCTCCCCGCTGCTGTGTGCATTTTGCCTGTCTCTCCCCGCCACCCTGGATCAAGAGGTTGGTCCGGCTCACTAATGTTTCCCCCCGGGAACAGGAGAAGGTCCTGTACACTCAGGCTTCCCCCCGAGAACAGCCTCAAGAGTTCCAGACCCAGCATGCAGGTACCCAGGGTCCGGTCATCCCCCTTACACTGTAATGATCAGCACCTCAGTCATCAGTAAACAGTGGTTCCCAGAGGAGCTTAGTCAGGTGCAGGGCTGGCAGTTTTCACAGGAGAGTTGGATTCCATCTCCATAGCCGAGTGTGTTGTATTTACAGATCATATTGAATTTTCCTCTTTCTATCATATTTTCTGAGCCACCAGAAGCTTTCCAGTATTGTGATACGAACTTTTGGGGAAAATTTGACTTGTCCAGGAGACTCAAATTTCAAAAGGTCCGCTCATTAGTGTTGATCGAGCGGTGAAGTGCTTGGTATTCGAATTGAAGATGTTAGATGCTCAGACATGCTCGACTCAAGTAGCGAGCTTAATAGAAGTGAATGGCAAACTCGAGCACTTTTCCGGAGAAAGGAAAAATTATCTTTCTCTGTCTCTCCTTCCTCTCTCTCTCTTCTTTACTCTCTCTGTCTCTCAGTCCTCTCTCTCTCTGAGCCGGGCTTACAGGGATGCGTGATACTCGGCACTGCTCGTTACTCGTTACTCGATTGAGCACCCTGCTGTTCGCATGCCCGCCCATCACTACCGCTCATCTCTAGCCCTCTCGTATCCTTCCCAGCCAGTTAGGTGGTATCTTTCTGAAGGGTCCTAGTTTTTTGGGTGAGTCCAACATTAAGTATTGTGATGTTGATGTACCCACAGGCTCATTCACAGAAATACCTGGCTGTTCTACTTGTCAATGTCAAGGGATTAGCACGACAGTGTGGAGCCAGAAGACCGTAGCGTCTGATTATTCCTACTCCAGCCCTGAAAAGAAGCACTTCTCATTCATTTTAAATGTGTTTATTTCTTCTGGCAGAACAGGGGTTAGTCGGCCATGTTGGAAATCCCTGTGCTCACAGCTGAGCTCGGTTAGCCACTTCTTTTCCCTTTATAATCTAGCATTTTCTGCACGGCTAACGGAAGGAGAGGAGTACACATGAGAAGGAGAGTTGGAGGAGTTATCTGTGACTGTTGCTTGGTTTGTATGTGTGCTAATTCCTTATCCTTCTCCATTTTGGTTTATTCCCCTACCTCCATGCCCCGCTGCATTCCTCTGTTATATGTAAGTGAATATTTTGTATTCTTGTAGTTTTCTGTTAACCCTTGTCCGTGTTGCCTTGTTTGGCGGGTTGGTGTACTACTATGGTGCACAGTAGCACCCCTCTTCCCTGGATGGGGGAAGAGAACAGATGGAGGGCTAACTCAGGAGATAAGGTAAGGGCGGAGGCCCCGGCATCCTTACCATCTGAAGTATCCCAGAGAGCAGGGTGAGCTAGGGCGCCCCCTAGTGTTAGGGACAGGGAAGGAGCTCCTAGTCCCGGGTCACTCGACAGCTGTGTCGTGACAGTCAATTCCTGGACTTTTCCCGTTTCAGACACAAACAAATTTATATAGTTTTCTAGTGGAAATAGAATAACACAGGATCAAAAAAATATATTAATAACCATGTATACAAACAGTCGTCATTATTGCACACATAACCTGTAAAGGCTAAGAAGCACGTCATTCATCCATTATCCTGAGTAATGATTCTGTCCCTCGAGGCCCACCCCATACAACCTCAAGACTTTACGTTTCATATATTCAGTAAGTGCAAATAAGGACAGTATTGAAAACAGCTTGCTGTCAAAAATGCACAAAGACTTTTACTTTTTAAGGAGTTAGTGTCTAGTATATGCATCGAAGGACTAAGACAGGAAACGGAATTGCAGTAATTTGCTTTCCGTTTAATGAAAGTGTTTCCAAATCCGTGTTCAGATTGTTTTCGGTCTTTGAGTATCGGTGTGATTTGGAATTAATTGTCCATCACTAACAAGACGCACACTTACATCTATCCACTTGGTCCACACTCTATTTAAACTCTCTTTCTTTTTGGAATGAATATTGAGGTTGGCTTAATTGTGCGTCCAAGTAAACCACCACAAAGCAAAACCCAGACGGCCATATGTGACAAGATGGGAGATGTGAGCTACCAGAAAGAGCATTTCATAGGCTGAGCGCTCAGCCCCACTACCCGCTCTTCACACTGTGCTTTGCTAGACAGCGTCTCACCAAATAGATGTGCACAAATATTTCATGAAAGTCAATGAATATTTTACGATAAGAAGTAAGACAGAGCTTTTTTTTAATACCGAACTCTAGCATTGCAGAAATTTCCTAACATTAAAATATGCAAAGCTTCAAAAAGCTGTTAACTGGCACACTTGTATGAAATATGTAATAGGAAATCGTTAAAACACTTCTGCATAATCAGACTAAGCTTTTAAGGTAGATAGGAGCAGTTAATATGGAATTCACTCTTTTTTTATAACAGTACTGCACCCCCTTAGAGGTTTGCAATACATTCACCTTAGTGTACAGATATTTCAGATATGTCGATATGATACAAATTCCCTTTAAGTTTAATATCTACTCATTGCTTTTTTCTTTTTTTTTACAAAAAAGGGCGAAAAACTCTCTCTCTGTCCTCCTTGTGTAGAATCATAGAATCATAGAATCGTAGAGTTGGAAGG
The DNA here is from genome assembly GCF_039654945.1 of Dendrobates tinctorius. NCBI lineage: Eukaryota > Metazoa > Chordata > Amphibia > Anura > Dendrobatidae > Dendrobates > Dendrobates tinctorius. Next base: position 18,667,183 of record NW_027361814.1, on the reverse strand, counting down.
GACCTCCTGGGCCATCTGGTCCAACCCCCTGCTCAAAGCAGGATTCGCTAAATCATCCCAGTCAGATGTCTGTCCAGCCTCTGTTTGAAGACTTCCATTGAAGACTTCCATTGAAGACTTCCATTCCATTGACTTCCATTGAAGGAGAACTCACCACTTCTCGTGGCAGCCTGTTCCACTCATTGATCACTCTAACTGTCAAAAAGTTTTTTCTAATATCTAATCTGTGTCTCCTCCCATTCAGTTTCATCCCATTGCTTCTAGTCTTTCCTTGTGCAAATGAGAATAAAGTTGATCCTTCTACAATGTGACAGCCCTTTAGATATTTGTAGACAGCTATTAAGTCTCCTCTCAGTCTTCTCTTTTGCAAACTAAATATTCCCAAATCCTGCAACCTTTCCTCATAAGACAGGGTTTGCAGACCGGTCACCATTCTGGTCGCTCTTTTCTGAACTTGCTCCAGTTTGTTGATGTCTTTTTTAAAATGTGGTGCCCAAAACTGGACACAATATTCCAGATGAGGTCTGACCAAAGAGGAGTAGAGGGAAATAATGACTTCACGTGATCTAGACTGTATGCTTCTGTTAATACATCCTAGAATTGCATTTGCCTTTTTTGCTGCTGCATCACACTGTTGACTCATATTCAGTCTGTGATCTATTAGTATACCCAAGTCTTTTTCACATGTGCTGTCACTTAGCCCTATTCCTCCCATTCTATATATGCTTTTTCCATTTTTATTGCCCAGATGTAGTACTTTGCATTTCTCCCTGTTAAAAACCATTCTGTAGTGTAGTGTGGGGTGTGTCACTCTCTACCTGTCCTCCATATGTAGTGCGGGGTGTGTCACTCTCTACCTGTCCTCCATATGTAGTGCGGGGTGTGTCACTCTCTACCTGTCCTCCATGTGTAGTGTGGGGTCTGTCACTCTCTACCTGTCCTCCATGTGTAGTGTGGGGTCTGTCACTCTCTACCTGTCCTCCATATGTAGTGCGGGATCTGTCACTCTCTACCTGCCCTCAATATGTAGTGTGGGGTCTGTCACTCTCTACTTGTCCTCCATGTGTAGTGCGGGGTCTGTCACTCTCTACCTGCCCTCCATGTGTATTGCACGGTCTGTCATTCTCTACCTGTTCTCCATGTGTAGTGTGGGGTCTGTCACTCTCTACCTGTCCTCCATGTGTAGTGTGTGGACTGTTACTCTCTACCTGTCCTCCATGTGAAGTGCAGGATCTGTTACTCTCTACCTGTCCTGCATGTGAAGTGTGGGGTCTTGTCACTCTCTACCTGCCCTCCACGTGAAGTGCGGTGTCTGTCCGTGTGAAGACATCTGTCACTCTCTACCTGTCCTCTACCATGTAGAGAGTGACAGACCCCACACTACACATGGAGGGCAGGTAGAGATTGACAAACCCCGCACTACACATGGAGGGCAGGTAGAGAATGACAAACCCTGCACTACACATGGAGGGCAGGTAGAGAGTTACAGACTCCGCACAACACATGAAGGGCAGGTAGAGAGTGACTGACCCTGCACTACACATGGGTAACATGTAGAGTTACAGAACCTGCATTACACATGGAGGACAAGTAGAGAGTGACAGACCCCACACTACACATGGAAGATAGGTAGAGAGTAAAAGTGAGTGAATAACAAAAATAAAAAGAGAATATGCTATTTAATGAGATGGTGCTGTATATAATAAGAGGTGACACTATAATAATGGGAAGGCACTATACATAACAATAGATGACACTATGGGATGGCAGTATACATAACTAAAGAGGATGCTACATAATAATAGATGGGGCTGTACGTAACAAAAGAGGCCAGTCCCACAAGCTCGCTGCCTCGGGGTTATCCTTGACACTGATCTCTCTTTCAAACCACATATCCGAGCCCTTTCCTCTTCCTGCCGACTTCAACTCAAAAATATTTCACGGATCCGTACATTCCTCAACCAAGAATCTGCAAAAACCCTAGTCCATGCCCTCATCATCTCCCGCCTTGACTACTGCAACCTCCTGCTCTGTGGCTTCCCCTCTAACACTCTCGCACCCCTCCAAACTATTCTTAACTCTGCTGCCCAACTAATCCACCTGTCCCCCCGCTATTCCCCAGCCTCTCCCCTCTGGCAATCCCTGCACTGGCTCCCCATTACCCAAAGACTCCAGTTCAAAACCCTAACCATGACATACAAAGCCATCCACAACCTGAGTCCTCCGTACATCTGTGAACTAGTCTCCCGGTACTTACCTGCACGAAACCTCCGATCCTCACAAGATCTCCTTCTGTACTCCCCTCTTATCTCTTCTTCCCACAATCGCATACACAATTTCTCCCGGCCATCCCCCCTACTCTGGAACTCTCTACCACAACATATCTGACTCTCGCCTACCATGGAAACCTTCAAAAAGAACTTGAAGACCTACCTCTCAACTTGCAGTAACCACCGATCCACCAAACCGCTGCACGACCAGCTCTACCCTCGCCTACTGTATCCTCACCCATCCTGTTGTAGATTATGAGCCCTCGTGGGCAGGGTCCTCTCTCATCCTGTACCAGTCGTGACTTGTATTGTTTAAGATTACTGTACTTGTATGTGTTATGTATACCCCTCCTCACATGTAAAGCGCCATGAAATAAATGGTGCTATAATAATAAATAATAATAATAATTATGTTACTTAATAAGGAATGATGCTGTACATAGCGAGAGGATACTATGTGATAAGGGACAGTGCTTTACATAATAAGAGTGGAAACTATGTAACAATGGATGGCGCTATACATAACAAGAAATTACACTATATACAGTGGGGAAAAAAGTATTTAGTCAGCCACCAATTGTGCAAGTTCTCCCACTAAAAATGATGAGAGGCCTGTAATTGACATCATCGGTAGACCACAACTATGAGAGTCAAAATGAGAAAACAAATCCAGAAAATCACCTTGCCTGATTTGGCAAGATTTATTTTGCAAATTATGGTGGAAAGTAAGTATTTGGTCACCTAAAAACATGCAAGATTTCTGGCTCACAGACATGTAACTTCTTCTTTCAGAGGCTCCTCTGTCCTCCACTCATTACCTGTAGTAATGGCACCTGCTTGAACTTGTTATCAGTATAAAAGACACCTGACCACAACCTCAAACAGTCACACTCCAAACTCTACTATGGTGAAGACCAAAGAGCTGTCGAAGGACACCAGAAATAAAATTGTAGCCCTGCATCAGGCTGAAATCAACTGTGTGAGCAATAATAAGAAAATGGAAGACATACAAGACCACTGATAATCTCCCTCGATCTAGGGCTTCACGCAATATCTCACAACGTGGGGTCAAAATGGCTACAAGATGATGAGTAAAAACTCAGAACCACACGGGGAGACCTAGTGAATAACCTGCATAAAGCTGGAACCACCGTAACAAAGGATACCATCAGTAACACACTACGTCATCAGGGACTCTGATCCTGCAGTGCCAGACGTGTCCCTCTGCTTAAGCCAGTACATGTCCGGGCCTGTCTGAAGTTTGCTGGAGAGCATTTGGTTTATCCAGAAGAGTACTGGGAGAATGTCATATGGGCTGATGAAACCAAAGTAGAACTGTTTGGTAGAAACAAAACTTGCCGTGTATGGAGGAGACAAAATGCTGAGTTGCATCCAAAGAACACCATACCTACTGTGAATCATGGGGGTGGCAACATCATGCTTTGGGGCTGTTTCTTTGCAAAGGGACTAGGACGACTGATCCGTGTACATGAAAGAATTAAATGGGTCATGTATCGTGATATTTTGAGTGCAAACTTCCTTCCATCAGCAAGGGCATTGAAGATGAAACGTGGATGGTTCTTTCAGCATGATCATGATCCCAAGCACACCACCAGGGCAACAAAAGAGTGACTTCGTAAGAAACATATGAAGGTCCTGGAGTGGACTAGCCAGTCTTCTGATCTCAACCCCATAGGAAACCTTTGGAGGGATTTGAAAATCCGTGTTGCCAAGCGACTGGCCCAAAACATCACTTCTCTAGAAGAGATCTGCATGGAGGAATGGGCCAACATACCACCAACAGTGTGTGCCAACCTTGTGAACTTGAGAAGACTTACAGAAAACGTTTGACCTTTGTCATTGCCAGCAAAGGATATGGGTCGCCCTCCTAGGGCTGTGGGGTATTCGGTACCGGGCCGGTCTCTCAGAGGGAGGTGTCACAGCAGCGGTGACTCGGTCCGTGGCCCTGGGCGCCAATGTAAAAGGGGGTTAGAGTGATGAAATAAAGTTTATGAGTGATTTGTGACGCCACCTGTGGTATTCGGCAATGAAGGTGTTAAGCCGACGCTGCAGATAGATCCTCTGGGACAGATGGTGTAGTGCAGCAAAGATGTTGTAGCCCTCCACAGGCAGGGCTGTTGGTCCCAGGGCAGTGTAGATAGGTGTTGGGGAAGAGGGTGCAGTGTCTGGCACAGAGATGTAGCAGTGCTGAAGAAGTTGCAGGAAGAAGGCAAGGACACAGCGGAATGTAGTTTCTTTACCTTTACTTGTAAGTGCAGTCCAGGGTCCAGATTACAGATGGCACAGGAGCTGATTAGCCTGGGAGCAACTTAGGAATCTCTCTGTCAGATAGGTTGTGCAGTCTCCTCTCTAGTGCTTACTTGAGGTACATGCAGTACTCTGTTACACTGAAGTTCCTCCTTCCTCTTCCCTTTTGGATCTACCTCGTATGGCAGACAGCTGTATCCCTCTATTTCTCTTCGCTCACGAGTCGCTGTTGTGCCTCCGAGTCTTAGTTGGGAATAGAGCATTTACAGCTTCCTATTCCTCTGGTTTCTGTTGCAGGACCTTCAGTATCCATGCAACCGTGGAGACCAGGCTCCAGATCATGTGCTATCACTGGGAGGGAGCTCTCTATCCTCAGCTCAACCTCCAGCTTCTCTCCACACGTCTACACTCTTTGTCCTGAGCACTCCTCCCCCAATTCTGGTTCAGAGCTCCCTCTGCTGGCCTGGAGTGGGAACTGTGTTGCATGTTATGGTTAACTGCCAGAGAGACCCTTCATTGTTTCCAAGCCTGACATCACCCTCCCTAGGAGGAAGGTAATGCCATTGTGGTGACCATACTCCTGGGGGCGCCACAGATATATAGCAAAATATTGAGATAAACTTTTGTTAATGACCAAATGCTTATTTTCCACCATAATTTGCAAAATAAATCTTGCCAAATCAGACAAGGTGATTTTCTGGATTTGTTTTCTCATTTTGACTCTGATAGTTGTGGTCTACCTATGATGTCAATTACAGGCCTGACTCATCTTTTTAAGGGGGAGAACTTGCACAATTGGTGACTAATTAAATACTTTTTTCCCCACTGTACTAGTGGACAACTCTATACGTAATATGTGAGTATACTACATACTGAAGGGCAGTGCTATACATAATAAGGCTACATTCACATATGCGTGTGGAGTGTTTGTTTGCCCGATTTTTCCTCAGACAGCATACTGGCCAATTGACTATGTCCTATTGTGATCCTCAAAAACGGATCAGAATAGGGCATGTTCTGAGTCTCTCAGATCTTAGTCTCAGATCTGTGATTTTCAGTATGAATTAAAAATAAATACTTACTGTACATCCAGTAACCGCTGACATCTCACCTGATTAGAAATGTTTTCTGTTGTTTCTTCTCCATCTGGTCAGACCTTCATGTCGACATCTTCCAGCCATGACTGATCTTACTACACTGATTATCATGGCCCTGAAAATAAGAAGGTCTCATATATTATATATACAGTATATATTTGCCTCCTGTATAAAAAATCTCCCACACTGCACCCCTGAGTACAAATACGCACCATACTATTGATATTGAATTAACCACCTACCATTCAAAAATATAAATTGGTAAGCCAGCACTGCGTCCACTATTATGGTAACTACCATGTCCGCTGCTTAAATATACATTAATTAGTCAATTTAATCCCCCCTAATTCATTCAAAATCTCTGTTTTGGGTCCTTTCTTCCCCAAATTCATTATGTTTCTACCCTGTCTCCACCTAATTCACCTGAATGGCATACTCGCCCACCCACCCACCACTTCATTGTAAGTCCCTGTATAGCATCCTCCTCCAATACCCAATACATCATAAGCCCCTAATTGCACCCCCAATTCATTATAAGCCCCTGTATAGCCTCCTCCCCCACCAACAAATTCATTGTAAGTCCCTGCATAACATCCTCCCCAACATCCCCAATTCATTGTCTCTGATACCATCCCCCCCTCGAACTCATACTAAGTCTCTCACGGCATCCTCCATTATTTGTTAAAAATCCCGGATAGCGACCTCATACACCACCTCAATTCATTATAAGCCCCTGATTACATCCTCTTCCAGCCTCAAATTCATCATATATCTCAGTATAGCACCCAATCTCTATTTTACCTCCATTGTGCTCTCCCCAGTGTGTTAAAAAAAGAAATAATTAGGGTGATTTCGCACTCCATTCTGGCACCTGTTTGTTGCTCCCATCGGGATTTACATCCAGCCCCCCCATCTCAAAATGGGATTCGGGCGCATGCACCCACAGGGCCATAGACTGTAATGGTGCCGACAGAGCGAACATATGCTCTGTTCTTCATCATTTTCAGGCGTCTACGGCTACTGAAGAAGGACACTCAGACATAGTAGACTGCGCTTGGGTGTCTATCTCTAGTAATGTACATGCCCGAAAAATATGCATGACAGAGCGCACGTTCGCTCTGCTGGCACCATTATAGTCTATGGCCTGTTGGTGTGTAATACAAGGGCAACCGGTGGGGGGGCTAGTGGTGGCCAAGATATTTAAAGAGACAGTTCCCATACGGAGTCTGAGCACACAGTCAGATTATTCCATAGTCCTTGGGAATCCAGAGCAATAGTTCCCTCCGGTCCTGGAGGCTTAGCAGTGCCCCCTGTGTCTATGTACGTCCGCCGTCCACCATGTCTAACGTCTCAGGCAGTTCTGGAGGGAAACAGCAGCTTTCTGTGGCCTTACTGTTGCAGGCCCAACCCACAAGTTAACTGTTTCTATCCCTGCCTCTACTAGGTACATTACAGACATGGCAGACACAGCACATTAAAGGGAAACATTAAAACAACTTACAATACATTGAAATAGAAACACGTACATTACTTAAAGTGCACGGGGGGTCATTTGAAAGGAAGAGAGGGTACAACTGAGGAGACCTGCCAACTCCTTACAGGCGCATACACGCCTGAATCTCATTTCCTGGGGGGTTCTGACGTAAGCCCCGACAGGACCAATGAACAGATGCCAGAATGCAGTTTGAAAGCACCCTAACTCACCAGATGATTCCCTGTGGCATCACATCCATCCCCTTCTGGGTATTTTCTAAATGGCGCAGGTGACATGGTAATGTCATCATGCCACGCGGATCACCCCAATGGCTGTGGGATTGCTCGGTACCGGACTGGTGTCTCAGAGGGACGTGTCACGGTGGCAGTGACCCAGTCTGTGGCCCTTGGTGTCCAATGTAAAATGAGTGAAATGTAGCTGAATAAAGTTTATTTGTAGATGATTCGTGATGCCACCTGTGGTGTTCGGCAAGGAAGGTGTTAGGCCGACGCTGCGGTGCAGATCCTCTGGGACAGATGGTGGTGCGCAGCAAAGATGTAATAGCTCTCCGCTAGAGATGAGCGACTTTGCCTTTTTTCGGGCCGAGTCGGGTTTCATGAAACCTGACTTTCTCAAAAGTCGGGTCGAACGAAATCGGCCGATTATCGTGAAAAGTCGAAGGCCGACTGAAACACGAAACCCAATGCAAGTCAATGGGGAACCAAGGTCGGCAGGGAGTGGAGGACAGGAAACACACCTACAGTGCCCATTTTAATGCCAAAAACATCAATTCTTATTACTTAAGTTTGTCAACCTTAATTTACTTTATAATAATAGTTAGGCATTGAAAACTGAGGGTTATTTGGCTAAAGTTGTGGGGGGTAGGGCTGGCTCCAGATTTTCGTGGGCCCTGGGCCAAAGAGTGTCACTGAGCTCTTTTAACACATGCCACAATTCATGATCCTCTGATACGGCAGAGAAATAGCGGTATAGTACAATGAAAAATACTTCACTTCTTACATCTCATGACTGATATCCATTTTAAAGTCTCCAATAGCTCCAAAAACGGACAGTATATTACTCCATATAGTATTATGGCCACCGCATAGTGTGCTATACAGAGTAATGAGGCCCATATATTTCTCCATACAGAATCATTGGTCCCATATAATGTTTGAAACAGTATATGATGAGCTCCACATAATGCTACAGTATATGTTGGTCCCCATGGATGAAGCTCCACTGTGTTATGGGCCCAAATAATGCTCCATATATAATGGGCCCCATTTCTAAAGCTCCAGTGCATAATGGGCCCTGTAAATGCTGCTCCAGTGTCTGATGTCCACCTTTGGAATGCTCGAGTGTATGGTGAGCCTCCTATATCATTCTCCAGAGTATAGAGCTCCCCAAAAATAGCTGTCCCAACATTGAAAACAATTAAATAAGTCTCCTCGCTAGGGAATCCCTGTACTAGTCTGGACTCCTCATCGTCCCCATCTTCCATCTCACTGCACTTGGACTGTTTAGGCAGAAGGCGTACAGACGTGATGTAATTGCGCTGTCTGACCAGAATGTCACTGTCAGTAAAAGCGGAAGATGTCACGGCAGTGGAGCAGGGAGACGTAAGTATTTCAACTTTGCAAGTGCTGTGATCCTGAGCAAGCAGGGGGGTCCACTCATTGGCGACGGCACTGGCACAGGGCCCCTCATAGTACGGCGGTGTGTCTGACGGCGGGTGGGGGCCCTCCCACCGGCAGAGACACTTTTGCGTACTATGAGGGGCCCTGTGCCGGTGCCGTCGCCCATGAGTATGCCCACCCCCACCTGCTCAAGGAACCTGCACTTTCATCTGCACCTTCCTCTTTGTCACCGTGTAAGGTGGTATAGTATGCGGGAAGGGAACCGGAGTTTCAACAGGGTCAGATTCTGGCTGTGTAGAGTGCGAGGGGAATGTATTGGTCTGGGTCAATGTACCAGCAGAATCAACTAGCAGTGGCTGGGCATCAGTGCACTTGTGGCGCCCCAAGGAGTACGGTCGCTACAGTGGCATTACCTTCCTCCTAGGGAGTGTGATGTCATGCTTGGGAGCTACGAAGGATCTCTCTAGCAGTTAAACCAACACACAACACAGTTCCCACTCCAGGCCAGCAGGGAGACCTCTGAACCTGACTGCTAAGGAGCTGCTCTCTGTGGTCGGGAGGAGGTAACTTAGGGCAGTCTGTGAAGGGAAGGTGAAGTGTGTGGATGTGAGAAGGGGAGCTGGAGGATGAGAAGAGTTAAGGCTCACTCCTAGCTGGAGCGCATGGTCGGGTTTCCGGTCTCCGAGTTTGTAAGGACACTGACGGTCCTGCAGCAGAAACCGGAGGAAGTAGCAGCTGTAAATGCTCTGTTCCCAACTAAGGCTCTGAGGCTCTAGTAGTGACGTGTGTGAGCCAGAAGGAAAAGGCTATGGCTGCCTGCCATACGAGAAAGTTCCAAAAGAGAGTCAACATGGGGAACTTCAGTGAACTCAGTACTGCGAGTACCTCAGATAAGCGCTGGAATGGAGGCCACACTACCTTTCTGCAGATAGAGAATTCCAAATTTGCTTCCAGGCTGACCAACTCCTTCTCCATCTGTACTCTGGGTCATGGACAGCACTTACCAAGTACAGGTAAAGGAACTGCACGACTGTGTCTGTCATCTTTCTCCTGCGCCTGGCGCACGGCTCTGCTACATCCTGCACTGCACACCATCTACCAACTCTTTCATCTGCCCTGCGACTACGGCCCTACCTGTGCAGGGCTTCTACATCTTAGCTGCACCACAACATCTGTCCCAGAGAAGCAACACTGCAGCGCTGGTCAATCTGATCAGAAACCACAGGTGGCGTCACATATCATTCACCTATAAACGTTATTCACCCCTTTGCATGGACGCCCAGGGCCGCGGAACGGGTCATCACCACCAACGTGACACATCCCTCTGAGACACTGGCCCGGTACCGATTAACCCCACTGCCCTGGCTGGCCACCCATACTCCATGTCAGATTCATCTCGGACTGGGGAATTCACGATTTGACTTGATAACCCAGGCATGGTATGTGGGAAAGAGCTACATGGACTAATGTGAAGTGTGGCCTGCTGCATCATTCACTTTTGGTGGGGGTGAAGGACACAAGGAAAGGGGTTCTTCCTGACCAGGAGCCAGCACTTGATGGCTCAGTGCTTGCATTTTTTGAAACTTCAGAAGAGGAGGGCATATTTGCTGGAGTCTGTTTCGGCAATGTAAGCCAAAACCAGTTCCTGATGCTCCGGCTTTAAAAGCGGTTAACCTACTCCCAGAAAAGGTAGCCTTCCAGGCGTTCCGGAGCCAGACCATGACGCAGGCTCAACACCTCCTACCTTAGCTGCTATTGTGCTTTTGCCACTACAAGCAGATGCACCACCACCATCAGCACCAGTTGGCCCCCCCACGCCCACGTCCACGGCCTCTTCCACCAAACTTCAAAATGTTGCAGAAAATGAACCCAAAATAACATCAGATATATGGTACTGTATCAGAAGCGTACAGCTCTATACAGTCAAAGGATGATTGTCAATCTTCCTATATATACCATCAGTCACACAGAGACGCTCGCAGGCTCAGTATGGATTAGACAAGAATATAAAAAGTAGAAAAAGTGTACAGTATCATCAGATAGCAGGTATATATAGTATAGTTTAAACATTCTAAATCTCTGTAGATATTTCAGGAGGCAGACACAGACGCTCTCAGGCTCAGTATGGATTACAACACAATTCAAAAAGCCGTAAAACGGTAATGGATCTGAAGAGTACAGCTGTACACAGTGTAGGGGTCATTGTTGTCAATCTCAGTATTTATTTCCACAGTCAGAAAATAACTCTCACTTGGTCAGTTTGGATTAGACCAGAATATAAAAAGCAGTAAATGGGTAATGTATCACAAGCATAGAGCTGTATACACTAGTGTTGGGATAATTTTTAAATGTACATCTAAATTGCAGGAGTAACCCACAGACTGTCACACGCTCAGGATGGATCACACAACAATATAACAAGAAGATCCGCAAGAAATAATCACACATGTGGGACAATGTTCCAGGTGTCAATGATACACTTAGAGTGGTGGGTGGAGGAGGACTTCCTGGCAGAAAGGGTACAGTATCACCAGATACCAGGTATATATAGCACAGTTTAAACATTAAAAATGTACGTCTATTGTGGCTGGTTTTGTGGCTGCTAAGTGAGTATCCCCTACTTGAATGACAGCGCTACCTCACAATTGGTGGAGAAAGCTATGGGCATTGTTGTAACCTTGTTGCTGGGAGCAACGGAAGAGAACTGCAAAGTTTTGGTTGCTAAGGGCTAACGGTTGGGGAAGCCACTGCCTGGCTGTGGTTCTGGAACCGTGGGGCGACCTAGTGAGTAAGGCACTGTCTGGATCGGTGAGCCCAGTGCGGCCGTTTCCCCAGGAGAAAGAGACTTATAGGATACCTCTGCGGTAGAGGGGTCCGAGAACCTGCGCGGCCAGCAGGTGACGGTCGTGAAAACCGTGTTGTACTGACTGGGGTCAGTGAGAAAGAGACTGGTGATTGATAGGGTGCCTCTGTGGAGAAGAGGTATCCGAGGACCTGTGTGGCTGACGCAGGTAATGGACGGGTGTTCTTGTTCTACTGACCGGGGTCAGTGATAAAGACTGTGTACCTGGAAGGTTCAGTGAGCAAGGTCCTGGAGGGTCAGTGTTGGGAGATTCTAGGTGAAGAATCGTCTCCCTGGAGCACGTGGTATGACCTTGGGCCTGGTGAGGCGTGAGTGTTGGGCAGTCTCAGGAGGAGACGGATGTCCTGAAGAGCACCTTCCGAGCCCCTGGACCTGGTGAGGCCAGTGTGTTGGGAGACCCTGGGAGGAGGGTCGGCTCCCTGAATAGCACCCAGTGCGCCCTGTGTGATGGACGGTCTCAGGCGGAGACGGTACGTCCTGAATAGCACACAGACAGGACACATGAGTTTTTTTGTGGTGTGTTTTTTTTTCTTCTTTTCTCAACTCAGCCTGTGGTGGCTCAGTGGGAGTCAAGAAGGTGACAAGCGGCTGGCTGTAACTCGGCGGGGTTACGAAGGGGAAAAGCGGCTTCCAGTGGATCGGCGGGTCCACGAAGACGGCACAGCAGGAGCTGTGGCAGCGCCAGAAGGAACTGGTGTGGTGTCAGTGATCAGTGACAGCAGGAGCTGTGGTAGTGCCAACAAGGACTTGTGTGGTATCGTAAAAGAGACAAATTGTGTTGTGTGAACTGTGGTCTGAGAAGACCGGCATAACGGACATGGGGAAATCCCAAAAGGGGCGGTGGCCCAAATCGAGTTGGTAGCCCAAAAGGGGGTGGAGTCCCAGAAGGGGGCGGTGACCCAAATTGGGGTGGTAACCCAAAAAGAAGTGGCGTCCCAGAGAGGGGTGGTGACCCAAATTGGCGTGGTAACCCAAAAAGGAGTGGAGTCCCAGGAGGGAGTGGTGACCCAAATTGGGATGGTTCAGGAAATGGCAGCACTGGTTGCCTCAGTGGGTATGTCTGGGGAACCGCAGTGTGTCTGTATGAGTTTTGAGGAGTGCGGCATGTATTTTCCGGATAATGACGGGCCACAGGTGTGTACCGTGATGCTGCACCGGGAAGGAGTCTCTGGTAGACTGGACTCAGAGAGTCAGGTGACTCTGACAGGAACTCTTCTCGTTTTATCTCTGACCGAGAAAAACGCCAGGGTTCGCAGTAAACATGGTGTCACGGTGAACTACGCAGTAGACAGAGTAATATTTGAGGGGACCAAAGGTGGTGAATGCCAAGGGGGCAGGATACCACGGGACTTAGTCTATGCCTTGGAGAGTGGCTGGGACTTTGTTTTGCTTGATGATGTATGGTCGGACGATGGAGACGTTTCGACTGTGGGGCCAGCAGACACTGAGACAGTGACGGCTCCTGACGTGGACAGGTCAGAGGTAGAACTGACCAGAAGAAAAAGTACATCTGCCCAACTTACAGACCTGACGTCTCGTGATATGACGGATGCTGGGCTGGGAGATGAGATGACTGGGGTAAAAACACGGTTAAACGGTAACGGGACGGTTCACTCGGCTGACGAGACTGACCCAGTGGTACCCTTTGACAATATAATCAAAGAAGTAGTGGTGCGACACGTGCTGGCCAAAAGGGAACAAGATCATGAGATACAGTTAGTAAACAATAGACAGAGGAAGAACATCTTGATAGAGAAAGAGTCCTGAGACAAATGGCTGAGCACAGGGTGGAGGGGCTCGAGAAAGAAGTCTTTGAGCTCAGAGGTCACCTGTCCACCTGGCAAAGTGTGAACAAGAACCTCAAGGGAGAGATGGAGGAGTAGTGAAAAGTCTTCTGTCGGAGAAGTTGGACGAAGACTTACCGCAGGTGATAATAAGACAGAACTGCCAGTAGTCATCGTGGCAAAGGGTCATGAAGTGATCAAATCGTGTGAAGTTGGTGAGTTAAGAACTGAAGAAGACAGCTCCGGTACCCAAAGCTCTGATTGGGAGAATCATTGGAAGATCCGGGAAGGTAATGCAAGACCTTGTGAATATCTCCGGTGTGGTGAGGGTGAGGATCCCTCCTGATGATGAAGACCAGGTATCCAGTGAAGTGGGTAGTATTCCCATCATGGTGGTTGGCACCGTGGAGAGCCTGAGAGACTTTCGGATACTCGTGCAGTATTGAGTGGGGTACGTGCAAGAGATTGAGCAGTTAAGGCTGGACCGCCGGCGAATTAATAAAGAAGTACGGAATACCCGGTGGCGGCCGCATCCAACCCAAGATGTAAGGACCCGAAGGGTTCTTCCAAGTAGTGACATGGCAGGTGGCCGAAGAATGTCAGCAAGTGGCAGTTCGACGGGCCGTATGAGGCTGAGAGACATTAGTTCCTGTGAGACGCTGAATGGGTCAGACTCCAGCCAGACAGTAGACCCGATTAAGACTGATGACCGCACCAACCGGGAGAGCCGGTCAGTGGGAGAAAGGTCAGGTGACAAAGCACACTGTAGGAGGGTGGTGACTAAACAGTGTCTGATGATGCAAACAGACTGTAACTGGAGGGCCAAAGATCAGGGCCGGTATTCTGACCACTGGGGGCGGGGGAGGCCTAATGTAGAGATGAAGCCATATGATAGATAGAGACGGTTCTCTCGACCTGTGGGGCAAGGTGTAATGAGTGCCCGGTCTCGAGAGCCTGGTGTAATGTTGTGTGTTCAACCCCACAAGTTTGAACAGAGGTGGAGGTATGTGGTGTAATGACCACCGTTTCCGCTATGGGGCGCTGTGTGGATGTCCCAAGAGAGAGGATGAGTGGCAGAATATGGAAGGACCGTTATGTATCTCAAGGTGGGTGGCCTTGAGGTGGAGACTTATGTATGTGCGTGGATCAGCAATGACATTGCTGAGGTGTTGCTTCAATGTGTCAGGGAGAAGTCTCCAGGTAACTAGGGAGATGGACGGGCCTGGTTACCTACAAACCCACCCAGGGGGTGTGTTTAAAGAACAATGTTGTAAAGAGTGTGAGTGGTTGAAGGACCTGTGATGAGGTCATAGTCATGTGACCCAGTGAGCGTGGCTATGGACCATATAATGTGGCCAGGGTAGGTCACATGTGGTGAATGCTGGGACCTGGTTGGTCCAGTGTGGAAGGCCCTGTCTGAGAGAGAGATGGGGGCTGCCTTCTGACAGCAGGGAACGCTGTGTTAAATGGATGCACGTGCCTGGGAATTCCCTGGAGGGAATGGACATCTGCAGCATGGAGAAGGAACCATGAGTGAACCCTGACGGGTGAGATAACTGAGGCTGAAGAGCCTGTATATGCATAACCTGTGTGACCACAGGGATTACAGAGCTGAACTCTGTCATGGATGCTATGCTGATTAAGTCAAGTTTATGTTACTGCTGTGGGTTTATGATGCCTAATAAACCGCATGGACTGTTATGATTTTATGGAAAACCCGTGCCGGATCTGGTTTTGTGGCTGCTAAACGAGTATCCCCTACTTGAATGACAGTGCTACCTCACAATATACACTCACTGGCCACTTTATTAGGTACACCATGCTAGTAACGGGTTGGACCCCCTTTTGCCTTCAGAACTGCCTCAATTCTTCGTGGCAGAGATTCAACAAGGTGCTGGAAGCTTTCCTCAGAGATTTTGGACCATATTGACATGATGGCATCACACAGTTGGCGCAGATTTGTCGGCTGCACATCCCTGATGCGAATCTCCCGTTCCACCACATCCCAAAGATGCTCTATTGGATTGAGATCTGGTGACTGAGGAGGCCATTTGAGTACAGTGAACTCATTGTCATGTTCAAGAAACCAATCTGAGATGATTCGAGCTTTATGACATGGCGCATTATCCTGCTGAAAGTAGCCATCAGATGTTGGGTACATTGTGGTCATAAAGGGATGGACATGGTCAGCAACAATACTCAGGTAGGCTGTAGCGTTGCAACGATGCTCAATTGGTACCAAGGGGCCCAAAGAGTGCCAAGAAAAAATTCCCCACACCATGACACCACCACCACCAGCCTGAACCGTTGATACAAGGCAGGATGGATCCATGCTTTCATGTTGTTTACGCCAAATTCTGACCCTACCATCCGAATGTCGCAGCAGAAATCGAGACTCATCAGACCAGGCAACGTTTTTCCAATCTTCTACTGTCCAATTTCGATGAGCTTGTGCAAATTGTAGCCTCAGTTTCCTGTTCTTAGCTGAGAGGAGTGGTACCCAGTGTGGTCTTCTGCTGCTGTAGCCCATCTGCCTCAAAGTTCGACGCACTGTGCGTTCAGAGATGCTCTTCTGCCTACCTTGGTTGTAACGGGTGGCAATTTGAGTCACTGTTGCCTTTCTATCAGCTCGAACCAGTCTGCCCATTCTCCTCTGACCTCTGGCATCAACAAGGCATTTCCGGCCACAGAACTGCCGCTCACTGGATTTTTTTTCTTTTTCGGACCATTCTCTGTAAACCCTAGAGATGGTTGTGCGTGAAAATCCCAGTAGATCAGCATTTTCTGAAATACTCAGACCAGCCCTTCTGGCACCAACATTCATGCCACGTTCAAAGGCACTCAAATCACCTTTCTTCCCCATACTGATGCTCGGTTTGAACTGCAGGAGATTGTCTTGACCATGTCTACATGCCTAAATGCACTGAGTTGCCGCCATGTGATTGGCTGATTAGAAATTAAGTCTTAACACACAGTTGGACAGGTGTACCTAATAAAGTGGCCAGTGAGTGTATATTCAGGAGTAGTGTTGAGCCACCCCGCTAGTGTTCCAGTTCGTTTGTTCGTCGAACACGAGGCAAGTTCGTCGAATGTTTGTCGAACGTTCGACGAACAACGTCGAACACCATTGAAAACAATGGCAGGCAAACACAAACACATACAAACACATAGAAAACAATTACAAAACTCCTTACAAAATTAAAAAAGGTGTCCCAAAGCAGACAAAATGCTCAGAATACAAAAACAACATATGGAAAACGGCAACTACATATAGAAAAGAGGTGGAGGAGTAAAAGGAGGAGGAGGAGACACAGATATAGGCATGTCATGCTCTTATGAAGTCAAGAAAGGCTGGAATAAAAATGTAAAATACCAAAAAACAGTAAAAATCTGAAATCGAAGACAATCATATACCGTCGGACTTCCCACCATAAATTAAGCCAACTGCTGATCGGGCAGCGTTATTCCCACGAACCTCCGAACCCGAACGGCGTCCATGAAGGCAAAGTGTTTGGTTTCTGGGGCAGTATGGTTGCAAAGCTGAACCTTAAAGGAATGTCCAGAAGGGCACCACCAGGAGTGGAGCCTGCGGCTTAATTCGACTCCACCCGGGAAACCTCAACCATGCCAGCTACAGAAAAGATTGACAGATTGCAAGCTTTGTTGATTCTGTGGGTGGTGGTGGATGTCCATTTTTAGTTGTGCTAGCGATTTGTCAGCTTAATTTCGTTAACGAACGAGACTCCAGCATGCCCCCACGGTACGCGTCAAGCTTACTAGAGGGACACGCGAGGCCCTGGCACGCGAGATCGATCAATAACAGGTCTGTCATGCCCTTACATGTCCGGGGCTGCATGCGCGCTTCACTGAAGGGTACAGCGTGTGTCGCTTACAGGTGCAGATAACCCGCTGAACCCCGTTAATGATGGGGATCTGGGATTCCAATTCTTCCCCGCGAACGAGGATTTCCGAGTAAGTGCAGGTCAACCGGAATTCCGGAATTAGGCCTAACCGGCATTCCAGAAAAAATGAAAAAATTAAGTGTCCAAACCACAGGTGCTGTAGCTTGCTTAACAGCTGGCCTCCTATGCTGAGTAGCACATAGTTCTTATATAAACAGGCGGCTAGCTTGGTTCACTGGTGGGCTCCTCTGCTGAGTAACAGACAGTGCTACTAGGCCCAAAAGGATTTTCTGGACAAGATGTGGTAAAAAATAATAAGAAACACACAGGGTGTAGCTCCTTGACAGGCAGGGCCGGACTGGGACTAAAATTCAGCCCTGGCATTTGAAGTTACACAGGCCCACTAGTCACATGGTGACTATATAATATCTTTGTACACTTGTAGGTTACAAGAAGTGAGAGGAGATTAACACGACTATATAACATGTAGTCACAGCTGTGCCCAGTATTTCAGCTCAGTCCTATTTATTGCTTTTAGGTACAGTACTCCTCCCAAAGCTCTGTCCCCTTTTGTATGCATGATTACAGAATTCCTGGCAGAACTGCTCTCTATTGGGCAACCAGACCCCCTGGTCATAGCCGCCCCTATCATACCTCCCAACTTTTGAAGAGGGGAAAGACAGACAAAGACTGCGGCGCTTGTAGCGCGCCGCTGCAAATTTTGGCCACGCCCAGCCACACCCATTTAACAACTAGTCACACCCATGTCCACACCTAATCGCACCCATTTAGCACTGCTGATCACACTGACTGGTACTGAGGGCACAGTGGCTGGCATTATGGGCACACTGACTGGCACTAAAGAAGAGAGAAAACAGAGAGAGAGAGAAAAAATGAAAACAGAGAGAGCTAGAAAGAAAGGGGAAAGAAAGAAAGAACAGAGAGAGACAGAGAAAGAACAGAGAGAGAAAGAAAGAAGTAAAGAAAGAAAGAACAGAAAGAGAGGAAAGAAAAAGAAAGAAAGAGGGGAAGAAAGAACAGAGAGAGAAAAAAGAAAGAACAGAGAGAGAAAGAAAGAACAGAGAGAGAAAGAAAATGAGGGAAAGACAGAACAGAGAATGAAAGAACAGAGAAAGAAAGAAAAAGAGAGAAAGAAATAAAGAAAGATTCTACAAAGATACTATAGCAGCCCGGCTCCCATTGTAATGCCCACCTGAGCCTCCCGGTGCAGGACCTATCATGATCCGCTCACATGGCCGGCATCCCCGATTCCAAGGCGATCCTGCTGTCTGCGCTGTCGGAGGAGGACACGGTGATGGATCTGAAGCATTCCTGGTTCCGTCACAATCTCCTCAAGAAATTATCTCATTTCCGGTCAGCTTCCAGCACATCACTTCAGGTGGAACGTCATGTGTGTGTTTTAAAATGTTCCTCGGGGCTCCGCCGTGTACTCCTGTGTCCGTGGGAAAAGCCCGCTTTGTACACACTTGGCATCCCGTACACATATGGCTCCACTCCATACACACACGGCTCCACTCCGTCCACCTCGTACACGCGCGGCTCCTCTCCGTACACCTCGTACACGCGTGGCTCCTCTCCGTACACCTTATACACACACGGCTCCACCTCGTACACACACACGGCTCCGCTCCGTACACCTCGTACACACACGGCTCCGCTCCGTACACCTCATACACACACGGCTCCTCTCCGTACACCTCGTACACGCGCGGCTCCGCTCCGTACACCTCGTACACGCGCGGCTCCGCTCCGTACACCTCGTACACGCGCGGCTCCGCTCCGTACACCTCGTACACGTGCGGCTCCGCTCCGTACACCTCGTACACACACGGCTCCGCTCCGTACACCTCATACACACGGCTCCGCTCTGTACACCTCGTACACCCACGGCTCCGCTCCGTACACCTCGTACACACGGCTCCGCTCTGTACACCTCGTACACCCACGGCTCCGCTCCGTACACCTCGCACACACACGGCTCCGCTCCGTACACCTCATACACACACGGCTCTGTTCCGTACACCTCGTACACACACGGCTCCACTCCGTACACCTCGTACACACATGGCTCCGCTCCATACACCTCATACACACACAGCTCTGCTACATCCACACTGTAAATCCTGACCCCACACATACTTACCTCAACCAGCACCATGACAACAGCAAAGCAGAGTCTTGCAGCAGACGCAAGGCTGAGCGCACAGGACCTGTGATGAGGTCACAGGAGGGGCGGAGTCAGGGGTGACATGATCGGGGGTCTGGACAAAGGCTCCTGATCATGTGACCCCCTGACTCCTCCCCTCCTGTGACCTCACACAGGTCCTGCGAACAGAGCGAGCAGGCAAGCGAATGCGACGCAGTGAGTGGCTGCGGGGGGGAGGGGGTCTCATGCTAAGGCGTGGCGGCTTATCTCCCTGCAGTGCGGGAGGAACTTGGAAACTATCACGCCGTGCCCGCAGAGGGCCGGCGGCAGGAGCAACAGTGGCCGCAGCAGCTGGCAAGCGGCCAGATGATCGGCGCTGCCGCCCGCGGCCCACGTGACAGCGGCCCAGCGGGAAAATGCCTGGTTGGTTATATTGCCAATCCGGGCCTGGTGACAGGTGTACTACACCGCTGGCTACCACACACCGCTACTATGCCATGAAACAGTCTATTAACATTGAAAACCATTATTAATGTGAAAATGAAGTTACGCTTTTGGTGAACGAACCGTTCTTGAACGGAACCTCGAACAGCCGAATTTTAAGCAAAGTGTTCGAGTTCGACGAACGGCTCAAACACCGCCCAAAACAGCTGCAATTTTAACTTGGCGAACAGGTCGACTCGAACACCGCTCATCTCTAATCAGGAGTCAGACTCAGACGGTCTCAGGCCCAGTATGGATTAGACAAGATTGTAGAAAGTTGAGAAAGGGTACAGTATCACCGGATAACAGGTATATATAGCATAGTTTAACCCTTTCGCGCCTGAGCCTGTTTTTGCCTTCGTGATCAGGCCAATTTTTTCAATTCTGACCAGTGTCACTTTATGAGGCCATAACTCTAGAACGCTTCAACGGATCCTGCTGATTCTGACATTGTTTTCTCATGACATATTGTACTTCAGGATAGTGGTAAAATTTCTTAGATATGAACTGCGCTTATATGTTAAAAAAATCGAAATTTGGCAAAAATTTTGCAATTTTCAAACTTTTAATTTTTATGCCCTTAAATCAGAGAGTGATATCGCACAAAATAGTTAATAAATAACATTTCCCACATGTCTACTTTACATCTGCACAATTTTTGAAACATTATTTTTTTTTTTTTTTGGAAGTTATAAGGGTTAAAAGTTGACCAGCGATTTCTCATTTTTACAACAAAATTCACAACACCATTTTTTTTAGGGACCACCTCACATTTGAAGTGAGTTTGGGGGGTCAATATGACAGAAAATACCCAAAAGTGACACCATTCTAAAAACTGCACCTCTCAATGTACTCAAAACCACATTCAAGAAGTTTATTAACCCTTCAGGTGCTTCACATGAATGAATGGAATGTGGAAGGAAAAAATAAACATTTAACTTTTTTTCACAAACATTTTACTTCAGAACCATTTTTTTTTATTTTCACAAGTGTAAAAACAGAAAATGAACCACAAAATTTTTTGTGCAATTTCTCCCAAATACGCCGATACCCCGTATGTGGGGCTAAACCACTGTTTGAGCACACGGCAGAGCTCAGAAGGGAATGAGCGCCGTTTGACTTTTTCAATGCAGAATTGGCTGGAATTGAGATAGGACGCCATGTCGCATTTGGAGAGCCCCTAATGTGCCTAAACAGTGGAAACCCCCACAAGTGACCCCATTTTGGAAACTAGACCCCTTAAAGAACTTATCTAGATGTGTCGTGAGCACTTTGAACCCCCAAGTGCTTCACAGAAGTTTATAACGTAGAGCCATGAAAATAAAAAATCATTTTTGTTCCACAAACATGATCTTTTAGCCCCCAATTTTTTATTTTCACAAGGGTAACAGGAGAAATTGGACCCCAAAAGTTGTTGTCCAATTTGTCCTGAGTACACTGGTACCCCATATGTGGAAGAAAACTACTGTTTGGGCACACGGTGGGGATCGGAAGGGAAGTAGTGACGTTTTGGAATGCAGACTTTGATGGAATGGTCTGCGGGTGTCATGTCGCGTTTGCAGAGCCCCTGATGTGCCTAAACAGTGGAAATCCTCCACAAGTGACCCCTTTTTGGAAACTAGACCCCCCCAAGGAACTTATCTAGATGTGTGGTGAGCACTTTGAACCCCCAAGTGTTTCACTAAAGTTTATAATGTAGAGCCGTGAAAATAAAAAAATCATTTTTTTTCCACAAAAATGATCTTTTAGCTCCCAATTTTTATTTTCACAAGGGTAACAGGAGAAATTGGACCCTAAGAGTTGTTGTCCAATTTGTCCTGAGTACGCTGGTACCCCACATGGGGGGGGGGACCACTGTTTGGGCACACGGTGGGGCTCGGAAGGGAAGTAGTGACGTTCTGGAATGCAGACTTTGATGGAATGGTCTGCGGGCGTCATATTGCATTTACAGAGCCCCTGATGTACCTAAACAGTGGAAACCCCCAATTCGAATTCCAACCCTAACCCCAACACACCCCTAACCCTAGCCCTAACCCTAGCCATAACCCTAGACATAGCCCTAGCCTGCCTACCTGCTTTTTTTTTCTTTACTTTTTTTTTTATTTTTGTGTTTTTTATTTTTTGTATTTTTGACTCATAGTAACGCCACTTCTCCTCTGATCTCACACTGGCAGATGATCAGAGGAGAAGCAGCGTTACTATGTGACAAGGTCGCTGCCCGGCACATAGTAACGCCACTTCTCCTCTGATCTCACACTGACAGATGATCAGAGGAGAAGCAGCGTTACTGTGTGACAAGATCGCTGCCTGACACAGCTGTGCCAGGCAGCGATCAGCTGTGCCGGGCAGCGATCTAGTCACACTGTAACGCTGCTTCACCTCTGCTCATCTGTCAGCATGAGCTCAGAGGAGAAGTCGCATTATAATGAGGGAGATCGCCGGGAAACAAGCAGCTTTCCCAGCGAGCTCTCTCATTGGCTGCTGTGACGCGACGTCATCAGGACCTGAACCAATCAGGTCTCGATGACGTCGGGGGTCCCAGCATGCATTGTGCACCGGGATCCCCGCGTTATAAGGTATGAGGGGGTCCCGGGGGGCACAAAACCGCCGACAGTAGATAAACGTCGGCGCTGCACAAAGCCCAGCAAGCGCCAACGTTTATCTACTGTGGGCGGTCGCGAAGAGGTTAAACATTAAAAACCTATGTCTATATATCAGGAGGCAGACTCAGAGGGTCTCAGGCCCAGTATGGATTTGACGTGATTGTACAAAGTTGAGAAAAGGTACAGTATCACTGGATAACAGGTATATATTGCTAGGAGTCAGATTTCTGCGGTTAATATGCAGGAATCCAGACCCTCACATTCTGGAGTCTCCTGCTCATTATCTACTGCAGAGGAGATTGCAGAAGAGATTGCCTTGCAGCAGATCTCTCCAGAGGCTGTTCTTCCATCTGCCTTCTGAGCATGCTCATGAGATGATCTCCCATTGGAGATCGGGAGTCATGTGCTCAGGTCCCGCTCCAGATCTTATTGGTCCATCTCGGAGGTCTGGAAGCTTCTGGAAGGTCCCGGCTGCTATAAAAAGCGCGCATGGCCGTTCCGCCATGCGCTAGTATAGTCATACTTGCTGCTGTGTGTTTGTTGATGGATGCATGATCTGGTGAATGACTTATTTGAAACCCCTACCCTTTAATATTACGACTGTGTGAGGGATTGAGTTACTACCAGTGCCAGCGCGCTATTGTTCCATTACCACAGCTACTAGCGTCTGACATCGCGCTTGCGCCATAGCAGTGTCATCCAGCAGCAGTATCCACGCTGCGCTGCTTTAGCAGCCCTTTCAGCGTTCGCGGCTGCGACGCTATATTCTCTGATAACAACGGTAGGTCTAGAAGGATTTAGTACCGCCATCTTGGACTACTCCTGTGACCTTTTTCCATCCTGTGTGTATTCTACC
Organism: Dendrobates tinctorius; assembly: GCF_039654945.1. NCBI lineage: Eukaryota > Metazoa > Chordata > Amphibia > Anura > Dendrobatidae > Dendrobates > Dendrobates tinctorius. The sequence goes on along the minus strand of NW_027361814.1, from coordinate 18,643,776 downwards.
TGAAGCCTGTGTCACAAACAGGTTCAGTGTTATGTGTTTTTTGTTACGGTACCTCTGGGTGTGATCAGAGCCCGTCCTGCACACTCCGGGTGAAGTTTAACCCGTGTGCATAATCGCCATATTGTCTCTGCCACCATCTAGCAGCGGTTATATCACCTACTGCACGGTGGACCCGGAGCGGCGAACGCACTTTATTTTTATTTTTATTTAGTGCGTTCCGCCGTTCCTAACATTATACTAGCGCCAGGGTCTGGCTAGTCATGGCAGAACAGCAGCAACTCCTGCAGTGTATTCGGCAGCTCGAGGGCCGGTTGGCCACTGATGGGCGTAGGTTGGTGGGTCGGAAGGCTCAGGGAGGGGGGGTAATGTTAGGAGTCAGATTTCTGCGGTTAATATGCAGAAATCCAGACCCTCACATTCTGCAGTCTCCTGCTCATTATCTACTGCAGAGGAGATTGCAGAAGAGATTGCCTTGCAGCAGATCTCTCCAGAGGCTAAGTTCTTCCATCTGCCTTCTGAGCATGCTCATGAGATGGTCTCTCATTGGAGATCGGGAGTCATGTGCTCAGGTCCCGCTCCAGATCTCATTGGTCCATCTCGGAGGTCTGGAAGCTTCCGGAAGGTCCCGGCTGCTATAAAAAGCGCGCATGGCCGTTCCGCCATGCGCTAGTATAGTCATACTTGCTGCTGTGTGTTTGTTGATGGATGCATGATCTGGTGAATGGCTTATTTGACACCCCTACCCTTTGATATTACGACTGTGTGATGGATTGAGTTACTACCAGTACCAGCGCCAGCACGCTATTGTTCCATCACCACAGCTGCTAGCGTCTGACATCGCGGTGTCATCCAGCGGCAGTATCCACGCCGCGCTGCTTTAGCAGCCCTTTCAGCGTTCGCGGCTGCGACGCTATATTCTCTGATAACAACGGTAGGTCTAGAAGGATTTAATACTGCCATCTTGGACTACTCCTGTGACCTTTTACCGTCCTGTGTGTATTCTACCTGAAGCCTGTGTCACAAACAGGTTCAGTGTTTTGCGTTTTTTGTTACGGTACCTCTGGGTGTGATCAGAGCCCGTCCTGCACACTCCGTGTGAAGTTTAACCCATGTGCATAATCGCCATATTGTCTCTGCCACCATCTAGCAGCGGTTATATCACCTACTGCACGGTGGACCCCGAGCGGCGAACGCACTTTATTTATATTTTTATTTAGTGCATTCCGCCGTTCCTAACATATATAGCATAGTTTAAACATTAAAAACCTATGTCTATATATCAGGAGGCAAAGTCAGAGGGTCTCAGGCCCAGTATGGATTTGACGTGATTGTACAAAGTTGAGAAAGGGTACAGTATCACCGGATAACAGGTATATATAGCATAGTTTAAACATTAAAAACCTATGTCTATATATCAGGAGAAGATAACACACGAACACCGGATATGGATAATATATCTGCACAAATTATCTAAACAAATTATCTACCCCCTGATGAAGAGATTAACTCCGAAACGTGCGCCGGGGAGCAAATTTTTGGGATGTGACAGACCTTAAAGGTATATCATATATTTCTTGCAATCCTTTTTTGCGGCACGGCACTTTATATATAAAGTTATGGCTTTGTTTGCACAGCAATGAATTTATACCTCTTTTTTTCACAGACACACTGCACTTTAGTAAGCAGTGGTATTTATTATTTATTTTATATTTTAAACGTTCATTCACATTGCACATTGCACTGTTATTGTAATTGATTATGAGATTTTTTATTTGACACACATATTCACTTTTCAGTTTTATATTATTTACACATTTTTAAAAAATTTCACTCTTTATTTATTTTTTATTTTTATTTTTTAGGAATGCATATGTAAATACTATATAATTGGGTCTAAAAAATATAATTCTTTACAATTGTGGTAAAGTTGTCCCACTTGTGCTTACTGTTTTTTATGGTTTTTTGTACCACTACATTTATAATACTAATAAAGGTATTTATTGAATGATTATATCTTGCTTGGTCTTTCCTGTCCACGGGTCCATTTCGGTGGTTTGGGGTTGGTTTTTTCTATATATCAGGAGGCAGACTCAGAGGGTCTCAGCCCCAGTATGGATTTGACGTGATTGTACAAACTTGAGAAAGGGTACAGTATCACCGGATAACAGGTATATATGTAGCATAGTGTACACCTGAAAAACCTATGTCTATATATCAGGAGGCAGACTCAGAGGGTCTCAGGCCCAGTATGGATTTGACGTGATTGTACAAAGTTGAGAAAGGGTACAGTTTCACCGGATAACAGGTATATAGCATAGTTTAAACATTAAAAACCTATGTCTATATATCATGAGGCAGACTCAGAGATGGTCTCAGGCCCAGTATGGATTCGAGGTGATTGTAGAAAGTTGAGAAAGGGTACAGTATCACTGGATAGCAGGTATATATGTCATGATCTCAGTGCGGGGTTGACTCGCACATGTCGGGTTAATGTCTGGAACCAGTGCTGATGACTGGCATTTCTGGGGTTAAAGGTTGTGATCCCGGTGCAGACTTACCTGCACACCTGGGGCTATGATTGTGGCCTCTCCCTTGTTCTGGGAGAGGCTTCTTATAGCCTCAGGACGCTCCCATCCCTGTCAGTTATACTTTTGCCCTTGGCATTGTGTGGTGACCCCTGAGTGTGTTTGTGCTGAGTTCTGGTTGCTTGATTCTCTGTGTACGAGTCGGTCTGTTCTCTGGATATTGTTTTGGATTCTGCTTGGTACCTTCTATGTCCATTTGGTTTTGACTTCTGCTTGGCCCTGACTATCCGTTCTGTCTCATCCCTGGTACGTTACTGGTATCTCTGTGTATGAACCCCGTTTTGCCTGACTCTGAGTAATCCTGTATGGTGTCTTGCCATCTCACTAGGCAGGACGCTAAGCCCCGCCCCCTTAGTCACATGATTGTAGGTCCTGTGTCTGCTTGCTAACTTCAGCGTCCACAGGTCCTGTGTATCGGTACTTTCTGGCTGTACCTGACCCCGGTACCCCTACAGTGCGGGTGAGTCCCTGCTCAGCGGAGGCTGCACGCCGGCGCTGACAGGATCCTGACAATATAGCATAGTTTAAACATTAAAAATCTGCGTGTATATTTCCGGAGTCCGACAAAGACACTCACAGCCTCAGTACGGATTAGACAAGAATCTAAAAAGTAGAAAAAGGGTTATGTATTCGAAGCGTACACCAGTATACACTGTTGGGGTATTTTTCAATCTTCATATATATTTCAGTCTCAGTAAGACAGTCCAGACTCTCCGCAAGAGGAATCGAGATGGATACAAGTACAGACGGAAAGTCGACTGCAGAAATTTTGGAATTACTAATCACGGTAAAAACTCCCGGGAGAATTCTCAGAGGCTGACCCTAAATTACTTTGTCTGTGGAGACAGCGAAAACAGTTCTTGTGAAGAAAGGTTTGCTGTATCGCAGTACCGTGGAACCCATAACCGTTACTCATCTCCATCAAATTGTGATCACAGGGACAGATGTAGACATTGTCCTCACTGCCTATCATGATCTGTCAGGTAACTTTGGAGTGCAAAAGACAAGCCACAGGCCGTAGGCGATTCTATTGGATTGGCATGAGAGGACACATTTAAAAATGTTGGCAGGAATGTCACAAGACTGTGAGTCGGAAAACCGTGAAAACTGATGATAAACCACCACTGCATCTCATTGTGAGTCGACATCCATAACAAATAGAAGCCATTGATCATCTGAAGATAGAGCCCAGCAGGACAGGGCATAGCTACGTCTTAACCATCATCTATCATTTCACCAAATTTGTATTGGCAGTCCCAGTGAAGTATTTAACAGGCCAGACTACACAGTGGTGGAGCAGGGAGAGGTAAGTATTGCAAGTACTGGTGCCCTGAGCAAGCAGGGGGGGCCCACTCGTGGGCGGCGGTACTGGCACAGGGCCCCTCATAGTACGCCGGTGTGTCTGACGGCGGGTGTGCACCCCCCACCATCAGAGACACTTGATTCTACTAAGAGGGACCTTGTGCCAGTGCCGTTGCCAAAGAGTGTGCCCACCCACCTGTCCAGGGCAACAGCACTCGCACGGGTGCGTGCGCCAGGTGGTGACCCCGTCCCTGTGGGGGGAGGCAGCCCAGTTAGGGAGGTGGAAAAAATGGCATATGTTGATGTTGGACATTCAGCAGCTGCAAATGGAGTAATTGGAGAAGTCCGCGGAAGAGGAGGACAAAAGCAAGCCATTTTTCTGGCAACCTACGTGTCAGCAGGGGAGGGTGGGACAAAATCCTTTGAAACCCATGCATGGTTCATTTTACTGAAGGTTAGCTCATCAACATTTTGGGTCGACAGACGGGTCCTTTTTTCTGTCAGGATGTATCCAGCAGCACTGAAGACTTGTTCAGATAACACACCAGCAGCAGGGCAAGCGAGCTCCTGTAAGGCATATTGTGCCAATTCAGGCCAGGTGTCAAGTTTACTGGCCCAATAGTCAAAGGGGAATGACCGGTGAGGGAGAACATCGATATGGGAGAAGTAGTTTGTTACCATAGTTGACAACTGCTGTCTCCTGTCACTTTCGATCGATGCAGTATTACCAGTCATGTGAGCGGTACTTGAAAAATCAGTCCACAACATGATCATGAAACCTCTGTGTCCAACGTCACTTCGGCTGTGTACACCACGAACACCTCTTCCATGTTGCCCCCTACGGCTCGTTGGAAAAACATCACCGCCGCTGTGTGCTGGGAATGCCTCAAACAAACGGTTTACCAGAGTTGCTTGTTTGTTTGCCAGTATTAGCTCTAGGTTCTCCATGATGTTTTGGAATTTGCCTTCATAGCGTGGATCGAGGATGCTGGCCAACCAGTAGTCGTCATCGTTCATCATTTTGGCAATGCGGGGGTCCCTTTTTAGGATCTGCAAGGCATAATCAGACATGTGGGCCAATGTTCCAGGTGTCAATGATGCACTGCGAGTGCTGGGTGGAGGAGCACTTTCTGGCAATTCAACATCCCTCCAGTCACGCACAAACCCTGTACCTGACCTTGCCACACCAACATTTTTTCTTGCCCCCTGAGAAGCATCCTCCTCCCCAAAGTAATCATCTCCATCATCCCCCTCCTCCTCCTCCTCTTCTTCCTCCACCTCATCCACGAGACTTCCCTGAGCAGACAATGGCTGACTGTCATCAAGACTTCCCTCCTCCTCTTCCTCCTCAGCTGCAGACGCCTGCTCCTTAATGTGCGTCATAGTTTGCATGAGCAGACGCATAAGTGGGATGCTCATGCTTATGATGGCGTCGTCTGCGCTTCCCAGCCATGTGCATTCCTCAAAACACTGAAGGACTTTACAGAGGTCTTTCAGCTTCGACCACTGCACACCAGACAACTCCATGTCTGCCTGCAAACTGCCTGCCCGTGTATCCTCCCACAAATGAATTACAGCCTGCCTCTGTTCGCACAGCCTCTGAACCATGTGCAGGGTGGAGTTCCACCTTGTTGCAAAGTCGATAATTAGGCGGTGGTTGGGAAGGTGGAGCAATCGCTGCAGCTTCTGCATACGACTGGAGTGTACAGGCGACCGGCGGATGTGCGAGCACAGTCTTCGCACCTTATGGAGCAGGGGTGTTAACTCCGGATAATTAATGAGGAAGCACTGCACCACCAGGTTCAAGGTGTGAGCCGAGCCAGGCAAGGTATGTGTCCGAGTTTTGAAAGGGCTATGGATGCCACAAAATTCCAGCCGTTATCACTAACTACCTTGCCTGCCTCAAGATGTAGACTGCCCAGCCATGTTTGTCGCTGCAAGTAGTCGGCCAGTACCTCCGCAGTGTGTCTGATGTCGCCCAAGCACATCATCTTCAACACAGCCTGCTGATGCTTACCACTAGCTGTTCAATAGTGGGACACCTCGTGTGCAACACTGGCAGCTGCGGATGGAGTGCTCGTGCGACTGCGCTCTGTGGACGAGCTTTCGCTTCTGGAGGAGGAGGAGGAGGGTCGAACGCCTACAGCCAACTGTTTCCTATACCGTGGGCTAGGCAGCACTGTCCCACCGCCGCTGTCCCCTGTGGACCTTGCATCCACCACATTAACCCAGTGCGCAGTGATGGACACGTAACGGCCCTGGCCATGCTTACTGGACCATGCATCTGTTGTGAGGTGCACTTTTCCACTCACTGATTGCTTGAGTGCATGGGCAATGCGGTCTTTCACATACACATGGAGGGCTGGGATGGCTTTTCGCGAAAAGAAGTGCCAACTGGGTAGGTCATAGTGTGGTACTGCGTAGGCCATGAGCTCGCGGAAAGCTTTGCTTTCAACCAATCGGTAGGGCATCATCTCTAACGAGATTAGTTTGGCAATGTGGGCGTTCAAACCCAGTGTACACGGATGAGAGGATGAGTACTTTCTTGTCCTACTCAGAGTCTCTGGTAGGGTGAGCTGGACTTGAGAGCTGCATATGGTGGAACTAGCGGTGGACATGGCGGATTGAGAGAGGGTTGGTGATGGTGTTGGTGGTGTTGCTGATGGCCTAGATTCAGTCTTTCGTCGCAATAACATTGTGATTCAATGACTGCTTTGCCCTTGCGACGACACCTCGACATTTGCTGCTGGTGGTGTGCTAACCGGTGGGCTTACAGTGGGGGAAGCAATGTAGCGTTGCTGACTACCTTCATTCGGAGCAGTTGCACATGTGGTACGTGAGGTTTAGTAGTCCGTCCACGCTTGCAAGTGCATGGTGGTTAAATGTTTAAGCATGCAACTGGTATTCAAATTTCTCAGATTTTTCCCTCGGCTAAAGGTCTTTGCGCACTTCTTACAGATAACTTTTGCCTGATCATTAGGATTTTGTTCAAAAAAGTGCCACACTGCACTCTTCCTACTATGGAAGACATTTTGAGACCTTGCACGCTGTGCTAATTTGACCGTCTGGCCAAGCTGTCATGCAACTCTTTAGGTTTTTGTAACACGTTTTTGGACTGCTACAGTCCTGCCAGATAACAGCTGTTGCGATGTCGTTGCCTGCTGCGTATCCTTCTCCTCCTCTTCTGAGCTATTGGCAGCGGCACCCTCTTCCCCCAATGGATGCCAATCTGGGTCAACAACTGGGTCATCCATCACCTCCTCTTCAATTTCATGTACACCTTCCTCTGTGTCACCGTGTAAGGTGGTATAGTATGCGGGAAGGGGCACCTGAGTTTCATCAGGGTCAGATTCTGCCTCAGTACACTGCGAGGACAATGTAGTGCTCTGAGTGAATGTACCAGCAGTAAAATCTAGCAGTGGCTGTGCATCAGTGCACTCCATGTCACATTCATCTTGGACTGGGGAATTCACGATTTGACTTGCTAAACCAGGCATGGTATGTCAAAAGAGCTCCATAGAGTAATCGGTAGTGAGGTCTGCCACATCCTTCACTTTTGGTAGGGGTGAAGGACACAAAGAAAGGTGTTGTTCCTGACCAGGAGCCTCCACTGGCGACTCAGTGCTTTTATTTTTTGAAACTTCAGAAGAGGAGGCGAGAGAGCTGGAGGCTATGTCAGCAATGTAAGCCAAAACTTGTTCCTGAAGCTCCGGCTTTAAAAGTGGTTTACCTACTCCCAGAAAAGAGAGCCTTCGAGGCCTTGTGGAGCCAGACCATGACGCAGGCTCAACACCTCCTGCCTTAGGTGCTATTGTGCTTTTGCCACTACCAACAGATGCAACACCACCACCACCACCATCGGGAGCAGCTGGCAACCCCCGCCCACTTCCATGGCGTCTTCCACCATACTTCCTCATTTTTGGAAAAATGTACCCAAAATACCACCAGCTATATGGTACTGTAAAACAAGGTAGAAGGTGTATCTACTATTGGTGAGAATTTGAATCTCACTATAGACTTGAGGACGCAGAACTATTGTCTCAGGCCCAGGAGAGATTACACCTCAATGTAACAGGCTGAAATTGGATGGTGTATGACAAGGTAGAGGGTGTCTATAGGATTGGTAAGAATTTGAATCTCACTATAGATTTGAGGACGCACAACTATTGTCTCAGGCCCAAGAGAGATTACACCTCAATGTAACAGGATGAAATTGGATGGTGTATGACAAGGTGTAGGGTGTCTATAGGATTGGTGAAAATTTGAATCTCACTATAGATTTGAGGACGCTGAACTATTGCCTCAGGCCCAGTAGAGATTACACCTCAATGTAACAGGCTGAAATTGGATGGTGTATAACAAGATGGAGGGTGTCTATAGGATTGGTGAGAATTTGAATGTCACAATAGATTTGAGGACGCAGAACTATTGTCTCAGGCCCAGAAGAGATTACACCTCAATGTAACAGGCTGAAATTGGATGGTGAATGACAAGGTGGAGGGTGTCTATAGGATTGGTGAGATTTTGAATCTCACTATAGATTTGAGGACACAGAACTATTGTCTCAGGCCCAGGAGAGATTACATCTCAATGTAACAGGCTGAAATTGGATGGTGTATGACAAGGTGGAGGGTGTCTATAAGATTGGTGAGAATTTGAATCTCACTATAGATTTGAGGACGCTGAACTATTGTCTCAGGCCCAGTAGAGATTACACCTCAATGTAACAGGCTGAAATTGGATGGTGAATGACAAGTTGGAGGGTGTCTATAGGATTGGTGAGATTTTGAATCTCACTATGGATTTGAGGACACAGAACTATTGTCTCAGGCCCAGGAGAGATTACACCTCAATGTAACAGGCTGAAATTGGATGGTGTATGACAAGGTGGAGGGTGTCTATAGGATTGCTGAGAATTTGAATCTCACTATAGATTTGAGGACGCTGAACTATTGTCTCAGGCCCAGTAGAGATTACACCTCAATGTAACAGGCTGAAATTGGATGGTGTATGACAAGGTGGAGGGTGTCTATAGGATTGCTGAGAATTTGAATCTCACTATAGATTTGAGGATGCAGAACTATTGTCTCAGGCCCAGGAGAGATTACACCTCAATGTAACAGGCTGAAATTGGATGGTGTATGACAAGGTGGAGGGTGTCTATAGGATTGCTGAGAATTTGAATCTCACTATAGATTTGAGGACGCTGAACTATTGTCTCAGGCCCAGGAGAGATTACACCTCAATGTAACAGGCTGAAAATGGATGGTGTATGACAAGGTGGAGGGTGTCTATAGGATTGGTGAGAATTTGAATCTCACTCTAGATTTGAGGATGCAGAACTATTGTCTCAGGCCCTGGAGAGATTACACCTCAATGTAACAGGCTGAAATTGGATGGTGTATGACAAGGTGGAGCGTGTCTATAGGATTGGTGAGAATTTGAATCTCACTATAGATTTGAGGATGCAGAACTATTGTCTCAGGCCCAGGAGAGATTACACCTCAATGTAACAGGCTGAAATTGGATGGTGTATGACAAGGTGGAGGGTGTCTATAGAATTGGTGAGAATTTGAATCTCACTATAGATTTGAGGACGCAGAACTATTGTCTCAGGCCCAAGAGAGATTACACCTCAATGTAACAGGCTGAAATTGGATGGTGTATGACAAGGTGGAGGGTGTCTATAGGATTGGTGAGAATTTGGATCTCACTAGAGATTTGAGGACGCTGACAATGATGCTCTCAGTCCAAGTATGGCAGCAGGCAGCCTAATAAGCAGGACTGCTGCACACACAAAAGGGTGGAAAAATGAACGCTTGGAAACTGCAGAAAAGAGGAAGAAAAGTATTTTTGCTTTTAAAAAAGCAGTTTGCACAGCAGTGTGCAAACAGCAATGCAGCTATCAGGGAGCCTTATAAGGCAGCCTAATAACCAACAGAGCTGATGCACAAAAATATAGCCTCCCCTGTCACTGCACACAAAGCGTTGTGTTGTAAGTGGAAATCGCTAACTGCAGAAGCAGTTTTTTGGTTCTTCTTCGCTGCCTAATGCTCTCCCTACAGAATCAGCAGCAGCAGCAACCTCTCCCTATGCTAAGATCGGCAGAAGTAAGATGGCGGTCAGCGTTCACGCCCTTTTAGCCCTTTTATAGCCCCTGTGACGCCACACAAAGCAAGCCAATCACTTGCATGCCCTTCTCAAAGATGGTGGTGACCGATGCCTATGTTATCGCGTTGCCCACAGTGTGCGTCCTCCGTCATTGGCTGAAAAAGGGCGCTGGAAGCATCTTTTGAAACGTGACTTTGGCGCTCTGGTCGCCGACCTCGTGGCCGACCTCACGCTATGGTCGGGTTTCGTTTCATGAAACCCGACTTCAGCGAAAGTCGCCGACTTTTGAATATGACTGACCCATTTCGCTCAACTCTACTCTCCACAGGTAGAGCTGTAGTCCCAGGGCAGTAGTAATAGGTTTTGAGGTAGATGGTGTAGTGTTAGGCACAGAGATGTAGCAGTGCTAAGTGGGTTAGCGCAGGAAGAAGGCAATGACACAGCTGAGTGCAGTTCCAATTCTTTTTCTCACGTTTCTGGCACAGACATCTCCCAGGCAGATGGAATACACCCTTCCAGCACTCCTTTTCATGTGCCTGTTCTGAACGTCTCCTTTCTAGCGGTAATCTGAAGTACTTGCAGTTCTGAATTCCACTCAAGTTCCTCCCTCTTGATGTTACTTAAACTCCACTCGTATGACAGGCGGCTGTAGCTTCCATCAATCATTTCCCGGCTCACACATAAGTTGCCACTGTGTCTTCAAGTCTTAGGTGGGAATAAAGTGGTCACAACTTCTATTCCTCCGGTTTCTGCTGCAGGATCATTAGTATCACAAACAGCATCGGATACCGGCGCTCGGCCTTGGCGCAATGAACTTAGGAAAGGGCTCTGCACTAGCCCCAATTCCCAGTCTCTCTCCTCCTCATGTTCCGTTCTTATCTGTTTCCTTCTGAACAACTGATCCTTCTTTCTCTTTCCTTGCAATCAGCTCCAGCTCACAGGGAGCTGCTGCAACCATGTCCTCTATCTATCCCCCACCGGGGATTATCACTGATGAGAGTTCTCCTCTCCGCTCCCCATACAGGGAACCTCTGCCTTCCTCCCCCTCTCAGGGGATTCTGACCTAACTTCCTGTCAGCTTTCCCCTCTAGTGTTTCTAAGCTCCACCCACCACCCAGCACCCTTCATGAACCAAAGCAGCTGCCATAAATGGTGCTCTGATCTTCTAAGGTGTCTGTGCTGGATGTAGGTGATGGAATCTGGTCAGGTGTTACCATCTTACCTGGGAAGTGGGATACTACACCTCAGGAGAAGGTGCAGTACCTCTGTAGCGACTGAACCCTCAGGGGCGCCACACACCTGAATCATAGAGAAAGCTCCCGGGCAGGGAACTGAGGATGGTTTTAATTTCTGCAAGTCCAATGTTATTTTCTATTATAGGCAGTAGAGCTGCAGGATCGCCCCCTGCCCTAATGGTGAAAGCAATCTGACCATGAGCCCCCCAAAAGTCTCGGGCTCCGAGCGACAGGTGAGAATGTCCTCAGTATATGGCTCCCTTCTCTACTGGCATGGGCCCCTTTCCTCCTCTGGGCCCCTGTGCAACCACACTATGGCATATCCGCCCCTGAATTACAACTAACAGCTGACTGGTGGGGGCATCGAGTGTCGGACCAAAGGATAGTGATAGTTCACCGATATTAGATGTCCGGACAATCCCTTTAAATTATTAAGCCTTATAGATTTGTGAAAAGTAAGGCAACGAGATTAGAAAATTGTACTTTGAAATGAGTTCTGCTATGTATTCCTTTCCTTTACAGAATACGTTTTGGACGCTGTGGTGCATCGCTAGGATGGTGAATGTTAGGAATTGCGGAATTCTCGACAGATGAATGACGGTTTGGTGGATTCTCTCCATACTAAGCCTTTTTAATACTTATCGTGCATTTCTGACAGGTACACATCAGCTGTGGAGATGAATATGCAATGTTGAAAGGCAGGAGGTTCTGAGGCTTTTGGTAATGAATGTTCCCTTCCTCTGAATGTGTAATGAAGCTCTGCTTTATCAAGATTTAATTTGCAGCCACTGCTGCATACAAGACATGGTGACCTAAAAAGCTTGCAGATAAGATAATTATCCTACCAGACAGGGTCTGAGGACTTGGGAGGGAAGAGGTGTTCTAGCCTGTGAAGGGTGCACCTAATTATCAAGCGAGGTGGCATGAGCATGAATCATACTATGCCAGGTTATTAAATGGCAAGGGGAATCCGAATCGGCTTTATTTTCATCTTTCATGCACTGCCGTTTGTGCGATACCTTTAGAGAACAAACTTTCTAATGACCAATTATACTTTATTTGCAGGAGACTGATAACGTGGGTATATGCCTCAATGCCAGTGGCACGGAGAGAGAACTGCCTGTACTCCTAGCTAGAGTTGAGCGAAACGGGTCGAAAAAATTCAAAAGTCGCCGACTTTTGGCAAAGTCGGGTTTCATGAAACGAAACCCGACCCTAGGATGAGGTCGGCCACGAGGTCGGCGACTTACGCGCCAAAGTCGCGTTTCAAAAGTTTGTTTTGCGCTCTTTTTCAGCCAATCAGGATCCACGGACACTGTGGGCAACGTGATGACCTAGGCACGGGTCACCACCATCTTTCAGAAGGGCATGCAAGTGATTGGCTTGCTTTGGTGGGCGTCACAGGGGGTATAAAAGGGCGTGCACGCCGACCGCCATCTTACTTCTGCCGATCTTAGTATAGGGAGAGGTTGCTGCTGATTCTGTAGGGAGAGCATTAGGCAGGGAAGAAGACAAAAAAACTGCTTCTGCTGCTAGCGATTTGGCCTGCACAACACACAAGTCACTGTGTGTGCAGTGCAAGGGGAGGCTATATAGTGGTGTATCAGTGGTGTTGGTTGTTGGGCTGCCTTTTAAGGCTTCCTGACACGCTGGCATTGCTGTTTACCCACTGCTCCGCAAACTGCTTTTTTAAAAGCAATCCAATCTCCCTTATCCTCTAGTCACTTTTGTCACAGCTGTGCCATCGAGCCTGTCACATAGCGCTCAGATATCAGTGGGCCTCACACAATCCACAAGTGTCCAGTGTCCAAAAGTGTGCACAGAGATTCAAAATCTCCATTATCCTCTCATCACTTTTGTCACAGGCAGCTGTGCCATCGAGCCTGTCACATAGCGCTCAGATATCAGTGGGCCTCACACAATCCACAAGTGTCCAGTGTCCAAAAGTGTGTGCAGAGATTCAAAATCTCCATTATCCTCTCGTCACTTTTGTCACAGGCAGCTGTGCCATCGAGCCTGTCACATAGCGCTCAGATATCAGTGGGCCTCACACAATCCACAAGTGTCCAGTGTCCAAAAGTGTGCGCAGAGATTCAAAATCTCCATTATCCTCTCGTCACTTTTGTCACAGGCAGCTGTGCCATCGAGCCTGTCACATAGCGCTCAGATATCAGTGGGCCTCACACAATCCACAAGTGTCCAGTGTCCAAAAGTGTGCGCAGAGATTCAAAATCTCCATTATCCTCTCGTCACTTTTGTCACAGGCAGCTGTGCCATCAAGCCTGTCACATAGCGCTCAGATATCAGTGGGCCTCACACAATCCACAAGTGTCCAGTGTCCAAAAGTGTGCGCAGAGATTCAAAATCTCCATTATCCTCTCGTCACTTTTGTCACAGGCAGCTGTGCCATCGAGCCTGTCACATAGCGCTCAGATATCAGTGGGCCTCACACAATCCAAAAGTGTCCACTGTCCACAAGTGTGTGCAGAAATTCTAAATCTCCCCTGTCCTATAGACACCTTGTACCTTGTTTTACATTACTATATAGTTTGTTGGATTTTGTCTACATTTCTACCAAAAATGAGGAAGGCTGGTGGAAGAGGCCGTGGAATTGGGCGGGGGTTGGCAGCTGGTAATGATGGTGTTGGTGGTGGATCTGATGGTAGTGGCAAGAGCAAAATAGGACCGAATGCAGGAGGTGCTGACCCTGCGTCATCGTCTGGCTACATAAGGCCTCGAACGCTTAGTTTTCTAGGAGTTGGCAAACCGCTTTTAAAGCCAGAGCATCAGGAAAAAGTTTTGTCTTACATTGCTGACTCAGCCTCCAGCTCTATCGCCTCCTCTTCTTCAGTTGTAAAAAGTAAAAGCACTGAGTCGTCATTGGAGGCTCATGTTCATGAACCACACCTTTCCTTGTGTCCTTCACCCCAACCAAGATTGAAGGATGACGCAGGCCATACTACTGATTACTCCATGGAGCTGTTTTCACATACCATGCCTGGATTATCAAGTGAAATGGTGAATTACCCAGGCCAAGATGAATCTGACATGGAGTGCACTGATGCACAGCCGCTGATGGATGATTCTGCTGGTACATTCACTCAGAGCACTACATTGTCCTCGCAGTGTACAGAGCCAGATTCTGACCCTGATGAGACTCAGGTGCCCCTTCCCGCACACTATACCACCATACACGGTGACACAGAGGAAGGTGCACATGACATAGAAGAGGAGGTGATGGATGACCCAGTTGTTGACCCAGATTGGCATCCATTGGGGGAAGAGGGTGCTGCTTCCAATAGCTCAGATGAGGAGCATCCACAGCAGACATCGACATCGCAACAGCTGTTATCTGGCAGGCCCGGAGCACTCCAAAGACAGGTTCCAAACATCAAAAGAGTTGCTGGACAGCTTGTCCAGAGGGTCAAAAGATCACAGCGTGCTAGGCCGCAAAATGTCTGCCAAAGTAGGAAGAGTGCAGTGTGGCACTTTTTTGAACAAAATCCTCATGATCAGGCCAAGGTTATCTGTAAGAAGTGCGCAAAGACCTTTAGCCGAGGGAAAAATCTGAAAAATTTGAATACCAGTTGCATGCTTAGACATTTAACCAGCATGCACTTGCAAGCGTGGACACAACACCAAACCTCAAGTGCCACATGTGCAACTGATCACAACGAAGGTAGTCAGCAATGCTACATTGTTTCCCCCACTGTAAGCCCACCGGTTAGCACAGCAGCAAATGTTGAGGTGTCGTTGCAAGACCACAGCAGTCAGGGAATCCCACTGTTATATCAACGAAAGACTGATTCTAGGCCATCAGAAAGAACACCAACTCCATCACCATCATCAACCCTCTCTCAGTCCGCCCTGTCCACCGCTACTTCCACCATATGCAGCTCTCAAGTCCAGCTCAGCCTCCCAGACACTATGAGTAGGTCAACAAAAAAGTACTCAGTCTCTCATCCGCGTACACTGGGTTTGAACGCCCACATTGCCAAACTAATCTCGTTTGAGATGATGCCCTTTCGGTTGGTGGAAAGCACAGCTTTCCGCGAACTCATGGCCTATGCAGTACCACGCTATGACCTACCCAGTCGCCACTTCTTCTCTCGCAAAGCCATCCCAGCCCTCCACCATCATGTGAAAGACCGCATTGTCCATGCACTCAAGCAGTCAGTGAGCGGAAAGGTGCACCTCACAACTGATGCACGGTCCAGTCGGCATGGCCAGGGCCGTTACGTGTCCATCACTGCGCACTGGGTTAATGTGGTGGATGCAGGGTCCACAGGGGACAGCGGTGGTGGGACAGTGCTGCCTAGCCCACGGTATAGGAAACAGTTGGCTGTAGGCGTTCGACCCTCCTCCTCCTCCTCCTCCTCCAGAAGCGAAAGCTCGTCCACAGAGAGCAGTCGTACGAGCACTCCATCTGCAGCTGCCACTGTTGCACACGATGTGTCCCCCTATCGAGCAGCTAGTGGAAAGCGTCAGCAGGCTGTGTTGCAGATGATGTGTTTGGGCGACAGACACACCGCCGAGGTGCTGGCCGAGTACTTGAAGCGACAAACTGAGTCATGGCTGGGCAGTGTACATCTTGAGGCAGGCAAGGTAGTTAGTGATAACGGCCGTAATTTTGTGGCAGCCATAGCCCTTTCAAAACTCAGCCACATACCTTGCTTGGCTCACACCTTGAACCTGGTGGTGCAGTGCTTCCTCAAAAATTGTCCGGAGTTAACAGCCCTGCTCCAGAAGGTGCGAAGACTGTGCTCGCACATCCGACGGTCGCCTGTACACTCCGTTCGTATGCAGAAGCTGCAGCGATTGCTCCACCTTCCCAACCACCGCCTCATTATCGACATTGCAACAAGGTGGAACTCCACCCTGCACATGGTGGAGCGGCTGTGCGAGCAGAGGCAGGCCATAATGCATTTGTGGGAGGATACACGGCCAGGCACTTTGAGAGCAGACATGGAGTTGACAGGCGTGCAGTGGTCGAAGCTGAAAGACCTTTGTAAAGTCCTTCAGTGTTTTGAGGAATGCACACGGCTGGTAAGCGCAGACGACGCCATCCTAAGCATGAGCATCCCACTTATGCGTCTGCTCATGCAAACTTTGACGCACCTTAAGGAGCAGGCGTCTGCAGCCAATGTTGATGAGGAGGAAGAGGAGGAGGGAATCCTTGATGACATTCAGCCATTGTCTGCTCAGGGACCTCTCCTGGACGAGGTGGAGGAAGAAGAGGAGGAGGATGATGGGGATGATTACTTAGGGGAGGAGGATGCATCTCGTGGGGCAAGTGAAAATGTTGGCGTGGCAAGGTCTGGTACAGGGTTTGTGCGTGACTGGAGGGATGTGGATTTGCCAGAAAGTGCTCCTCCAACCAGCACTCGCAGTGCATCATTGACACCGGGAACATTGGCCCACATGTCAGATTATGCCTTGCGGATCCTAAAAAGGGACCCCCGCATTGCCAAAATGATGAACGATGACGACTACTGGTTGGCCAGCATCCTGGATCCACGCTATAAAGGCAAATTACAAAACATCATGCCACAGGAGAACCTTGACCTAATATTGGCTAATAAACAAGCAACTCTGGTAAATCGGTTGCTTGAGGCATTCCCAGCACACAGCAGCGGTGATGGTTCTCACACGAGCCGTACGGGCCGGGGGCAGCTTGGCAGAGGTGTTCGTGGTGCACACAGCAGAAGTGGCGTTGGAGACAGGGGTTTCATGACAATGTTGTGGACTGATTTTTCAAATACCGCTCACACAACTGGTAATACTGCATCGATGGAAAGTGACAGGAGACAGCAGTTGTCAACTATGGTTACAAACGACTTTTCCTCCCATATCGATGTTCTCCCACACAGGTCATTCCCCTTTGACTATTGGGCCGCTAAACTGGACACCTGGCCTGAATTGGCCCAATATGCCTTACAGGAGCTCGCTTGCCCAGCTGCAAGTGTGCTATCGGAAAGAGTCTTCAGTGCAGCTGGATCAATCCTGACAGAAAAAAGGACCCGTCTGTCAACCCAAAATGTGGATGATCTAACCTTCATTAAAATGAACCACGCATGGGTTTCCAAGGATTTTGTCCCACCTTCCCCTGATGACACATAGGGTGACAGAAAAATGGCTTGCTTTGGTCCACCTCTTCCTGGTACTTCACTTATTTCGCCTTTTGCATCAGCTGAATGTCCAACATCAACATATGCCACTTTCTAAAACTCCCTAACTGTGCTGCCTCCCCCCCATGGCCGGGGTCAACACCTAGCGCACGACACCGTGCGAGTGCCGTTGCCCTGGACAGGTGGGTAGGCCGACTCTTGGGCGCGGGCACTGGCACAGGGACCCTCATAGTGCAATCAAGTGTCTCTGACGGTGGTGGTGCACACCCGCCGTCAGACACACCGCTGTACTATGAGGGGCCCAGTGCCAGTACCGACGCCCACGAGTGGGCCCCCCTTGCTTGGGCAGGGCCCCAGCATTTGCAATCTTTACCTCTCCCTGCTCCTCCTCTGTGTAATCTGGGCCGTCAAATCCATACTGGGCCTAACACCGTCTGAGCCTGCCTCCTGAGACATATATTTTGAATGTGTACGCTATCCATACATGTTATCCAGGGATACAGTACCCTTTCTAACCTTTGTGCAATCACGTGCAATCCATACTGGGCCTAACACCGTCTGAGCCTGCCTCATGCTGTATAGACATATATTTTGAATGTGTACGCTATCCATACATGTTATCCAGGGATACGGTACCCTTTCTAACCTTTGTGCAATCACGTGCAATCCATACTGGGCCTAACACCGTCTGAGCCTGCCTCATGCTGTATAGACATATATTTTGAATGTGTACGCTATCCATACATGTTATCCAGGGACACGGTACCCTTTCTAACCTTTGTGCAATCACGTGCAATCCATACTGGGCCTAACACCGTCTGAGCCTGCCTCATGCTGTATAGACATATATTTTGAATGTGTACGCTATCCATACATGTTATCCAGGGATACGGTACCCTTTCTAACCTTTGTGCAATCACGTGCAATCCATACTGGGCCTAACACCGTCTGAGCCTGCCTCATGCTGTATAGACATATATTTTGAATGTGTACGCTATCCATACATGTTATCCAGGGATACGGTACCCTTTCTAACCTTTGTGCAATCACGTGCAATCCATACTGGGCCTAACACCGTCTGAGCCTGCCTCATGCTGTATAGACATATATTTTGAATGTGTACGCTATCCATACATGTTATCCAGGGATACGGTACCCTTTCTAACCTTTGTGCAATCACGTGCAATCCATACTGGGCCTAACACCGTCTGAGCCTGCCTCCTGAGACATATATTTTGAATGTGTACGCTATCCATACATGTTATCCAGGGATACGGTACCCTTTCTAACCTTTGTGCAATCACGTGCAATCCATACTGGGCCTAACACCGTCTGAGCCTGCCTCATGCTGTATAGACATATATTTTGAATGTGTACGCTATCCATACATGTTATCCAGGGACACGGTACCCTTTCTAACCTTTGTGCAATCACGTGCAATCCATACTGGGCCTAACACCGTCTGAGCCTGCATCCTGAGACATATATTTTGAATGTGTACGCTATCCATACATGTTATCCAGGGATACGGTACCCTTTCTAACCTTTGTGCAATCACGTGCAATCCATACTGGGCGTGAGAATGGCTGGCGAGCTGTTAAGCAAGCTACAGCACCTGTCCAGACAAGTACAGGGATTCCCTAGCGAGGAGACTTATTTGATTGTTTTCAATGTTGGGACAGCAATTTTTGGGGAGCACTATACTCTGGAGAATGATAGATGGGGCCCACCATACACTGGAACATTCCAAAGGTGGACATCAGACACTGGAACAGCATTTACAGGGCCCATTATACACTAGAGCATTAGAAATGGGGCCCATTATGTTTGGAGCATTATTTGGGCCCATAAGACAGTGGAGCTTCATCCATGGGGACCAACATATACTGTAGCATTATGTGGAGCTCATCATATACTGTTTCAAACATTATATGGGACCAATGATTCTGTATGGAGAAATAGATGGGCCTCGTCATGAGATGTAAAAAGTGAGGTATTTTTCATTGTACTATACCGCTATTTATCTGCCGTATCGGAGCATGATGAGTTGTGGTATGTGTTAAAGGGGCGCTCTTTCGCCCAGGGCACATGAAAACCTGCAGCCAGCCCACCCCCCCCACAACTTTAGCCAAATAACCCCCATTTTTCAGTGCGTAACTTGTATTATGAAGTTAATTAAGGTTGACAAGCTTAAGTAAGAAGAATTGATGCTTTTGGCATTCAAATGGGCACTGTAGGTGTGTTTCCTGTCCTCCTCTCACTGCCGACTTTTATTCCCCATTGACTTACATTGGGTTTCGTGTTTCGGGACGACCCCGACTTTTCCCTATAATCGGACGATCTTGCTCGACCCGACTTTTGGAAAAGTCGGGTTTCACGAAACGAAACGCGACCCTAAAAAACCAAAAGTCGCTCAACTCTACTCCTAGCAAAAACTGAAGCAGTACATAGAAAGGAATCCCACCCCATTCATCATTAGCATGTTATTAAAGAATCATAGAATCATAGAATCATAGAATCGTAGAGTTGGAAGGGACCTCCTGGGCCATCTGGTCCAACCCCCTGCTCAAAGCAGGATTCGCTAAATCATCCCAGTCAGATGTCTGTCCAGCCTCTGTTTGAAGACTTCCATTGAAGGAGAACTCACCACTTCTCGTGGCAGCCTGTTCCACTCATTGATCACTCTAACTGTCAAAAAGTTTTTTCTAATATCTAATCTGTGTCTCTTCCCATTCAGTTTCATCCCATTGCTTCTAGTCTTTCCTTGTGCAAATGAGAATAAAGTTGATCCTTCTACAATGTGACAGCCCTTTAGATATTTGTAGACAGCTATTAAGTCTCCTCTCAGTCTTCTCTTTTGCAAACTAAACATTCCCAAATCCTGCAACCTTTCCTCATAAGACAGGGTTTGCAGACCGGTCACCATTCTGGTCGCTCTTTTCTGAACTTGCTCCAGTTTGTTGATGTCTTTTTTAAAATGTGGTGCCCAAAACTGGACACAATATTCCAGATGAGGTCTGACCAAAGAGGAGTAGAGGGAAATAATGACTTCACGTGATCTAGACTGTATGCTTCTGTTAATACATCCTAGAATTGCATTTGCCTTTTTTGCAGCTGCATCACACTGTTGACTCATATTCAGTCTGTGATCTATTAGTATACCCAAGTCTTTTTCACATGTGCTGTCACTTAGCCCTATTCCTCCCATTCTATATATGCTTTTTTCATTTTTATTGCCCAGATGTAGTACTTTGCATTTCTCCCTGTTAAAAACCATTCTGTTAGTTGCTGCCCACTTCTCCAGTTTATTTAAATCTTTTTGAATCCTCTCTCTCTCTTCTCTAGTATTAGCTATCCCTCCTAGCTTTGTGTCATCAGCAAATTTAATCAGTTTACCCTCAATTCCTTCATCTAAATCGTTGATAAAGATGTTGAACAATACAGGGCCCAGGACAGAGCCCTGTGGTACCCCACTTGAGACATTCTTCCAACTGGATGTGCAGCCATTTACGACCACTCTTTGGGTCCGATCACTAAGCCAGTTATGAATCCACCTAACAGTTGCCTTGTCCATTCCATACTTAGTCATTTTTTCAATAAGGATTGTATGAGAGACTTTGTCAAATGCTTTGCTGAAGTCAAGATATACTATATCTACAGCATTTCCTTGATCCACCCAATCAGTGATACCGTCATAGAAGGAAATTAAGTTAGTCTGACATGACTTATTAGTTAGAAACCCATGCTGACTCTGTTTAATCACTTCATTCTTATCCAGGTATTGACATACATGTTGTTTAATAATTTGTTCAAAGATCTTTCCTGGTATAGAAGTCAGACTCACCGGCCTATAGTTGCCTGGGTCCACCTTCTTCCCCTTTTTGAAGATAGGAACAACATTTGCTCTTCTCCAGTCTTCTGGCACTTCTCCTGTTCTCCAAGAATTTTCAAAGATTATGGAGAGGGGTTCAAAAATTTCTTCTGCTATCTCCTTCAGTACTCTGGGGTGTAATTCATCTGGACCTGGAGACTTGAATTCATTTAGGTTAGCTAAGTGTTTCCTCACTATCTTTCTGTTTATAGATATCCTGGATTCTTCTATTCCCTTAATAGGACAGTGAATAACAGTTGATGTTGCATTTCCTTTCTGAGAGAAAACAGATGCAAAATAGGAATTTAAAAGTCAGCCTTCTCAACATCCTGTCTTACCATTTCATCATTTTCATCCTGTAAAAATCCTATAGCATCTTTGACTTTTCTTTTACTTTTGACATATCCCCAAAATCCTTTATTATTGCTTTTGACATCTCTTGCAAGCCTCAGTTCATTTTCAGCTTTAGCTAATCTGATTTGTGCCCTGCAGGTTCTGCAGACAGCATTATATTCTTCTTTAGATATGCCTCCCTCTTTCCATTTTATAAACATTTTTTTCTTCCTTTTTAGCATGTGCTTAAGTTCTGTGTTCATCCATCCTGGTTTCCTTAAATGCTTCCTATTCTTCCCTCTTTTCGGAATTGTTAACAACTGTGCTTTGAGAATTTCATTTTTCAAGATTTCCCATCCTTCCTGGACATTTTTGTCTTTAAGGATATCCAGCCATTGGATCCCTCCAATTCTCTTTCTGAATCCCTTAAAATCTGCCTTTCTGAAATCTAACCTTGACGTCTGAGTCTTCACAGGTCTTCCACCTCTAGTAATCCAAAATTCTAAAATAGCATGGTCGCTACCTCCTAGGGTCCCAGCCACTTTTACCTCCTCAACCATTTCCTCCCTGTTTATAAGGATTAGATCCAAGGTACCAGTTCCCCTTGTTTTCTCCCTTACCTTTTGGAAGATAAAGTTGTCGGCAAGAGAGGATAAGAATTTCCTTGACCTGTTAGTTTTGCCTGAGAGAGATTCCCAACAAATGTCTGGATAGTTGAAATCTCCCATGACAACTATGTCATATTTTTTGGAGAACTTGGCCATCTGATGCATAAAGAGTTCATCTATATCTTCGGCTTGCACAGGCGGCCTGTAGTAAATGCCTACAATGGTGTCCTTTCCATTGTTCTGTCCTTGTATTCTTACCCAAACATTTTCCACAGAACTCCCAGTCTCTGAAGCTTCAATCTCTGTGCAGATATACGCGTTTCGAACATACAATGCGACACCCCCTCCTCGTTTATCAAGTCTGTTTCTTGCAAATAAGTTGTATCCTTCTAGTCTTGTATTCCAATCATGTGTATTGTCCCACCAAGTTTCAGTGATTCCAATTACATCATATTTCTGTTCCTGTGTTAGTAGTTCCAATTCTCCTTGTTTGTTGCCCATGCTTTGTGCATTAGTATAGAAACATTTTAGTTTGTGATTGGTTTCTCTTTCTCCAATATTTTTATTAATTAGATTCTTTCGTCTTTGTTCTTCCTTTCCACTTCTAATAGCAGAGTTCTCAATAGCATTTGTCAGGTGTATGGCTTTTTCTGGTCTTTTGCTTCCCTTCCCATGTTGTTCTAGTTTAAAGCTCTCCTTACAAGTGTAGCAAGGCGACTTCCAAATACATGCTTTCCAGTCTTCGTAAGGTGCACCCCATCTCTAGCAAGTAGTCCATCGTATAAGTAGTTCACTTTTCTTTTCTATGTCTTGTATTGAGTAACTTCTTTTTTTTTTGACACATTCTTCAAAATGGCGCATGCGGTTCATGAATTTTGTGCAAAATCCAAAATTATCTTTACTTTTGTCTTTTAACCTTTTTTGGACATAAAGGGAACTAGTCACCAGGTTTTCCCAATATAAACTAGGACTATCTCCTTTAATGTCTCTTTTATAGTATTTTAGTAAGATGTATATATGTCCCCAACCCCCTGTGCATAGCTCGAAAAATACATTTTATATTCCTCCCCATTCGGCGCGGTCCAATCCAATGGCTAGTACTGGTTTCACTTCGTCAGCTCCTCTATCATCACAAGTGCCATCCTTCTTCCCTGCTTCGTGTGGATAACCTGTCCTACGTCATCCACATAGTGTCCACCAATCATGTTTCTGCGCAGGCGCACTTCTCTCTACTTTGCAACCTTTGGCTTCTCCTGGCGAATGCCCGTTACAGCAGTTTGCTCTGCTCTCAGCGGGCCAAACTGAAGAGCACAATGGAGGAAACTGTGTGGATGACGTAGGATGTGTCATATACATAAAGCAGGGCAGGAGGATGGCGATTGTGACAAGGTAGGAGATGCTGAAGAAAAACCAGAAATGCCTTTTGGACTGGACCCAATATTGCTGATTTCTCAGTAAGAAATGTGATTTTCTGGATTTTTTTTTCTCAGTTTGTCTCCCATAGTTGAGGTCTACCTATGATGTAAATTACAGACGCCTCTCATCTTTTTAAGTGGTGGAACTTGCACTATTGCTGACTGACTAAATACTGTTTTGCCCCACTGTAAATGTGTAACATCCCTGCATGGCTTCCCATCTCCCATGTTACTCACCACTCCGGGCCATGCTGTGACTTCTGCCCTCTGTCTGCTCCATGCTGTGAACCTCATGTCCTTGCTTGCTGCATACTTCCTGGCTGTATGCTTAGGGCGGCGGCAGCGACACTTCCTGAGTCTTATAGAGACAGTGTACACACCCCTAATTGGGCCCCAGCCTATTGCCAAGAGGTATCGGGTACTTAAGATATCTCCACCCATAGGGAGATGCCTGAGCAACAAACTCTGTCCATCTGTACCTTGCTACTGAGTTGCCAGGTCCTGTCCTGTTTACTGCCCTCTGGGGGCTGCATTCCCAGGCCTGCTTCTGTGCTCTTAGTGTCTTGTTTTCTACCTCCCTGGGGGCTGCATACCCAGGCCTGAATCCTGTGTCTTGAGCTTGTTCCCGTGTCCGTCCTTGTCTGTACTAAGTCTGTTTCTTGTACCTGTTCGTGTCCTTGTCTGTTTCCTTCCCTACTCGGCTGTGGGTAGCTCCGCACCCTGCGGCTCTGCTCTCTGCTCTGCACCTTGCGGCTCTGGTCTGCTCCCGTTCCACACCTTGTGGTTCTGCTCTGCTCCCGTTCCGCACATTGCGGTCTTGTCTGCTCCCGTTCCGCACCTTGCGGTACTGCTCTGCTCTCGTTTTGAATCCTACAGGTCTTTGTACTTCTAGTCAGAACTGGTTCCTAACAGTTCCTGTCCCTCCAGTCTGAATTGGTTTCTACCTGTTCTGTTATACTACTCGTACCTGCCTGTGTTCCTGCCCTACCTGTTACGGTTCCTCCAGTCTGATCCGTGCCCTCCTGCCTGCCAGAGTGCCAGCCATGCCCGCCTGCATGCCAGAGTGCTGCCGTGCCCACCTTCCTGCCAAGAGTGCCAGCCGTGCCCACCTGCCTGCCAAGAGTGCCAGCCGTGCATGCCAGAATGCCAGGCGTGCCCGTCTGTACTTGCCTGCACCTGTCATTAGTGTTCTGTGCCCAGTGGGATCAGCTGCTACAGGCAGACACTGCCCTAGAGTGGTACCTGGCAGATACCTGCAGTACTAGCCTGACCTCACCACTAGAGACTCCAGTGAACACCAAGGTAGCTGCTTAGTCATGCCCCTCCAGGGTAGTCTGGTTTATGGCACAGTGGGGCCACACTCCCCACTCTCGCGCCACCCAGTCAGGGCGTGAGCGTTACAAAATGTATTGTTGAACTTGTCTTTGAAAAAGCTACATACACATATAAATAGTTTTGGGGGGTGAAATTCTGCTGACTCCTAAAGACTTAAGTGGTGACTAGTGATAATCGAACGTACGTGGATAAGGTGTTACCTGAGTGTCTTAGAAGAATATGTTTGAGTCCCCATGGCTGCGTGTCTCACGGCTGTTCGACAGCTACAACATGTGCAAGGATTGCCTGTTTGTTTGTTCGGCAATACATGCATGTGTCGGCGCGGGATCTCTAACATATTTTTCGAGCACTATATAGGAGTAGATAGAAGAGCCTTTTTTCTGGCTTGTGCCCTGCAGCCCCAGCCAGATTAGTATTAGCCTATTTTTTGGAGCCTCATCTATTACATTGTAGGTTACCTTCCTGCATTGTAGTAGCTCCAAAAGGTTTGTGATACTATCGCTTTCACATCTTTGGTCACATCCTTTTTGTTTTTTTGAAAAAAAATCACGTAAATAAAGTTCACCAAACACTCCACTTGACAGCTGTGTAGGCCACATTAGCTCATATTAAAGTGTAGTCCACACACTTTATAAAATTAGTGTTTCTTATACCTGTTAGCAGCTGTTCAGGAATAAGCACACTAAGCCCCCCTTTGTACTTTTCTGCCTATCTTTATCAGTGTGCCAAGATGAAGAAGGCAGGGAGTAAGGCACATGGTCGTGGGCGTGGAGTTTCAGCAGGGAGAGGACGTGGGGATTCTGTGCCTGCTGCGGCCACCAGTGACTCAGCATCCCCCAGTTTTACCAGGGAACAGTACTTTATGCACAGCTTTGTAGGACCTCGCCGTACCCCACTGCTGCGGGATGAACAATTTGAAGCTGTTGTCGGATGGATGGCAGCTAACGCATCGACTTCAATTACTTCCACATCCTCTCAGGGTCAGAGCACTGAAGAGCAACCATCTATCTCTCCACCACCTGCCAAATTGCCCAGGCAGTTAGAGAGCCGTGGACAGGACCCATCTCTACTTCTGTTCTCTGGATCTCTTGGCTTGGAAACAGGGGGCCAGCCAAGCAGCATTCTAGAATGTGAAGAAGAGGGAGTATGCAGTGATGCGCAACTGCTTTGTCCCTCTGAATCTGAAGAGGCGGGTGGGCCAATGCCTATGGTCAGCACACTTCAGTACGCATCAGATGATGAAACTCAGGTGCCACTTTCTGGTGCGTACTGTGCTGGCGAGACTACGCAGGAGAAGCAGGTGTTTGAAGAGGGGAGTGTAGATGATGAGGTACTTGACCCATCATGGCGTGAGGAACAGGAAGGTGGTGGGAGCAGCTCTGAGGAAAAGATTCCCCGAACGGCCAAAACAGGAGGGAGAGGGAGGGGGCAGACTTGGTTGCCTATAGCCTCCACTTCGGCACCAATTAGGAGCATTCCTCTTCCAAAACCCAAAACGGGTGCTCCCAGGACTTGCAGTGTGTGGTCCTTTTTTGACACAGTTGCAGATGACATTTGCTTTGTCAAATGCAAGCTGTGTAATCAGAAAGTCAAAAGAGGGAAAAGTGTCAGCAACCTCAATACCACAAATATGTGGAAACATGTGCGGACCAAGCACGTGGTGGAGTTACAAAGACACACTGAAGACGTAGGCCAACCTACAGCACCACCTACCACCTCTTCAGCTCGTGCTGTAGCCTCTTCCTCCAGCTCACACACAGCTGGTTCGGCTTCCTCACAGGATCGCCATGGAAGAACCTCTGGCACTGTTGTCCAGAGACCCAGTGACATTCCACCCACAGCACCACGTTCCCTGTCATCCTCACACTCCCAGGCCACTCTACAGCCATCGGTAGCACAGGCATGGGAGAAAAGGCGGCCATACTCGGCAAACCATCCCCGAGCACAGGCTCTGAATGCTGACATTGCAAAACTACTGGCCCTTGAAGTGCTTTCATTCAGGCTGGTGGAGACTGACACCTTCCGTAACTTCATGGCATTGGCAGTCCCACAATACACCGTACCCAGCTGCTTTTATTCACCTCTGCTTTCTAACAACTCGCCTGCCCTTTTACACATTCTGTGCACTCTCTGCATATCCACCCCTCCCTTTTCCCCTCTCCCATGTATAACTCTGAGGCTCTATTGACATTTCTTACCCACACCAAACCATCCAAAACCACCATGCAGCACTCAAAACGTTCATACAAATCATCCCACCACCTGCTTTTTCTGTTTTTTCTCCTTTTAATAGTTGCAGGTGACATCTCCCCCAACCCTGGGCCTCCCTCCACCAGCATACGTTACTCTCCTCCATCTGCATATAGAAACCCTGCTAATCTTATTAACATTCAGTGCATGCCTTCTCCTCTCACTTTCCAATGTGCTCTCTGGAATGCACGGTCTGTGTGTAACAAACTGACTTACATTCACGATCTTTTTCTCTCTAATTCCCTTAACCTTCTGGCTATTACAGAAACCTGGATCCAGCATTCAGACACCACCGCTGCTGCCGCTCTCTCGTTTGGTGGGCTAAAATTTTCACATACCCCCAGACCTGAGAACAGACAGGGTGGAGGTGTTGGTTTGCTCCTTTCATCACAATGTGCTTTCCAGGTCATCCCCCCGGTTCCCTCACTTACATTTCCTTCCTTTGAAGTCCACGCCGTCAGACTCTTTAAGCCCTTCTCCTTACGAGTGGCGGTCGTTTATCGCCCTCCAGGCTCCTCCCGCCAGTTTCTAGACCACTTCACCACCTGGCTTACTCACTTTCTATCCTGTGACATCCCCACCCTCATCATGGGAGACTTTAACATCCCCATCAATGATCCGCTCTCCCAGTCTGCCTCTCATCTTCTTTCTCTAACTTCTTCATTCGGCCTCTCACAGTTTACTAATTCTCCTACACATGAGGACGGGAATACTCTGGACCTGGTTTTCTCCCGTCCCGGCTCGCTGCACGACTTTACTAATTCACCCCTCCTGCTCTCGGACCACAACCTTCTTTCCTTCTCTGTCAAGAATTGTCTCCTCACCCGGAACACCCCCACTTACCACACTTATCGGAATACACGTACCATTAATACCCAACAGCTTAGGGACAATCTCCACACATCTTTAGCCCCCATCTCCACCCTCTCCTGTCCAGACATAGCATTGTCACACTTCAATAATACACTGAAGAATGCCCTAGATGAAGCAGCACCTTCTATACGCAGAAAGACCCGACACAGACAACGGCAGCCCTGGCACACAACGCAAACACGCTTTCTTCAGCGCTGCTCGAGGTGTGCAGAGCGGCAGTGGAGAAAATCTCTCTTAGCAGAAGACTTCATCCACTATAAGTTCATGCGCAAAACCTATAACTCTGCCCTTCATCTGGCCAAACAATCCTACTTCACCACCCTCATCACCTCACTATCCAACAACCCAAGACGACTTTTTGAAACCTTAAACTCCCTCCTGAAACCTAAAGTACAGGCCCCCATCACCAACCTCAGCGGTGAGGATCTGGCCACTTATTTCCTAGAAAAAATCAACCACATCCATCAGGATATCTCAGCCCTATCTCCTCAGTGCCTGGATCCCCTTCCCTGCCGCACCTCAAGCTCACTAGACATCTTTGAGCCTGTTTCAGAAGAAGAAGTTTCCAAGCTCCTCGCTTCTGCTCGGCCTACAACCTGCAACAGTGACCCTATTCCTTCACAGCTCCTGCAGTCTCTCTCACCAGTGGTCACCACTCACCTGACTAAAATATTTAACCTCTCTCTTTCTTCAGGTATATTTCCCTCCTCATTTAAACATGCCATCATAACCCCTTTACTTAAAAAGCCATCCCTGGACCAGAACTGCACTGCTAACTACAGACCTGTCTCTAACCTTCCCTTCATCTCTAAACTCCTGGAACGCCTGGTCCACTCCCGTCTAATCCGCTATCTCTCGGATAACTCTCTTCTCGACCCCTTACAATCTGGTTTCCGCTCTTTACACTCTACTGAAACTGCCCTCACTAAAGTCTCTAATGATTTAATAACAGCTAAATCGAAAGGTCATTGCTCCCTGCTGATTCTCCTGGATCTCTCTGCCGCATTTGACACTGTGGATCACCAGCTCCTCCTCACTATGCTCCGCTTTATAGGCCTCAAGGACACAGCCCTCTCCTGGTTCTCCTCCTACCTCTCTGACCGCTCCTTCACTGTATCTTTTTCCGGCTCCTCTTCCTCTTCTCGTCCCCTTACTATCGGGGTCCCGCAGGGCTCAGTCCTAGGCCCCCTCCTCTTCTCTTTATACACTGCCCCTATTGGACAAACAATCAGCAGATTTGGGTTCCAGTATCATCTCTATGCTGATGACACCCAATTATACACTTCTTCCCCTGACATCACCCCTACCCTAATTCAAAATACCAAGGATTGTCTGTCTGCTGTCTCTAGCATCATGTCCTCCCTCTATCTGAAACTAAATCTCTCTAAAACTGAACTTCTTGTGTTTCTCCCCTCTACTAACCTCACTCTACCTAACATCGAAATAACCCTGGAGGGTTCAACCATAACTCCCAAGCAGCATGCCCGCTGTCTTGGGGTCATATTCGACACTGAACTTTCCTTTACTCCGTACATCCGATCACTCAGTCGCTCTTGTCACCTGCATCTTAAAAACGTCTCCAGAATCCGACCTTTTCTCACCTTTGAAACTGCTAAGACTCTTACTGTCGCTCTTATTCATTCTCGCCTGGACTACTGCAACTCTCTTCTGATCGGTCTCCCTCTTACCAAACTTTCTCCTCTCCAATCCATCTTGAATGCGGCAGCCAGGGTCATATTTCTGTCCAGCCGCTTCACCGATGCCTCCATCTTGTGCCAGTCATTACACTGGCTACCTATTCGCTACAGGGTCCAGTATAAACTCATCTCTCTCACCCACAAAGCTCTCCACTGTTCTGCACCGCCTTATATCTCCTCTCTCATCTCTGTCTATCGCCCTACACGTGCCCTCCGTTCTACAAATGACCTAAGACTAACATCCCCCGTAATCCGAACCTCGCACCTCCGCCTCCAAGACTTCTCTCGTGCTGCTCCAGCTCTCTGGAATGCACTTCCCCAGGTGATCAGACTGATACCTAGCCCTGACCTATTCAAGCGCGCTTTGAAAACCCATCTCTTCAAACAAGCCTACCACATCAACTACCCAGCAAGCTAACTTTGCCCTGTTCCCTCCTTCCAAATATTATTCTGAATCTGCACCCTACTATTCATCTGTCTCCACACCCTTCATGCACATGATAACTGCACTTGATACTTGTCTATTGCACTTAAACACACGGGCTGATGACCGGATCATGCAGCTTTATATGAAAATCCCTATTATAATTGCCAGACCTGAATTAACAAGCATTTTTCACCTACTGTGTCCCCCCATTTCCTTGTAGATTGTAAGCTTGCGAGCAGGGACCTCACTCCTAATGTCACTGTTTGAATTGTCTTAACTTGTATTGAATTTATTGTCTGGACATGTCCCCGCTTAATTGTAAAGTGCTGCGGAATATGTTGGCGCTATATAAATAAAAATTATTATTATTATTATTAAGCCGTCCCTGCCCTGCAAAAGCATGTGGAGGGAAAAATTAAACATGCGCTACTAAACGCCGTCAGTAGCAAGGTCCACCTGACCACCGATGCGTGGACCAGTAACCATGGACAGGGACGATACCTTTCCCTCACTGCCCATTGGGTCAGTGTTGTGGAGCCGGGTACAGATCTTGAGAGTGGCGCTGTACGTGTTCTGCCAACTCCAAGGATTGCAGGAATCCAGTCTGTACACATTGACTCCTCCTCATACTCCAGTTCCTCTGAATCAGCGCTGCAGGAGCCATCACGGTCTACCTCCACCTCCGTAACGCTTACCTGTTACGACCGATATGAGCACAGCCGTGGCCAAACGTCAACAGGCCGTACTGAAATTAATTTCTTTGGGGAATCGAAACCACACAGCGCAGGAGCTCTGGAATGCCATCAAGCAGGAGAGCGACGTGTGGTTTGTGCCAGCGAATCTCCAGCCAGGCTTGGAAATGTGTGACAATGGCCGAAATCTGGTGGCAGCTCTGGGCCTAGGCAACCTCACTCACATCCCATGTCTGGCACATGTGCTCAACTTGGTCATGCAGAGCTTTCTGAGGGACTATCCGGATCTTGATGCACTGCTGCACAAGGTCCACATAGAGAGGCGCTCACTTGAGGCGTTCCAGCATGGCAAGATCGCGCATTGCAGCTCTGCAGCGCCGATTCCGCCTTCCGGAACATCGCATCATATGTGACCTACCCACCAGGTGGAATTCAACGTTACATATGCTGGAGCGGTTGTGTGAGCAGCAGGCAGCAGTAATGGAGTACCAGCTGCATCAGGCGCAAACAAGTCGCACTGCGCGCCAGTCACACTTCACCACCACTGAGTGGGCCTCTATGAAGGACATCTGCCTCGTTTTGCGTGCCTTTGATTATTCCACACGGATGGCGAGTGCAGATGATGTACTAGTCAGTATGACTGTCCCCCTTATCTGCCTGCTTCAAAAAACACTGCAAGCACTAAGGGAGGAGGCTTTGGAAGAGGTGGAGGATGAGGAGTCACAAATGCCATCTGCTTCTGGACAGTCTGCGCAACGTGGTTCCTCACAAAGGCCTAGGCAGGGGACACTTTGTGAGGAGGATGAGGAGGAGTCAATGGAGGAGGAAGACATCTCTCCAGAGGAGGGAGGTACACAATGCTGTAGTAGTCAGTATGTAGAGCGAGGGTGGGGTGATGCAGAGCAGGCAGAGATGATGCCTCAAGCAGGGGACAGCGTTTCTTGGCCAGTTGGGAGTCTACAGCACATGGTTGATTTCATGCTGCAGTGCCTGAGAAACGACCGCCGCTTCGCCCACATTCTCAGCACGGCTGATTATTGGGTGTACACCCTCCTAGATCCTCGCTACCGGGACAACTTACAAAGCCTCATAACACCGTTGAACCGGGAGCGTAAAATGCGGGAGTACCAAGACACACTGGTGCATTCCATCATGTTCACCATTCCACCCGAGAACAGTGCTGCTAGTGCTTTACAAAGCAGCTCTGTGCGTCGAGGCAGTGGAGGAAGCTCTGCACAAAGAGGGAGCAGATGCAGCGCCTCAGCACAAGGCAAGACCAGTATGGCCCAAAGGTGGCAAAGTTTTGTGTGCCCACCACAAATGTCTACACCATCACAGACGGCTCCAGTCAGCAGGAGGCAACGTTTCCGTCAGATGGTGACAGACTACATGTCTTGCCCTCTCAGTGTACTCCCAGACGGCTCCTCCCCCTTCAAGTTTTGGGTCTCTAAGCTGGATACATGGCCAGAGCTTAGCCAGTATGCATTGGAGGTGCTGGCTTGCCCTGCTGCTAGTGTATTATCGGAACACGTCTTTAGTGCCGCAGGTGGTGTACTAACAGACCGTCGCACGCGACTATCCTCCGGTAACGTTGACCGGCTTACTTTTCTGAAAATGAACAAGGCCTGGATCTCGCCGGAATTTGCCAGTCCTCTTCCAGAATAAATAATTGGTTGGCAACAGTATCCAGGTATCCTGTTGTGTTCATGTTTCTACCACCTGAACTGTAATCCCTGTGCTCTAACACCGCCAGTTGTTGCTCAGAAGTGCCGTCTGCACAGAGAAAAACACTAGCTCCTGTGTTAGTGGGGTTCAGTAATGCCAGCTGCTCCCCTGCTGTGTGTCCGGCAATATCTCCTGCTCCCTCCACATTCAAACTACATCAGATTTTAAACTTGCTCCAAGTAGGCCTCAGCCTACTCCATGATTGATCCTGGGCTCCAACACCGCCAGTTGTTGCTCAGAAGTGCCGTCTGCACAGAAAAAGACACTAGCTCCTGTGTTAGTGGGGTTCAGTAACGCCAGCTGCTCCCCTGCTGTGTGTCCGGCAATATCTCCTGCTCCCTCCACATTCAAACTACATCAGATTTTAAACTTGCTCCAAGTAGGCCTCAACCTACTCCATGATTGATCCTGGGCTCCAACACCACCAGTTGATGCTCAGAAGTGCCGTCTGCACAGAAAAAAAACACTAGCTCCTGTGTTAGTGTTGTTCAGTAACGCCAGCTGCTCCCCTGCTGTGTGTCCGGCAATATCTCCTGCTCCCTCCACACTCAAACTACATCAGATTTTAAACTTGCTCCAAGTAGGCCTCAGCCTACACCATGATTGATTCTGGGCTCCAACACCGCCAGTTGTTGCTCGGAAGCGCCGTCTGCACAGAGAAAAATACTAGCTCCTGTGTTAGTGGGGTTCAGTAACGCCAGCTGCTCCCCTGCTGTGAAACAGCAATATCTCCTGCTCCCTCCACATTCAAACTACATCAGATTTTAAACTTGCTCCAAGTAGGCCTCAACCTACTCCATGATTGATCCTGGGCTCCAACACCGCCAGTTGTTGCTCGGAAGTGCCGTCAGCACAGAGAAAAACACTAGCTCCTGTGTTACTGGGGTTTAGTAACACCAGCTGCTCCCCTGCTGTGTTTCCGGCAATATCTCTTGCTCCCTCCACATTCAAACTACATCAGATTTTAAACTTGCTCCAAGTAGGCCTCAGCCTACACCATGATTGATCCTGGGATCCAACACAGCCAGTTGTTGCTCGGAAGTGCCATCTGCACAGAGAAAAACACTAGCTCCTGTGTTAGTGGGGTTCAGTAACACCAGCTGCTCCCCTGCTGTGTTTCCGGCAATATCTCCTGCTCCCTCCACATTCAAACTACATCAGATATTAAACTTGCTCCAAGTAGGCCTCAGCCTACTCCATAATTGACCCTGGGCTCCAACACCGCCAGTTGTTGCTCGGAAGTGCCGTTTGCACAGAGAAAAACACTAGCTCCTATGTTAGTGGGGTTCAGTAACGCCAGCTGCTCCTCTGCTGTGTTTCCGGCAATGTCTCCTGCTCCCTCCATATTCAAACTACATCAGATATTAAACTTGCTCCAAGTAGACCTCAGCCTACTCCATGATTGACCCTGGGCTCCAACACCGCCAGTTGTTGCTCAGAAGTGCCGTCTGCATAGAGAAAAACACATGCTCCTGTGTTAGTGGGGTTCAGTTGGGTCACCCTCCCAGGGCAGTGGGGTACTCGGTACCGGGCCGGTGTCAGGGGGATGTGTCACAGCAGCAGTGACCCGGTCCGTGGCCCTGGGCGCCCAAGTAATCAGGGGTGTTGAATGGTGGTTTGTAGTTAATGGAATAGTTTGTGATGTCACCTGTGGTGTTCGGCAAGTGAGATGTTAAGCCGACGCTGCATGCAGATCTGCTGGGACTGATAGTATGGTGCAGCAAAGATGTAAAAGCTCCCCACAGGTGAAGCTGTAGTCCCAGGGCAGTGTAGATGTAGTTGGCACGGGGATGTAGCAGTGCCGGAAAAGTAGGAAGCAGACAGAGACACAGCGGGATGCAATTTCTGTACCTTTACTTGATAAATGCAGTCCAGGGTCCTGATTACAGATGGTACCGGAGCAGGCTAGCCTGGAAGCAGTTCGGGGATGCTCTCTCAGCAGATGGGCTGTGCAGTCTCCTTCCTAGCGCTTATTCGAATGAAGTACTCCCAGTACTGAGTTACACTGGAGTTCCTCCTGACAGATGTTCTCAAGAACCTTACTTGCACGGCAGACAGCGGTAGCCTATCTCAGGGACTCCTCTCTCCTGAGTCCCGCATCACTATGCACGCTGCTGTTGTGCCCTCAAGTCTTAGATGGGAGTAGGGCATTTACAGCCTCCTACTCCTCTGGTGTCTGTTGCAGGACCGTTAGTATGCGTTCAACCGTGGAGACCAGGCTCCAGTTCATTCGCTCTCACTGGAGATGAGCCTTTCCTCTCTGCTCAATATCTGCGCTTCTCCACACGTCTGCACCCATGTCCCTCCTCACACTAACTGACCACTCCTTCCTCTTGGCCCTCAGGCAGCACTCTTCCCCTCAATTCCGGTTCAAAGCCCTCCCTGATGGCCTGGAGTGGAACTGTGTTGTATGCATAGGTAAACTGCTGGAGAGACCCTTCACTGCCTCCAAGCCTGGCATTACCCTCCCTGGAGGAAGGCAAAGCCACTGTGGCGGCCATACTCCTGGGGGCGCCACACAGTAGCGTCAGCTGATCCCCTGCTGTGTGTCCGGTAATTTTGCCTGCTCTGTCCACATTCACACTACTCCAGATTTTAAACTTGCTCCAATTAGGCCTCTGGCTACACTCTGTTTGTACTGTAATCCCTGGGCTCCAACAACGCCAGTTGTTGCTCAGAAGTGCTGTCTGCACAGAGAAAAACATATGCTCCAGTGTTATTGTGGTTCAGTAACGTCAGCTGATCCCCTGCTGTGTGTCCGGCAATTTTGCCTGCTCTGTCCACATTCACACTACTCCAGATTTTAAACTTGCTCCAATTAGGCCGCTGGCTACACTCTGTTTCTACTGTAATCCCTGGGCTCCAACACCGCCAGTTGTTGCTCAGAAGTGCCGTCTGCACAGAGAAAAACACTAGCTCCTGTGTTTTAGTGGGGTTCAGTAATGTCAGCTGCTCCCCTGCTGTGTGTACAGCAATAACTCCTGCTCTGTCCACATTCACACTACTCCAGATTTTAAACTTGCTCCAATTAGGCCTCTGGATACACTCTGTTTCTACTGTAATCCCTGGGCTCCAACACCGCCAGTTGCTGCTCAGAAGTGTCTTTGGCACAGGTACTCCTCCTGCCCATCCTGGTTCCAGCGCGCCAGCTGTTTCCGGGTAGTGTCAACGTCACTTTGCCACCAATACGTTGTCCTGTTGTGTTGCGGTCGGGTTAGCCGACTCTATGGTGCCTGCAGCTTAGGTGTTTCCTATGTGGGCTGCGGGATCTGACAATAAAGGCTGGTTCCGTAGTGCCAATAGGACAAGCACCCCCTGTAGGACTGTGGGTTTTGGTAACTGCGGCCGGCTCGCGGCCTTGCAACTTTGTTTTTCATGGGTACCTTCTGCTACCCATCCGGGTTCCAGCACCGTCAGCTGGTTCTCGGCAGTGCCTTTGGCTTAGGTGCCTCCATCTCGGTATCCGAGTTCCAGCAACGTCTGCTGGTCCTTGGTAGTGCTTTCTAGCACAGGTACCTCCTGCTTAGTCACCGGGTTCCATTACCGTCAGCTGGTCTTTGGTAGTGCCATTGGCTCTTGTTCCTTCTGCTACCCATCCGGGATCCAGCACCGTCAGCTGGTCCTCGGTAGTTCCATTGCCTCTTGTTCCT
Organism: Dendrobates tinctorius; assembly: GCF_039654945.1. Taxonomy (NCBI): domain Eukaryota; kingdom Metazoa; phylum Chordata; class Amphibia; order Anura; family Dendrobatidae; genus Dendrobates; species Dendrobates tinctorius. The sequence goes on along the minus strand of NW_027361814.1, from coordinate 18,607,539 downwards.
TCTGCTGCCCCTCCGGGTTCCAGCACCGTCAGCTGGTTCTCAGGAGTGCCTTTGGCTTAGGTGCCTCCATCTTGGTATCCGAGTTCCAGCAATGTCTGCTGGTCCTTGGTAGTGATTTCTAGCACAGATACCTTCTGCTTAGTAACCGGGTTCCAGCACCGTCATCTGGTCCTCGGTAGTTCCATTGCCTCTTGTTCCTTCTGCTGCCCCTCCAGGTTCCAGCACCGTCAGCTGTTTCTCGGCAGTGCCTTTGGCTTTGGTGCCTCCATCTCGGTATCCGAGTTCCAGCAACGTCTGCTGGTCCTTGGTAGTACCTTCTGCTTAGTAACCGGGTTCCGGTACCGTCAGCTGGTCCTCGGTAGTGCCATTGGCTCTTGTAGCTTCTACTACCCATCTGGGTTCCGGCACTGTCAGCTGGTCCTCGGTAGTTCCATTGCCTCTTGTTCCTTCTGCTGCCCCTCCGGGTTCCAGCACCGTCAGCTGGTTCTCAGCAGTGCCTTTGGCTTAGGTGCCTCCATCTCGGTATCCGAGTTCCAGCAACGTCTGCTGGTCCTTGGTAGTGCTTTCTAGCACAGGTACCTCCTGCTTAGTCACCGGGTTCCATTACCGTCAGCTGGTCCTCGGTAGTGCCATTGGCTCTTGTTCCTTCTGCTGCCCCTCCAGGTTCCAGCACCGTCAGCTGGTTCTCGGCAGTGTCTTTGGCACGGGTACTCCCTCCTGCCCAGCCTGGTTCCAGCACGCCAGCTGTTTCCGGGTAGTGTCAACGTCACTTTGCCACCAATAATAATAAATTTATAATACTAATACATTTTATTTCTATAGCGCCAACATATTCCGCAGCACTTTACATTTCGGAGGGGATTTGTACAGACAATAGACATTACAGCATAACAATAATCACATAGATTATAACAAATACCAAGAGGAATGAGGGCCCTGCTCGCAAGCTTACAATCTATGAGGAAAAAAAAAGGGAGACACGAAAGGTGGGTGGTAACAGTTGCCCTGATTGTATGGACCAGCCATAATGTTAAGTGTGTATCAGTACAGACACAGAGGGCTAATGGATGCATAAAACATGTGGGAACATGATGCGGGGAACCTGGTTATGGTAAAACTTTTGGCTGTGCCACACAGGGATAGATTAGGTTAATATGTTGAGGCGATAGGCCAGTCTGAATAAATGCGTTTTCAGGGCACGCTTAAAATTGTGGGGATTGGGGACTAATCGTATTGACCTGGGAAGTGCATTCCAAAGAATTGGCGCAGCACGTGTAAAGTCTTGGAGACGGGAGTGGGAGGTTCTGATTATTGAGGATGCTAACCTCTGGTCATCAGCAGAACGGAGGGCGCAGGTAGCGTGGTATACTGAAACAAGGGAGGACATGTAGGGTGGTGCTGAGCCATGGAGGGCTTTGTGGGTGAGGGTAATAAGTTTATACTGAATTCTGGAGTGGATGGGTAGCCAGTGTAATGACTGGCACAAGGTAGAGGCATCGGTGTAACGATTGGTGAGGAATATGATCCTGGCTGCAGCATTCAAGACAGATTGGAGAGGGGAGAGTTGGGTAAGAGGGAGACCGATTAGAAGAGAGTTACAATAGTCGAAACGAGAATGAATAAGAGAAACAGTAAGAGTTTTTGCAGACTCAAAAGTAAGAAAAGGTCGAATTCTAGAAATGTTTTTGAGGTGCAGATGACAAGAGCGAGCCAGTGATCGAATGTGGGGGGCAAAGGAAAGCTTGGAATCAAGTATGACCCCAAGACAGCGGGCATGTTGCTGGGGAGTAATAGTGGAGCCACACACAGAAATGGCAATGTCGGGTATAGGTACATTAGTAGAGGGAGGAAACACAAGGAGTTCAGTCTTTGACAGGTTCAGTTTCAGATATAGTGAGGACATGATGTTAGACACAGCGTTTAGACAATCGCCGGTGTTTTCTAGAAAGGCTGGCGTGATGTCAGGAGAAGAAGCGTATAATTGGGTGTCATCAGCATAGAGATGGTACTGGAAACCAAATCTACTGATTGTTTGACCAATAGGGGCAGTGTACAAGGAGAAGAGGGGGGGCCTAGGACTGATCCTTGAGGAACCCCAGCAGTAAGGGGAAGGTGAGAGGAGGAGGAACCAGCAAAAGATACAGTAAAGGAGCGGTCAGAGAGATAGGAGGAGAACCAGGAGAGAATGGTGTCCTTGAGGCCAATGGAACGGAGGATAGTGAAGAGGAGCTGATGATCCACAGTGTCGAATGCTGCAGAGAGATCCAAGAGAATTAGCATGGAGTAATGACCATTATTAGATCATTAGAGACTTTAGTGAGGGCAGTTTCAGTAGAGTGTAAGGAGCGGAAGCCGGATTGGAGAGGGTCGAGAAGATATTTATCAGAGAGATAGCGGATAAGACGGGAGTGGACCAGGCGTTACAGGAGTTTAGAGATGAAGGGAAGATTAGAGACAGGTCTATAGTTAGCGGCACAGTTTTGGTCGAGGGATGGTTTTTTAAGTAGTGGATGTATGATGGCATGCTTAAATGAGGAGGGAAAGATACCAGAAGAGAGAGGTTAAATATTTTACTTAGGTGAGTGGTGACAGCAGGGGAAAGGGAGGAGGAGATGAGACGGAAATGGGTCACTGATGCAAGTGGTTGGGCGAGAAGATGCAAGGAGTCTGCTTAGGCTACTTTCACACATCAGGTTTTCGGCGTCAGGCGCGATCCGGCGTCGTGCCGGAACGCCGGATCCGGCAAATGTTTCGTAAAACCGGATGTGACGGATCCGGTTTTCTGCCGGATCCGTCTTTTTCTTGACAGACAAAACCGGATCCGTCTCATCCGGTTCATCCGTTTTTCTATCCGTTTTTCGACGGATTACGCCGGATCCGGTTTTTAAAATTGAGCCTTGTGGCCTTCCGAACGGGATTGGCTACTGGAAAACTATATATAGCATGTTCCTACAGCCCTTCTTTGACAGGTTGTAGAGGAGAAAGTGCAGGTTGGAGAGAAGAGCAAGTTACTGGCGAAGATGGATGTTGTCATTGGAAATATTTTGAAGAATTTGGCGGATTTTATAGCGGAGGCGAATCGTTTGAGGGTGATTGTTCTGGAGAAGGAGAGAGCGAGACAGCAGCGCATCAGGCATCGTAGACGACGTTTGTGGATCCACCCCATCACAGCCAAGAGAATGACGCGTGGGGTCTATTCTACACTCTGCATGGACCTTCGACGAAACCCGGATAAATTTTTTGGATATGTTAGGATGAAAATGGAGAATTTTGATTACTTGGTGGAGCGCATTGCACACCTCATAAGAAAAGCGGACACCTATTGCCGCTTCTCTGTTTCACCCGCAGAGCGTCTGATGGTGACTTTAAGGTAAGCCACATTTATTGGATATGCTCGCATCAGAGCACACTTTCACTGCAATCTTGTTGGTGGTAGTTTGTATCTCCAAGTGTTATAGGTCAGTTTTGGTATGTAATGCTGTGATTTAAAACTAATTTATTGTTTTTTAATTCCCCACAGATTTCTTGCAACTGGAGAATCCCTTTCGTCACTGCATTTCCAGTACAGACTCGGGATTTCCACCATATCTGGAATTGTGAAGTACACATGCCGTGCACTGTGGGACTCCTTAGCTGAAGAGTTTTTACCAGAGCCCACAACAGAGAGGTGGATTGAAATTGCTGACAAGTTTCAACAGATATGTCAGTTTCCAAACTGCTTGGGCGCTGTGGACGGGAAACATATCCGCATTGTAAAGCCAGCTGGATCGGGATCGGAATATTTCAATTACAAGAAATATTTTTCAATTGTCCTCATGACCATCGCTGACGTGGAATACAAATTTATTGCGGTTGATATTGGGGCCTATGGCCGCTCCAATGACTCTCAAGTTTTCAAACTGTCTGCCATGGGGCGTAAACTGTATGGAAACACCTTCCAGTTCCCACCACCTAGACCGCTGCCGCAAACATCTGGTCCACCTATGCCATTTGTCTGTGTAGGGGATGAAGCCTTCCAGCTGTCAGAACACCTTTTGAAACCGTACTCTAGCAGAGGATTGACAAGACCAAAACGCATTTTTAATTACCGCCTCACAAGAGCAAGAAGAATGGTTGAATGTACCTTTGGTATTCTGACAGCCAAATGGCGGGTCCTATTGACTGCGATCAACCTCAAGACAGAAACTGTGGACGAGGTGATCAAAGCGTGCGTGGTACTCCACAATTTTGTTATCTGCAAGGAACCCATTTCCATTGAGGACACCTCTGAAGAAACCACCTTGCAAGATTACCATGACATTACCACTAGAAGTTCTGTGACGGTTTCAGTAATGAGGGACAATTTTGCAATATACTTTATGTCACCTCAAGGCAGAGTACACTGGCAGGATGACAGAGTGTGAAAGATTTGTGCCCTAACCAAACTTGTGTACCTTCTGGACCAACAGTATATACCTTTGCCAACCAAAGTTGGCTATCTTGTCATGGTCTTACTATTTTTAGCTTTAGGCCACAGGTGTGTACCTGGTTGTGTTTTATGCAAAGTATTTCACCTTTTAACAAAAGTTGTGTACATTGTTAGGAAATCACCAACAATAAACACAACTTTTTAGGTGAAATACTTTGCTTCAAACACAACCAGGAACACAACTGTGGCAAAAAGCTAAAATTTACCCACAGTTATATACCTAGTTTAGAATACCATTTCACCTTTTAAATACCCTGTATTTAACCTTTTTCGCCGCAGAAAGAAATGACAGACAACCAGTGTAAAATAATTTAACTTTTATTGAAAAATGTTTTTTTTAGTAAACTTTTTTAAAATTTTAATAAACTTGTTTAATAAAGCTTTGAAACCATAAAACTGGTCATTTTTATTTAAATACACACATTATAAATCTGTGTAGTGTGTGGTGGAAATACTGCTGGAGGGGCTGCGGGACACTTCGACACTGGGAGTGTGGAGAGAGGACTGGGATCGTGGTGGGGAAGGAACAGTTAGAGGTGAAGGTGTGGAAAAAACTACAGAATGGGTGGACATGTGGGAAGCAGAAGAGGTGGTGGGTGGTAGAGTGGAGGGTTGGGCAGGGACTGTAGGAGCAGATGATGTTGATGGCAAGTTGTATGGGGAAGGAGTTTGGTACGGGGCAGGTTGCTGGAAGTGGGGAGATGTCTGGTACGGGGCAGGTTGCTGGAAGTGGGGAGATGTCTGGTACGGGGCAGGTTGCTGGAAGTGGGGAGATGTCTGGTACGGGGCAGGTTGCTGGAAGTGGGGAGATGTCTGGTACTGGGGAGGTTGCTGGTACTGGGGAGTTTGCAGGTACTCGGGAGGTTGCTGGTACTGGGGAGGTTGCTGGTACTGGGGAGGTTGCTGGTACTGGGGAGGTTGCTGGTACTGGGGAGGTTGCTGGTGCTGGGGAGGTTGCTGGTGCTGGGGAGGTTGCTGGTGCTGGGGAGGTGGATGGTGCTGGGGAGGTGGATGGTATGTAATAGGAGGGGGAGGATGGAAAGTGGCTGGAGGGGGTGTAGATGTAATAGGAGGGGGAGGATGGAAAGTGGCTGGAGGGGGTGTAGATGTAATAGGAGGGGGAGGATGGAAAGTGGCTGGAGGGGGTGCAGGTGGAGGAACTACTGTGGTGGGAGGAGGAGGTTGGGAGGTAACTTGCTGGAGAGCAGCGTGGCATGAATGCATTACATGCATCTGCTGGGCAGGAGAGAGCGTTTCCATGCGCTCCACAACAGACCTGAAAAAGGTGTGGTTTGGCGAAGATCTTGCTTCTGAATGCATGGTTTGCAGAAGTGTCTTCACCTCCAGAATGCTGGAGTTGATCTGCTGATAGCCTGCGGAGATTTGCTCTGACAAGACTTTTAGACAGTTCTGGAAAGATGCATTCAGATGCAAGAACTCTGGCGCATAAGTCTTTTCCTGACCCCTCTGCCGCTGCCGCCCAGTACCCGCAGGTGTACTAGAGGTGGCAGGGGCAGAAGGGTGGGGTAAAGGGAAAGCGATCTCCTCACCAGCAGCTTCATGTAATGTAGGCGGCCACGATGCTCCTGTGCTGGTGGATGGGACAGATGGGTCAAATGTGTGGGAAGGCTGGGAAGGTGCAGATGTACCGGGGCGGTCGAAGTGTCCCTCGGTGCCAGTCTCCTCAGGGATCGCCTCAGAAGGGTCCAATCGTGCAGGCTCCCGAGTGCTGCTCACCATGCTGTGGAATAAAGAGAAAAAAAAAACAATTAAAATACTGACATGGTATGGCCCTGGCTGAAAAAAAAAATTTACATCTAACATTTTTTTTCACATGTGGTGTGTAATATTTACCTTCTAGTGACCATTGTTTCCCGGAGGAACGACAGGGCTTCTGCGTACTTGTACTTGCTCCTGCGTCCTCCAGATCCACTCGGGGCCCGCATCTCTTTATTGAACTCCTTCTTGAAACGATCCCTCACAGACCGCCACCGATTCACAATTCTGTTCCCTGAAACGAGAAAGGACAAAGTGGTTAGTATACAACATCAGTGTTTCCCAAACTCCAGTCCTCATGGTCCCCAGGGGTCATGTTTTCAGGATTTCCATAGTAAATAGAAATCCTGAACACATGATCCGTGGGGACCACGAGGACTGGAGTTCGGGAAACACTGGTTTACATCAAGCAACCGGTACTGTATATACTTACGCTCTTTAATCTGGGCCCGAACATCGAGGTCCTCCCAGCGGCCCACAAGGAGCGAACAGATTTCCTCCCAGAGTCGTCGGGTAACGATAAGGTCAGCGTGGCGGCGGTCAGCCATATTCCAGAGCGGCTCCCTTTCTCTGACGAGATCGATGAGGTGGTCCACATCGAGTCCTCCATCCTCACCGTCAGAGTCGGGAGCACGCTGTGAAGGCTGTTAAAGAAAAAGACAAAAATAACATAATTAGCCTCCACAAAAGAAATGAAATAAAAAGTGCAAAAAAACAAAGCAAAAATATTTATACTTACACGCTGGTGACCGCCGCGTTGCTGTCGCCGATGACCCTGGGAGGCACTGCGAGGACCTCTTGGCCGAGCACCAGACTAGAGAAGAAAACAAAAAATGTTATGTCTTTGGATGTAGGCATTTGTTTGCTGTGTGTGGTCTGCAGAACATTGTTTTCTATGTGTTGTGTGTAGTGTGATGTTGTGTTTCTGCGTTTGATGCAAAAAACTTACCAATTGTGAGCCCACTCCAAGTGTCTGTCCACCCCTTCCTTCTTCTTCTGGGAGCTCCTCTTCATCTTGTGAATCCTGTTTTGAAATAAAAGGCAATGAATAGACATATATTACAGAGATAATGGATTTTGGAAATAAAAACTTACCGTCAAACGCTGACGATGCGAGGGAGGGCTCCCAGAAGATGATGTGCTGTCTTCCTGGTGGCCACACTCCATGCCTGTGGGTGGTGTTCCACCTGCTGCCATTGCTGCTGCTGCTGCATCTATTGGGCGGCTGTTGAATAAAGAGAAACAAAGGGCCAATGAATATCTTGATATTCAATAGCCCTAGTTTGGAGGAATGGGGGATTTGATAATTACCGTCTCTCATCTGCTGCTGGCCTCCCCTCCTCAGCATATTCCATTTGCTGCTCCATTTGGGGTGGTGGTGGTGCTGATGGTGCTGCAGTGGTCTCCTGCCTTCTCCTGCTGCGCTTGGTTGCTTTCTTGGGTGGCATGTTGGGTGTGGCTGTGGGTCCCACTGTCTTGTTTTTATATATGTCTTGTGGGCAGAGCTACTGAGCATGCTCAGACCCAAAAAACCGGATCCGGCCACCGGATCCGGCTTTCGCCGGATCAGGCGCATTGCGGCGCTCATAGGCTTTCATTGTGTGAAAAAGCCAGACGCGCCGGATCCGGCGTGTCCGGCTTTTACGCCGGAGACAAAAAACGTTACAGTAGCCGTTTTTTCCAGACGCCGAATCGCGACACATTGCCGGATCCGGCGAAAACCGGATGAAACGCATGGCCATCCGGCGCGATCCGGCGCAAATGCAAGTCAATGGGGGGAAACCGGATCCGGCATTGCATTTCGCCGGATCCGGTTTCTGTCAAAAGCGCCGGATCGCGCCTGACGGCGAAAACCTGATGTGTGAAAGAGGCCTTACTTCTTCTTCTGTGACTGGTTCAAAATCAGAGAGTGAGCTAGATGCAGTGGGGGAGGAGGACAGTGCATGGTATGAGATGATTGGGAGATAATTTCCTGTCGGATCTGGTCAATTTTTTCTTTGAAGTAATTGGCCAGATCGTCAGCTCGGAGCTCCGTGGTTGGGGCCTGTACTCTTGGTTTGGGGCCAATACGTTGTCCTGTCGTGTTGTGGTCGGGTTAGCCGACTCTATGGTGCCTGCAGATTAGGTGCTTCCTATGTGGGCTGCGGGATCTGGCGATAATGGCTGGTTCCGTAGTGCCAGTAGGACAAGCACCCCCTGTAGGACTGTGGGTTTCGGTAACTGCGGCCGGCTCGCGGCCTTGCAACTTTGTTTTTCATGGGTATCTTCTGCTACCCATCCGGGTTCCAGCACCGTCAGCTGGTTCTCAGCAGTGCCTTTGGCTTAGGTGCCTCCATCTCGGTATCTGATTTCCAGCAACGTCTGCTGGTCCTTGGTAGTGCTTTCTAGCACAGGTACCTCCTGCTTAGTCACCGGGTCCCATTACCGTCAGCTGGTCTTCGGTAGTGCCATTGCCTCTTGTTCCTTCTGCTACCCATCCAGGTTCCAGCACCGTCAGCTGGTCCTCGGTAGTTCCATTGCCTCTTGTTCCTTCTGCTGCCCCTCCGGGTTCCAGCACCGTCAGCTGGTTCTCGGCAGTGCCTTTAGCTTAGGTGCCTCCATCTCGGTATCCGAGTTTCAGCAACGTCTGCTGGTCCTTGGTAGTGCTTTCTAGCACAGGTACCTCCTGCTTAGTCACCGGGTTCCAGTACCGTCAGCTGGTCCTCGGTAGTGCCATTGGCTCTTGTTCCTTCAGCTGCCCCTCCGGGTTCCAGAACCGTCAGCTGTTTCAGGGAAGTGTCAATGTCACTTTGGCACCAATACATTGTCCTGTCGTATTGCGATCGGGTTAGACGACTCAATGGTGCCTGCAGTTTAGGTGCTTCCTATGTGGGCTGCGGGTTCTGGCAATAAAGGCTGGTTCCGTAGTGCCAATAGGACAAGCACCCCCTGTAGGACAGTGGGTTTCGGTAACTGCGGCCGGCTCACGGCCTTGCAACTTTGTTTTTCATGGGTACCTTCTGCTACCCATCCGGGTTTCAGCACCGTCAGCTGTTTCTTGGCAGTACCTTTGGCTTAGGTGCCTCCTTATCGGTACCCGAGTTCCAGCAATGTCTGCTGGTCCTTCATAGTGCTTTCTAGCACAGGTACCTCCTGCTTAGTAACCGGGTTCCAGTACCATCAGCTGGCCCTCGGTAGTGCCATTGGCTCTTGTTCCTTCTGCTACCCATCCGTGTTCCAGTACCGTCAGCTGGATCTCGGCAGTTCCTCAGCCTTCTTGTACCTTCTGCTACATTTCCAAGTTCAAACTTTTTGAAATGGTTTTTGGTAATCACTCTGGATCTCCCTGACAACGACCCTGAAGACCACCCCAAAGAAGACCAAAAAGATGACCCTGAAGATGACCAAGAGGACAAAGAACATGAAGACAACCACAAAGATACAGAACAACAAGAGACAGAAGACCAAGAAGCAGAAGAACAAAAAGCAGAAGAACATTATGCATAACACTAAAAATCAGAGCAAAAGATATTATCTAAATTATAAGTAGAAGAAGACTAAGCAGTGTATGGGGGTGAGTCCGTTCCTCCTCGTGGAGGCCAAACTGAACGCGGACAAATCCTGTTGTAAATCTTTTGTGACAGGCAGAACGGCTGCTGTAATCTTCAAACTTTTATAGATAACAACTACAGGAATGCCTGTCACAAATAAGAATATGATGAAGAAGAAGAATAGGAAGAAGATGAAGAAGTAGAAGATGAAGAATAATCGTTGAATAAGAAGAATATGAAGAATGTAAAAAAAAAGAATAATAGGAAGAAGGTGAAGAAGAAGAAGATGAATAAGGTGAAGAAGAAGTTGATGAAAAAGATGCTGCTGCTGCTGAGGATCATGAAGGAGAAAGTGTGGGAGAAGTAAAAAAGAAGGTAAAGAGCATGGAAGTAGTGAAACATACATATCTGACAAAATATAAAAAAGGTTAACATAGTCAATATCTTTGTAACTCCGAACGTCTTAAAAAAAAAATTAATTCCTTCTATTCCATTTGATTGGGCTAAACCTCTATGCCTTTAATGTCTCCTCCACCTCCCCCAATACATTCTACATTATTATTAGTTGTTTTTCTTCATCTATAATAATAAATGCCCTAAGCAGCTTCCGGTTGTAACAACTTCCGTCCAGTTGTAACCGGTGACGTCACCGCACACCTCTTTCCATGTTAACCCTCAACACACACACTCCTCTCACCTTTCACCATCTCCACTCACGTCCACTCACTCTTTCACTCCACATACGACCCTTTCTCTCACTCCGTCTCTCATACTCACGCCGTCATCGCCGCTGATCCATGATCCCCGACATCTTCTTCCGCCGGCGCCATCCCGAATCCAGACGTCCTCCACGCCGGCGACATGTTCTTGTGGTGACGCCATTTTGGATCGGCGAAATCCTGCGATACTGAAGATGGCGTCACCGCAAGAACATGTCGCCGGCGTGGAGGACGTCGGGATCCAAAATGGCGTCGGCAAAGTCTCGCGAGATTTCGCCGACGCCATTTTGGATCCCGACGGCATCCACGCCGGCGACATGTTCCTGCAGCGACGCTATTTTGGATCGGCGAAATCCCGCAATACTCAAGATGGCGTCGCCGCAAGAACATGTCGCCGGTGAGGACGACGTCGGGATCCAAAATGGCGTCGGCGAAAACTCGCGAGATTTCACCGACGCCATTTTGGATCCCGATGTCATCCACGCCGGCGACATGTTCCTCCGGCGACGCCATCTTGAGTATCGCAGGATTTCACGATACTCAAGATGGCGTCGCCGCAAGAACATGTCGCCGGCGTGGACAACATCTGGATCCAGGATGACGCCGGCGGAAGAAGATGTCGGGGATCGTGGAGCAGCGGCGATGACGGCGTGAGTATGAGAGACGGAGTGAGAGAAGGGGTCGTATGTGGAGTGAAAGAGTGAGTGGAGATAGTGAAAGGTGAGAGGAGTGTGTGTGTTGAGGGTTAACATGGCAAGAGGTGTGATGCTATCGCATCCTCCCGATGCGATATCATCGGGCCATAATCTAGTGTAGAATAAACCTATAAGGAAAGAAAGGGTTTATTTTAATTCCGATATTTCTGTCCCATTGACTTGCATTGGTTTCCGGTATCGGAATCGGTGATATCCGATACTTTTTGGGTATCGGTCCGATCCGATCCGATATTTCACGATATCGAATGGTATCGCTCAACACTACTCATCACTAGTGGAGATAACCAGCTCTACTACATGTTGTCCAGATGGAGTTGGGGTTGCAGAACTGAGATGGAATTCCCCACCAAACTTCTTTCCTCTATGGATTTTTGGCATACTGTCCATTGACTCCTATAGACTCACAATTACTATGTGACAATGTGCACATTTGGCATCTCTTATTCATTAGCCAATGAGCATTGGCCAATAGCCGTCAGCAAATTGTGGAGTTTTCTCACAAGCCTTATTTAAGCATGCATCTAAAAAAACCAAAACTGTATAGCGTATTAATAAAAATAGTCGTGATTACGGTCTTAAGATTTATTTACACTGCAAAATTATCATGAATGAGCATCCTCGGGAACACTCTTTTCACAATCATCATACAGTCTAAGTGGCTGCCGATCACCCGACAACCGAGCAAAACATGATCTTTTTCGGCAGCACATCACCCTGAATATACAGGACGGACCTAACAGCAAGTAGTGGGAAACACCCCTTGTGCGCTGCGGCAACTCGATTTTCAGAATCGGTGGGTGTCCCATTGGTTGGATCCATCATAATCATTTAAGAGTTACTCCCATTTTCAGATATGCATATGTGTAAAAAGAAGCGCTCTTGCAATTTAAGGCTGGTTTTACACTTACCGTATTTTTGGGGGCCGATTTCAGCCCGCAAAAATTACACGGTGCACCGTGTGCTGTACGGCCGTGGGGGCCGTTTTTGCTGCAGTGAGCTTGTGCAATCTTTTATACGGCGTATGGACATGGCCCCCATTGTAAATCAATGGGGCCGCAAAAACAAACGGAAATTTGTTTTTGCAGCGGAAGTTTGTTTTGGCAGTGCGTTGTCACTTCCGGTTTTGCGGAACGCCGTTTTTTTATTCCAATACTATTTCCAAAGTATTCGAAAAAAAAAAACCACGGCGACCCGCAAAAACGAGCTGCAATAACGTGACGCAAAAAATGCGGTAAGAGAAATGGCCGGAGCGAGCCTCCCAACATCCCATAGGAGGCGTGGACGGAGGCCATCATGACGGGGGTTGGAGGGTTTAGTGGGGGGAGCCGATAATAGGGAGGGGGGAGCTAAGGGGTATATAGGAGCGGGTTGGGGGTGTTCCCGTCCTCTGTTCCCGCTCTCCCGCCACAGAAGCAGTCCCACCCTCCCTTTCATTTTGACAGCAGAGATCGTTATGTTAATTTTGGGTCATGGTGGTTTTGGAGGAGGGGGGAGTCCTTGAAGTCGGTGGAAATTGGTTTTGGAGACTCGGTGTGTAGGGTCTCCTCCGTTAAAAGGTATGTTGGTGGTGATCTGGTGAAAGGTGGATGAGGAGTTTTCCGTCAGAAGTGGGCGGATCTCCAAGTAGTTCATGGACAATATTTCTCGGTGTGCTGGTGCTCCTGAGCCTGTGGGGTAACGGCTGGGAGCAAATGGATGGGGTTTGTTTACAGCATTTTGGGCTACTTCACCAAGATCTTGTGATGTGGCGCCCCTGAGGGTTCAGTCGCCACAGAGGTACTGCACCTCCTCCTGAGGTGTGGTACCCGACCATCCAGGTAAGGTGGAGACACCTGACCACGCTCCAACACCTGCATCCCACACAACACAGTAGTGTAGCAAAGCACCCTTTGGTGGCTCCCTGCTTGGAACACGAAGCGTGCTGGGAGGTGGGTGGAGTTTAGTTGGCACCAAAAGAGCGAGAAGAGTTTAGGATTTAGTCAGTCTGACAGAGTCAGAGGAAGAGTGAAGATCCCCTGAGTGGGATGGATGAAGGAAGTGCTGCAGCCGACCTCAGTGACCTGGGTCCACTGGCACAGGAAAGGGACATTGATGAAAGCCTGACTCTCTCCATAAGAAAAAAAGATTAGTATGGAACGTAAGGAGAGGAGGATAAGGATTAGGGATGGAGCAGAACCCTTCAAAAGTTCACAGCGCAAGGCCGGGGTCCGGTCCCCGAGGTTGTATGGATACTAATGGTCCTGCAGCAGACACCGGAGGAATATAAGTTGTCACCACTTTATTTCCACAAAAGACTTGGGGGCACAACAGCAACGTGAGTGAGCCGGGACTTACTAACAAGGAGTTCCCGAAGCAGGCTACAGCTGTCTACAAGTAGAGTTCATAGGAACATCTGACAGGAGGAACTCCAGTGTAACTCAGTACTGTGAGTACTTCACTATAGGCGCAAAGGGGAGACGTTCAGAAAAGGCATATTTTGGCGCAGCGTTGGAAAGGAGTACTTCATCTTGCCTGGAAGTTGGCTGAGCTCCTGACCCGGAGGACACGACACGGATGCGGGCACCTGTACACACAACAGACTGTGAGTAAAGCTTTGGAACTACATGCCCTGGTGTCCTCCGCTTATTCCTGCGCCAACACACTCAGCAGTGTTACATCTTTGTGCCTAACACTGCACCATCCATGTCTCCCCTCACTGTTACTTCACCTATTCTGCCCTGGGACTACAGCCCTGCCTGTGGAGGGCTACACCATCATTGCTGCACAACACCATCTGTCCCAGAGGATCTGTCTGCAGCGTCAGCTTAACATCTTCTTTGCCGAACACCACAGGTGGCGTCACGAATCATTCACTTAAAAACTTTAATCATCATCCACACGCTTAACACTCCCCTTTTACAATGGATGCCCAGGGCCACGGACCGGGTCACAGCTACCGTGACATCTCCCATTGAAACCAATGGGCCCGGCTCCGAGTACCCTGCTGCCCTGGGTGAGGGCGATCCAGTGGCTTCAAGGACTCCTCCTTTCAGTGTTCAAGTCATTGTACTTATGCTATTTATAATACTGTGTTTATTGTTGTTTGTTGGTTTAGTAAAAGACTGCTGTGGACATAAAGATTCCAAAGATAAATACTTGTGTCCCTGTCTCAGTTGGCGCAGGTATGGAGATTTTTATGGTCACGCGGGGGTAAGGAGGGGTGATGCCAAGATACTTGGTCTCCCCTGAGGTAAACTACTTTACAATACCAACGTCATGTAAACCCAGTCTTACTGCTTTTTAAAATGTTCAGTTTTTCTGTTCTTGATTATTTTTATTTACAGCTCATTGCCTTGGAGACTGACCACCGCTTGTAGACAGCATAGGGCTTGCATGCTCTTTTCTACTGGACTTGTAAGCACCTGGCCAGGATCGCTGGAACGCAGTGTTACCTCCTAATCCCAGCCAGCTTCACTGCAGGGCCTACAAGCTAGGTGGTCGGTCTTCTAGGTATAAAAAAAAGTGTTAGGGTATGTGCACACGTAGATTTAGGTCCTGCGGATTTTTCCACGTGGATTTGGAAAAATCCGCAGGTAAATTCTCAGGTCAAAAGACCTGCGGTTTACCTGCGAATTAGCCTGCAGTTTAGCCCTGCGGTTTCACACCTCTACAATGGAGAAGGTGTGAAATCGCAGCGGAATCCGCACAAAGAATTGACATGCTGCGGAATTGAACCCGCAGCAAATCTGCGTGGAAAAATCCGCAGCATGTGCACAGCGTTTTTCAGATTACCATTGAAAACAATGGTACTGTACAACGCAGCTAAATCTGCTGCGGACCCGCGGAGACTGAAACACTGTGGATCAGCAGCAGAATCCGCACCGTGTGCACATGGCCCTAATATCTCAAGAACAGCTGCAAATTTCTACAAGCAGTAAACTACAAAAAGGGCTTGTTCTTACAATTGCTATCTGACAATATTTCTTTATGTAGATGGGAATAAACCTTTTAAGTGCATGACCAAAGACTCCAAGCGGCTAAAAGCTCTGTCCTGATCATTCTTCAGGCATTTCGACGCTCCATACGTGGCGCCCCTGAGGCTCAGTCGCCACAGAGGTACTGCACCTTCCTCTCTCTCTAAATGTGTGGTGCCCCACCATCCGGGTAAGGTGGGAACTCCTTTACACACTCCAACTCTCGCACACCACACAACAGGGTAGTTCTGCACAACCACATTGCGGCTCATTGCTCAGAGGGTAGCAGAGCACCTTTGGTGGTTCCCTGCTTGGAACACTGGACGTGCTGGGAGGTGGGTGGAGTTAAGATACATAAAAGAGTGGGACAGTGTAGGATGAGAGGTTCAGTCTGACAGAAGGTCAGTCGGATAGGAAGTCACTCAGACAGGAGTGAGGATCCCTGGAAGAAGTGATGGAGGAAGGAGTGCTGCAGCTGCCTCAGTGATCTGAGCCAGCTGGCACAGGAAAGGAAAAGAAGGAGAAAGACATAGAACTGAAACCTAAGCTTCCATAAGAAAGAAAGACAAGTACGGAACGAAGGAGTAGAGAGAACAGAGAGGACGTGGGTTAGAAGAGGAACCCTGCCTATAGGTTCTCAGCGCAAGGCCGGGCCCGGTCCCCGAGGTTGTATGGACACTTATGGTTCTGCAGCAGACACCGGTGGATTAGTTGGCTGTAAATGCACTACTCCCATCTAAGACTTGGAGCACAACAGCAATTGAATATTGAGCTGGGACTCAGGAGAAGGGAGTCCCCTACAGCTACAGCTGTCTTCCATACAAGTAGAGTTCTTGGGAACATCTGTCAGGAGGAACTCCAGCGTACCACGGTACTGGAGATCTTCACACTTAAAGGCACTATACAGGAGACGTTCAGGAAAAGCACATAAGTTGGCGGAGTGTGGAAGGGAGCTTTCCATCTTGCCTGGAGGTTAACTGAGTCCCTGACCCGGAGGACACGGCACAGAAGCGGGCACTACTGACTGTGAGTAAAGCTTTGGAACTACATGCCCTGGTGTCCTCCATTCCTTCCCGCGTTCTTCTGCCTGACACTGCTACATCTCCTGCGCCGGACACTACACCACCTAAGTGTCCCCACATCTACACTGCTCTGGGACAACAGCCCTGCCTGTGGAGGGCTATACCATCATTGCTGCACCACACAATCTGTCCCGGAGGATTTGTTTGCAGCGTCAGCTTAACACCTCACTTGCCGAACACCACAGGTGGCGTCACGAACTATTCCATTCCATTAACTACATCTCCCCATTACTTGGGCGCCCAGGGCCACGGACCGGGTCACCGCTGCTGTGACACAATCCCCTGACACCGGCCCGGTACCGAGTACCCCACGGCCCTGGGAGGGCGACCCAACTTGGCGTCACGAACAGGATGACGAAACCCGATGCCATCGGGTTCTGTGTGCCTGGGATTTGTTGGACTTTGAACTTTTGAAAATGTGCAGAAGACCCAGTTTAATAAACTGTGACATGAATATTAAAAATGGCCGCTGGCGCGGAGAAGAAGGGCGTGAAGAGATGGGAGGTCATTGGAATAGAGCGCAAAGAGTCTTGGGCCTCCCCTGCCTGAATTACTATGTGACAGCAACATGGACCACCCCCCGAGGGGTTCGTATACTGGCTTGGTATGGAGGCGCTGGAAGAAGACGCCGCCCCCAGAAGGAGGGGCAGAAGAAGCCAGTGGCGGGAAAGGGGCCGAGGCGGGGAGAAGAACGCCAGAACGCCATTTTGGAGAGAGAGGGAAGGAGGCCTGTAGAGCACGTGGAGGTTAAGTTGGATCTCCCCGGCGCCATGGCTGAAGGCTCCGACCTCGTAGTGGAGATGAACCGCCAGCAGCTGGAGGCCGAAATTGCCCAGCTGACGTGCCGCCTGCAACTGAGGCAGGAAGCACTATGGACATTGAATCTGCAGCGCGCCCAGGAGGGGCCTACACCTGCGGTACCCGCGACACCGGTACCAGCCGCTGCTGCACCGGACCTCTTCCCGGCAGACCCTGTGGAGCCTGCGGCCGCTGCCGTGTCATCGGCAGTGTGCCTTGTTCCCTCTCTGCCGCTACCACCGGAGGAGTTGTACACAGCCCAGGGAGCTGAGGCAGAGGAAGAGAAGCCCCTGCCCGGACCTGACGCGGCTGCGCAGGTCCCGCCAGCGACCCCCGCGGAGCCGGAGCTGCCAGTGGCTCCATCGCCGTTCCCAGTGTCTCACCGGGCGGCGCCCGTTGCCACCATGCCTGCACTGGAGCGGAGGCCACACCGCCAGGAGGCACCAGGTATATACCCCGGCCCTCCTAATGGGTTGCCCTCCGAATTCACGTTGTCCGAGGCGGGTTTGCGGCAACCTCGAAATGGGGCAGTTGGAAGAGTCCCCTGGGGGCGCTAGTCAGTCAGAGATGGGTCGGTGGAGGAGGTCCCTACTCAGAAGGGTACGGCTGGAACAGGAGCGCACGATCCGACATCTTCGGGGAATAGAGGAGTCTAGGTCGCTTTGGGAAAGTGACCTCGGGATCCCTTCGCTGCCAAGTCCCCATGTAGTTGCCTATCAGTGCCGACAATCTGCGGAATCCCTCGGTGCTAGGCCTTGTACCAGAGCAGCGGAACCACCTGTTGAGGAGGAGCAGTTGATGGGCATTGAGATGCATCATGGGTTCCCTTTACCACAGCTTCAGTGCCCTATAGCAGGTAACCAGCAACAGAATCAAGATGAAGATACCACATCTCGTAGCAGTTCCCAATCAGCTTCCAGAACCCCAGGAGGGGACCAGCACTAATGACTTGCAGTAACTCTCGTTACCCAGGAGGGTTTATTTGCACCGTTGTGCTCTTGTTTTATTTTTGACCATCATGGTTAGTTTTGTTTTCCCAGTGTTGCCCTGTGTTGTTGGCAGCCTTCTTATTGAACTAGCGATCATGAACTTGGAGTGATCCAAAAACTTTTATTTGTAAATAGTTGCACCTCTTTAGGTGCCCTCTCTTGGTTTTACATAAGGACTCTTTGCGAAGATGATGTCTACCTCAAAGGAAACTGCAAGAGATCCCGGCTGGGAGCGGTGTCCAGCACTTACAAGAATTATTGTTGAAAGTTTTAATGTGAAGTATTTCATAATGTGTCTTATGATAGCTTTTATATAGAATTAGGAATGTTTTTGATACAGAGATGAGAGATTTGAATAAAGAGTTGAAAATGTAAATGGTGAACCAGGTATCACGGGTGTTGCACCAGAAAGAGAAGAAGAAATGTGTACTAGAGAAAGAAAGATGAAGAATATTGAAGTGATAGTGAGTCACAGATAATAGCACTTAGAATTACGTAATGTATGAAAAATTGCACTTTTTGTCTTAGAATTGTAGGTAGTTAATTGATAACTGTTTGCAACGTTCAAGAATGAGTGCCTCTCATATTGGGAAGTATAGCATAAGAAATGTTTATTCAGCATTGCAAAAATTTGTATGTTCCTGTACTGTCAACTTTGTTTACCTTGCAGCCCGCGGATGTGCTGTGTTTAACGGGGGGGTATGTGGCGCCCCTGAGGCTCAGTCGCCACAGAGGTACTGCACATTCCTCTCTCTCTAAAGATGTGGTGCCCCACCATCCGGGTAAGGTGGGAACTCCTTTACACACTCCAACACTCGCACCCCACACAACAGGGTAGTTCTGCACAACCACATTGCGGCTAATTGCTCAGATGGTAGCAGAGCACCTTTGTTGGTTCCCTGCTTGGAACACTGGACGTGCTGGGAGGTTGGTGGAGTTAAGATACATAAAAGAGTGGGACAGTGTAGGATGAGTGGTTCAGTCTGACAGAAGGTCAGTCGGATAGGAAGTCACTCAGACAGGAGTGAGGATCCCTGGAAGAAGGGATGGAGGAAGGAGTGCTGCAGCTGCCTCAGTCAGGGGCGTATCTGGGGGGGCAGCCGGGGCAGTTGCCCCGGGCGCAGCCGGCAGGGGGCGCAGTCGGGCCGCCTAATGCAGCGGTCTGCAGTGTCCTCCCTGGTGGCTGCGTTCTGCCGCCCCCCGGCCTGAGAGTCGGCGGTTCTCTGTGTCAGCTGTGAAGCTGACAGCAAGCGCAGAGAAGGTGCACGTGCCGGCTCCCAGGGAACAATTGTACTGGCGTCTATACAGACGCCAGTACAATTGGAGCTCTAACCGCCGGGCCAGAGCGACGTCAGCAGCGTGATCAGGTCATGTGATCACGCTGCTGCCGTCACTCCCCGGCGCCCAGAGGGAACGCTGGTGGTAAGTGCTCCACTGTGGAGCTGAAGACACCGAAGATGGGGGGTGTTAATGTGGGGAAGGGGGTTAATGAGTGGGGATGGGGGTTAATGTGTGGGGGGGGTTAATGTGTGGGGGGTTAATGAGTGAGGATGGGGTTAATGTGAGGGGGGGTTAATGAGGGGATGGGGCTTAATTTGTGGGGGGTTAATGTGTGGGGGGTTAATGAGTGGGGGGTTAATGAGTGGGAATGGGGGTTAATGAGTGGGGATGGGGTTAATGTGTGTGGGGGGTTAATGAGTGGTGATGGGGTTTAAAGTGTGGGGGTTAATGAGTGGAGATGGGGGTTAATGTTGGGGGTTAATGTGTGGGGGGGTTAATGTGTGTGGGGGGTTAATGAGTGGGGATCGGGGTTAATGAGTGGGGATGGGGGTTAATGTGTGGGGGGTTAATGAGTGGGGTTGGGGGTTAATGTGTGGGGGGTTAATGAGTGGGGATGGGGGTTAATGTGTGGGGGGTTAATGAGTGGAGATGGGGGTTAATGAGTGGGGATGAGGGTTAATGTGTGTGGGGGTTAATGTGTGTGGGGGGTTAATGTGTGGGCATGGGGGTTAATGAGTGGGGATGGGGGTTAATGTGTGGGGGGTTAATGAGTGGGGATGGGGGATACTTAATGTGTGGGGGGTTTGGAGTGGGGATGGGGTTAATGTGTGGGGGGATTTGGAGTGGGGGGTACATAATGTGTGGGGGGATTTGGGAGTAGGGATGGGGGGATATTTAATGTTAGTGAGGGATGAGGGATTTAATGTGTGTGGGGAGATTTGAGGACACAAAATGAAGAGTATGTATGAGGAAATGAGGTGCCCCTGAGGCTTCAGTCGCCACAGAGGTACTGCACCTTCTCCTAAGATGTGGTACCCCACCATCCTGGTAGGGTGGGAACTCCCTTTCACATTCCAACACCTGCACCCCACACACAGGATAGTTCAGCAGGGACCCATCCATGCTTTATGCTGGAAAGGTCATAGGATGCCTTTTGTGGTCCCTGGCTTCGTAACACGAGAGGTGCTGGGGTGGCGGGTGGAGTTAGATATAAAAGAGAGGGAAGGTGTAGGATTTCAGGGCAGTCAGTCTGGGGTGAGTCCCAGAGAAGGAAGTCATTCAGACAGGAGTGGGGATCCCTGGAAGAGGGATGGAGGAAGGAGTGATGCAGCTGCCTCAGTGACCTGAGCCAGCTGGCACGGGAAAGGAACAGAAGGAAGGAGACGTAGACTGGAGACTACAGATACCATAAGAGAGATAGAACAGATCGGAAAGAAGGAGAATAGAAGGATGGTGGGAAGCAGGTTGAGAAAGAGAGACAACCCTTCCAGTCCAGAGCGCAAAGTCCGTGGCCCGGTCCCCGAGGTTGATTGGATCTTTATGTCTGGCAACAGACACCAGAGAAGTAGTGAGCCACTAACGCCTTACTCCCATCATAGACTTGGGACACAACAGCAACTGAATAGAGAGCAGGGACGCAGAGAGGAGTCCCCGAAGCAGGCTACAGCTGTCTGTCATACAAGTAGAGACTAGGAACACCTAGAGAGAGGCATTCCAGGGTAACTAAGTACTGGAGTGCTTCGCACCTAAAGGCGCATTGGAGTTGTTCAGTAAGGTACATATTGGCGGA
The DNA here is from genome assembly GCF_039654945.1 of Dendrobates tinctorius. NCBI lineage: Eukaryota > Metazoa > Chordata > Amphibia > Anura > Dendrobatidae > Dendrobates > Dendrobates tinctorius. The sequence continues at coordinate 18,586,438 of NW_027361814.1, read as the reverse complement.
GTGTAGAGGGGAGAATCCTATCCTGCCTGGAGGTTGGCTGGAGCCCTGACCTGAAGAACACAGTGCGGAGGCAGGCATTTGTGTGAACTGCAAACAGTGAGTAAAGCTTTGGAACCGTATACTCTGGTGTCCTCCAGTTATTCCAGCACCGCTACACCTGGGTACCAGCCTCTATACTATTCTGCGCCTCTCCTCATCCATTGCACCTACACTGCCCTGGGACTACAGCTCCACCTGTGGGGAGCTACACCATCTTTGCTGCACCATACCATCAGTCCCAGTGGATCTGCATGCAGCGTTGGCTCAGCATCTTACTTGCCAAAAACCACGGGTGGCGTCACGAACTATCCAAATAAACTATTACACCATCAACATCACCGCCATTGATATTGGGCGCCCAGGGCCACGGACAGGGTCACCGCTTCTGTGACACACATTCCCCCTGACACCGGCCCGGTACCGAGTACCCCACTGCCCTGGGTGTGAGGGGCGACCCAGAAACAGTATGGGGGATGGGTGCAGACAGTATGGGGAGTGAACGGGTTAATGTGTGCAGACACAGTATGGGGAGTCGGGGGTATGTGTGAGGAGACAGTATAGAGAGTGAGGGGTAAATATTAGAGGAGACAGTATGGTGAACAGGAGGGATGTTAGAGGAGACAGTATGAGGAGGGAGGGGAATAGTGTGAGGCGACAGTATATTGCAGACATTTTTATTTAAGAGCATTATAATAACACTTCTATCTTTAAGGCGATCGTGTGGAGATTTGCTGCAGAAGACCAGAGAAGATGGAAGTCTACAGAGACAGCTGTGGATGCGAAAACTCATTATGGGGTCTGGACAAGAAGAAGAAAAGGAGACCGACTGCAGAGACGACATCATTTATAAGGTACCTGGATGTAAATATTATTTGTGATACTGACTAATTCTCATGTTTTATTTGTTAGGAACATTAAAAGGGTTGTCCAGACTTATGCTGAGTCTGCAGTCATTCTATGTGACTGCAGACTTCTGAATTCTCACAGTGCTCACTGAACGCTGTCAGGATTCTCTCGTGCCGGTAATTTACATACATGCGGTCACATGCTGACTAGACGTGTGTGGCCTTACTCAATGGAAATGAACAGAGCGAGGCCGGGCACGTCTAGTTGGAATGTGGCCAGAAGTATATGTGGCGCCCCTGAGGCTCAGTCGCCACAGAGGTACTGCACCTTCTCCTAAGGTGTAGTGCCCCACCAACTAGGTAAGATGGGAACTCCATTCCACACTCCAACACCTGCATCCCACACACAGGATAGTTCAGCAATGGACCAGATTGCGGCTCCATGCTTAGGGGATAGCAGAGCACCTTTCGGGGGTCCTTGCTTCGTAACACGAGATGTGCTGGGAGGTGGGTGGAGTTAGATATAAAATAGTGGGAATGTTTAGAATTGGGGTTCAGTTCAGTCTGGAGGAGAGGCTGAGAGCAGGCTGACAGGAGGTCAGCCTGAGGGGAGCTCAAGGCGGAGGACGACAGTCAGTCTGGCGAGGCTGAGGACTGGTCTTAGTGGAACGAGCTCCCTAGGAAAGGAACAGAAGGAGAAAGATGAAGAACTGCAACCTAAGCTTCCATAAGAGAGAGAAGGAACAGCGCTTAACGAAGGAGTAAGAGAACAGAGAGGAGTTGTGGGTTGGAAGAGGTACCCTGCCTATAGGTTCTCAGCGCAAGGCCGGGGCCCGGTCCCCGAGGTTGTATGGACACTTATGGTTCTGCAGCAGACACCGGTGGAGTAGTTGGCTGTAAATGTACTACTCCCATCCAAGACTTAGGGCACAACAGGAACTGAATAGAGAGCCAGGACTCTGGAGAAAGGAGTCCCCGATAGAGGCTACAGCTGTCTGTCATACAAGTAGAGTTGCTAGGAACATCTGACAGGAGGAACTTCAGAGTAACCACGGTACTGGAGCTTTTCACACTAAAAGGCACAATAGAGGAGTTGTTCAGGAAAGGTACAAGTTGGCGGAGTGTTGGAGAGGAGAAGCCTGACTTGCCAGGGAGGTTAATTGAGTCTCTACCCCGAAGGACAGAGCACGGAGGCAGGCACAACAAGCCCTGGTGTCTTCCAGTCATTGTGCACCAACACCGTCAGCACCGCTACATCTGGGTATCCTCCTTTACACTACCTGCGCCTATCCACTGCCCTGGGGTTACAGCTTCACCTGTGGGGAGCTATACCATCTATGCTGCAACACACCATCAGCCCCAGAGGATCTGCACGCAGCGTTGGCTTAACATGTTGCTTGCCAAACACCACAGGTGGCGTCACGAACTATCACATAAACTATATTACAATCCACCATTGATTTGGGCGCCCAGGGCCACGGACTGGGTCACCGCTGCTGTGACACATCCCACTGACACCGGCCCGGTACCGAGTACCCTGCAGCCCTGGGACGGGGGCGACCCAATTTTAGCATCACAAACAGGATGACGAGACCCCACACCATCGGGTTCTGTGCGCCTGAAATTTGTGAGACTTTATATTTTTGAGAATGTGCAGAAGACCTGATTTGATAGACTGTAAAATGGACATTACAAATGGCCGCTGGCGCGGAGAAGAAGGGCGTGAAGAAATAGGAGGTCCTAGGAAAAGACCGCGAAGAGTCTTGGGCCTTCCCTGCCTGAATTACTATGTGACAGCGACATGGACCACCCCCCGAGCGGTTCGTATACTGGCTTGGTATGGAGGCGCTGGAAGAAGACGCCGCCGCCGGAAGGAGGGGCAGAAGAAGCCAGTGGCGGGAAAGGAGCCGAGGCAGGAAGAAGAACGCCAGAACGCCATTTTGGAGAGTGAGGGAAGGAGGCCTGCGGAGCACGGGGAAACAGATCTCCCTGGCGTCATGGCTGACGGCTCCAACCCGAACTCCGGAATGAACCGCCAGCAGCTAGAAGCTGAAATTGCTGAACTGACCACCCGTCTGCAGCTGAGGCAGGAGGCCTTGGAGCAGCTGAGACGGCAGCGCGTCACAGAGAGGCCTACGCCTGCGGTACCTGCTCCACCGGTACCTACTACCGCTGCACCGGACTGTCCCCCAGCAGCGTTGGTTTTCACTTCCACGCTGTCCGTGCGGCTGAGTGCCACTTGCCCAAAGAAGTCCCTGGAGGATCCGAGAGCTGAGACCATGCACCCGCCCGGACCTGTTGCGGCTGCGCAGGTCCCTACTGAAGCCCCCGCGGACCCGGAGCCGCCATCAGTATCACCACCGCCGGCACCCGGACCGCCTGCACCGGAGCAGAGGCCTCACCGCCAGGAGGCCCCAGGTACGTCAGATGTCCCTCCACCTGGGAAGGCCCTGGGGTGCACCACGGCTGCAGTGGCTGACCAGGTCATGCTAGACCTGGTCTGGGACCGGGAAGACTGTCCCCAGGGGGAAACATCTGGAACCCTAACCGTGGTGCCGCGGACCCCGGTGGGCGAGGGCCGGTCCTGGGAAGAGCGGGAGGATGAAGAGAACTGGGCAGGATGCCCGACCACCATCCGACAGTTGGCAGCAGAATACCGGGAGAGAGAGCATAGAAAGAAGGCTGTGTTGGGCCCGGATCTGGCCTGGAAGGAGAGGGCCCGTGCTGGCCATTATGGACCCCGGGATGCACTTGGCTGGGGCAGGTTCTGAACGTGAACCAAGAGAAGGAGTTTGGGTTCATTGCGGACCCCAAAAGAATCAGCAACCTGTTCTTTAACCGGCGAGACGTGGAGCCCCATCTGAGTAGGGGGCATCCTGACAGGAACCTGCAACCCGGAGAGTATGTGACTAGTGTTGAGCGACTTTTGGTTTTTTAGGGTCGAGTTTCGCTTCATGAAACCCGACTTTTCCAAAAGTTGGGTCGAGCAAAATCGGCCGACTATAGGGAAAAGTCGGGGTCATCCCGAAACACGAAACCCAATGTAAGTCAATGGAGAATTAAAGTCGGCAGTGAGAGGAGGACAGGAAACACACCAACAGTTCCCATTTGAATGCCAAAAGCATAAATTCTTGTTACTGAAGCTTGTCAACCTTAATTAACTTCATAATACTAGTTACGCACTGAAAAATGGGGATTATTTGGCTACAGTTGTGGGGGGGGGGGCTGGCTCCAGGTTTTCGTGGGCCCAGGGCCAAAGAGCGCCCCTTTAACACATACCACTAGAGTTGAGCGAAACGGGTCGAAAAAATTCAAAAGTCGCCGACTTTTGGCAAAGTCGGGTTTCATGAAACGAAACCCGACCCTAGGATGAGGTTGGTCACGAGGTCGGCGACTTACGCGCCAAAGTCGCGTTTCAAAAGTTTGTTTTGCTCTCTTTTTCAGCCAATCAGGATCGACGGACACTGTGGGCAACGTGATGACATAGGCACGGGTCACCACCATCTTTCAGAAGGGCATGCAACTGATTGGCTTGCTTTGGTGGGCGTCACAGGGGGTATAAAAGGGCGTGCACGCCGACCGCCATCTTACTTCTGCCGATCTTAGCATAGGGAGAGGTTGCTGCTGATTCTGTAGGGAGAGCGTTAGGCAGGGAAGAAGACCAAAAAACTGCTTCTGCTGCTAGCGATTTGGCCTGCACAACACACCAGTCACTGTGTGTGCAGTGCAAGGGGAGGCTATATAGTGGTGTATCAGTGGTGTTGGTTGTTGGGCTGCCTTCTAAGGCTTCCTGACATTCCTGCATTGCTGTTTACCCACTGCTCCGCAAACTGCTTTTTTAAAAGCAATCCCAATTTTTTTTTTTTTGTCCTGCTGAGAAGAAAAAAAAACTGCTTCTGCTGCTAGCAATTTGGCCTGCACAACACACCAGTCACTGTGTGTGCAGTGCAAGGGGAGGCTATATTGTGGTGTATCAGTGGTGTTGGTTGTTGGGCTGCCTTCTAAGGCTTCCTGACAGGCTGGCATTGCTGTTTACCCAATGCTCCGCAAACTGCTTTTTTAAAAGCAATCCAATCTCCCTTATCCTCTAGTCACTTTGGTCACAGCTGTGCCATCGAGCTTGTCACATAGCGCTCAGATATTCATTGGGCCTCACACAATCCAAAAGTGTCCAGTGTCCAAAAGTGTGTGCAGAGATTCAAACTCTCACTTATCCTCTAGTCACTTAGGTCACAGCTGTGCCATCGAGCCTGTCACATAGCGCTCAGATATTCATTGGGCCTCACACAATCCAAAAGTGTCCAGTGTCCAAAAGTGTGTGCAGAGATTCAAACTCTCACTTATCCTCTAGTCACTCAGGTCACAGCTGTGCCATCGAGCCTGTCACATAGCGCTCAGTTATTCATTGGGCCTCACACAATCCAAAAGTGTCCAGTGTCCAAAAGTGTGTGCAGAGATTAAAACTCTCACTTATCCTCTAGTCACTTAGGTCACAGCTGTGCCATCGAGCCTGTCACATAGCACTCAGATATTCATTGGGCCTCACACAATCCAAAAGTGTCCAGTGTCCAAAAGTGTGTGCAGAGATTCAAACTCTCACTTATCCTCTAGTCACTTAGGTCACAGCTGTGCCATCGAGCCTGTCACATAGCGCTCAGATATTCATTGGGCCTCACACAATCCAAAAGTGTCCAGTGTCCAAAAGTGTGTGCAGAGATTCAAACTCTCACTTATCCTCTAGTCACTTAGGTCACAGCTGTGCCATCGAGCCTGTCACATAGCGCTCAGATATTCATTGGGCCTCACACAATCCAAAAGTGTCCAGTGTCCAAAAGTGTGTGCAGAGATTCAAACTCTCACTTATCCTCTAGTCACTTAGGTCACAGCTGTGCCATCGAGCCTGTCACATAGCGCTCAGTTATTCATTGGGCCTCACACAATCCAAAAGTGTCCAGTGTCCAAAAGTGTGTGCAGAGATTCAAACTCTCACTTATCCTCTAGTCACTTAGGTCACAGCTGTGCCATCGAGCCTGTCACATAGCGCTCAGATATTCATTGGGCCTCACACAATCCAAAAGTGTCCAGTGTCCAAAAGTGTGTGCAGAGATTCAAACTCTCACTTATCCTCTAGTCACTTAGGTCACAGCTGTGCCATCGAGCCTGTCACATAGCGCTCAGATATTCATTAGGCCTCACACAATCCAAAAGTGTCCAGTGTCCAAAAGTGTGTGCAGAGATTCAAACTCTCACTTATCCTCTAGTCACTTAGGTCACAGCTGTGCCATCGAGCCTGTCACATAGCGCTCAGATATTCATTGGGCCTCACACAATCCAAAAGTGTCCAGTGTCCAAAAGTGTGTGCAGAGATTCAAACTCTCACTTATCCTCTAGTCACTTAGGTCACAGCTGTGCCATCGAGCCTGTCACATAGCGCTCAGATATTCATTGGGCCTCACACAATCCAAAAGTGTCCAGTGTCCAAAAGTGTGTGCAGAGATTCAAACTCTCACTTATCCTCTAGTCACTTAGGTCACAGCTGTGCCATCGAGCCTGTCACATAGCGCTCAGATATTCATTGGGCCTCACACAATCCAAAAGTGTCCAGTGTCCAAAAGTGTGTGCAGAGATTCAAACTCTCACTTATCCTCTAGTCACTTAGGTCACAGCTGTGCCATCGAGCCTGTCACATAGCGCTCAGATATTCATTGGGCCTCACACAATCCAAAAGTGTCCAGTGTCCAAAAGTGTGTGCAGAGATTCAAACTCTCACTTATCCTCTAGTCACTTAGGTCACAGCTGTGCCATCGATCCTGTCACATAGCGCTCAGATATTCATTGGGCCTCACACAATCCAAAAGTGTCCAGTGTCCTAAAGTGTGTGCAGAGATTCAAACTCTCACTTATCCTCTAGTCACTTAGGTCACAGCTGTGCCATCGAGCCTGTCACATAGCGCTCAGATATTCATTGGGCCTCACACAATCCAAAAGTGTCCAGTGTCCAAAAGTGTGTGCAGAGATTCAAACTCTCACTTATCCTCTAGTCACTTAGGTCACAGCTGTGCCATCGAGCCTGTCACATAGCGCTCAGATATTCATTGGGCCTCACACAATCCAAAAGTGTCCAGTGTCCAAAAGTGTGTGCAGACATTCAAACTCTCACTTATCCTCTAGTCACTTAGGTCACAGCTGTGCCATCGAGCCTGTCACATAGCGCTCAGTTATTCATTGGGCCTCACACAATCCAAAAGTGTCCAGTGTCCAAAAGTGTGTGCAGAGATTCAAACTCTCACTTATCCTCTAGTCACTTAGGTCACAGCTGTGCCATCGAGCCTGTCACATAGCGCTCAGATATTCATTGGGCCTCACACAATCCAAAAGTGTCCAGTGTCCAAAAGTGTGTGCAGAGATTCAAACTCTCACTTATCCTCTAGTCACTTAGGTCACAGCTGTGCCATCGAGCCTGTCACATAGCGCTCAGATATTCATTGGGCCTCACACAATCCAAAAGTGTCCAGTGTCCAAAAGTGTGTGCAGAGATTCAAACTCTCACTTATCCTCTAGTCACTTAGGTCACAGCTGTGCCATCGAGCCTGTCACATAGCGCTCAGATATTCATTGGGCCTCACACAATCCAAAAGTGTCCAGTGTCCAAAAGTGTGTGCAGAGATTCAAACTCTCACTTATCCTCTAGTCACTTAGGTCACAGCTGTGCCATCGAGCCTGTCACATAGCGCTCAGATATTCATTGGGCCTCACACAATCCAAAAGTGTCCAGTGTCCAAAAGTGTGTGCAGAGATTCAAAATCTCACTTATCCTCTAGTCACTTAGGTCACAGCTGTGCCATCGAGCCTGTCACATAGCGCTCAGATATCAGTGGGCCTCACACAATCCAAAAGTGTCCAGTGTCCAAAAGTGTGTGCAGAGATTCAAAATCTCACTTATTCTCTAGTCACTTAGGTCACAGCTGTGCCATCGAGCCTGTCACATAGCGCTCAGATATCAGTGGGCCTCACACAATCCAAAAGTGTCCAGTGTCCAAAAGTGTGTGCAGAAATTCAAAATCTCCCCTGTCCTATAGACACCTTGTTTTACATACTATATAGTTTGTTGGATTTTGTCTACATTTCTACCAAAAATGAGGAAGGCTGGTGGAAGAGGCCGTGGAATTGGGCGGGGGTTGGCAGCTGGTAATGATGGTGTTGGTGGTGGATCTGATGGTAGTGGCAAGAGCAAAATAGGACCGAATGCAGGAGGTGTTGAGCCTGCGTCATCGTCTGGCTACATAAGGCCTCGAAAGCTTAGTTTTCTAGGAGTTGGCAAACCGCTTTTAAAGCCAGAGCATCTAGGAAAAAGTTTTGTCTTACATTGCTGACTCAGCCTCCAGCTCTATCGCCTCCTCTTCTTAAGTTGTAAAAAGTAAAAGCACTGAGTCGTCATTGGAGGCTCATGTTCATGAACCACACCTTTCCTTGTGTCCTTCACCCCAACCAAGATTGAAGGATGACGCAGGCCATACTACTGATTACTCCATGGAGCTGTTTTCACATACCATGCCTGGATTATCAAGTCAAATGGTGAATTACCCAGGCCAAGATGAATCTGACATGGAGTGCACTGATGCACAGCCGCTGATGGATGATTCTGCTGGTACATTCACTCAGAGCACTACATTGTCCTCGCAGTGTACAGAGCCAGATTCTGACCCTGATGAGACTCAGGTGCCCCTTCCCGCACACTATACCACCATACACGGTGACACAGAGGAAGGTGCACATGACATAGAAGAGGAGGTGATGGATGACCCAGTTGTTGACCCAGATTGGCATCCATTGGGGGAAGAGGGTGCTGCTTCCAATAGCTCAGATGAGGAGCATCCACAGCAGACATCGACATCGCAACAGCTGTTATCTGGCAGGCCCGGAGCACTCCAAAGACAGGTTCCAAACATCAAAAGAGTTGCTGGACAGCTTGTCCAGAGGGTCAAAAGATCACAGCGTGCTAGGCCGCAAAATGTCTGCCAAAGTAGGAAGAGTGCAGTGTGGCACTTTTTTGAACAAAATCCTCATGATCAGGCCAAGGTTATCTGTAAGAAGTGCGCAAAGACCTTTAGCCGAGGGAAAAATCTGAAAAATTTGAATACCAGTTGCATGCTTAGACATTTAACCAGCATGCACTTGCAAGCGTGGACACAACACCAAACCTCAAGTGCCACATGTGCAACTGATCACAACGAAGGTAGTCATCAACGCTACATTGTTTCCCCCACTGTAAGCCCACCGGTTAGCACAGCAGCAAATGTTGAGGTGTCGTTGCAAGGCCACAGCAGTCAGGGAATCCCACTGTTATATCAACGAAAGACTGATTCTAGGCCATCAGAAAGAACACCAACTCCATCACCATCATCAACCCTCTCTCAGTCCGCCCTGTCCACCGCTACTTCCACCATATGCAGCTCTCAAGTCCAGCTCACCCTCCCAGACACTATGAGTAGGTCAAGAAAGTACTCAGTCTCTCATCCGCGTACACTGGGTTTGAACGCCCACATTGCCAAACTAATCTCGTTTGAGATGATGCCCTTTCGGTTGGTGGAAAGCACAGCTTTCCGCGAACTCATGGCCTATGCAGTACCACGCTATGACCTACCCAGTCGCCACTTCTTCTCTCGCAAAGCCATCCCAGCCCTCCACCATCATGTGAAAGACCGCATTGTCCATGCACTCAAGCAGTCAGTGAGCGGAAAGGTGCACCTCACAACTGATGCATGGTCCAGTCGGCATGGCCAGGGCCGTTACGTGTCCATCACTGCGCACTGGGTTAATGTGGTGGATGCAGGGTCCACAGGGGACAGCGGTGGTGGGACAGTGCTGCCTAGCCCACGGTATAGGAAACAGTTGGCTGTAGGCGTTCCACCCTCCTCCTCCTCCTCCTCCAGAAGCGAAAGCTCGTCCACAGAGCGCAGTCGTACGAGCACTCCATCTGCAGCTGCCACTGTTGCACACGATGTGTCCCCCTATCGAGCAGCTAGTGGAAAGCGTCAGCAGGCTGTGTTGCAGATGATGTGTTTGGGCGACAGACATAACGCCGAGGTGCTGGCCGAGTACTTGAAGCGACAAACTGAGTCATGGCTGGACAGTGTACATCTTGAGGCAGGCAAGGTAGTTAGTGATAACGGCCGTAATTTTGTGGCAGCCATAGCCCTTTCAAAACTCAGCCACATACCTTGCTTGGCTCACACCTTGAACCTGGTGGTGCAGTGCTTCCTCAAAAATTATCCGGAGTTAACAGCCCTGCTCCATAAGGTGCGAAGACTGTGCGCGCACATCCGCCGGTCGCCTGTACACTCCGTTCGTATGCAGAAGCTGCAGCGATTGCTCCACCTTCCCAACCACCGCCTCATTATCGACATTGCAACAAGGTGGAACTCCACCCTGCACATGGTGGAGCGGCTGTGCGAGCAGAGGCAGGCCATAATGCATTTGTGGGAGGATACACGGCCAGGCACTTTGAGAGCAGACATGGAGTTGACAGGTGTGCAGTGGTCGAAGCTGAAAGACCTCTGTAAAGTCCTTCAGTGTTTTGAGGAATGCACACGGCTGGTAAGCACAGACGACGCCATCCTAAGCATGAGCATCCCACTTATGCGTCTGCTCATGCAAACTTTGACGCACCTTAAGGAGCAGGCGTCTGCAGCCAATGTTGATGAGGAGGAAGAGGAGGAGGGAATCCTTGATGACATTCAGCCATTGTCTGCTCAGGGACCTCTCCTGGACGAGGTGGAGGAAGAAGAGGAGGAGGAGGATGATGATGGGGATGATTACTTAGGGGAGGAGGATGCATCTCGTGGGGCAAGTGAAAATGTTGGCGTGGCAAGGTCTGGTACAGGGTTTGTGCGTGACTGGAGGGATGTGGATTTGCCAGAAAGTGCTCCTCCAACCAGCACTCGCAGTGCATCATTGACACCGGGAACATTGGCCCACATGTCAGATTATGCCTTGCGGATCCTAAAAAGGGACCCCCGCATTGCCAAAATGATGAACGATGACGACTACTGGTTGGCCAGCATCCGGGATCCACGCTATAAAGGCAAATTACAAAACATCATGCCACAGGAGAACCTTGACCTAATATTGGCTAATAAACAAGCAACTCTGGTAAATCGGTTGCTTGAGGCATTCCCAGCACACAGCAGCGGTGATGGTTCTCACACTAGCCGTACGGGCCGGGGGCAGCTTGGCAGAGGTGTTCGTGGTGCACACAGCAGAAGTGGCGTTGGAGACAGGGGTTTCATGACAATGTTGTGGACTGATTTTTCAAATACCGCTCACACAACTGGTAATACTGCATCGATGGAAAGTGACAGGAGACAGCAGTTGTCAACCATGGTTACAAACTACTTTTCCTCCCATATCGATGTTCTCCCACACAGGTCATTCCCCTTTGACTATTGGGTCGCTAAACTGGACACCTGGCCTGAATTGGCACAATATGCCTTACAGGAGCTCGCTTGCCCAGCTGCAAGTGTGCTATCGGAAAGAGTCTTCAGTGCAGCTGGATCAATCCTGACAGAAAAAAGGACCCGTCTGTCAACCCAAAATGTGGATGATCTAACCTTCATTAAAATGAACCACGCATGGGTTTCCAAGGATTTTGTCCCACCTTCCCCTGATGACACATAGGGTGACAGAAAAATGGCTTGCTTTGGTCCACCTCTTCCTGGGACTTGACCTATTTCGCCTTTTGCATCAGCTGAATGTCCAACATCAACATATGCCACTTTCTAAAACTCCCTAACTGTGCTGCCTCCCCCCCCATGGCCGGGGTCACCACCTAGCGTACGACACCGTGCGAGTGCCGTTGCCCTGGACAGGTGGGTAGGCCGACTCTTGGGCGCGGGCACTGGCACAGGGTCCCTCATAGTGCAATCAAGTGTCTCTGACGGTGGTGGTGCACACCCGCCGTCAGACACACCTCTGTACTATGAGGGGCCCAGTGCCAGTACCGACGCCCACGAGTGGACCCCCTTGCTTGGGCAGGGCCCCAGCATTTGCAATCTTTACTTCTCCCTGCTCCTCCCCTGTGTAATCTGGGCCGTCAAATCCATACTGTGCCTGACACCGTCTGAGCCTGCCTCCTGAGACATATATTTTGAATGTGTACGCTATCCATACATGTTATCCGGGGATACGGTACCCTTTCTAACCTTTGTGCAATCACGTGCAATCCATACTGGGCCTGACACCGTCTGAGCCTGCCTCCTGAGACATATATTTTGAATGTGTACGCTATCCATACATGTTATCCGGGGATACGGTACCCTTTCTAACCTTTGTGCAATCACGTGCAATCCATACTGGGCCTGACACCGTCTGAGCCTGCCTCCTGAGACATATATTTTGAATGTGTACGCTATCCATACATGTTATCCGGGGATACGGTACCCTTTCTAACCTTTGTGCAATCACGTGCAATCCATACTGGGCCTGACACCGTCTGAGCCTGCCTCCTGAGACATATATTTTGAATGTGTACGCTATCCATACATGTTATCCGGGGATACGGTACCCTTTCTAACCTTTGTGCAATCACGTGCAATCCATACTGGGCCTGACACCGTCTGAGCCTGCCTCCTGAGACATATATTTTGAATGTGTACGCTATCCATACATGTTATCCGGGGATACGGTACCCTTTCTAACCTTTGTGCAATCACGTGCAATCCATACTGGGCCTGACACCGTCTGAGCCTGCCTCCTGAGACACATATTTTGAATGTGTACGCTATCCATACATGTTATCCGGGGATACGGTACCCTTTCTAACCTTTGTGCAATCACGTGCAATCCATACTGGGCCTGACACCGTCTGAGCCTGCCTCCTGAGACATATATTTTGAATGTGTACGCTATCCATACATGTTATCCGGGGAAAAGGTACCCTTTCTAACCTTTGTGCAATCACGTGCAATCCATACTGGGCCTAACACCGTCTGAGCCTGCCTCCTGAGACATATATTTTGAATGTGTACGCTATCCATACATGTTATCCGGGGATACGGTACCCTTTCTAACCTTTGTGCAATCACGTGCAATCCATACTGGGCCTGACACCGTCTGAGCCTGCCTCCTGAGACATATATTTTGAATGTGTACGCTATCCATACATGTTATCCGGGGATACGGTACCCTTTCTAACCTTTTCTGCAATCACGTGCAATCCATACTGGGCCTGACACCGTCTGAGCCTGCCTCCTGAGACATATATTTTGAATGTGTACGCTATCTATACATGTTATCCGGGGATACGGTACCCTTTCTAACCTTTGTGCAATCACGTGCAATCCATACTGGGCCTAACACCGTCTGAGCCTGCCTCCTGAGACATATATTTTGAATGTGTACGCTATCCATACATGTTATCCGGGGATACCGTACCCTTTCTAACCTTTGTGCAATCACGTGCAATCCATACTGGGCCTGACACCGTCTGAGCCTGCCTCCTGAGACATATATTTTGAATGTGTACGCTATCCATACATGTTATCCGGGGATACGGTACCCTTTCTAACCTTTGTGCAATCACGTGCAATCCATACTGGGCCTGACACCGTCTGAGCCTGCCTCCTGAGACATATATTTTGAATGTGTACACTATCCATACATGTTATCTGGGGATACGGTACCCTTTCTCACCTTTGTGCAATCACGTGCAATCCATACTGGGCCTGACACCGTCTGAGCCTGCCTCCTGAGACATATATTTTGAATGTGTACGCTATCCATACATGTTATCCGGGGATACGGTACCCTTTCTAACCTTTGTGCAATCACGTGCAATCCATACTGGGCCTGACACCGTCTGAGCCTGCCTCCTGAGACATATATTTTGAATGTGTACACTATCCATACATGTTATCTGGGGATACGGTACCCTTTCTCACCTTTGTGCAATCACGTGCAATCCATACTGGGCCTAACACCGTCTGAGAATGATAGATGGGGCCCACCATACACTGGAACATTCCAAAGGTGGACATCAGACACTGGAGCAGCATTTACAGGGCCCATTATACACTAGAGCATTAGAAATGGGGCCCATTATGTTTGGAGCATTATTTGGGCCCATAAGACAGTGGAGCTTCATCCATGGGGACCAACATATACTGTAGCATTATGTGGAGCTCATCATATACTGTTTCAAACATTATATGGGACCAATGATTCTGTATGGAGAAATAGATGGGCCTCGTCATGAGATGTAAAAAGTGAAGTATTTTTCATTGTACTATACCGCTATTTCTCTGCCGTATCGGAGCATGATCATTGATGAGTTGTGGTATGTGTTAAAGGGGCGCTCTTTCGCCCAGGGCACATGAAAACCTGCAGCCAGCCCTCCCCCCCACAACTTTAGCCAAATAACCCCCATTTTTCAGTGCGTAACTTGTATTATGAAGTTAATTAAGGTTGACAAGCTTAAGTAAGAAGAATTGATGCTTTTGGCATTCAAATGGGCACTGTAGGTGTGTTTCCTGTCCTCCTCTCACTGCCGACTTTTATTCCCCATTGACTTACATTGGGTTTCGTGTTTCGGGACGACCCCGACTTTTCCCTATAATCGGACGATCTTGCTCGACCCGACTTTTGGAAAAGTCGGGTTTCACGAAACGAAACGCGACCCTAAAAAACCAAAAGTCGCTCAACTCTACATACCACAACTCATGATGCTCCGATACGGCAGAGAAATAGCAGTATAGTACAATGAAAAATACTTCACTTCTTACATCTCATGACTGATATCGATTTTAAATTCTCCAATACCTCCAAAAACGGACAGTATATAACTCCATACAGTATTATGGCCAGCGCTTAGTGCGCTATACAGAGTAATGAGGCCCATAAATTTCTCCATACGGAATCATTATTCCCATATAATGTTTCAAACCGTATATAATGAGCTCCACATAATGCTACAGTATATGTTGGTCCCAATGGATGAAGCTCCACTGTCTTATGGGCCCAAATAATGCTCCATATATAATGGGCCCCATTTCTACTGCTCTAGTGTATAATGGGCCCTGTAAATGCTGCTCCAGTGTCTGATGTCCACCTTTAGAATGCTCCAGTGTATGGTGGGCCCCATATATCATTCACCAGAGTATAGTGCTCCCCAAAAATTGCTGTCCCAACATTGAAAACAATTACATAAGTCTCCTTGCTAGGGAATCCCTGCACTACTCTGAACTCCTTGTCGTCCCCATCTTCCATCTCACTGCACTTGGCTGTTTAGGCCCTCCCACCGGCAGAGACACTTTTGCGTACTATGTGGTGCCCTGTGCCAGTGCCATCGCCCATGAGTATGCCCCCCCACCTGCTCAAGGAACCTGCACTTTCATCTGCACCTTCCTCTTTGTCACCGTGTAAGGTGGTATAGTATGCGGGAAGGGGAACCTGAGTTTCCTCTGGGTCAGATTCTGGCTGTGTAGAGTGCGAGGGGAATGTAGTGATCTGGGTCAATGTACCAGCATCATCCAGCAGTGGCTGGGCCTCAGTGCACTTGTGGTGTCCCCAAGAGTACGGTCGCCACTGTGGCATTGCCTTCCTCCTAGGGAGTGTGTTGTCAAACTTGGGAGCAACGAAGGATCTCTCTAGCAGTGAAACCAACACACAACACATTTCCCACTCCAGGCCAGTAGGGAGACCTCTGAACCTGACTGCTGAGGAGCTGCTCTCTGTGGTCGGGAGGAGGTAAGTTAGGGCACTCTGTGCAGGGAAGGGGAAGTGTGTGGACATGAGAAGGGGAGCTGGAGGATGAGCAGAGTTAAGGCTCACTCCAAGCTGGAGCGCATGGTCCGGATTTCGGTCTCCGAGTTTGTAGGGACACTGACGTTCCTGCAGCAGAAACCGGGGGAAGTAGCAGCTATAAATGCTCTGTACCCAACTAAGGCTCGGAGGCCCCAGCATCGACGTGTGCGAGGCAGAAGGAAAAGGCTACAGCTGTCTGCCATACAAGTAAAGTCTGAGGAACATCCGTTAGACAGGAGGCGTTTCAGTGAGCCACGGTCCTGTGAGTGCTTCCCCCACAAGCGCTAGAAAGGAGACGTTCAGGAAGGTACATGTTGGCGGAGTGTTGGAAGGGAGCTTTCCATTCTGGTCCCGGAGGTTAGCAGAGGTCCTGACCCGGAGGACACAGCACGGAGGCAGGCATCTGTGTAACCTGCAGACTGTGAGTAAAGCTTTGGAACTGCACGATCTAGTGTCCTACAGTTATTCCAGCACCGCTACATCTGGGTACCAGCACCTACACCGCCTGTGCCTTTCCCCTATCACTACATCTACACTTCCCTGGGACTCCAGCTCCACCTGTGGGGAGCTTCACCATCTTTGCTGCACAACACCATCAGTCCCAGAGGATCTGCTTGCAGCGTCGGCCTAACATCTATGTTGCCGAACACCACAGGTGGCGTCAAACTATCTATATAAACTCTTTACCATTATACCGTCCGGGTCACCGCTGCTGTGACACATCCCACTGACACCGGCCCGGTACCGAGTACCCCACAGCCCTGGGAGGGCGACCCATATGCCGACTGCTGATCGGGCAGCGTTATTCCCACGAACCTCCAAACAGCGTCCCTGAAGGCAAAGTTTTTGGTTTCCGGGGGCAGTATGATTGCAAAGCTGAACCTTAAAGGAATGTCCAAAAGGGCACCACCAGGAGTGGAGCCTGTGGCTTAATTGGACAGCACCCGGGAAACCACTACCATACAAGCTACAGAAAAGATGGACAGATTGCAAGCTTTGTTGATTCTGTATGTGGTGTGGTATGTCCGTTTGTAGTTGTGCTAGCGATTTCTCAGCTTTATTCCGTTAACGACCGAGACTCCGGCATGGCCCCACGGTACGCGTCAAGCTTACTAGAGGGATACGCGAGGCTGTGGCACGTGAGATCGAGCAATAACAGGTCTAGCATTCCAGTACATGTCCGGGGCTGCATGCACGCTACACTGAAAGGACCAGCTTTTGTCGCTTACAGGTGCAGATAACCTGCTGAACTCCGTTAGTGATGGGGATCTGGGATTCAGATTATTCCCCGCGAACGATGATTTCCCAGTAAGTTCAGGTCAACCGCAATTCCGGAGTTAGGCCTAACCGTCATTCCTGAAAAAATTACGTGTCCAAACCACAGGTGCTGTAGCTTGCTTAACAGCTCGGCAGCCGTTCTCAGGCCCAGTATGGATTCAACAACATTGTAGAAAGTTGATAAAGGGTACAGTTTCACCGGATAACACGTATATATGTAGCTTAGTTTACACATTAAAAATATATGTCTATAGATCAGGAGGCAGACTCAGATGTTCTCAGGCCCAGTATGGATTTGACCAGATTGTACAAAGTTGAGAAAGGGTACTTTATCACTGGATAGCAGGTATATATAGCATAGTTTAAACATGTAAAATCTCCGTGTTCTCAGTATGGATTACACAGCAATCTAAAAAGTGGAAAAAAGGAAATGCATTTGAGGTGTACACAACTATATACTTTTGGTGTTATTTTTAAATCTTCATATATATTTCTGTCTCAGTAATACAGTCCAGCCTCTCCGCAATAGGAAATGAGATGCATACAATTAGTGACATAAAGGCTATTGATTGCAGAAATCTAGGAATTATTATTCACGGGAAAAACTTCCATCACAATTCTCATAGGCGATGCTGACCCTCAATTAATTTGTGTGTTGAGACAGTGAAAACATTTTTTTGTGAATAAAGTCTTGCTGTATCGCACTTCCGTTGATTCCATCACTGTTACTCATCTCAATCCAATTTTTATCACAGGGAGCGATGTAAACATGGTGCTCACTGGCTATCATGATCTGTCACGTAACTTTGGAGTGCAAAAGACAGAAGCCACAGGCCGTAGGCGATTCTATTTGATTGGCATGAGAGGGCACATTTTGAAATGTGTGCCGGAATTTCACACGTTTGTGAGTAGGAAAACTGTGAAAGCTGATGATAAACCACCACTGCATGTAATTGTGAGTCGGCGTCCATAAGAAATGGAAGCCACTGATCATCTGGAGCTAGAGCCCGGCCAGCAGGACAGGGCATAGCTACATCTTAACCATCATCTTTCAGTTCAATCAATTTTTTTCAATCAATTACACAGCGGAGGAGCAGGGAGAGGTAAACATTGCAAATGCTGGGGCCCTGCCCAAGCAAGGGGGGCACACTTGTGGGCGTCGGTACTGGCACTGGGCCCCTCACAGTACGGCGGTGTGTCTGACGGCGGGTGTGCACCACCACTGTCAGAGACACTTGATTGCACTATGAGGGACCCTATGCCAGTGCCCATGTCCAAGAGTCGGCCTACCCACCTGTCCAGGGCAACGGCACTCGCACGGTTTTGTGCGCTAGGTGGTGACCCCGGCCATGGGGGGGGGGCCGCCCACTTAGGGAGGTTTACAAAGTGGCATATGTAGATGTGGGTCATTCAGCTGCTGCAAAAGGCGAAATAGGTCAAGTTCGCGGAATAGGAGGAGGACCAAAGCAAGCCATTTTTCTGGCAACCTATGTGTCATCAAGGGAAGGTGGGACAAAATCCTTGGAAACCCATGCATGGTTCATTTTAATGAAGGTTAGATCATCCACATTTTGGGTTGACAGACAGGTCCTTTTTTCTGTCAGGATTGATCCAGCTGCACTGAAGACTCTTTCCGATAGCACACTTGCAGCTGGGCAAGCGAGCTCTTGTAAGGCATATTGTGCCAATTCAGGCCAGGTGTCCAGTTTAGCGGCCCAATAGTCAAAGGGGAATGACCTGTGCGGGAGAACATCGATATGGGAGGAAAAGTAGTTGTTAACCATAGTTGACAACTGCTGTCTCCTGTCACTTTCCATCGATGCAGTATTACCAGTTGTGTGAGCGGTCCGTGAAAAATCAGTTCACAACATTGTCATGAAACTCCTGTCTCCAACGCCACTTCTGCTGTGTGCACCACGAACACCTCTGCCAAGCTGCCCCCGGCCCGTACGGCTCGTGTGAGAACCATCACCGCTGCTGTGTGCTGGGAATGCCTCAACCAACCGGTTAACCAGAGTTGCTTGTTTAGTAGCCAATATTAGGTCAAGGTTCTCCTGTGGCATGATGTTTTGTAATTTGCCTTTATAGCGTGGATCCCGGATGCTGGCCAACCAGTAGTCATCATCGTTCATCATTTTGGCAATGCGTGGGTCCCTTTTTAGGATCTGCAAGGCATAATCTGACATGTGGACCAATGTTCCCGGTGTCAATGATGCACTGCGAGTGCTGGGTGGAGGAGCACTTTCTGGCAAATCCACATCCTTCCAGTCACGCACAAACCCTGTACCAGACCTTGCCATGCCAACATTTTCACTTGCCCCACGAGATGCATCCTCCTCCCCTAAGTAATCATCCCCATCATCATCCTCCTCCTCCTCTTCTTCCTCCACCTCGTCCAGGAGAGGTCCCTGAGCAGACAATGGCTGAATGTCATCAAGGGTTCCCTCCACCTCTAACTCCTCGTCAACATTGGCTGCAGACGCCTGCTCCTTAACCCCTTAACGACCGCCGATACGCCTTTTAACGGCGGTAATTAAGGGTACTTAAACCACAGCGCCGTTAATTCACGGCGCTGTGATTTAAGTGAATAGCGCCCCCCAGTGTCGGATTTTCTCCGGGGTCTCGGCTGCCAGGGGTAGCCGAGACCCCAGAGAACATGAATCGGTCGGTTTTTACCGACCCCCGCTTTTGCGATCGCCGTTATTAACACTATAACGGCGACCGCAAAAAAAAAAAGCCGCGATTTTACATTTAATTTCTCTTTTCTCTGATGTGATCGCACATCAGAGGATAGAGAAATAGGGTCCCCGATCCCCCCGGTCCCCTCCCGGTACCTCTCCCTTGTCCTCCGTCCCCTCCCGGTGGTCCCGCGCCCGCCGGCGTCATCCGATGGGCGCCGCCATCTTGAAAATGGCGGGCGCATGCGCAGTGCGCCCGCCGGGAATCTGCTGGCTCCGGCTGGCAGATTCCATTCATTATTTTGATCACTATGATAAACGATCATAGTGATCAAAATAATAAAAATAGTACATAACCCCCCCGTTTATCACCCCCTTATATAGGCACGCATAATGAAATTAAAAAAATATTTTTTTTTCAGTTTTCCATAAGGGTTAGGGTTAGGCTAGGGTTAGGGTTAGGGTTAGGCTAGGGTTAGGGTTAGGCTAGGGTTAGGCTAGGGTTAGGGTTAGGGTTAGGCTAGGGTTAGGGTTAGGTTAGGGTTAGGGTTAGGCTAGGGTTAGGGTTAGGCTAGGGTTAGGCTAGGGTTAGGGTTAGGCTAGGGTTAGGGTTAGGCTAGGGTTAGGGTTAGGCTAGGGTTAGGTTAGGGTTAGGCTAGGGTTAGGTTTAGGCTAGGGTTAGGGTTAGGCTAGAGTTAGGGTTAGGCTAGGGTTAGGGTTAGGCTAGGGTTAGGGTTAGGCTAGGGTTAGGCTAGGGTTAGGGCTAGGCTAGGGTTAGGGCTAGGGTTAGGGTTGGGCTAGGGTTAAGGGTTAGGGTTGGGCTAGCGTTAGGGTTGGGCTAGGGTTAAGGGTTAGGGTTGGGCTAGGGTTAGGGCTAGGGTTGGGCTAGGGTTGGGCTAGGGTTAGGGCGAACTAGGATTAGGGTTGGGATTAGGGTTAGGGGTGTGTTGGGGTTAGGGTTGGAGCAAGAATTGAGGGGTTTCCACTATTTACCAACTTTGGGGGTCTAAAAATTGGGGTCTAAAAAATCACTTTTGTGGAAATAAAAAAGACTTTTTATTTTCACGGCTCTGCGTTTATAAACTTCTGTGACGCGCTTGGGGGTTCAAAGTGCTCACCACACATCTAGATAAGTACCTTAGGGGGTCTAATTTCCAAAATGGGGTCACTTGTGGGGGGTTTCCACTGTTTAGGCCCATCAGGGGCTCTGCAAACGCAACATGATGCCCGCAGACCATTTCATTAAAGTCTGCATTCCAAAATGGCACTCCTTCCCTTCCGAGCTCTCCCATGCGCCCAAACAGTGGTTCCCCCCCATATATGGGGTATCAGTGTACTCAGGACAAATCGCATAATAACTGTGGGGGTATGATTTCTCCTGTTACCCTTGTAAAAATAAAAATTTGGGCGCGAAAAGATCATTTTTGTGGAAAAAAAATGGATTTCTTATTTTCACGGCTCTACGTTATAAACTTCTGTGAAGCACTTGAAGGTTCAAAGTGCTCACCACACATCTAGATAAGCTCCTTCATGGGTCTAGTTTCCAAAATGGAGTCACTTGTTGGGAGTTTCCACTGTTTAGGCCCATCAGGGGCTCTGCAAACGCAACATTTGCTCTGCAAACGCAACATTTGCTGATGACACAAAGCTAGGAGGGATAGCTAATACTAGAGAAGAGAGAGAGAGGATTCAAAAAGATTTAAATAAACTGGAGAAGTGGGCAGCAACTAACAGAATGGTTTTTAACAGGGTTTTTAACAGGGAGAAATGCAAAGTACTACATCTGGGCAATAAAAATGAAAAAAGCATATATAGAATGGGAGGAATAGGGCTAAGTGACAGCACATGTGAAAAAGACTTGGGTATACTAATAGATCACAGACTGAATATGAGTCAACAGTGTGATGCAGCAGCAAAAAAGGCAAATGCAATTCTAGGATGTATTAACAGAAGCATACAGTCTAGATCACGTGAAGTCATTATTTCCCTCTACTCCTCTTTGGTCAGACCTCATCTGGAATATTGTGTCCAGTTTTGGGCACCACATTTTAAAAAAGACATCAACAAACTGGAGCAAGTTCAGAAAAGAGCGACCAGAATGGTGACCGGTCTGCAAACCCTGTCTTATGAGGAAAGGTTGCAGGATTTGGGAATGTTTAGTTTGCAAAAGAGAAGACTGAGAGGAGACTTAATAGCTGTCTACAAATATCTAAAGGGCTGTCACATTGTAGAAGGATCAACTTTATTCTCATTTGCACAAGGAAAGACTAGAAGCAATGGGATGAAACTGAATGGGAAGAGACACAGATTAGATATTAGAAAAAACTTTTTGACAGTTAGAGTGATCAATGAGTGGAACAGGCTGCCACGAGAAGTGGTGAGTTCTCCTTCAATGGAAGTCTTCAAACAGAGGCTGGACAGACATCTGACTGGGATGATTTAGCGAATCCTGCTTTGAGCAGGGGGTTGGACCAGATGGCCCAGGAGGTCCCTTCCAACTCTACGATTCTATGATTCTATGATTCTAACATGATGCCCGCAGACCATTCCATCAAAGTCTGCATTCCAAAATGGCACTCCTTCCCTTCCGAGCTCTCCCATGCGCCCAAACAGTGGTTCCTCCCCACGTATGGGGTATCAGCGTACTCAGGACAAATCGCATAATAACTGTGGGGGTATGATTTCTCCTGTTACCCTTTTAAAAATAAAAATTTGGGGGCGAAAAGATCATTTTTGTGGAAAAAAAATGGATTTCTTATTTTCACGGCTCTACGTTATAAACTTCTGTGAAGCACTTGAAGGTTCAAAGTGCTCACCACACATCTAGATAAGTTCCTTAATGGGTCTAGTTTCCAAAATGGGGTCACTTGTTGGAGTTTTCCACTGTTTAGGCACATTAAGGGCTCTCCGAACGCAACATGGCATCCGATCTTAATTCCAGCCAATTCTGCGTTGAAAAAGTCAAACGGTACTCCATCCCTTGCGAGCTCTGCCGTGTGCTGAAAAAGGGGTTTACCCCCACATATGGGGTATCGGCGTATTCAGGAGAAATTGTACAACAAATTTTGTGGTTGATTTTCTCTTTTAACACTTGTGAAAATAAAAAAAATTGGTTCTGAAGTAATTTTTTTCCCAAAAAAAGTTAAATGTTAATTTTTTCCATCCACATTGCTTTCGTTCCTGTGAAGCACTTAAAGGGTTAATAAACTTCTTGAATGTGGTTTTGAGCACCTTGAGGGGTCTAGTTTTTAGAATGGTGCCACTTTTGGGTATTTTCTGTCATGTACACCCCTCAAAATGACTTTAAATATGATGTGGTCCCTAAAAAAAATGGCTTTGTAAATTTTGTTGTAAAAATGAGAAATCGCTGGTCAACTTTTAACCCTTATAACTTCCTAACAAAAAAAAATTTTGCATCCAAAATTGTGCTGATGTAAAGTAGACATGTGGGAAATGTTATTTATTAAGAAATTTATGTGACACATCTCTCTGATTTAAGGGCATAAAAATTTAAAGTTTTAAAATTGCAAAATTTTAAATTTTTTTTGCCATATTTCTGTTTTTTTCATAAATAAACACAAGACTTATCGAAGAAATTTTACCACTAACATGAAGTACAATATGTCACGAAAAAACAATCTCAGAATCAGCAGGATCCATTAAAGCATTCCAGAGTTATAACCTCATAAAGGGACAGTGGTCAGAATTGTAAAAATTGGCCTGGTCATTAAGCTGCAAACTGGCTCTGTCGCTAAGGGGTTAAGGTGCGTCAAAGTTTGCATGAGCAGACGCATAAGTGGGATGCTCATGCTTAGGATGGCGTCGTCTGCGCTTACCAGCCGTGTGCATTCCTCAAAGCACTGAAGGACTTTACAGAGGTCTTTCAGCTTCGACCACTGCACACCTGTCAACTCCATGTCTGCTCTCAAAGTGCCTGGCCGTGTATCCTCCCACAAATGCATTATGGCCTGCCTCTGCTCGCACAGCCGCTCCACCATGTGCAGGGTGGAGTTCCACCTTGTTTCAATGTCGATAATGAGGCGGTGGTTGGGAAGGTGGAGCAATCGCTGCAGCTTCTGCATACGAATGGAGTGTACAGGCGACCGGCGGATGTGCGCTCACAGTTTTCGCACCTTCTGGAGCAGGGCTGTTAACTCCGGATAATTATTGAGGAAGCACTACACCACCAGGTTCAAGGTGTGAGCCAAGCAAGGTATGTGGCTGAGTTTTGAAAGGGCTATTGCTGCCACAAAATTACGGCCGTTATCACTAACTACCTTGCCTGCCTCAAGATGTACACTGCCCAGCCATGACTCAGTTTGTCGCTTCAAGTACTCGTCCAGCACCTCGGCGGTATGTCTGTCGCCCAAACACATCATCTGCAACACAGCCTGCTGACGCTTTCCACTAGCTGCTCGATAGGGGGACACCTCGTGTGCAACAGTGGCAGCTGCAGATGGAGTGCTCGTACGACTGCGCTCTGTGGACGAGCTTTCGCTTCTGGAGGAGGAGGAGGAAGGTCGAACGCCTACAGCCAACTGTTTCCTATACCGTGGGCTAGGCAGCACTGTCCCACCACCGCTGTCCCCTGTGGACCCTGCATCCACCACATTTACCCAGTGCGCAGTGATGGACACGTAACGGCCCTGGCCATGCCGACTGGACCATGCATCAGTTGTGAGGTGCACCTTTCCACTCACTGACTGCTTGAGTGCATGGACAATGCGGTCTTTCACATGATGGTGGAGGGCTGGGATGGCTTTGCGAGAGAAGAAGTGGTGACTGGGTAGGTCATAGCGTGGTACTGCATAGGCCATGAGTTCGCGGAAAGCTGCGCTTTCCACCAACCGATAGGGCATCATTTCTAACGAGATTGGTTTGGCATTGTGGGCGTTCAAACCCAGTGTTTGTGGATGAGAGACTGAGTACTTTCTTGACCTACTCATAGTGTCT
This sequence comes from Dendrobates tinctorius, assembly GCF_039654945.1. NCBI lineage: Eukaryota > Metazoa > Chordata > Amphibia > Anura > Dendrobatidae > Dendrobates > Dendrobates tinctorius. The sequence continues at coordinate 18,561,846 of NW_027361814.1, read as the reverse complement.
GGGAGGGTGAGCTGGACTTGAGAGCTGCATATGGTGGAAGTAGCGGTGGACAGGGCGGACTGAGAGAGGGTTGATGATGGTGATGGAGTTGGTGTTCTTTCTGATGGCCTAGATTTAGTCTTTCGTTGATATAACAGTGGGATTCCCTGACTGCTGTGGCCTTGCAACGACACCTCAACATTTGCTGCTGTGCTAACCGGTGGGCTTACAGTGGGGGAAACAATATAGCATTGCTGACTACCTTCTTTGTGATCAGTTGCACATGTGGTACTTGAGGTTTGGTGTTGTGTCCACGCTTGCAAGTGCATGGTGGTTAAATGTCTTAGCATGCAACTGGTATTCAAATTTTTCAGATTTTTCCCTCGGCTAAAGGACTTTGCGCACTTCTTACAGATAACCTTGGCCTGACCATGAGGATTTTGTTCAAAAAAGTGCCACACTGCACTCTTCCTACTTTGGCAGACATTTTGCGGCCTAGCACGCTGTGATATTTTGACCCTCTGGACAAGCTGTCCAGCAACTCTTTTGATTTTTGGAACCTGCCTTTGGAGTGCTCCGGGCCTGCCAGATAACAGCTGTTGCGATGTCGATGTCTGCTGTGGATGCTCCTCCTCCTCATCTGAGCTATTGGCTACTGCTTGAGTGCATGGACAATGCGGTCTTTCACATGATGGTGGAGGGCTGGGATGGCTTTGCGAGAGAAGAAGTGGTGACTGGGTAGGTCATAGCGTGGTACTGCATAGGCCATGAGTTCGCGGAAAGCTGCGCTTTCCACCAACCGATAGGGCATCATTTCTAACGAGATTGGTTTGGCATTGTGGGCGTTCAAACCCAGTGTTTGTGGATGAGAGACTGAGTACTTTCTTGACCTACTCATAGTGTCTGGGAGGGTGAGCTGGACTTGAGAGCTGCATATGGTGGAAGTAGCGGTGGACAGGGCGGACTGAGAGAGGGTTGATGATGGTGATGGAGTTGGTGTTCTTTCTGATGGCCTAGATTTAGTCTTTCGTTGATATAACAGTGGGATTCCCTGACTGCTGTGGCCTTGCAACGACACCTCAACATTTGCTGCTGTGCTAACCGGTGGGCTTACAGTGGGGGAAACAATATAGCATTGCTGACTACCTTCTTTGTGATCAGTTGCACATGTGGTACTTGAGGTTTGGTGTTGTGTCCACGCTTGCAAGTGCATGGTGGTTAAATGTCTTAGCATGCAACTGGTATTCAAATTTTTCAGATTTTTCCCTCGGCTAAAGGACTTTGCGCACTTCTTACAGATAACCTTGGCCTGACCATGAGGATTTTGTTCAAAAAAGTGCCACACTGCACTCTTCCTACTTTGGCAGACATTTTGCAGCCTAGCACGCTGTGATATTTTGACCCTCTGGACAAGCTGTCCAGCAACTCTTTTGATTTTTGGAACCTGCCTTTGGAGTGCTCCGGGCCTGCCAGATAACAGCTGTTGCGATGTCGATGTCTGCTGTGGATGCTCCTCCTCCTCATCTGAGCTATTGGAAGCAGCACCCTCTTCCCCCAATGGATGCCAATCTGGGTCAACAACTGGGTCATCCATCACCTCCTCTTCAATGTCATGTGCACCTTCCTCTGAGTCACCGTGTATGGTGGTATAGTGTGCGGGAAGGGGCACCTGAGTCTCATCAGGGTCAGAATCTGGCTCTGTACACTGCGAGGACAATGTAGTGCTCTGAGTGAATGTACCAGCAGAATCATCTATCAGTGGCTGTGCATCAGTGCACTCCATGTCAGATTCATCTTGGCCTGGGTAATTCACCATTTCACTTGATAATCCAGGCATGGTATGTGAAAACAGCTCCATGGAGTAATCAGTAGTATGGCCTGCGTCATCCTTCAATCTTGGTTGGGGTGAAGGACACAAGGAAAGGTGTGGTTCATGAACATGAGCCTCCAATGACGACTCAGTGCTTTTATTTTTTACAACTTCAGAAGAGGAGGCGATAGATCTGGAGGCTGAGTCAGCAATGTAAGACAAAACTTTTTCCTGAAGCTCTGGCTTTAAAAGCGGTTTGCCAACTCCTAGAAAACTAAGCCTTCGAGGCCTTGTGGAGCCAGACGATGACGCAGGCTCAACACCTCCTGCATTCGGTCCTATTTTGCTTTTGCCACTACCATCAGATCCACCACTACACCATCATTACCAGCTGCCAACCCCCACCCAATTCCACGGCCTCTTCCACCAGCCTTCCTCATTTTTGGTAGAAATGTAGACAAAATCCAACAAACTATATAGTAATGTAAAACAAGGTACAAGGTGTCTATAGGACAGGGGAGATTTTGAATTTCTGTACACACTTGTGGACACTGGACACTTTTGGATTGTGTGAGGCCCACTGAATATCACAGCGCTATGTCACAGGCTCGATGTCGCAGGTGTGAAAAATGTCACTAGAGGATAACGGAGATTTTGAATTTCTGCACACACTTGTGGACACTGGACACTTTTAGATTGTGTGAGGCCCACTGAATATCACAGCGCTATGTCACAGGCTCGATGTCGCAGGTGTGAAAAATGTCACTAGAGGATAACGGAGATTTTGAATTTCTGCACACACTTGTGGACACTGGACACTTTTGGATTGTGTGAGGCCCACTGAATATCACAGCGCTATGTCACAGGCTTAATGTCGCAGGTGTGAAAAATGTGACTAGAGGATAACGGAGATTTTAAATTTCAGCACACACTTGTGGACACTGGACACTTTTGCATTGTGTGAGGCCCAATGAATATCACAGCGCTATGTCACAGGCAGAAATTGGCTAGTGTATGAGAAACTACAAGTTGTATATAGAATTGGGCAGAATAGGAATCGCCCTAGAGTGTAGGTCTGTAAGAACAGAACAAGTCCTCGACTTATCCTTACAGAGCGACACACAGATAGCTTCACTGTGGCCGTGATAACAGCCGTTACACGGTACTGAGAGAGGAGCGTGCACGTACACGGCTGTCCGGTGTACGTAAAATTGTCAAGCTCCGTGTTTTTTAAGCATACGGACTGACACACGCTGTCTCTCTATAGTTTTGAATGTGATCAAACAGCAAATATATTTAGCTGTTTGAAAACTAGACAAAACTAGAATGTGCAGGTCGGTAAGAACGGAACATGTCCTCGACTTATCCTTACAGAGCGACACACAGATAGCTTCACTGTGGCCGTGATAACAGCCGTTACACGGTACTGAGAGAGGAGCGTGCACGTACACGGCTGTCCGGTGTACGCAAAATTGTCAAGCTCCGTGTTTTTTAAGCATACGGACTGACACACGCTGTCTCTCTATAGTTTTGAATGTGATCAAACAGCAAATATATTTAGCTGTTTGAAAACTAGACAAAACTAGAATGTGCAGGTCTGTAAGAACGGAACATGTCCTCGACTTATCCTTACAGAGCGACACACAGATAGCTTCACTGTGGCCGTGATAACAGCCGTTACACGGTACTGAGAGAGGAGCGTGCACGTACACGGCTGTCCGGTGTACGCAAAATTGTCAAGCTCCGTGTTTTTTAAGTATACGGACTGACACACGCTGTCTCTCTATAGTTTTGAATGTGATCAAACAGCAAATATATCTAACTGTTTGAAAGCTAGACAAAACTAGAAGGTGCAGGTCTGTAAGAACGGAACATGTCCTCGACTTATCCTTACAGAGCGACACACAGATAGCTTCACTGTGGCTGTGATAACAGCCGTTACACGGTACTGTGTGAGGAGTGTGCACCGCAGTATGGTGTGAAAAAATGCACGCTCAGTACCTCACCAGGACAAAAAAAAAAAATTGGGATTGCTTTTAAAAAAGCAGTTTGCAGAGCAGTGGGTAAACAGCAATGCAGCTGTCAGGAAGCCTACGAAGGCAGCCTAACAACCAACACCGCTGATCCAGCAAAATATAGCCTCCACTTGCACTGCACACACAGTGACTGGTGTGTTGTACAGGCAAAATCGCTAGCAGCAGAAGCAGTTTTTGGTGTCTTCTTCCCTGCCTAACGCTTTCCCTACAAAATCATCAGCAGCAGCAGCTCTCCCTATTCTGAGATCAGCATGAGTAACATGGCGGTCGGTGTGCATGCCCTTTTATACCCCATATGACGCCCACCAAAGCAAGCCAATCACTTGCATGCCTTTCTGAAAGATGGTGGTGACCCCTGCCTATGTCATCACGTTGCCCACAGTGTCCGTGGATCCTGATTGGCTGAAAAAGAGAGCAAAACAAACTTTTGAAACGCGACTTTGGCGCTTAAGTCGCTGACCTCGTGGCCGACCTCATCCTAGGGTCGGGTTTCGTTTCATGAAACCCGACTTTGCCAAAAGTCGGCGACTTTTGAAATTTTTCGACCCGTTTCGCTCAACTCTATATGTGACATTTACTCGGCATGAGGGACTCAGGGGGTGGTACGCCCTGAATATCCGCCGCATTCCGGAAGAGCTTATTGAGAGGTACAAGCCAAAGCGACCTGTTGCTGCCCCTCCACCCACCGTTGCCACCCAGACTGCTCAGGTACCTGCTTCCAGGAACCAGGCTGCTCCGCATCGGCTCCAGTGCGGCAGCCCAGACCAAAGATCCCTGGCTTGACCCCTTGGGAAGAGGAGTACCTCAAGATTGCCAACGACTACTTTGAATCTGGTAGCAGTTCCAGGTCAGCTTCCAGAACCCCAGGTGGGGATCAGCATTAAGAATTACACTAAAATTCTTGTTACCCAGGAGGGTTTGTTTGCACCAGTTGTGCCTTGTTTTGCTATCATGTCTTTGTTTTTCTGGTAGCACTTTTGCTGCCCTGTTTTGATTGGCAGCGTTCTTCAATTTTGAACTAGCGATCATGAACTTGGAGTGATCCAAAAACTTTTATTGTAAATAGTTGCACCTCTTTAGGTGCCCTTTCTTGGTTTTACATATAGAGACACTTTGTGAAGATAATGTCAAGTTTTACATATAGAGACACTTTGCAAAGATAATGTTTTTGCATGGACACTTTTCGAAGATGATGTCTACCTCAAAGGACACGGCAAGAGATCCTGGCTGGGGGCGGTGTCCAGCACTTACAAGAATGACTGTTGAATGTTTTACTGTAAAGTATTTGATAATGTGTTTTACAAGAGTATTAGTAACTGAGAAATGGCTTTTATAGAAAAATTAGGAATGTCTGATCTAGAGATGAGTGATGTGAATAAAGAATTGAAAGTAGACAGGTGACGGACCAGGTACTTGCGGTCAGCGTCTTGCGTCTAGCAGAGACAGTGAAAGTAGAAAAATAAATGTGTACTAGAGAAGGAAGATGAGAGAAAAATGTGTTACAGAGAATAGCACTTTGAATTGAGAATTGCACTTAGAATTAAAAATTTCAGATAGAATTTAAGATAGAATTGTTTGTAACGTTCAAGATGAGTACCTCCTATACTAGGAAGATTAGAAAAGTTTGTTATGCATTACAAAATTTTTTGTATGTTTCTTTGCTGTCTACTTTGTTGTCTTGCAGCCCGCGGACGTGCTGTGTTTAACGGGGGGTATGTGGTGCCCCTGAAGCTCAGTCGCCACAGAGGTACTGCACCCTCTCCTAAGGTGTAGTGCCCCACCAACTAGGTAAGTTGGGAACTCCTTTCCACACTCCAACACCTGCATCCCACACACAGGATAGTTCAGCAATGGACCAGATTACGGCTCCAAGCTTAGGGGATAGCAGAGCACCTTTCGTGTGTCCTTGCTTCGTAACACGAGATGTGCTGGGAGTTGGGTGGAGTTAGATATAAAAGATTGGGAAAGTTTAGAATTGGGGTTCAGTTCAGTCTGGAGGAGAGGCTGAGTGCAGGCTGACAGGAGGTCAGCCTGAGGGGAGCTCAAGGCGGAGGAAGACAGTCAGTCAGGCGAGGCTGAGGACTGGTCTTAGTGGAACAAGCTCCCTAGGAAAGGAACAGAAGAAGAAAGACGTAGAACTGCAACCTAAGCTTCCATAAGAGAGAGAAGGAACAGCGTGGAACGAAGGAGTAGGAGAACAGAGAGGAGTTGTGGGTTGGAAGAGGAACCTTGCCTGCCTTCTCAGCGCAAGGCCGGGGCCTGGTCCCCGAGGTTGTATGGACACTTATGGTTCTGCAGCAGACACCGGTGGAGTAGTTGGCTGTAAATGCACTACTCCCATCCAAGACTTGGGGACCAACAGCAACTGAATAGAGAGCCAGGACTCTGGAGAAAGGAGTCCCCGATAGAGGCTACAGCTGTCTGTCATACAAGTAGAGTTGTTAGGAACATCTGACAGGAGGAACTTCAGAGTACCACGGTACTGGAGCTCTTCACACTAAAAGGCGCAATAGTGGAGTCGTTCAGGGAAGGTACATGTTGGAGAGAAGCCTGACTTGCCCGGGAGGTTGATTGAGTCTCTACCCCGGAGGACACGGCGCGGAGGCAGGCACCAGTGTGTTCCATGAACTGTGAGTAAAGCTTTGGAACAACAAGCCCTGGTGTCTTTCAGTCATTGTGCACCAACACCATCAGCACAGCTACATCTGGGTATCCTCCTTTACACTACCTGCGCCTATCCACTGCCCTGGGGTTACAGCTTCACCTTTGGGGAGCTACACCATCTATGCTGCAACACACCATCAGCCCCAGAGGATCTGCACGCAGCGTTGGCTTAATATCTTGCTTGCCAAACACCACAGGTGGCGTCACGAACTATCACATAAACTATATTACAATCCACCATTGATTTGGGCGCCCAGGGCCACGGACCGGGTCACCGCTGCTATGACACATCCCACTGACACCGGCCCGTTACCGAGTACCCTGCAGCCCTGGGACGGGGGCGACCCATATATAAATCACATACTTGTGCTGACATGACTGTATATCAGCAAGGGAGAATCCTAAAAGTGTGCAGTGCATTAGTTGTGAGAATTCAGAAGCTGCAATGTCAGGACTCAGCTCTGCAGGTTCCAGTGCCATCACATAGACACTCATATGCGATTTTCATAGTTATGGTCCTGTGACAACGAGCTTCTCTTCCTGCTTTCAGTTTTTTACTGAACATTGAGAGGATTATGGAGAGCAGCTCCATGGGTACATGACTAACTGTGCAAGTCGCATATGTACCTGGGGGAGGGGGGGGCGCCGAACCAAATTCTTGCCCCGGGTGCCAGAAAGCCTAGATACGCCTCTGGCCTCAGTGATCTGAGCCAGCTGGCACAGGAAAGGAAAAGAAGGAGAAAGACATAGAACTGAAACCTAAGCTTCCATAAGAAAGAAAGACAAGTACGGAACGAAGGAGTAGAGAGAACAGAGAGGACGTGGGTTAGAAGAGGAACCCTGCCTATAGGTTCTCAGCGCAAGGCCGGGGCCCGGTCCCCGAGGTTGTATGGACACTTATGGTTCTGCAGCAGACACCAGTGGAGTAGTTGGCTGTAAATGCACTACTCCCATCTAAGGCTACTTTCACACATCAGGTTTTCGGCGTCAGGCGCGATCCGGCGTCGTGCCGGAATGCCGGATCCGGCAAATGTTTTGTAAAACCTGAAGTGCCGGATCCGGTTTTCTGCCGGATCCGTCTTGTTCTTGACAGACAAAACCGGATCCGTCTCATCCGGTTCATCAGTTTTTCTATCCGTTTTTCTATCCGTTTTTCGACCGATTACGCCGGATCCGGTTTTTAAAATTGACCCTTGTGGCCTTCCGAACGGGATTGGCTACTGGAAAACTAGATATAGCATGTTCCTACAGCCCTTCTTTGACAGGTTGTAGAGAAGAAAGTGCAGGTTGGAGAGAAGAGCAAGTTACTGGCGAAGATGGATGTTGTCATTGGAAATATTACCACTAGAAGTTCTGTGACGGTTTCAGTAATGAGGGACAATTTTGCACTATACTTTATGTCACCTCAAGGCAGAGTACACTGGCAGGATGACAGAGTGTGAAAGATTTGTGCCCTAACCAAACTTGTGTACCTTCTGGACCAACAGTATATACCTTTGCCAACCAAAGTTGGCTATCTTGTCATGGTCTTACTATTTTTACCTTTAGGCCACAGGTGTGTACCTGGTTGTGTTTTATGCAAAGTATTTCACCTTTTAACAAAAGTTGTGTACATTGGTAGGAAATCACCAACAATAAACACAACTTTTTAGGTGAAATACTTTGCTTCAAACACAACCAGGAACACAACTGTGGCAAAAAGCTAAAATTTACCCACAGTTATATACCTGGTTTTGAATACCTTTTTACCTTTGAAATACCCTGTATTTAACCTTTTTTTAAAACATAGTTCGCCGCAGAAAGAAATGACAGACAACCATTGTGAAACGATAATTTAGCTTTTATTTAAATTTTTTTTTTTTTTTTGTAAAATGTTTTTAAAGTGCAAAAAACTTTTTTAATAAAGGTTTTAAACCCAATGGGCATTTTTATTACAAAAAACACACATTACAAATCTGTGTACTGTGGGGTGGAAATACTGCTGGAGGGGCTGCGGGACACTTCGACACTGGGTGTGTGGAGAGAGGACTGGGATCGTGGTGGGGAAGGAACAGTTAGAGGTGAAGGTGTGGAAAAAGATACAGAATGGGTGGACATGTGGGAGGCAGAAGAGGTGGTGGGCGGTGGAGTGGAGGGTTGGGCAGGGACTGTAGGAGCAGATGATGTTGATGGAAAGTTGTATGGGGAAGGAGTTTGGTACGGGGAAGGAGTTTGGTACGGGGAAGGAGTTTGGTAGGGGGCAGGTTGCTGGAAGTGGGGAGATGTCTGGTACTGGGGAGGTTGCTGGTACTGGTGAGGTTGCTGGTATGTAATAGGAGGGGGAGGATGGAAAGTGGCTGGAGGGGGTGCAGATGTAATAGGAGGGGGAGGATGGAAAGTGGCTGGAGGGGGTGCAGGTGGAGGAACTACAGTGGTGGGAGGTGGAGGTTGGGAGGTAACCTGCTGTAGAGCACCGTGGCACGAATGCATTACATGCATCTGCTGGGTAGGAGATAGCGTTTCCATGCGCTCCACAACAGACCTGAAAAAGGTGTGGTTTGGGAAGATCTTGCTTCTGAATGCATGGTTTGCAGAAGTGTCTTCACCTCCAGAATGCTGGAGTTGATCTGCTGAAAGCCTGCGGAGATTTGCTCTGACAAGACTTTGAGACAGTTCTGGAAAGATGCATTCAGATGCAAGAACTCTTGCACATAACTCTTTTCCTGACCCCTCTGCCGCTGCCGCCCAGTACCCGCAGGTGTACTAGAGGTGGCAGGGGCAGAAGGGTGGGGTAAAGGGAAAGCGATCTCCTCACCAGCAGCTTCATGTAATGTAGGCGGCCACGATGCTCCTGTGCTGGTGGATGGGACAGATGGGTCAAATGTGTGGGAAGGCTGGGAAGGTGCAGATGTACCGGGGCGGTCGAAGTGTCCCTCGGTGCCGGTCTCCTCAGGGATCGCCTCAGAAGGGTCCAATCGTGCAGGCTCCCGAGTGCTGCTCACCGTGCTGTGTAATAAAGAGAAAAAAAAACAATTAAAATACTGACATGGTATGGCCCTGGCTGAAAAAAAAAAGTTACATCTAACATTTTTTTCACATGTGGTGTGTAATATTTACCTTCTGGTGAGCATTGTTTCCCGGAGGAACGACAGGGCTTGTGCGTACTTGTACTTGCTCCTGCGTCCTCCAGATCCACTCGGGGCCCGCATCTCTTTATTGAACTCCTTCTTGAAACGATCCCTCACAGACCGCCACCGATTCACAATTCTGTTCCCTGAAACGAGAAAGGAGTGCTTAGTATACAACATCAGTGTTTCACAAACTCCAGTCCTCATGGTCCCCAGGGGTCATGTTTTCAGGATTTCCATAGTAAATAGAAATCCTGAACACATGATCCGTGGGGACCACGAGGACTGGAGTTCGGGAAACACTGGTTTACATCAAGCAACCGGTACTGTATATACTTACGCTCTTTAATCTGGGCCCGAGCTTCGAGGTCCTCCCAGCGGTCCACAAGGAGAGAACAGATTTCCTCCCAGAGTCGTCGGGTAACGATCAGGTCAGCGTGGCGGCGGTCAGCCATATTCCAGAGCGGCTCCCTTTCTCTGACGAGATCGATGAGGCGGTCCACATCAATCCCTCCATCCTCACCGTCAGAGTCGGGGGCACGCTGTGAAGGCTGTTAAAGAAAAAGACAAAAATAACATAATTAGCCTCCACAAAAGAAATGAAATAAAAAGTGCAAAAAACCAAAGCAAAAATATTTATACTTACACGCTGGTGACCGCCGCGTTGCTGTCGCCGACGACCCTGGGAGGCACTGCGAGGACCTCTTGGCCGAGCACCAGATTGGGAAGACTAGAGAAGAAAACAAAAAATGTTATGTCTTTGGATGTAGGCATTTGTTTGCTGTGTGTGGTCTGCAGAACATTGTTTTCTATGTGTTGTTTGTAGTGTGATGTTGTGTTTCTGCGTTTGATGCAAAAAACTTACCAATTGTGAGCCCACTCCAGGTGTCTGTCCACCCCTTCCTTCTTCTTCTGGGAGCTCCTCTTCATCTTGTGATTCCTGTTTTGAAATAAAAATCAATGAATAGACATATATTACAGAGATGATGGATTTTGGAAATAAAAACTTACCGTCAAACGCTGACGATGCGAGGGAGGGCTCCCAGAAGAAGATGTGCTGTCCTGTTGATGGCCAGACTCCATGGCTGTGGGTATTGCTGCTGCTGATGCTGCTGCCAGTGATGCCATTTCTGCTGCTGCTGCTGCTGCATCTCTTTGGCGGCTGTTGAATAAAGAGAAACAAAGGGCCAATGAATATCTTGATATTCCATGGCCCTAGTTTGGAGGAATGGGGGATTTGATAATTACCGTCTCTCATCTGCTTCTGGACTCCCCTCCTCAGCATGTTCCATTTGCTGCTCCATTTGGGGTGGTGGTGGTGCTGATGGTGCTGCAGATGTCTGCTGCCTTCTCCTGGTTCTTGGCTTGGGTGGCATGTTGGGTGTGGCTGTGGGTCCCACTGTCTTGCTTTTATATATGTCTTGTGGGCAGAGCTACTGAGCATGCTCAGACCAAAAAAACCGGATCCGGCCACCGGATCCGGCTTTTGCCGGATCCGGCGCATTGCGGCGCTCATAGGCTTTCATTGTGTGAAAAAGCCGGACGCGCCGGATCCGGCATGTCCGGCTTTTTCGCCGGAGACAAAAAACGTTACAGTAGACGTTTTTTCCAGACGCCTGATCGCGACACATTGCCGGATCCGGCGAAAACCGGATGAAACGCATGGCCATCCGGCGCGATCCGGCGCAAATGCAAGTCAATGGGGGGGAAACCGGATCCGGCATTGCATTTCGCCGGATCCGGTTTCTGTCAAAAGCGCCGGATCGCGCCTGACGGCGAAAACCTGATGTGTGAAAGAGGCCTAAGACTTGAGGCACAACAGCAATTGAATAGAGAGCCGGGACTCAGGAGAAGGGAGTCCCCGAAGCAGGCTACAGCTATCTGCCTTACAAGTAGAGTTCTTGGGAACATCTGTCAGGAGGAACTCCAGCGTACCATTGTACTGGAGATCTTCACACTTAAAGGCGCTATAGAGGAGACGTTCAGGAAAGGCACATAAGTTGGCGGAGTGTGGAAGGGAGCTTTCCATCTTGCCTGGAGGTTGACTGAGTCCCTGACCTGGAGGACACGGCACAAAAGCAGACACTACTGACTGTGAGTAAAGCTTTGGAACTACAGGCCCTGGTGTCCTACATTCCTTCCTGCGTCCGTCCGCCTGACACTGCTACATCCCCTGCGCCGGACACTACACCACCTAAGTGTCCCCACATCTACACTGCCCTGGGACAACAGCTCTGCCTGTGGAGGGCTATACCATCATTGCTGCACCACACCACCAGCCCCAGAGGATCTGTTTGCAGCGTCGGCTTAACACCTCCCTTGCCGAACACCACAGGTGACGTCACGAACTATTCCATTCCATTAACTACATCTCTCCATTACTTGGGCGCCCAGGGCCACGGACCGGGTCTCCGCTGCTGTGACACATTCCCCTGACACCAGCCTGGTACAGAGTTCCCCACGACCCTGGGAGGGCGACCCACATACTGTATTTTGCACTAGATGTCAATGAAAAGCCTCAAATGACACTTGGAAGACTCCTGACAGTTTTCATTTTACTCATTGCTTAATGGGCATCAACGAACACCCACAAAATGCCTGAAAAACACTAGAAGAAAAAACAAACAAACGCTCAAGGAAAACACCCTGAAAATATGCTAAAGAAAACGCCTAGAAACCCCACCAGGATCCAGCAAGGCTCTGAAGTGGTTTTTGGTTGAAAACCTCCTCGGATTTCACCCGCTTGGAAAAAAAAACCTTGTGCGCATAAAATTATTAAATATGGGATTTTCTCGAAGAAGTTTGTGCAGCTTCATGGAAGGTAAGAAGTCTGAAATGGGTTTAATGTGAACACGTCTCAATTTGTCAGAGGAGTATTTCAGCCCCTCGGGCACCGGGATGCAGCTGTGACTACGACCTCTGCGCCCCTATAGCTGCGCCACCTGTGCCCAAATGTGTGATGGGCGCTACAGGCCTGCGCTAAACCACATGTACTAATGTGCACCAGTTGTAATTATGGCCTTTTTCCTGTATTATCTCATATGCAGCTGCAGGGTTTGTTTGTTTGTTTTTTTAATACGTATATTTTTTCAGCTGGAAAAAGCTGTTTAGTCTGAACTGACACACAAGTCTATCTTCCTTTTCCTTTATGCATCAATATCTAGTACAGAACGCCAATTCACTAGTTTCGGGCCAGTGCGGCTTCCGTAGCTGACGGGCGTTCTGTGCGTCTTGTTGCTAGGTTACAGGGAAGTCTTGTTGTAGCTGCGGCGCTTGCAGAGGTGAGTACAGTGCGATATTATACCGAGCTGTCCCCACTGCCGATATATATATATATATATACAGGTCACTGACGGGCCGCAGCTGCTGCCGAACTACAAGGCCCAGCACGCCCTGCGACTCTTTACATCCGGGGACGTTCTCTCTGCTGTTAGGACGGACGTTATTGTGCCTACAGTGCTCTCTGCCTGACCAGACACGTTGTGGACCTCTCTGCCAACTCTGTACAGGGTAGTAGTCTGCAGCCATGCAATGGTGGGAGTTGTAGTCTCCCCAGCAACTGCAAACAACCCACTGCAGGATATAAAACAGGAACTGTGCACTGTCTCCTTCCCCCTGCGGAGGCGCTGCAGCCGGAGGACAGGAACTGTGCACTGTGTCCTTCAACCTGCGGAGGCGCTGCAGCCGGAGGACACGAACTAAGCACTGTCTCCTTCCCCTTGCGGCGGCGCTGCAGCCGGAGGACAGGAACTGTGCACTGTCTCCTTCCCCCTGCGGAGGCGCTGCAGCCGGAGGACATGAACTAAGCACTGTCTCCTTCCCCTTGCGGCGGCGCTGCAGCCGGAGGACAGGAACTGTGCACTGTCTCCTTCCCCCTGCGGAGGCGCTGCAGCCGGAGGACAGGAACTGTGCACTGTGTCCTTCCCCCTGCGGAGGCGCTGCAGCCGGAGGACATGAACTAAGCGCTGTCTCCTTCCCCCTGCGGAGGCGCTGCAGCCTGAGGACAGGAACTCCCCCGGCGGAGGCGCTGCAGCCGGAGGACAGGAACTGTACACTGTCTCCTTTCCCTTGCGGAGGCGCTGCAGCCGGAGGACAGGAACGGAGCACTGTCTCCTTCCCCCTGCGGAGGCGCTGCAGCCGGAGGACAGGAACTGTGCACTGTGTCCTTCCCCCTGCGGAGGCGCTGCAGCCGGAGGACACGAACTAAGCACTGTCTCCTTCCCCCTGCGGAGGCGCTGCAGCCGGAGGACAGGAACTCCCCCTGCGGAGGCGCTGCAGCCATAGGACACGAACTAAGCACTGTCTCCTTCCCCCTGCGGAGGTGCTGCAGCCGGAGGACAGGAACTCCCCCTGCGGAGGCGCTGCAGCCGGAGGACAGCACTGTCTCCTTATCCCTGCGGAGGCGCTGCAGCCGGAGGACAGGAACTGTGCACTGTCTCCTTATCCCTGCGGAGGCACTGCAGTCGGAGGACAGGAACTGTGCACTGTCTCCTTCCCCCTGCGGAGGCGCTGCAGCCGGAGGACAGGAACTGTGCACTGTCTTGTTCCCCTGCAGAGGCGCTGCAGCCGGAAGACACGAACTAAGCACTGTCTCCTTCCCCCTGCGGAGGCGCTGCAGCGGAGGACAGGAACTGTTCACTGTCTCCTTCCCCCTGTGGAGGCGCTGCAGCCGGAGGACAGGAACTGTGCACTGTCTCCTTCCCCCTGCGGAGGCGCTGCAGCCGGAGGACAGGAACTGTGCACTGTCTCCTTCCCCCTGCGGAGGCGCTGCAGCTGGAGGTCGTCCGCCTGCACAAAGTATGTGACCAGTTGTGCACCGCGCGACGATCCCGCAGATGTCTCGGGGCAGTAGGGGGCGCTCTGAGTACTGATATATGATAATGCTGTTGCCGTACGGCACCAGATGGGGCGCTCTGTACCCGGATTTATTTCCGATCGATATATTTGGAAAATGCACTTCTGCTTGTATAAAGAGGTTTTTCCCTCAATGTACGGGAGCGGGTAGGTCACAAATTACCCAGTGTGAACAGCGCGTTACTGCTCCGTTTAATTCCTGAACACAGCGCTCAGCAAGTTGATATCAGTCCCATGGAATTGTATGGAGCAGTGGTCACATACTAACACTCCATTCACACAGGGGACTTTGCCGCCTCCGTTTTCACGGCCTGTAAGGAAAAATGCATTGAAAAGGTGCATAGATGGCTATTGTCAGATAATGCGTGTAAATTTAAACACTTTTGCAGCTTACCCTTTATTAAGATTTTCCACCTTTCTTGAGATATTAACACTTTTTCTTTTGATTCCAGTTCGGTGCCTAGGAGACCGACCAGCACTGGTGTCTAGCAGCGGTGGCCGAACATGCACAGTGCTTACAAGCTTTTTATTCAGCTTGTAAGCACTGGTTTGAAGCTGGAGCTCTGTTACTTCGCTTCAGAACGGAGCTTACAAGCTAGACAGCAGCGGTGGTCGGTCTCCTAGGCAATGAGGTGTAAGCACAGATGAAAGTGTTAATATCTCAAGAACGGGTGCAGGTTTTAAAGGGAATCTGTCACCCCTTTTTTGAGATATCATATAATGATATCATTCAATTGTGTGTCACATAAGGATTCTCTTAGTACTTTCGCTTCCCCCTGACCCCGCACCTTTCATGCACAAATACCTTTTTTATATCGGCTCAGATGTATGTAAACTGCCGCTGTCCGGTCCGCTGGGCGGGGCTTATTCACCTGCTCCCCCCCTCCCTGTCTTGCTCTACACAAGAAGAAATACATAGAGCAAGACAGGGATGGGAGAGCAGGTGAATAAGCCCCGCCCAGCGGACCGGACCGCGGCAGTTTACATACATCTGAGCCGATATAAAAAAGGTATTTATGCATGAAAGGTGCGGGGTCAGGGGGAAGCAAAAGTACCAAGAGAATCCTTATGTGACACACAATTGAATGATATCATTATATGATATCTCAATAAAGGGGTGACAGATTCCCTTTAAGAAACGATAAATTGCAAAGTGCTTGTAGCTACATATACTACATAACAAAATCCATGTATAACGATGGAAACAACGACCCTTCAGCCACTTCCTGCCCCGCTGTACATGTACGTCATCAGGGAGTGTGTGTATGGCGCAGGCTCAGCCAGCTGGAAGCACTGGCGGACACAGACAGAAAAGGGCCCCTGTGCGAGAACAATATATGGGCCCTTTGCAATCTAAGAGCTCCTAAAATGCAAAATTGTACCTGATTTGTACGAAGATATGGGACCCCTCAACTCTCGGGCGGCTGCACAGGTTGCACCCATTATGTTTCCGCCTCCGGCTTGCACCTGCCGCTAACGCCAATCTGTGCTCTTTAAACATTTAAATGCCGCTGTCAATCGCTGACGGTGGCATTTAAATGGTTATGTTGCCAGTGCAGACGCATTCTGGCACCCAAAGCGTTCATACTGTAGGCCCTATCACTTCCATCTTGTTCATCCTGTGAAGCCCAGCATGTAATTTACTTATATATTGCAGATCTGTAATATCGCAGTATATAATACAAGAGATCAGAATATGACAGGTTCAAGGGAGACATAAAACATGGTCAATGAAAGATGTTTATAAAGTTATTAATAAAACATAAAAAGTTTGAATCACTTTCTGTATTCAAAAATTGATTACAAATGTGAAAAAATATCTTGCCATTTGGAGACTATAGGAAGAGCCCTGGCTAGTCCAATGACGTCCCTGGCCGGCTTCTCCCTGCCCCACTGCATTTCATTGACATGCCTCCGCCATATATGTCTACAGTAACTGGAGCCGGCCAGAGATGTCATGGAACTCGTCAGGTCTCCACCCATAGTCCTTTATCTACTAAAATATAGAAAAAAAAAGTATCAAGTATCACTGTAGTTATAATGACTCGAAAAGTCATATTTCCCGCACATTGAAAGCACAACGGCAGAATTTTAGTTCTTTTTTTTTTCATTATTTCACCGCACATGGGATTTTTTTTTCTGTTTTTCATTCAAAACAACAACTCATGTCACCAAAATACACGAAAAGTTATTCCTCTGGTCCAGCTGCCACCGTCTGTATTACCTGGTCACCAGACCACAGCCCTGTGTAGCGCCTCCTATGTGCCAGAATTCCCGGAGCTTCTTCACATTAGGCACGACTTGGCACACGGCCTATGATTCAGAGAAGGCACATCGGATCCCAGCTGGTCGGAGGACGTTCTCAGGAATGTGGTCTGGCGGCCAGGGACTACTGACGAGTACGCTGGACCAGGGACTACTGAAAAGGACGCTGGACCAGGGACTCCTGACGCGGACGCTGGGCCAGGGACTACTGACGAGGACGCTGGGCCAGGGACTACTGACGAGGATGCTGGGCCAGGGACTACTGACGAGGACGCTGGGCCAGGGACTACTGAAGAGGACGCTGGGCCAGTGACTACTGACGATGACGCTGGACCAGGGACTACTGACGATTAAGCTGGGCCAGGGACTACCGATGATGACGCTTCACCAGGGACTACTGAAGAGGACGTTGGACCAGGGACCACTGACGATGAAGCTGGACCAGGGAGTACTAACGAGGATGCTGGGCCAGGGACTACTGACGAAGACGCTGGACCAGTGACTACTGACGAGAACGCTGGGCCAGGGTCTTCTGACGAGGACGCTGGGCCAGGGACTACTAACGAGGACGCTGGACCAGTGACTACTGACGAGGACGCTGGGCCAGGGTCTACTGACGAGGACGCTGGGCCAGGGACTACTGACGAGTACGCTGGACCAGGGACTACTGATGAATACCCTGGACCAGGGACTACTGACAAGGATGCTGGACCAGGGACTCCTGACGCGGACGCTGGGCCAGGGTCTACTGATGAGGACGCTGGGCCAGGGACTACTGTCGAGGACGCTGGACCAGTGACTACTGACGAGGACGCTGGGCCAGGGTCTACTGACGAGGACGCTGGGCCAGGGACTACTGACGAGGACGCTGGACCAGTGACAACTGACGAGGACGCTGGGCCAGGGACTGCTGATGAGGACGCTTGGCCAGGGACTACTGAAGAGGATGCTGGACCAGGGACTACTGACGAGGACGATGGGCCAGGGTCTCCTGGCGAGGACGCTGGGCCAGAGACTACTGACGAGGACGCTGGGCCAGGGACTACTGACGAGGATGCTGGGCCAGGGTCCTACAAGTCTGTCTGATCACCTCTAGTGCTGATGTTGTGTCGCTCAGTCTCTTCTCTGCTGTTCCTATGTAGGTGTCTCCTGGTCACCACCGCAGCTTCTGAACATTCATCCCATTGTTCCTGAATCTATTACCTGGACGTTTGGGGCTACTATGGATTTAATTATAAGACAGCACCTCTCTGCAGCCGAAAATCGGAAAGGTATCTGCTTACATTCTACATGGCTGGTATAAGATATGGAAGAGTAGCGCCAGTCACCTTTTGGAGTCCTTAACGTGCCAATGCCGCTGCCATGTCTGGTGTTTTTTTCCAAGGCTGTAGCGGTAACGCTCCGACTATCTCGGCCTGACTGCTGAGGCCAGTGATTGACTGCAGCAGTCACATGACATAGGCTGGACATCATCGCTGCAGGATTGTAGACCAAGACCAATGAGAGTAGAGACGACATTGGGGCATTAGGGACGTCCACAGGTCAGTAATGCTACTCTGGTAAAGATCAGCACATCGATTCGTGGGACTTTGGTCCAGTGGCCATGTCAGTATTCTGCACCCACCGGACGGGAACCGCCTCCTACCTGTCTGCCTCCCCGACTCCTTCCCTGATTACTTGGCTCAGCACGAATTCATTAATGTCTCACGCCAAAACGATGACGTCGCGCTCAGCCTACAAAGCAGAAGAGGGGCCACAGATTCCAGCAGGTAGGGGGCGTTCAGAACGGCTCCCGCCCGGCGGCCATTGAATACCGACGTGGCCACTGGTCCAGTTTCCTGCACATTTATTCGAACATCTCAATTCTTTGGTTATTTTAAAACTTTAACTATCTTTTGCACCTTATATTTACAGAAAGCAGAAAAAACCCTTTTACATTGTTCTTAAGGATGTAAAGTTGAACTAGTGTTTAAGGCTATGTGCCCACGTAGCGTTTTTTAAACGCTCAGGAAACGGGTTCTCCTTCCCAGAAAACGCTCGTTTTTATTCAGCGCGTTTTTGATGCGTTTTTTTCCGCGCATCTTTTGGACTATAGGAAATAGCCAAAAACGCGGACCTAAGTGGAAATTAATGAACATGCTGCGTTTTTTTACCGCTAAGCGTTTCCTTAGCGGTAAAAAAAACGCATCCATTGGCACAAAAAGGCCAAAATGCATTTAAATGAATGGTATGCTTCTTTTAAGCGTTTTTGATGCGGTTTGACCCCGAAAAACGCATCAAAAACGCTTTAAAAAAACGCTACGTGTGCACACAGCCTAAATCAGGTTTTTGTGTTACATTTTTTTTTTTTTTTTTTTAAATGTTGGACTTTTTTTATCATCATCAGAGGCAGGATTACAATGATAGTTAACACCTCTGCACATAGCTGGTAACACAGATTCACCAATCACAACAGTCAATGTCACAGCTCACCTGCTCCCCCTCCCTTCACAGTAACCTCTGCACAATACAAAACATAAGGTCATTCTGTTCATTGTGGCTAAGGTATGTGCGAATTTCCTTAAACTACAGGATGTGAGAGATTAAAAAAGGCCCAGTGGCCAATGTCCAAGATTTCTCATTTTTATATTTACTGCAAATCGTGATATGTGGAAAAAACATTGTCAAGATTAAAAAAAAAAAAAAAAAACAACAAAAAACATTTTACGCAAAAAAACCCCCTAATTTACAAAGGCTCATTTTCTGATGACACTTTCCCTCTAAGGCCGGGATCACCCATGCGAGGAATACAGCTGAGTCTTGCATGTTAATACCCGGCACTGCCGCCGGCACTCGGATCGGAGCATGCAGCTGCATAGAAATACATGGAGCAGCACACTCCTGTCCGAGTGACGGCGGCAGTGCCCGGTATTAACATGCGAGACTCGGCCGTGTTTCTCACATGTGCGAACCCGGCCTAAAAGTAATCTGTCTCCAGGTTTATGGTGAGTGTAGCATAATATAGAGACAGATACCACTTACTTGTCAAAATAGGATCATACTTATTTATGAGCTGCAGTTGATTGACACCTTTCTGCCTATGCACAGCAATAGGTAGAAATCTGAATGAGGGTAAAGGAAGCCCCAACTCATGAATACTGGAGACTCTTCACCCTAGAAGAACTTAGCTCTCCCTGCACCTGATTTTACGAGCGTTTGCTGCATAAATGGAACGTCCCCCCAGTCTGGATGTTCAGATCTGGCACCCCCAACGCATTGTAAGGTTATTATGGGTCGCCCTCCCAGGGCTGTGGGGTACTCGGTACCGGGCCGGTCCTTCAGAGGGGAATGTCACAGCAGCGGTGACCCGGTCCGTGGCCCTGGGCGCCCATGTAAAAGGGGTTGAGTTGGGAATAAAGTTTATAAATGATTCGTGATGCCACCTGTGGTGTTCGGCAAGGGAGGTGTTAAGCCGACGCTGCAGACAGATCCTCTGGGACAGATGGTATAGTGCAGCAATGATGTTGTAGCCCTCCACAGGCAGGGCTGTAGTCCCGGGGCAGTGTAGCGGAATGTTTAGGAAGAGGGTGCAGTGTTTGGCACAGAGATGTAGCAGTGCTGAGGATGTTGCAGGAAGGAGGCAAGGACATAACAGGGTGCAGTTCCTTTACCTTACTTGGCAAACGCAGTCCAGGGTCCTGGTTACAGATGGCACAGGAGCAGGCTAGCCTGGAATCAAATCAGGGATCTCCCTATCAGACAGGTTGTGTAGTCTCCTCTCTAGCGCTTACTTGAGGTACATACAGTACAGTGTTACACTGAAGTTCCTCCTTCTTATCTTCTCTTAGAACTACCTCAT
This sequence comes from Dendrobates tinctorius, assembly GCF_039654945.1. Classification (NCBI taxonomy): domain Eukaryota; kingdom Metazoa; phylum Chordata; class Amphibia; order Anura; family Dendrobatidae; genus Dendrobates; species Dendrobates tinctorius. Next base: position 18,541,293 of record NW_027361814.1, on the reverse strand, counting down.
ATGGCAGACAGCTGTAGCCCTCTATCTCTCTTGGCTCACCCGTTGCTGTTGTGCCTCCGAGTCTTAGTTGGTTATAGAGCATTTACAGCTTCCTATTCCTCTGGTTTCTGTTGCAGGACCTTCAGTATCCATACAACTGTGGAGACCAGGCTCCAGATCATGCGCTATCACTGGGAGGGAGCTCTCTATCCTCAGCTCAACCTCCAGCTTCTCTCCACACGTCTACACTCATTGCCCTCCTCACACTAACTCCTCATTTCCCTTCCTGGCCCTCAGAGAGCACTCCTCCCCCAATTCTTGTTCAGAGCTCCCTCTGCTGGCCTGGAGTGGGAACTGTGTTGCATGTAAATGATTAACTGCTAGAGAGACCCTTCATCGTTCCAAGCCTGACATCACCCTCCCTGGAGGAAGGCAATGCCAGTGTGGCGACCATACTCCTGGGGGCGCCACATTCCCCCCTAGTGCAATTCAGCACTCCTGGGCTGATGAAAAACATAAAACACCATATAAACAGATAAACAATATGAAGGTTACAAGATTTGAAAAAAAGGAAAAATTACAAAAACCAAAGGCTCCAAAAATAGTCCTATGATGATAAGTCCAAGCATCAATGTCCATGGTCCATTCCTGGGCAAATGGTGAACTATTTACAAGGTAGTGACCACACACAGTCCTGTGGTCAAAATGTCCATGAAAACAAGCGGGAAAAATTCAAAAAGGAACAATCTTACAGATTATCTGTAGGTACAAACTTGAAAACAGTTACATATGTACATGTACAGGTTAACATTACTTTAACTTATTTATATGCGGAATCTGATGGGTGGAATACCTTGAGTAGTACGGGTAGATCTGCGTAACACTGGTGTGATTGGGGATCTTACTAGTTGTCTGGTGCTAACTACTGGTGTAGTGTGTAATATACTGGATACACTACTGGTGGTTCTGCATAGCACAGGAATACTAGATTTCCTAGGACCAGTTCTACTCACTGTGGGCATGACAGATTCACCACTGGCAGGGCGAGGGTTCTATAGCTCCACTGCTGGTGTGGCATCTGCTGCCTGATTTTCAAGATTCTCTTGAGTCATTTCTTCCTGTGCTACCAGTTGTGGAAATATCAACACGGGGCACCACTATAGCATCATTTACTTTAGTCCAATTTGCAGGGAATTCTCCAAGTATGGTGCTGACCTTTTCTTCTTCTATGGGTTGGATGTTATTTTGTTCTTCCATTCTTTCTTTTAGCTGGTCAGGGCATAATTTCAAATGATCTCTTGATATTGCTGCTTAGGTTTCTCCTCCATCTTTACTAATAAGGCACACCTTGGTATTGTCAAAGTTTGAGGGTAGAATGGTATATGGTTCAGCTTCCCATTGGTCATCCAATTTATGCATCCTCCTTTTCCTCTTGAGGACTTGTTCTCCTGGTGACAAGGGAACCGCAGGTCCATGCTGATTGTAGTTCCTCTCTTGTTTTTGTCTTGCCTGAGCTAGACTCTTTTCCACACATTCTTGTACTCTTCTGTACTGTTGCTGCCTCTCTGTGTCCCAGTCAGCATCTGGTGACGTTACTTCAGGTGTCAGGACTCCCATATCCAAATCAATAGGCAGTTTACCAGGCCTCGCTCTCATTAAGTAGGCTGGAGTGCAGTTGGTGGAATTCACAGGAATGTGGTTGTAGAGGTCTACAAGATCTGGCAACTTTTCTGGTCACAGATTCCTCTCCTCCAAAGGCAAGGTCTTCAGTAGGTCAATCACTACCTGGTTCATCTTTTCACACATGCCATTGGTCTGTGGATGGTACGGTGTTGTCCTGATCTTCTTGCAACTGTACAAGTTACAGAATTCCTGTAACACTTCTGCCTCGAAAGCGGGATCTTGATCTGTAAGCACTCTCTCAGGGTAACCGTGTGGCCTACAGAAGTGCTGCTGAAAGGCTCTGGCTGCTGTTCTGGCTGTTTGATCTTTGACAGGCACGACTACCAGGAATCTTGAGTAGTGGTCCACGATAGTAAGAGCATAGATGTAGCCTGAGCGGCTTGGGACCAGCTTCACATGGTCTAGGGCGACCAACTCAAGTGGCTGGTTATTATTGGCTGTAGAAGAGCCCTCTGGCTGTTTCGATCCCTTCTGCGCAGGTTACATTGTCCACACTCCCGGCACCACCTTTCAATGGCTTTCCTCATACCAGCCCAGTAGAATCTCTCCTGGAGCAATGCTTCCAACTTCTTCCATCCGAAGTGGCCAGCTCCATTGTGGTATACTTCCAAGACCATTGATGCCTCTCTCTTTGGGACTACCACCTGCCAGACCAGCTCATGAGTGCAGGCATTGATACTCCTCCGACATAGCTTTCCTTCATAAATGAACAGCCGACCTCTTTCCTTCCACAACTGCTGGGTTTCTTCAGGAGCATGCGACTCTGGGCGTGAGTCAGCTTGCGACAGTAGCTCCTTTACCAGGTGGACTGCGGGGTCACTATCCTGCGTTTCTGCCCAGTCATGATGAGGCAATGGATTTAAGGTGGCCTCTCTCAAGCCAGACCGTCTGTTTCTCACTCCTTGGGCGCGTTGGGCTGCAATTGGCCGGTGGAAGGGAGGTAACTCTATTTCTTCAAGAGCCTCAGGGTCTTCTCCTGCATCTGGCAGAATAGGCATTCTGGACAGGGCATTGGCATTCTTGTGCCCTGCTCGGTACTTGATGGTAAACTCATAATTAGACAGCCGAGCCATCCATCGCTGCTCCAGTGCACCCAGTTTTGCAGTTTCCAAGTGAGTCAACGGGTTGTTGTCCGTGAAGATGGTAAACTTGGCTGAAGCTAGGTAATGCTTGAATCTTTCAGTCACAGCCCAGACTATGGAGACGAACTATAGCTTGAAGGAACTGTAGTTGTCAGGGTTCCTTTCAGTGGGACGAAGCTTCCTGCTGGCGTAGGAGATCACTCTTTCTTTGCCATTCTGTACCTGTGACAGTACTGCTCCCAGTCCCACGTTGCTGGCATCAGTATACAACACACAGGGCTGGTCATAATCTGGGTAGGCCAGAACTTCATCTCCTGTGAGAGCCATCTTCAGTCGGGTGAAGGACCTCTCCAACTTCTCAGTCCATTCAAATGTGGAATTCTTCTGTTTGGCTTTCTTGGACTGCCCCACCAGAAGATTTTGCATAGGAGTGGCTATTTCAGTGAAGCTTTTGATGAACCTTCGGTAGTAGCCTACCAACCCGAGGAATTGGCCTACTTCATGGAGGTTGCTGGGCTTCGGCCAGTCCCGGATGACTGTGACTTTGTCAGGATCTGGTGCCACACCTTCTGCACTCACTACATGACCGAGGTACTGTACCTTGGGCTTCAGGAGGTGGCATTTGGAAGGCTTCACCTTCAGGCCAAAGTTGGACAAGGCTTCAAACACCTCAGCCAGGTGCTTCAGATGGTCTTCATAAGTCTTGGAGAAAACAATGACATCATCAAGGTACAACAGGACTGTCTCAAAGTTCATGTGTCCCAGGCAGCACTCCATCAGCCATTGAAATGTTCCTGGGGCGATGCAGAGCCCGAATGACATATAGTTGAACTCACAAAGACCCATTGGGGTGGTAAATGCTGTTTTCTCCTTGTCTGCCTCTGCCACGGGAACCTGCCAATACCCACTAGTGAGATCTAAGGTGGAAAAATAGTTAGCAGTTTTAAGTGCAGCTAAGGACTCTTCAATTCTGGGTAATGGGTAGGCGTCTTTATGTGTAATGCTGTTAATTTTCCTGTAATCAACACACATTCTCATGGTACCATCCTTTTTCTTTACAAAAACTATTGGGGCTGCCCAGGGGCTACAACTGTCTCTGATGACCCCTGCTTCCTTCATCTCTCTCAACATACCTTTAGCACATTGGTATTGTGTTGGGGGTATAGGCCGGTACCTTTCTTTTATGGGTGGATGATCTCCAGTGGGGATATGATGTTGAACCCCTTTTGCCTTCCCAAAATCTAGAGGGTGTTTACTGAATGCCCATTCATATTCCTGGGTCACCCTGTAAACCCCACTTTTCTGGTATGAAGGTGTAGAGTCAGTCCCCACCTGCAGTTGCTGGCACCACTCCTCCAGCTGCTTTACAGAGCCATTGTCCTCCACCTGGTCGGATGAGACCAAGGGCTCTGCTGCCTGCATTGCATTGTTACTGACAGTGAGCAGCTTAGCAACTGTGGCATACCGAGGTATTGTGGCCTCCTCCTCCTCAAAAATCAAATGGCGTACAGGTACTCTCCCTTTACGTACATCAACCACCCCTCTGGCTGTCAGGACAGTGGGCCTGCTATCAGAGTATACTGGCTCTACCAATGCCTGGTAATCTTTTCCTCTGAGGCCTATGGCTGCCCGACACCAAATCAACATTTCACATCTGGGGGGTATTGCAATGGGGAAAGCATCACTCACTCTGACGCTGCCAATTTCTCCGCCAGAGAGTTCTACCTGTTGTCTTTGCATCAGGGCCTTGATCTCCTTCTACAGGACTCGTTGTTCACTGGAACCAGCAGTCTCAGCCACCTGTTGCAACAAGACAATAACCTCGGAAAGACAATTTTCAATTACATTGGTACCAAGAGTCATCATGGGATTACATTCTCGTCGATCAATATCCACAACTATCAGACCTTGAGATTTTAGCTCCATCCTCCCCACTTTAACAGTAATTTCTTTACATCCCACTTGTGGTAAAGACTGGCCATTACTGGCAACTACTGTTAGTTCATCACTTGGGCCACAGGTGAGTTCAGAGTCAGCCCAATACCGCTTGTAGAGGATATAGGGCATAGTGGTCACCTGGGAGCCAGTGTCCAGCAAAGCGGTCATGGGGATGCCGTCAATCACCACTGGAAGGATCGGTCTCCCTCCAACATACTTGGCTTGCCAGTTCTTTGAGCCTTGTGGTCCTACTCCTGGGGGTTGGCCCTCTGCCTCAGGGGTTACTCGTTTAAAGGACAGAATCTTGCAAGATGGCCTGCCTTGTGGCAGCGACGACAGATGGGCCATCCGTCCTGGTCATAGCGATCTTTGTTCTTCCCTCGGAGTGGCGGGGTTCTCCTCTTCAGGAGCCACGGTACATCCTCTGGACTGGAAGCAAGCTGGATCTTCTCCTTGGAGGACACCTGCAGGGACTGCACGGTTTTAGTAAGTGCAGCCATACCTTTGGTCAACTCCTGGACCTGAAGACGCAGCTCTTCTGTTGAATCTTTATCCAGAGTCTGTGCATCAGCCTCCACAGGGATGGAAGGGAAAGATGTTGCTTCCTGGTGGTAGGTGATCGCTGGGCGCCTAGGGGGGGACGCTGGACGGCTGACAGTTGGTTCCTGCAGTACCCGAATAGCCCTGTCCTTGAACTCAGCAAAGTCCTGGTCAGGGTTTTGTAGGGTTATGATGCGCAGCTGCGCTCTGTGGGTACTGGATAGGAGTCCTTCAATGAACTGCTCTTTTAACAGTTTGTCTTCCTCTTTCACACTGTCAGGATCAATATGCTTGACGGCTCGCAGCGCCTCCTGCAGGTTAAGAGCATAGTCCCTTATACTGTCCTGTACTTTCTGTTTACATCCAAAGAACCTCATCTTGATTTCAGCAACAGTGCGAGTGTCAAAGGTGCTTCTCAGCTTGGCCAAAATCTTTTTAACAGTCTCTTTGTCAGTGTCCTGCCAGGCTTTTACTTCTCTCTGTGCTGCACCTGTTAGCTGCCCAATCAGGATGTTCACCTTCTGGCTTTCAGACAGAGGATACACCTCAAACAAACTGCACAGTCTCTCTTTGAATTCACTCAGGGTATGTGACTCACCCGAGTACTGCGGTAGCCAGGCCGCTCCCGGTATGTAGGGCATAGACAGCGGCATTGTGGAGACCGCCGTGGTGGGCGCTGATTCTTGTGGTGCCCTGGAGGCAGCGCTGGCTGCCGGATTCAGTGGCGCCGTTGGAGCCGCAGCTGCGCTGGACCCTGCATCTGGCAGCACTGGGAGGTTAGCGGGAGCGTCCGCCGCTACATTGGCATTGTCCTCAGACATTTTCTCTCCCCCCTAGTTAACGTGGGCCAGGCCTCGGGGTTGCGCTGGCTTACCGGATGCTGCTCCTCAGCGGGATCATTGGACGCCGGAACTGTAGTCCTCAGCTTTTCACTTCCCGCGCGCTCTCCTCCTTTCGCGCTTCTCGGCTGGCTCTGCCTACGAAGGCCTGCCTCTTCTTCCAGTGCGCGCCAATCAGCGGGATAATGGCTGCAATGGCGCCAATTTCGCACACAGTCTATAGCACACAACACAGTCTCTGGCACACAGGACCCAGGGATACCGGGCTCCGTAGTCCTGTTCGTGACGCCAAAATGGGTCGCCCTCCCAGGGCTGTGGGGTACTCGGTACCGGGCCGGTCCTTCAGAGGGGAATGTCACAGCAGCGGTGACCCGGTCCATGGCCCTGGGCGCCCATGTAAAAGGGGTTGAGTTGGGAATAAAGTTTATAAGTGATTTGTGACGCCACCTGTGGTGTTCGGCAAGGGAGGTGTTAAGCCGACGCTGCTCCCAGATCCTCTGGGACAGATGGTATAGTGCAGCAATGATGTTGTAGCCCTCCACAGGCAGGGCTTTAGTCCCAGGGCAGTGTAGCGGAATGTTTAGTAAGAGGGTGCAGTGTTTGGCACAGAGATGTAGCAGTGCTGAGGATGTTACAGGAAGGAGGCAAGGACACAACAGGGTGCAGTTTCTTTACCTTTACTTGGCAAACGCAGTCCAGGGTCCTGGTTACAGATGGCACAGGAACAGGCTAGCCTGGAAGCAACTCAGGGATCTCCCTATCAGATAGGTTGTGTAGTCTCCTTCCTAGCGCTTGCTTGAGGTACATCCAGTACTGTGTTACACTGAAGTTCCTCCTTCTTATCTTCTCTTAGAACTACCTCGTATGGCAGACAGCTGTAGCCCTCTTTCTCTCTTGGCTCACCCGATGCTGTTGTGCCTCCGAGTCTTAGTTGGGAATAGAGCATTTACAGCTTCCTATTCCTCTGGTTTCTGTTGCAGGACCTTCAGTATTCATACAACCGTGGAGACCAGACTCCAGATCATGCGCACTCACTGGAAGGGAGCTCTCTATCCTCAGCTCAACCTCCAGCTTCTCTCCACATGTCTACACTCATTGCCCTCCTCACACTAACTCCTCATTTCCCTTCCTGGCCCTCAGAGAGCACTCCTCCCCCAATTCTTGTTCAGAGCTCCCTCTGCTGGCCTGGAGTGGGAACTGTGTTGCATGTAAATGATGAACTGCTAGAGAGACCCTTCATTGCCTCCAAGCCTGACATCACCCTCCCTGGAGGAAGGCAATGCCAGTGTGGCGACCCTACTCCTGGGGGCGCCACAATTACAGCCCAGTTTATACTGCTAATACGCACCGCGATAAACCACAATGATAGCTACACAGTTTAGTGCGGATTGTGGGCCCTTTGGTTTTGCTGTGGAAATTCCACAACAAATATGTCCTGTGTGGATTGAGCTCAGTGGATACCAGCAGCTATTGATTGACCCTATAGACTTAAAGGGGTATTCCCATCTCCAAGATCCTATCCCAATATGTAGCAGGTGTAATAATAATATTAGCAAATATCTCCAATTAGTAATGTAGTATAGTTCTTCTGATTTGCTATGTCTCTTTCCTCATGTGCAGGGCATTGCAGCAGTTTAGGTATCAATGGTTTCGACCACTCATATATAGTGACAGTTAATTAGTTGCTAGTGGTTGCAACCATGGTTACCTAAGTTACTGCAATTCCCTGCACATGGGGTAAGCGACATAGCTAATCAGAAGAACTATACGACAGTTGTGATTGAAGGTATTTACTAGTATTATTATTATTACACCTTCTACACATTGGGATAGGATCTTGGAGATGGGAATACCCCTTTAAAACAGATCTATCAACAGATTTCACAATGCTAACTGCACACATCATTACATAGACCTCTTAGACCTGATGAGGCTGGTGTATAAAATAAAGGTAAAATCATTTTTGTTCTTGTTTCTCAACCTGAAAATTGAGCATTTTATCCAGCTGTAGTACAGCTAATAAAATACTTATTGTACTACCAGGATCATACAGTCATTCAAATCAGGATTTTCAAAGTAAATATACCAGTCTCATCAGGAAAAAGAGATCTGAGTAATAATATATGAAAAAGAAATTTATTTTTTTTTCTGGATTTTTTTTAAGTAGGAGATTTTACAACATAAAGAAATAAGTGTTACATAGCCCTTGAATCTTTCAGCATCATCTCTTGATTGGTCCCTGCAAGTAATGACATCGGCTCCATTATTCATGTGACCTCTTTAGTTATCTGTGTGCTGTACGTGGAATATCCCTTTTTGGGATGGTGTCCCACTGCCCCCAGAAAACAGCTGCATAGGCAAGAAAATTCACAAAGGTTTATTTTCCCTGCAGCGCCACCACAGGACATGTGAAGCATTACATAGCCCCCTATATAGCATTGACCAGTGTAAGAAACAAAAATAAAGGTGGCAAAGATCACATAGGCTCAGAAAGGACGCACCGTCAAAGAAGCTCAGAGGGGTCCACTAGGAAAAATCAGTAGAAGAAAGAGACCGTGCCTAATTTAGGTGAAAAAAAGTCAAGGTTCCATTTATTCTGCCATAAAGGCAACATTTCCAGCATGAAAAAGGCCTATGCCTGGTTGAGATGCCGCATTTATGGCAAAATAAATGAAACCTTGACGTTTTTTTTCACCTAAATTGGACGCTGTCTCTTACTTCTGCTGTCTGTGTTAGACGTCTGTTTATGTCAAATGTGAGAACAATGGGTCGATTTCGTGGTCTGAGTGTCATTAGTTTTTCTCATACATGGAGAAAGCAAAAAAATAAGTTTCTCTGCCTTTTCCTATGTGACAGTCTGTGAAAATTAGACTGCACTCGGATGCCATCTGAGAGCAGTGTGATTGCTTTCATTGCCCCGTAGACTTGTATTGCTGATTCTGAGCCGACACTCGGCTACAAATCGGACATGTCTCTGCGATTTTGCACGGAGCGCTAGCTTCCCCGAAAATCTCGGACATGTGCACGATCCCACTCACTATTGTATGTGCCAGTGCAAAACTCGGATAGCTTTCGAACAAATCAGTGGATGTCTAAATAAGGCCAAATATACAGTGGGCATTCCTTGTCTTTCACAGAGTACCTTAAAATTAGGTACGACAATGGGATTTGTTACCGCCTCACAAACAGCACAATTACATAACTGTGGACTTTAATGACAGAACTGATTTTTCTACCCATTAATTTTGGCTGTAATAAGCTGACGATGCCCCGTGTGTCTGTGAGCGGGATCGGAGGGGGATCATGGCTGCTAATTGTGCGCAGTAACATATGGTTCGCTCTCACCTCTCAAGATGCTGATGCCCTCCTCAAGGCGTACACCTTAATTAAAGCAGCAAACAGGCATGTATCCACCAAAGATGGACGCGAAAAGTTCAGCTCCGACTTATATATCCTGTGTGCCGAACAAGCCCTCCAAGTAAGTGGCATCTGACCTGCAATGATGGGTGGCATTTACCGTGATTTTATTAGGCACCGGGTCAGTTATTATGGTATGTCTTTGAGCCCTTCATGTGTTTTGAGACCGTTTCCATTATTTTGCAGCGCAGCACGTCAAGTCCTAGAACGCATATTCAACCTGTTCAAATGAATGGGTGAAAACACAAGTAAAAACGCTGCAAAAAAAAAAAAAATGCAACAAAAGCGTGCATATCGTTCACTGCAAAAATGCAACTTGTGAACATACCCTTAGGGTATGTGCCCACGTTGTGGATTACCCTGCGGAATTTTCTGCGTGGATTTGGCTAAATCCGCGGGTAAAATGTCCTGCGGATTTAGTGCAGATTTTGTGCGGATTTCCCCTGCGTTTTGACACCTGCGGATTCCTATAATGGGGCAGGTGTCAAAGCGCTGCGGATCTGCACAAAAGAATTGACATGCTGCGGAATTGAACCCGCAGCGTTTATGCTGAGGATTTTTCCGCAACATGTGCACAGCGTTTTTCATTTTTGCTTCACTTCAATGGTACTGTACACAGGGCCAAATCTGCTGTGGATCCGCAGTAGAATCCACACTGTGTGCACATACCCTAAGTCACGGATTCCATGGGGGTCATATGCCATTAATAGGCCACTCACATTGCGTTTCTGCACCCGTTCGGTGGTGCCTTCAGTGTTTATGGTCTGAATCCCCTCTGCAAGACAGGATTCGGACTTGAGCACTGACGGGGCCATGGACTAATGGTGACGGCAGAGTGAACACGTGGGTCATTTTTGGAAATATACACCTACGGGAGGCGGACACCCAGGTGGAGCCTAAAATGTCGGATTGTTCACCTCCTGTAAGCGTGCATTCCCGAAAATGATTCACGTCAGAACGCATGATCGCCGTGACGTCACCATTAGTCTATGGCCCCGTCGGCACATGTGTCCGAACCCTTTTTGCGGGGGGTTCACCCGTTAACCATGACGGGACCACTGAAGGGGTGCGTAGATGCAACGTGAAGGCACCCTTATGGAGTGGTTCTTCTAGTCCCAGTGTCACAGTTCAGCATGGGTGCAAGTATTGATCCATTTCTGTTCTTATCAAGTGTCGGGGTTTTTTATTTTGTTACTTTCAGTAATAATTTCGTAGAATGACCTTTTTCGTTTTTTGCTGCGCCTGCTGTCTGTGATATTGATCCTACATTGTCTGATATTAGGATCACATCCCCGCACTCCTCCTCGTTTAGCCACAGGCTGCACATTTTTTTTGCACAATCTGTATTTTTGCTGTAAGATAATTGCTCTTCATGTTAAAAACTGTAAAAATAACAATTTTTTTGTTTTCTTACTTGACCTGACAGCTTGGAAGTCCAGCAGTGAGCAAAGCCTGTCTTCAGATGTATTTCAAGAGCCAGCCTCCTCCAAACCAATTTTTAGGACGGGCGTTCCTATGCCAAGCTCAATTACACCGAGTGAAGTCTCCTAATGATGAGGTAGAAAGTCCATAGTGCTCAGTCCGCAGCAATGTCTGATAGAATAACACCCAAAGTGGCGTAAGAGAAAAAGGAGAAAGTGGCGCCACTTTTTCCACAGCGATTCACGCTGGGTATTAGGTTTGGAGGCTTCTTTATAGTCATGTAAGATGCTTTTCCTTAACGTTTACTACCTCTTAGTTGACTTATTTTATGTGAAAATGAGGCACACGTCTTAAATAAATCTGCCACATTTTTGGACTTCATAGAACTTTTGAAAAAATGTCCAGAAAGTAAAAAAAAAAGTTAAAAAATCCGACAGCAAAAATATGAAACCAGAATACCCGCAAATATTATATTATATATTATTTCCCGATATTTTATATATTATATTATATTATTTCCCAACTTTTTCCTATGTTTCCCCATTCTCTCCTAGTCCTTACCTTTTCTTATTATAAAATAAATCAATAAAAATATTTGAAAACAAAATATTGTATTATAAAAGTACAAGTATCAGGATTTTAAGTGGTTAAAAAAATGAATGACGCAACGTGTGAGTGGGATTATGGGACGGAGAGGACTAAATACTGAGCTCAGTGTCATCAATGTATAGGTGGCTATTAAGAATTTATATAGAAAAACTGAAAAATACACAATAGGCCAGAAAACTGTCATAAAAGCTTTGAAAAGTCGCCAAAATCTTGTGATTTTTTTTTTTTTTTAATGATATCACACCAGTTTGAACCAGATCCACTAAATTGGGGGGAACTGAAGAGGAGCCGTGATAAGGTGCAGCCACGCCCACTTGTCAAATTAGCAATGCTAGCGTTTTGTACTCCAGAAATGCTACTTCAGTCCATGACTGGAGGAACGTTTCTGGCGCAGTGCACGGAGGCGCACGTCGTTCAGAAGAGGCACCGAATTCATTAAGCGGCATTGCTCATCTTCTCCGCCTCCTTCCATTAAGACTGTCTTGTCGCCAGTCTTAATGACAACCCCAGTGTATGTATTAAAGGGGTTTGCTGGGCTAAGAAGAAAAGTCTGCAGTCACCCTAAGGGACTGCAGAATGCTAAATCATGACAGTGTGCAATGCACACACTATCATGGTTCTCATTAATTCTCCACATGTGTGTGATTGCTATCGTTGCGGTCACATGCCGACTAGACCCTTCTGCACTTCTCTCAATAGCAGAGTCTAGTTGGCCCATGTGCACAGGGCAAACAGAGGAGTCAGGACAGTGTCTCATATATGGCACTATGTGTGACTGCAGACTCATGAACCCCTCAATGTGGGGATTTGACTGTTTCTGGCCCGGGACCGGAGGAAATGTTTGAGTTATTCATATTCCCAGCCAGTGGGCGTGGCATTGCTTTCATACACTTGTATTGAGCCGAAGTGGTCCAGTGGGCGTGGCCAACTAGAGGATGCGACCTCGCTCCACTGGCCGGGAGTATGTATAAGTCATACATACCCTCCGGTCCTGGATCCGAAGCCCGCTGGGTGATTGCACACTTATCAGTTTGGACAGGACAGCCCCTTTAATTGCGGAGTCTCAAGTTGGACAATACTGCACTGAGTATCTCAGCTCTGCTGCTTCTGTTTGGGTTGTTTGTCCATCCGCATACTTTATTATCCGTAGTATATTATCGTTATATTCTATCATCACATATCATCCTTACGTGTTCAGCTGTTTGTGATCACCACTATGCGTGGTGGTGACCTTTTTTCTTTTCTCCTAGAGAGACCTAGAAAAGTCGGTGGCGTATTATCTGAAAACAATCGATTTTGCGAAGCAGCAGCAGAGGTAAGAGCAGAGCAGGGCTGTGATCGTTTATAGAGCAGTGTCATTCTGAGACCTTGTACGTCACCAAAGTTTTCTTCTTGATTTCACCTTTGACAAATTAGGATAAAAGCGCAATCAGACGGTCGTACAAATCGGACCAAGATTGGTACTCTGTGCTTGAACTGGCCGGCGGGTCTCCCAACCCGAACGTAACAGGTGCAAAGAAATATATGAAGCTGTCACTCTTGGGTCGGGAGATTCGCCGGCCAGTCCGAGCATTGCGTTCTGGTCTCGATCCGATTTATACGGCCATCTGACTGCGCCCAAACATTGACTTTCTTGAAGTTATGACTGCCTCTTGCCCTTTTACCCTTTCCCTGCCAGGGATCTATCGCATACTTCTTTGCTGGGTGGCAATTCAGTAACCAAGGACGTATGAGATATATCCTTATTGAAAAAATGGCTAAGTATGGAATGGACAAGGCAACTGTTAGGTGGATTCGTAACTGATTTAGTGATCGGACCCAAAGAGTGGTCGTAAATGGCTGCACATCCAGTTGGAAGAATGTCTCAAGTGGGGTACCACAGGGCTCTGTCCTGGGCCCTGTATTGTTCAACATCTTTATCAACGATTTAGATGAAGGAATTGAGGGTAAGCTGATTAAATTTGCTGATGACACAAAGCTAGGAGGGATAGCTAATACTAGAGAAGAGAGAGAGGATTCAAAAAGATATAAATAAACTGGAGCAGTGGGCAGCAACTAACAGAATGGTTTTTAACAGGGAAAAATGCAAAGTACTCCCATCTGGGCAATAAAAATGAAAAAAGCATATACAGAATGGGAGGAATAGGGCTAAGTAACAGACGTGGGTATACGAATAGATCACAGACTGAATATGAGTCAACAGTGTGATGCAGCAGCAACAAAGGCAAATGCAGTTCTAGGATGTATTAACAGAAGCATACAGTCTAGATCACGTGAAGTCATTATCCCCCTCTACTCCTCTTTGGTCAGACCACATCTGGAATATTGTGTCCAGTTTTGGGCGCCATATTTTAAAAAAGACATGAACAAACTGGAGCAAGTTCAGAAAAGAGCGACCAGAATGGTGACCGGTCTGCAAATCCTGTCTTATGAGGAAAGGTTGCATGATTTGGGAATGTTTAGCTTGCAAAAGAGAAGACTGAGAGGAGACTTAATAGCTGTCTACAAATATCTCAAGGGCTGTCACATTGTAGAAGGATCAACTTTATTCTCATTTGCACAAGGAAAGACTAGAAGCAATGGGATGAAACTGAATGGGAGGAAGCACAGATTAGATATAAGAAAAAACTTTTTGACAGTTAGAGTGATCAATGAATGGAACAGGCTGCCACGAGAAGTGGTGAGTTCTCCTTCAATGGAAGTCTTCAAACAGAGGCTGGACAGACATCTATCTGAGATGATTAAGTGAATCCTGCTTTGAGCAGGGGATGGACCAGATGGCCCAGGAGGTCCCTTCCAACTTTACCATTCTATGATTCTATTCAGTTTTTTAGCTTGGATCGCAGCTGCAACAATCTGAGTGTCATGGTTAGGACATGGTTAATGTCCTGTTCTCACAGGGTTAACTTTTGCCGGCCTCTCTTTGGATCTGGGAGGGGTATTTATACTCACTCCAAACTAGCATTCTCTGTCAGTTATACTGCTGATCTGGTGTGTCTGACCCCTGGTGTGCGTGTACTCTGCGTTGTTTATTTGCTTCCTGTGTATGACCCGGCTTGTTCCTTCACTCTGTACTCCGTCTCTCGTTTTGGTACCATTGTGTTTTCTGGTTCTGACCTCCTGGCTTGGCTATCGTTACTCCTTTACAGTTCACCACTATTGTACCGTCTAATGCCCATTCTGGTTTTCTGATCTATTGCTACGTCCTGACTATCCATTCTGTCTAACCCTTTGGTACTGTATTGCTATCTCGTGCTTTGACCTGGGCTTGATCTGGTTTCTGTCTCTGTCTATGCCCCTTGGTAACATTGTCCTGTAGTTACCTTTCTAGGAGTTTCCCTGCAGCTCCTAGCTCTGTGGAGCTTAGGCCACGCCCCCAGCAGTCACGTGCTTCAGGTCCTGGAGCATGCATTGTCACCACTGCTGCCGGCTCCGCAGGTATCTTTGTGCATAGTCTTTGCACTCAGGACACGCGCACTGGCTCAGTGAGCAAGTGCAGTGCGCTGTTCCTGACACTGAGATTCTCTATCGGCTTAGGCCAGATTCATACAGGTAAATGTCACAGTCCGTATACGGATTGCCATACCCGGACTGACCCAAACTTACAGCTTCATATGTGTGCATGAGCCTGTAACTTCGGGTCAGGAGATTCCAGGTCAGTCCGAGCATTTTGGTCCTCATACAGACCATGAAATACTCCCGTTTGAACCTAGTCTATCAAAACTGCATTTGTTTGGCAGCTTGCACTCCCGACTCTTACGTTAACCTGTGATATGTCAGGCTGGGCCGAGACTATATGAAAATGATCCCTTCAAGGGGTTGTCCACCAGTAGGACAACCCCTTTCAATCTCAATGTTTGCCCACATTAAAATAAAAACACTTACCGGTACACTTACCTTCCGTACCGGCGCTGTTCCAGCGGTGTCGTCTCTCGCGTTGCTGGCCAATCATTACCCCTCAATTACTTATACGTCCGAAAGTGGGGAGTGATGCTACTGCTGATCGGGCTCATGTGACGTAGCAACATTAACCACTGGGAACGCGAGTTCCGATACTGCTGGAACAGCGCCGGGACAGGAGGTGAGTATAAGGATTTTTATTTTAACTGGGGCAAACAATCAGAATGAGAATGATTGTTCTAGTATGGCACAACCCCTTTAAATGCTGCTGCAGCTGCAACCCAGGCCCGTTAAAATGACCCTTAATCAAAACTGGAGTGATAGGACAGAAGTGATGTGTGATCTCCTGTCCCTGTGTATCATTAGGTATTATATATCACTCCTGCAAAGTTTAAAAAAAAACGTTGTGAACAATAAAAAAATAATGTAAATAACCTAAATAGCCTTTTTTTACTTTTAAGGTTTTTATTATTAAAAAAAATACATATATTTGGCATGTTTACTTCTATGATTCTAAAATTCACTCGCCACTTCTCTCACCTTACGAACGTCGCTAAATTAAAGACCAGAGTTGCTATTTTTCGCCTTGAAAATATCGACTAAAAAGAAATCAAAGTTATGAGCACAAAAAGTTACACCAACTAAAATTTTAGTTCATCCTGCAAAAACACAAAAAAGTTCTGGTTCTTTGAATATGACGAGAAAAAAACCCTTATCTTATTAATTGGGAAAAAAGAAACAACAACCCGACAGTGAAAGGGTTTCCACATAGCTACAAAAGTGTGAGTAAGTCACGAGACCCCCACACTGTGCCGAATTAGTGTTTTTAATGATTAATTTTGTTATTGAACAACTACAGAGCTGAATCCAAAAGGTTAATAAACCGGAAACGTGAATATTTAAGAAAGCAAAAGGGAGGATTTGTCTTTCTTAGGAGATTTATTGGGCAACTAAATGAAAAATGTAAATGTTCCCATCTCGATAATTTTCATCTGTTAAAGAGACAATAACCAAATGGCTCAAAATGTACAAAAATATGTCTGACATTTCCATAAAAATATCAGTAACCAATAAAGTCCAACTTTTTTCAAGAAGTCCTTAACCGTCCATCCAGTTTCTTAATACTTTGACGATTAGCTTTTTGGGCAGCTCCAACCACCTCCTCCAGACACTGATCAGAGAGGTGACTGTTCTCCTTCATCATAAACCTTACGGTTAAGAAGGGCCCACAAGCTCTCTATAGGGTTTACGTCCGGTGAGGAAGGGGCCGGGTCATTACTCTTTCATCTTTAAGGCCTTTAATGGCAGCCGAGCAGTGGAGACTTTGATGTTGCGATGGAGCAATGTCCTGCAGGAAAATCCTGACTTTCTTGAATGACGCAGACTTTTTCCTCTATCACTGTTTGAAGAAAGTGCCTTCTGAAAACTGGCAGTAGGTTTGGGAGTTGATTTTTGAGTAAATCTTCAACCCGAAAAGATCTAACTAGCTCATCTTTAGTAATCTCAGCCCATAGCCGTGCCCACCTCCACCTTGCTGGCATCTTAGTGGAAGTCTTTGCCCATTACTGATCCAGCCACCAGCCTGTCCATCTGGTGCCTCAAGAGTCCCTCTCATCTCATCAGTCTATAAAGCCCTTGAGAAACCTGTCTTCAGATATTTCTTGTCCCAGTCTTGACGTTTCCACTCCTGTGTCTTGTTAAGTGGTGGTTGGAGTTCAGCCTCCTCACCTCGCCCGTGTCTCTGAGCATTGAGCACCTTGTTCTTCTGGGTCTCCGGGGAGGTGGCAGCTCTGGAGTATGACAGCACAGGAGGATAATGGCTTCCAGGTCACTTCACGTCTGATTCTTCTCCATTCTTTAGCAAGTAATGTGCATCTATTTTTCTCAACACGTTTTTTGTGACCTTGGTGACTTTACAACAAAACTTTTAATGGTTCTGTGATTGCGCCCCAAAACCTTACAATTACAAGAGTGTTGCATCCCTCTGTAAGACTTGTAACAACTTTTGACATTTTAGCCCATTTTGCTTGAGGAAAACAGGTTGACTAAGAATTCTGCACACCTTGATAAAAGGTATCCTAAGGCCTCACCTTCCCTCATTACACAAATACACATCACCTGATCGGCTTCAACCAAGAAGCATCGAGTTTATACAGCGTAGAGTTGGAAAATCGGCATAAAAATAATGATATGGTCAAAATGCTCACTTGTTTAATGATTCTCTACAAATTGTGAGAAGCAGCTGTCATGGTATTAGGCCTTCACAAGTAAACGTCTCCAGTTTTCACACATATTGGAGACCCTTACACACATACTGTAGACACACATCCACCTCCATTATAATCTATGGGTCTGCGAACATATCCGTGTGACCTACACTTGGACATGTGTGATTTTTTTTTCAGGCGTGGGGTTCCCCATATTTTTAATGACCAGCTAAGGGAAAGCAGACAGGTGTGGGCTGGTCTTATAATGCTGGGTCACACAGAGCGCAGTGCAAGAGATGGAATGATGACGGTTTTGTTACACTGCTCTCGCGCTGCGCAGTGTGAAACCCGGCGAGTGCAAACTGCGGTAACCTTACTGACGTCACCGCTCGTCACAGCAGCTGGGTTCTCGCGGAGTACAGCGTGAGACTCGGCAGTGGCTGCTGCTCCAGTCTATGGAGCTTTGTTTTTTGAACAGAGCTCCGTACACTGGACGAAGAAGACGGGGATCGTCGTGGGATCTCAATGGCGACTACGATGGACTAGGTTGGATTTTTGTTTTTTAATAAATGGGTGAAAGAGGGAAATTGTCTGGGTCTGATTTTTACAAATAAAAGACTTTTTGGTGTATTTTTTTTTTTTACTACAAGTTTAGTAATGGTGGTGTCTGACAGACATGTCTCCATTACTAATCCCAGCCTGATGTCGCTCCCATAAAAGTGAATTGAGCAGTGATCACACATGTGCATTACTACTCCCATAGAGTTGATTGGAACAGTGGTCACACATGTGCATTACTAATCCCATAGAAGTGAATGGAGCAGTGGTCACGCATGCACATTACCACTCCCATCTAAGTGAATGGAGCAGTGATCACACATGTGCATTACCACTCCCATAGAGTTGAATGGAACAGTGGTCACACATGTGCATTACTTATCCCATAGAAGTGAATGGAGCAGTGGTCACACATGTGCATTACTAATCCCATAGAAGTGAATGGAGCAGTGGTCACGCATGCACATTACCACTCCCATCTAAGTGAATGGAGCAGTGATCACACATGTGCATTACCACTCCCATAGAGTTGAATGGAACAGTGGTCACACATGTGCATTACTTATCCCATAGAAGTGAATGGAGCAGTGGTCACACATGTGCATTACTAATCCCATAGAAGTGAATGGAGCAGTGGTCACGCATGCACATTACCACTCCCATATAAGTGAATGGAGCAGTGGTCACACATGCACAGTACCACTCCCAAAGAAGTGAATGGAGCAGTGGTCGCACATGTGTATTTCCACTCCCAAAAAAGTGAATGGAGCAGTGGTCACACATGTGTATTAATACTCCCATAGAAGAGAATAGAGCAGTGGTCACACATGTGCATCATCAATTCCATAGAAGTGAATGGAGCAGTGGTCACACATGTGCATTATCAATCCCGTAGAAGTGAATAGAGCAGTGGTCACACATACACATTATCGCTCCCATAGAAGTGAATGGAGCAGTGGTCACACGTGTATTACTGCTCCATTCACATGTAGGCACAGGACGGCTTTCTTGTGATTTAGGTGATAAATCTTGGTGGGAGGACCTGAGATTTCTTATATAAGTTATGAGCTATGACCGTGTGCCCCAGGTTAATCAGGTTCTTCTTATTTTTTGCACACACACAGGTATCACTTCCTTGTGTATAACGCCTCGGTCTTGTACCTGCAAACCGTGCGTCCTTTGCTGAAGCCTGGAAGTCGTCATCTCCTTATTCCCAGCCTCATGAATATTGTTCAGTCATTGGGTGACATCGATGATGCCGATAAGACCTGGAGAGCAGATCTGATGCTGTGAGTCCTCCTTACACGGATTGTCTCCTTTCTGTGACTCCATCTTATGTTACACACACAACCCCTATCCCTTTTGGTGGCTTTTTGTGAAATGCACTATAGTCACATCTCTGCAGACACCGTGAATCTGACTCGGGGCATTGCAAGGCCTTATTGTCTTTGGTGATTCCTAGATGTTTACAGTTTTGTATCTTTTAGTTTTTACTTTTTTTTAGAGAGTTGCTGGAAAGTTGTTTGGATGCCCAAAAATTGAAGGAAGCTTCTGACTGTGCTGTTATGGCTAGTGAATTCATTAAAGTCCACGCTCCCCAGAAATACCCTGCTCTCTTTGCCAAAATGGTAAGTGCATGATTCTACATTGTGTACACAAGCGATTTCGTGATGTGATACTGTAAGGGCTCCCGCAGACATCCGGGCGAGTCTGTCCGAGCGCGGACCACAGTGCGTGGGCTGGCGGAGACTTTCCCAACCCAAACATCACAACTTCCTATATGTTTGGGAGAGCGCGGCAGTCCTTGCATCTGCATGAGACCTAAGAGAGTGTTAAGGCCCCATCTCACATAGCGAGATCGCTAAGGCCTGTTTCACACTTCCTTTTTTTTGTGTCAGTTAAAATCCGCCAAAATGGCGGAAAGCGGATCCGTTGGTAACTGATGTGAACGGATGTCACCGGACCGTTTTTTTTGACAGATCCGTTGAATGAAGAATTTGAAAGGAACCGCTGCCCGGGAAGGAGAGAGAGAGAGAGAGAGAGATTTTTTTCTGTCGGCCATAAATTTCCGGCTGACTTCATTCCTCCGGGCATGCGCACTATAAAAATGCGGCTCCTTCAGCAAAAAAAGCATTGCATGGTCCATCCAGGCATCTCAGCGGACGGAAAAAAATGACGGATCCGCAAAAAAACGGATCCAACGGATGGCCATCTGCCGGTAATGCAAATCAATGGGGGGAAAAACAGATCTGCCAAAAAAATGGCGGATCCGTTTTTTTGCAAAAACAGCGGATTTTGACTGATGGTCAAAAACGGAAGTGTGAAACAGGTCTAATACGTCACCGATTTTGTGACGCAACAGCGATCTCGCCTGCATTCTCGCTACATGTGACGCACAGCAGCGACCGGCCCCCTGCTGGATATCGCTGATCGTGCAGGAATGTCCTGGGCCATTTTTTGTCGTCGGCGTCCCGCTGGCCAGCGCGCATCGCTTTGTTTGATCGCTGGATCGTTGCTGCTTCGCTGAAGAGATCTGGCTGTGTGGCAGCTCACCAGCGATCATTGAGCGACACACCAGCGACCCTTACCAGGTCGTATCGTTGTCGGGATCGCTGGTGCGTTGCTAAGTGAAACGGGACCCTTAGGCTCCGTTCACACCTTTGTTCCTACAGTAATTGATGCAAACAAAATCAGAGGGACCCCGCTGATTCTTCTGAGATCTATCTGGGTTGTGTTATGTGTTGGTTTTTAGAACGGAAGACAACCCCCATCAAGCAGAGCTTTTTCTTCCCTTCTAAAGACTGACAAATAACAGAACTCAGACAGACCCCATAGTAATCAATGGGGTCCCTTGGCCGCCTTTTGCATCATTCATTCAACCGATTCACTTTGGAAATTATTTCCGTATGTCTTTTCATAATGTCCCAACAGAAGGTGTGAACATAGCCTTGTCTTGCCGGGACTGATTCACTGCACATCTGCAAGAAGCGCTCACAATTTTGGTGGGGAAATGCTGCAGATTTTACCTGGTGAAAATCCACAGCATAAATTGACATCTCCCAGATTGTAAATCCACAGCGCAGCTCAGTTTCCAGTGTGGATTTTCTCTGAAGCATATGGATGAGATTAATTAACATCCAATCTGTTTTGCTGGTACTCTAATATGCAGCTGATTTTCCACTCACAAATGGGAAGCAGAAAATCCCCTGCTTATGAGTCCTATGTGGAAGTACCCATGCTCTCCAAATAGTGTCTTAAAGAGAATCTGTCAGCAGGTTTTTTGCTATTTATTCCGAGAGCAGCATAATTTAGGGCAAGAGAGCCTGATTCCAGGGATGTGTCACTTACTGGCCTGTGTGCTGCAGTTTTAATTCATTTACTGTTTTATCAGCAGCAAATGATGACTGCCGGACTAGATCTCACGTGCACAGCTGTCAAGCTAATCTGTGTAACCCCGCCCCCACCACTGATTGACAGTTTACTCATAATACACAGTGTGCAAAGGAAGCTGCCAATCAGTGGTGTGGGCGGAGTTATACACAGTTTAGCAATCTGAGCACTGCTACATCTACAACAGGGAAAACAAGGATTCTAGCTAAACCGCACCAAGAAGCCCAGTAAGTGACACATCGCGGGAATCAGGGATGTTGTCTCTAAATCATGCTGCTATTAGGTTGCATAACATAACGAGTTGACAGATTCTTTTTGATATAGTGCATTGCATGAAATATTAGTTTTTTATTAAAAACAAACGCTGAATGGTGGAGGAGCTCTCTTTCCTGCTCTCTCTTTTATTTACCACTTTGGGGTGTTATGTAATTTTGCACAGTTGCACCGACCAGCTCATCTGTAAGGCTACTTTCAGACTTGCGTTACCAGGCGCAGCGCTCGGCCGCCGCTAAGCTCCGCCCCCGGCCGGGCCCCTTCAGTCAGCTCCTCCTATGGTCGCATGACGCTGCATGAGATCAGCGTACCCTATATTTAGCATTGGGTACGCAGGCCGTGCGCTGGTATGTTTTTGCTGGCGCATGCGCCCTTTTTGCACTGCGCCAAGCGCACAAAAATTCAACAAGGTGCGTTTGGTGCATGTCGGTGCAGCGCAAAAAGGGCGCATGCGCAGCGCCTGGTAACGCAAGTTTGAAAGTAGCCTAAGACACGCAGTTATAAGATGATTTCAGTGGACTGTTAAAGACCAAATTGTGGCTGCTAGGGTTTGACTATGAACGGAACAGTGGCTGTGCATGCTTGCCCGGTCGTTTCGGTTACTCCTAAGGAGGCATAAAGGGGAAAACTTTGGACATGCCTGGCCACTACGTTATTCTTTTCCATCCAGATGTGAGTGGGACTCCTATTTAAAGGGGTGTTCCCATCTACAAGATCCTAGTAGTAGTAGTTGTAGGTAATAATATTAACAAATGCCTCCAATTAGAATCAGTTCTTCTGATTCGCTAGGTTGCTTACCCCATGTGCAGGGCATTGCAGTGGCTTAGGGGCATCCAGAATAATCACATTTTGTGAATGAGTCTAGGGGTCCTGTTTCACATAGCGACGTACCAGCGATCCCAACAATGATAGGACCTGGTAAGAATTGCTGGTGCGTCGCTACATGGTCGTTAGTAAGCTGCCAAACAGGCAGATCTCCTCAACGACGCAGCAGTCCGACGGCGATCAGTATAACGACCTCGGCGGTTGCTGGGACCTTGTCACACAGCAGCTATTCTGACGACTCACGCCTGCGTCCTTGAGTTCTGCATCGCCACCGAGGTCGCTCGTTGGGGTCAAACACAACGATGCATGCTGGCCAGTGGGACGCCGACAATGAAAAAATGGCCCAGGTCATTTGAGCACGATCAGCGATATCCAGCGGGGGGGCCGGTCGCTGCTATGTGTCACTCGTAGCGAGATCGCTGGCGAGGTCGCTGTTGCGTCACAAAATCGTTGACACTTCAGCGATCTCGCTATGTGAGACGGGGCCTTAAGACATCTGGATAAGTAAAATTATCAAGGAAAAAAGAAATAGAAGATTTGCAAAAAAAAAGAGACAACTTACAAAGGGGCTCAAAGCATACAGAGAATAAGCTGCAGATACTGAAGTCACTAACCAGGAACCAACTAAGTGGGGAAACTGCGATGATGAACCGGGGCCATCGTCTAGAACGGAAGACGAGATCTCAAAGATTATTTCTCTTTTTTCCCCATTTTGAGTGTTTTTCCTTAATGCTGGGTGGATTGGGCAGATGACCTGTGAATCTTTGCCTGCTCTTGCTCTGACTTGCAGACTATACTGAGGATTAGTTTTGCCAAATGAACACTATCTTCATAAAATAGGTCATATTGCATTTCCTCCAGTCTCATGTAATGAGCATTTAGACTTTGTCAGCTAATGCGAATGCGGCTTTCAGGACGTTTAATGAAATTTGATTTCTCGCTGAAATGTGGCTTCTCTCTAATCATTTATGTAAATCGCCTCTATCCTTGTGACTAGTCAATTAGATCTATACATGCAAAGTGCATTTAATGTTTGTTTTCTGCCGGCAATGAATAATGAATTGTTATCTTACATTAAGGTGCATCACAAATTAATTGATTCTGCTAAAGCAGTTAAAGAAGCCAGGAGCTCAGCGACTTTGTCAGTCATCTATAAAATTCAGAAGCTGAGATCGTAAGTAGGAACTTGTTCGTTGTAGTTGGAACCGTGATTTTCAGACAAAAATGTAGATTTAACTTAGAACCAGCATTTGTCTGGGCTACAAAACTCATTTTTATGTTCTCTTTTAAGACACCACTCCAGCTCTGCAATAAAAAAAAATGTTCTAAGTTCCATGACCCTAGTTTTACTCTTACCGGCCGCCGTCTTCAGCTCTTCCCAGCGCCACTCCGATCCTGCGCTGTCATCTTGTGATCACAACATCCGACTGACCGGAAGTCAGAGGTAACAAATGCAAGCTCTAACTATAAGTCTATAAGAACCTTATTCAGATTCTCACAGCCTTATATTGAGTAGTGACTTCCAGAGTGCTCCTACAAAACACTGGAGCAATCAGCAGGTCACTAACTGCTGGAGACCAACAGAAGAGGCGTCGGTAAAAGCTGAACATGACAATTGGTACGTATAAGACTAGGGCAGGGAGCTTAGATTAGTAGCAACGCTCCAGCTCTGCAATAGAAAAACACTGTCACAGTGCAGTCTCAGTTAATTGAGGGGTTCCTATGTTCACAACTTCTTTAGCCAAGAGATAGAGGGGCTTAAAAAGCTGGCTTGCAGACCTAGAGGGGCTAAAAAGTCTGGCTCTCAGACATAAAGGGGCTAAAAAGTCTGGCTCTCAGACATAGAGGGGCTAAAAAGTCTGGCTCTCAGACATAGAGGGGCTAAAAAGTCTGGCTCTCAGACATAGAAGGGCTAAAAAGGCTGGCTCTAAGACATAAAAGGGCTAAAAAGGCTGGCTTTCAGACACAGAGGGGCATTAAGGAAATAATTGAGGGGTTCCTGTGTTCACAACTTCTTTAACCAAGAGATAGAGGGGCTTAAAAAGCTGTCTCAGACCTAGAGGGGCTAAAAAGATTGGCTCTCAGACATAGAGGGGCTAAATAGGCTGGCTCTCAGACATAGAGGGGCTAAAAAGGCTAGCTCTCAAACATAGAGGGGCTAAAAAGTCTGGCTCTCAGACATAGAGGGGCTAAGTAGGCTGGCTCTCAGACATAGAGGGGCTAAAATGTCTGGCTCTCAGACATAGAGGGGCTAAATAGGCTGGCTTTCAGACATAGAGGGGCTAAAAAGGTTGGCTCTCAGACATAGAGGGGCTAAAATATCTGGCTCTAACCATGAAGGACTGAACATATCCATTCATTACAATAAGAGCCCGTTGATTTTCAGTTCAAATAATTAAAGGGTTATTCACACAATTGAAAGATACACTCTATCCGTAGTATATAGGAGAATTTTGATTGCTGGGGGTCGACCCGCTCTTCTGAAAATCCGTCTCTGCAGAGCCCCATCTTGACTCAGGTGTGCATATTTGGCCTCCACTCCATTAATTGTCTATGGGACTTGCCTTTCTCCAGCAGTTACATAGACAATGAATGGAGAGTAATTTGGGCAAGTGCCTCCACTTTAATCAATACAGGGCTTCGCCGATAGGTTACCTTCGGTCTCAGGATTCAACCGCCTGAGGAAGAAGTGAGATAACTTCGAAACGTGTCAGTAAAAAAGCCACATTCTTCATCCCTGGATCCTTCCTGTGGACTTCCCAGCAGCACAGAAAAGCCAGTTAATATTCCTCTTGTACTATAATACAGGGACATCTTTTTTTTGCTGAAGGCGGGTACACCGTTAATTATTCTAAGTAGCCCGTGCTACAGACATTGAATAATAACCCAAGCAGTGTTCCCACTGCTGCCTGCGGAATAATCTCCAGCTCTGTACATTGTATTGTTACAAATATCCCCGCTATTACTTCTTCTTTATTTTCAGACAAATGGATGGCTCCTCTACAGCGAAGGACGTTTTTACAAACCTCAATGAAATTTATAAACTCTTAGCTACTGTGGACAACGAGCCCGCTCTGCATTTATCCACGTCGGAAAAGTAAGTTAATTTATTCTTATGATTTATTATTTGTACCGGGACATTAAATCTGCATTCAACATAATGAACTATTGTCCGATACAGTGTATCTACCAAATGGGCTGCAGTACACAGGGATTTTATTGTAGTGTATTGGTTTTCTCACGTATTTACAGGATAGGTGATAAATGATAGGTGATTAATAGGGGTGACACCTATTACTAATCCGGGGGGTTCCCTGTCCCTGCAGTCACACCACACACGGTCAGGATTCTCCGGTGTGATATGCGTTCTCCCTGCCACATTCCGACTAGACGTGTGTGGCCGCGTGTCTAGTCGAAATGTGGCAGGGAGAATTCATATCTCATACTTGCGGTAATATGATCGTCGACTCTTGTCCCCAACATCGGAGAGTCCTGACAGCACACACTGTGAGGATTTACAAACCTGGGCAATCCCTTTAATGAGACTGATGAAGACCACATAGTGTACCGCTTGCTTGGTTCCATCAGCAATATAGAAAGTTAATGAGGTGGATGGAGACCACATGGTACAACGATTGGATATTGCCATCAGCCCTATAGGCATGGACGGGAGCAGCATCACGCATGCTCAACTATGCATGCTCACTGCAAGCGGTTGTGCAGTGGGAATAATAGGGGTGGAGGGCAGAAGACCTAATCTAGTGATCAGTGAGCTAGTGAATAGTGTAGTGGGCTAGTGAGTAATGTGGTGGGTTAGTGAGTAATGTAGTTGGCTAGTGAGTAGTACAGTCGGCTAGTGAGTAGTACAGTCGGCTAGTGAGTAGTATAGTGGGCTAGTGAGTAGTATAGTTGTCTAATGGGTAGCATAGTGGGGTAGTGAGAAGTGTAATGGGCTAATGGTAGTATATTGGGCTAGTGAGTAGTGTAGTGGGCTAGTGAGTAATGTAGTGGGCTAGTGAGTAGTATAGTGGGCTAGTGAGTAGCGTAATGGGCTAGTGAGTAATGTAGTGGGCTGGTGAGTAGAATAGTGGGCTAGTGAGTAGTATAATGGGCTAGTGAGTAATGTGGTGGGCTAGTGAGTAATGTAGTGGGCTAGTGAGTAATGTGGTGGGCTAGTGAGTAATGTGGTGGGCTAGTGAGTAATGTGGTGGGCTAGTGAGTAATGTAGTGGGCTAGTGAGTAATGTGGTGGGCTAATGAGTAGTGTAGTGGGCTAGTGAGTAGTGTAGTGGGCTAGTGAGTAGTGTAGTGGGCTAGCGTTTGCACCTGCAGCATCTACTGCTGACTTATGAAATTAGGGTAATGTTCCATGAGCGTGAGCGAGCCCTAAAGGTCAATTCAGACAAGATGGGAACTACATGCAAACAGAGGTATATGAAAATAAGATTAGTGCTAGGTTAGTGCGCATAGGTCATAGTTCTTCCCTATAGGATTTTTGTGGGATTTCACTTTGCAGTTCCACCCTATGTAACAACTTTTGCACCGTTCACCTCCTGCAACCTTTGCTTTCCATTATCAATTGTTAGCAGCCTGTCAAATCAGTCATATCTGATGATTTGACAAGGAGATTGTAACTCTTTTGTCTTTTTTTTCTGAGCTCCTCTGATTTATGAACACAGACCCTATCAAAGTTCTGGGAAAAGTGTGAGCCTTTAAAAGCCAAATGGTGCCAAATTTATAATGAAACCCAATTGAAAAAAGGACTTCCCAAGTGCATTAAATGTCACATCCTAGAAATCTGTTCTTTACTGTCTTCTGACCTGTCATTAAGACCCTTCACCCTGGGAGGGGGAGTCTATATTTTTTGACTCCTGCAGAAGATTATTCCAGAGTGAGCTGAGCTCCTTTGGTTTTCTGTGTGGAAATCGGAAATCATTTTATGTCTCCCCTATGTTTATTTAATTATCTTAAAGAGGTATTCCCATTTTATATATTGAAGGCGTAATAAAAAGATTGTTGCTAGATATGCCAGATAGATCTGCTGAAACCTTCTGTTATCTTCAGATTAAACCCTCATTCATTGATTTCAGGCCCCCTGCATCTACGTATCGTTCATAGTGGTTGTCCCATAGTATAAGATGACAGAAGATAAATGAAGGTGGGATCATTCTTTAATGGGGGTTGGTAGCTGGAATGCTTACTGTAAAACCCGATTTATTTACCATCAGATTCTTCAGATCTTTTCAGAATTAAAAGATTATTCTCATCGGGGCTGATGCCGAGTTTTCTCCACATCCGAGAAAATCGGTCCCATTATGCTAATCGGACTATAATCGGAGCGGGATCTGATTTTCTCGAAGGTGGAGAGAAAACAAAAGGTTTCTCCACCTCCTATAATGTCAGTCGGCAACAGCGAGACAGGCAGCAGCAGCCTTCCTGACCTCGCAGAGGCTCACAGCACGGAATGGAGAACCAGGGCAGAGTCGACCCGGATGGGTTAAGTGCGCTCAGCGCAAACCGACCAACCGAGACCCTGACTGCCCAGATCAGAGCCTGACTGTCCCTTTCTTGCACTATGCAGGAAAAGGCACAACCGACAGCGCCCACGCCCACGACCAAGCAGACGGAGAAAGACCCAGGGAAACCCAATAAGTGTCCCGTATGCAGGGTTAAGCTCCCCAGCAAGCACAAGAAGTTGTTGTGCGACACCTGTACAGCCAAAGTAATGAAGGGTGAACAGCCGTCCCTCCTATCAGAGATGAGATCGCTGATTCGAGAGGAGGTCCAGGCTTCCATGGCCACCTTTTCCCAGCCACAACCAGCCAGTCCAGGTCCCAGTGCCAAGCGGACCAGACAGGAGATGCAGCTTAGCTCAGAGGAAGATTCCTACTCCTCGGAATCGGATCAGGAAGAAGGAAGGCGAGGTGTGCGCTAATGAACCGGAGTACGGGAAAAGATACCTCTTTTCCTAGGACGATTCGGACAATCTGATACAGGCGGTCAGAGACACAATGCAGATTGAGGAGGTCCAGAAACCTTTAGTCCAGACAGGACATGATGTTCGGGGGCCTTAGGGTGCAGAGGAAATTAGTATTCCCAGTGAACGACCTTGTTCTATGGTCCTGGAGGAATGGGAGGAAGCGGAAAAGCGTCTCGTGATGTCCCGGGACTTTAAGAGACGTCTCCCCTTCGACCCCGAGGACATTAAAGTGTGGGATGAAGTTCCCAAGATTGATGTCCCTGTGGCAAAAGTGGCCAAGAAAATCGCTATCCCCTTCGAGGACGCCTCTAGCCTAAAGGACCCCATGGATAGGAAGGCGGATAACCTACTAAGGCGGGCCTGGGAAACGTCAGCAGCCTTAATTAAAACAAACATAGCAGCTACTTCGATAGCAAGATCTATGTTTTTATGGTTGGGGCAGTTAGAGGAACACTTGACTAATAAAACCCCAAGGGAGGAAATTATAGATTCACTCCCGATTATGAAGTCAGCCACAGCTTTCCTAGCCGATGCATCGGCGGAATCCGTTATATTTTCTGCCCGGAATGGCTCTCTGTCAAATTCGGCTCGCAGAGCCATTTGGTTAAAGACCTGTACAGGGGACGGAGCTTCTAAAACACGCTCTGTGCCCTTTCCTTCTCCGGGTGAAAAGTCTTTGGCCCAGCATTAGACGACATATTATAAAAGGCATCCGATATAAAAAAGGGTTCCCAGAGGAAAAGAAACCTAGGGACCAGCCCTTTCGTAGACCCAGTGGATATAGAAGACAGCAGTACTATAGATACCAAGGGAGCTCCCAGAGGGGTTGCTACAGTAGCACACACTCTAGAGCTGGAAGATCTAGATCCAGAAGGACATGACTATACCAACATAGGGGGTCGACTCAGAGAATTCAGTTCCCAGTGGTCTGGGATCACAAAAGATCAGTGGGTGCTGAGAACAATAGCAGAGGGTTACCAAATAGAATTTTCATCCCCTTCCCCCGAAAGGTCCATTTCTCCCCTCAGAATAAAAGACGACTCCCAGAAGTGGGTAGACGTAACGTACCTGGAAACTCCGGCGTGATAATTCCGGTTCCCCGGGCAGAAATTGGGGCGGGCCACTATTCGTCCCTATTTGCCATCACAAAACCATCTGGAGAGTCCCGTACCATTATAAACTTAAAATCCTTAAACGCTTGGGTCACGTACAAAAGATTTCGAATGGGGGTGTGGCCTGGCTTCTGCCACATGAAGAAGCAAGAGTCCTAAGCTCCCACAGAAACCCCACTAAAAAGCGTCTAAAGCGACTCTGAGACCCTTTACTGGCCAGGATTAGCCTCCTACCTAAAGCCTAACTCACAGGGCTTAATTTGAGATCAAATTTAGATCTCTAGGCTAAAAAGATCTTGGGATAAGAAGACCTGAACATTTTGAGCTGGGAGCCCTCATGGTCACGCAGCCATCTTAGACCCTGGTTGTACTGCGACCTGCGGCAGAAAACAGAGGAAGAGACAGTCTGTTCTCACCCGGCTATCAGGAGGTCCCTTGCCTGCCAGCTGAAGAACGGGGGGGACCTGGGATTTTGGAGCCGCAGCTGCGGATCGGTCTTCTGGGGAGGCTGCGGTGTCTCATGCGCCGCCGGTTTCACAGCCGGAGCTCCTACATCTACACATCATTTCACTGCCTATCGCAACCAGGGCAGGGACCGGAGACTAACAGCGACCGCTCCGGGGACTTACCCGGATCACTGCTGAGGAACCTCCTGTGAAGGACAGACCCACCGGAGGACACTGCGCCTGGTCTCGTGGAAGCGCCGGTGGAGAGGAACGGCGGGCCACTTCTACCTCCTGCAGCGTCGGGGGATGGAGACCGGAGTCTGGATTCTTGTTCACCGAGACTGCATCATCATTCTGTAGCACAGCAGTGACATAGTAGTGTCAGCACCTTCCCTGCAAATAGGGGTACAAGGTAAGCCCGGTAACGGGATTCCCCTACGGACTATAACACTCTGCAAATATAGTGAAGGGGTTGTACCCTGGTCTGGCCAGCGAGTGACTTTGCTGTGGAGTTTGATATAAACTATAATTGGGAAATCACTTCCCCAGCATTAACATATGAGAGAGAGACTGGGTTACTGCTTAAGCGAGAGGCTTGTTGTGGAATTTCACAAAGTGTAACTTACACAGTTATATAAAGCAGTCATTGTGGATTGATAATAAATCTCTAAGGTACATAGTACCCATAAGAAAGTCTGGCCTAGTATCTCCTCTCAACGCCACTGCTCCACCTAGTGGATAAATATTTCTCCGAGATAACTGAGAATTTGAGGATAACAGCTTTATTCCTTCTTAACTTTGGCATTTAAAGAGGTAGTTCCAAACTTGAGTTATATGTGACTTACATGGAGGGTGTCCATCCTGCCGCTCTAGTTATTTAAAGCCGGGAACCTGTCTACTGAAATTAGGAGACCCAATTTAAATAGCTTGCTTATACACCAAATTTCCTAAATGGAACAAAAGTCTGATAACAAAAAACCATTACAAAACCAAAGAAGAACCTCCGCATCTTATTCCAGATCAAATACAGATATTTCCAACCAGCTGAGCCCTATTAAACTTAGATCCCCCCAAAAAGCTGATGACTATAAAACTCATAAAATAACTACACAATCAAACGGTACTAAATCCACCTTTCAAAATACCACCCCTATTACTAGAAGCAAAACCCCTCCTTCTTCGATGACTTCCTCCTCTGCACCGAATCAGCTGATGGATACTTCTGTCTCGACTAAAAGAAGTGCTCCAGAAGAGGAGAGAAATTCGGAATCAGAAAATAAAAATAAAAAAGATCGACCTGAATCTGAACCAATGGCTCCAAAAATGAGCCACGAGGAGATATTCTTTCAAAAAATAACTTCACTAATTGACGAAAAACTAAATATGGGCTTTGCTAAACATAACGCCGCTTTCGAGGAGGTTTGCAGAGGTTTTACCCAAAAACTAGAAATTTATGAATCCAAAATAATTGTCCTTGAAAAGAAGACAGAATCACTAACCAGTCAAAACATCGCTCTAAAAAAAGAAGTTAACGATATCAGAACCAAAATGGCTGACTTAGAGGACAGGAGTCGGAGAAATAATTTGAAAATCAGAGGTATCCCCGAAGAAGTAAGCCAATCTGAACTACTAGAATTTGTCAAGACTATTTTCAAAAAAACAATACTAAACCTCAATACTCTAGACCTGTGCATTGACAGAATCCATAGACTTCCTAAACCCAAAGGCATCACAGCAGACAAACCAAGAGATACGATCCTTCGTCTGCATTTCTTTACCACCAAGGAAAAGATACAGAATTATGTCAAAGCCAAGGGCTCGCTCCCGGAACCTTACCACCAACTAAAAATATTTACAGATCTTTCAAAACATACTCTGGATTCCCGCAGATCCTTCAAGCCTTTAACAGATATTTTAAGAGGCAAAAACATCCAGTACAGATGGGGATTCCCTACTAAACTGATGTTCAACCATAGAGATAAATTCGTAGTGATTAATTCTTTGGAGGAAGGAATGGCTCTATTTAAATCTCATCCCTGATCTGACTTTAAAGAACTAAAGAGACTTTGGAAAAGTCAGGGCAATCGTCTCAATAACCATGGGGTAAAAAACGGAGAACTTTCTTCTTTTTTCACGAACTTTTCCCCCAACAGGTCGAGATTTCCTCAGGGAAAAGACCTAGAATTGAATTTCTTGCTCATACTAGTCATACTGTACTGTATTTGACAAATTCATTTGTTTCTGATTGTTGAAATTGTTTCTGTTTCTCTTTTGGTGTTCCCTTAGCTCCTTTAACACATCGAATTATGCGTCTGAAATGTATGTCCTATAATGTCAGAGGTCTTAATAGCCCATGGAAGAGATACACATTGTGGAAAGAAATTAAGAATTCACACGCAGACGTCGTCTGCATCCAGGAATCGAAATTTATAAAAGGTAATCATCCAAGTTTCACCCATAGGGACTTTCTACATTCTTTCTCAGCCTCATCTCCCAAGAAAAAGGCAGGAGTGATCACGTTGATAAAAAACACAGTGCCATTCCATCTTATAGAGGAGGTGGTGGACCCCGCTGGCAGGTACCATGTTTTGGTGTGCGAAATCAATTCGACTCAATGTACAATTGTTAATGTGTCCTGCCCTAATACAAAACAACTGAGTTTTCTCAACAAAGTGATGAGGAAGATCCAGTTAAAAAAGAAGGGCAATCTGTTCATTCTGGGAGACTTTAACATGGTTCCTGACAGAGTTTTGGACTCCACTTCTTCAACTCGCCAATTATCGGGTAATCTCAGTAAATGGATTCAAAATAACGAGCTATATGACACATACAGATGTCTGAATTCCTCATCCAGAGAATATTCGCACTTCTCAGCGGCACATAAAACTTCGGCGAGAATAGATTTACTTCTCACAGACATTTTCACTCTCACTAAAATAAAAAACTCATCCATACTAGACAGATCAATCTCGGATCACTCTCCCATTTTGTCGGAAATTTGGGTTGGCCCATTCTTTAAAAATTCCACGGTGTGGAGGTGCAATAACTTTCTACTGAATATCCCAGAATATAGAAACAAAATTGTCACGACATTAAAACAATACTTTAAAGAAAACGACACAGGGGAAATGAACCCACTTACAGTCTGGTGTGCACATAAGGCAGTAATAAGAGGGAAACTGATCCAAATTACAGCAAGACATAATGCGAAAAAAAGAGAAAAAATTAAAACTATACAAAAACAAATAAATTCAAAGGAAAATGATCTCGCTAAGACTAACATAAAATCTCAGCAAATTTACAGGGAAATACTTAATTTGAGACAAGAATTAAACAGGGCTATTCTTGACGACTTTGATAAAATCGTTAAAGTATCAAAATTTAAAGTATACTCTGAAACGAACAAGCCAATGAGATTCATGATGTCCAAACTGAAGAGTGAGAGAATCCGTAGTAGAATAAATAAAATAAAAAATGCAGCCGGAGATATAAAACATCACCCAACCGATATTGTAGAGGAATTCGCATCTTATTATAGGAAACTATATAACCTAAAGAACGTGATCCCTCAACCAGACCCCCAAAAAATAAATGAGTTTATTAAGAAACTACAACTTCCTAAAATCAATCCTCCAGACCTATCACAGCTTAATTCACCTATACCAATTTCAGAAATTATAGAAACGGTAAACTCACTAAAACTACAAAAATCACCAGGCCCAGACGGACTAACAAATGAATACTTCAAAAATTTTGCAGATATACTCATCCCTTATATGGCTAAAATTTTCAATCAAGCTTCGGAGGGTGGTTCTTTTCCGGGAGAGATGTTGGAGGCAATTCTCATTGTGATACCCAAGTCATTAAATAATCTAGAAGAGGTGAAAAATTTTCGCCCAATTTCCCTGATAAATTCAGATATAAAAATGTTTTCCAAAATACTGGCTACAAGATTAAAGGGAATACTACCAAAACTAATAAATGATGATCAATCAGGCTTCATTGAAGGCAGACAAACTTCTGATAGCACTAGGAGACTTGTCAACATTATTAACAGAATTAACTCTACTCGAACTCCTTCAATACTCCTAACACTAGATGCCAAAAAGGCGTTCGACAGGGTCAATTGGTCATACTTAAAAACTGTTCTCCTAAATTTTGGTTTCAACAACAAATGGATAGAAACGGTTTTCACCCTATACTCCCAACCAAGGGCCAAAATTTACATAAATAACACCTTATCCAAATCTTTTTATATAAATAATGGGACAAGACAAGGGTGCCCCCTCTCGCCACTGCTGTTCGCCTTGGCGATAGAACCTTTAGCCGAAGCAATTCGCATAAACGAAAAAATCACAGGGATCAACACTCCATCTAAACAATTCAAAATAAGTCTGTTTGCAGACGATATGCTGCTCTCACTCACAAACCCGACACAATCCATTGCAACACTGCTCGAGATAATAGAGGAATTTTCACAATTATCAAACTTTAAAATTAATAATAGTAAATCAAAAATCTTGCAATTCTACCTTTCAGATACTACAATAAACTCTATTAAAAATATATCAGAGTTTGGTTGGGAGGAGGATCAAATATCACACCTGGGTATTGTGTTCAAAAAAACATTACGCAATACAGTTAAAGCAAATTGCGAGACCTTCCTAGCCACTATCACAAATGATCTCCAACCCTGGAAAAACATAGGCCTGTCGTGGGTGGGCAGAGTGCTAGCAATAAAAACAGTGATACTCCCGAAACTTTTATACATTTTTAGGGCTCTCCCTCTTTCCTTTCCAATAACATTCTTTAATAGCTGCAACAAAAAAATCTTCTCCTTTGTTTGGGGAGAGAAGAGAGCTAGAGTAGACAGAACAATTCTCTATAAACATAAATATAACGGAGGAATGGGGATTCCGAACATTCTAACTTACTACTTCGCCATTCTTATCAAACAAAGCCAATGTTGGATGGGTGAGAATGCAGAACCTTCTTGGATGATGCTGGAAAGAGACCATAGTTCCCCAAACCCACTTAAAAATCTTCTCCTCAATCATATATTCCATCTAAAAAGATATAGACTAAATCACCCTATTTTTCTGGCAATTACCCAGGCTTGGGATCATTTGGCCTCACCGAACAGAGCTGAGAAGCCAAAATTAAAAGAAAATTTCCCAATATCCCTGATCGCGTCTATTTACGGATTTACTGTGCCTGAAATATGGTCAAAAAATGGCATTCGAAAGTTGGGAGACGTTCTCGTAATGGATAAATTACTCAGTTTTTCCGAGATTAGAAACAAATTCAACCTACCCTTCTCAGACTTTATGCAATATTGCATAATCAAGGAGTATATACAAAAATTTGTCAGCTTGGTCCCTCCGAAAACAGAGGTGGTTCATCTTCTTCTAAACAGTCCAAACCATAAGATTTTCTGGAGCACTAAATTCCTTTGTAGCTCTTTCAATAAGGATGGCGACTTCACAAAAAACAAATATATGTTCAAGTGGGAGAAAGACTTCCAGTTTTGCGCAACAAAGGGTCAATGGGAAAGGGCAATAAGGGACTCGTACTCTTCCAACATATCAATACTACTTCACGAATCATTCTACAAAATTTTAACGAGATGGTACCTAACTCCCTCTAGAATATCACATTTCAAAACAGATTCATCCCCATTGTACTGGAGGGGGTGCGGGCTCAAGGGAGATTTGAAACATATTTTCTGGTCCTGCCCAGCTCTCACAGAATTATGGTATAAGATTTCCATATACATTGGTGAACTTCTTGACAAGAACTTTACACTTTCCCCTCAAACAGCTCTTTTTTCCTTGGACTTGGAAGAGGTACATTACTCAACTAAAAAAGTTATAATACACCTTTTACTGATAACTAAAAATATGATAGCCTCCTTCTGGAGAAGAACTGACATACCAAGATTCTCTGACATTGTGGATAGACTAAAGACACATAATTCCTTGGACCTAAAATTCTCAATAGCAAATGGATGCTTACATAAATATGACAATAAATGGAGCATATGGAACACTAAATACCAAGATTTAGTTTAGTTTAGTTAAGACTTTCTTGTTAAGAAGTTTTTTTTCTTACCTTTAAGCTAAAGGTAGCTTCCAGCTATTTTCGATGTACATGGTTTGAACATGGAAATTCAAAGAAGATTATCTCACTAAGACAGATAAATTTTTTTGTAGTAGATATACAAATATGTTCAGCTCTGTCTATGTTACTATCAAAACTCCTTTCTCTCCCTTCCCTACTCCTATCCCTTTCCTTCCCCCCCTTTCCCTACTTATCAAGGTGAATTATTACATAAACAAAGAGCATGTTTGTAAATTTTGTTAAAATACCTAATAAAAATATTTGAAAACAAAAGATTTCGAATGGAGTCAATCAGATCCACAGTCCATCTGATAGACAAGAATGCCCTGATGTGTACCCTGGACATGAAAAGTGCCTACTATCAGGTGCCAATTCACCCAACATCACAGAGATTCCTGGGGTTTGCAGTAAGATTTCAGAATCGGACCTGCCACTTTCAATTCCAGTGTCTTCCGTTTGGTCTGGCCTCGGTGCCTCGAGTCTTTACGAAGCTAATCGCGGAGGTGGTAGCATTCCTAAGAAATCAGGGAATAATCATCATTCCATATCTGGGCGACGTCCTCCTGGTGGCAAGATCAACAGAGGAACTGCGGTGACACAAGGAGAAGACAATAGAGGTTCTAGAGTTCCTGGGCTGGATCATAAACAAAGAAAAATCGGACTTGGTGCCAGAAAAAAGAAAAAATTTTTTGGGAGTACTACTGGACTCCAGAAGCAGAACTTCCTTCTTACCACCTGAGAAACAGACGAAGATACGAGACAGCATGAAGGAACTTCAAAGAGGCCACGTGTCCATCAGAG
Organism: Dendrobates tinctorius; assembly: GCF_039654945.1. Lineage (NCBI taxonomy): Eukaryota > Metazoa > Chordata > Amphibia > Anura > Dendrobatidae > Dendrobates > Dendrobates tinctorius. Next base: position 18,504,173 of record NW_027361814.1, on the reverse strand, counting down.
TTGCAATGCGCTGTCTGGGCCTCATGACATCCTGCATCTCTTGTGTCCGATGGGCACATTTCCATTCAAGAACCCTTCAAAAAGAGGTACTTGCCTTGCCACCTGGGATCATCACCAGGCCTCCCTAGACAGGAAGATATCCTTGTCTCCAGCAGTAAGAAGATCCCTGGGGTGGTGGATGCAGGAAGAAAACCTTGAGGAAGGGTGTCCCCTGGATCACCTCCCCATGCGTCGTAATCACCACAGACGCCAGCAAATGGGGCTGGGGGGCACATCAAGAAGGCAAAATTCTTCAGGGGGAATGGCTGGCAAGTCAAAGAAGATTTTTTCCTGGGCAGAGAAGACAGTTCTATCAGTAACAGCCGTCCACCTCGAAGGATCCCAAAATACAGTGGCCGATTATTTAAGGAGGCAGAAGATCTGTCCCACGGAGTGGGAGCTGAACACAGAGATCTTCCAGAACCTATGCCAGCGCTGGGGAAGACCGTACATAGACCTCTTCGCAACCAGGAAAAATGCCAAGACGTATAGGTTTTTTTTCTCTGAATCCGTTGGACAATCCAGAAGGGGTAGTCGCTCTAAGCCAGAAGTGGGGGCAGGCTCTCTCCTACGCATTTCCCCCGATAGCTCTCATTCCTGCCATCCTCAGGAAGATTCAGGAAGATCAGGCAAGAGTGCTACTGATAGCACCTTATTGGCCGAAAAGGAGCTGGTTTCCGCTCCTGGGGATTATGGCAGAGGATCGACCAGTCCTGCTTCCACAGAGGGAAGACATCATTCACCAAGGGACGGTCTTTCATCAAGACCCAGGAAGACTTCACCTGACAGCCTGGATCCTGAATGGCAGATCCTGCGGGCTCGAGGCCTATCAGACCAGGTCATATCGACTATTCAGGCCAGCAGAAAGCCCGTAACTTCAGCAATATACCACAAAATATGGAGAAGATTCTGTCTAGATTGTGGCAGGCCCGACTCAGCGTAAGGAAAACCAGACATCCCAAAAATACTAGATTTCCTTCAGGCAGGCTTTAATAAAGGACATAGGCCTAGCACGCTGAAGGTCCAGATCTCAGCACTAAGCTCCTTTCTCGAATACCCCTTGGCTTCCCATCCCTGGGTAATAAGATTTATCAGGGCAATTCAGAGGTTACGTCCCACAATCAGGAGATCAGTCCTCCCATGGGATCTTAGTCTTGCGGTCTCTTTGCTTTGATCCCTTTTTCCAGAGCCAGGAGATGCCCATTTCACATCAAACCATGAAGGTAGCATTCTTAGTGGCGATCACCACAGCGAAACGGATAAGCGAGATACAGGTGCTATCTAACCGAGATCCATATCTCCGAATCTGGGAGGATCGAATAATCATGAGACTAGACCCCACCTTTTTGCCCAAAGTTGCGTCAGTCCGTAACCTAAACCAGGAGATAATATCTTGCCTTCCTTTTGCGAGAACCCCTCAAATGATAAAGAAAGGGCCCTGCACGAATTAGACGTACGCCAGGCAGTTATTGATTACATCAAGGCCACGCAGGGTTGGAGACAGGACCATAACCTATTTTTACTCTTTGGGGGAAAAAATAAAGGGAGGAAGGCCTCAAAAGCCTCCATCTCGAGATGGATAACATCACTAATCAGTTTGGCCTATGTGTCTCAGGGGGTTCCCACCTCAGAAGGGTTGAAAGCCCGCTCAACATGAGCATTATCAGTTTCCTGGGCAGAAAGGGCAGGGGCTTCGGTAAAGCAAATCTGTAAGGCCGCAACCTGGTCCAGGTTGGACACATTCTGTAAACATTACAAATTGGATGTGTTGTCTAACCAGTAGACTGCTTTCAGGAGAATGGTCCTCCAAGCAGTCATCCCACCCTAAGGGGATACTTTGGTATTCTCCCTGGTGTTGTCAGGAGGGACGTCCTGGAAAATAGGCACTAGACCTACCGGTAATTATGTTTCCAGGAGTCCATCCTGACAGCACGGATAGTTCCCTTCCCGAATTAATTATGTCATATGTTGTAATATGATTCTGTAAATAAAGTGTTCAGTTGCATCATCCACGGTGTGGTACTTGGAAAAACACTGAGGGAATGTGGATGGACACTGTTTTTAACCTCTTGTGTGCTCTTCCTGTCCCTGCAAGGAGGCGAAGGACGTCCTCCCTGGTGCTGTCAGGATGGACTCCTGGAAACATAATTACCGGTAGGTCTAATACCTATTTTTCTTCTTCAGCTACTTTCCTTCCAAGAGATCAGGTTTTGCTGCAGAAAACAAACGCTGAAAAAACGCCACGTGTGAACTTACCCTTAATGAGTGAGGAAAAATCCTCACCAAAAACACACATTTTTCCGCTGCCGTTTTGCTTCCAAGAGATGCAGAAATGGTGCAGAAACGTCTGCACCAAATACTTAACGTGTGCACAGACCCTTAAACTCAGCAAATCCTTCTAGATTTTTGAGAACTTTAGGCTATGTGCACACGGTGCGTATTCTGCTTTGGAATTTTCTGCGCAGAATTTACTAAATCCGCAGGTCAAATGACCTGCATTTTTCCTGCATATTTAGTGCATTTTTTGTTTGGTTTTACTGCATGTTTTGTGCGGTTTTCCACCTGCGGATTTCTAGAATGGAGCAGGTGGGAAACTGCAGCAAAACCGCACAAAAGAAGTGACATGCTGCTTTTTTCATTCCGCACCAAATCTGCGCGGAAAAAACTCAGCATGTGCACTGCGGATTTTGTTTTACATAGAAAAGAATGCTACTGTACATCACATGCAGTTATGCTGCGAATCCCCAGGGCCAAATCCTCTGCGGATCCGCAGCAGAATCCGCACCGTGTGCACATAGCCTTAGACAATGGAAGGTCTAAACAAGAGGCTTAAAAGTAACAATCTGGATGGAAGCGAATTTGTAGCCGAAAATTCCTAACATTGGCGCACACATGGGGGATATCGTAGCAGAGCACAGCATTTAGGGGGGACGTTTTCCCACTGCACTCTAATACCGTCATGTCGTGAGAACGCTGTTTAGTATTTGGTGTCTGTGAGTATAGGATCCAGGCTTCTTATCTGCAGTAAATCCGCAGCCGGACGTAATGTGCTGCATCTCTTCCGTTTAGACATTTTCCAGCCATAATGATTTCTGCACAATTGTCCTGTTCATTTACAGAACTCCTCTGCTGTTTGATCTCGCCCGTCTCTCCACGGATTTAAAATGCAATCAACTCGCTGCCGCCTGCATCAATGATCTGAAGACCGCAGACATCGCTGTACGTTTCCAGGCCTTGTGTCTATCCCATGCTGTGAGCTGCTCTCTTGCTACGTCGTCCTGATTTATTGGGCTTTATTTGCAAAAATATATTAATGTCTGCAGTGATTATAAAGCTGGTGCACGGCTTGTGAGCCCGTGTACATGGCTGATGGTTGTGGATCCCAGTTGTGATGAGCGCGTATGCTTGTTGCTCGGGTGGTCTCCGAGTATTTGGAAGTGCTCGGAGATTTAATTTCTGTCACCGCAGCTGCATGATTTGCGGCTACTTGACAGCCTGAATACATGTGGGAATTCCCTAACAAACAGGTAATCCCCACATGTCTTCAGGCTGTCAAGTAGCTGAAAATTTTGCAGCTGCGGTGACAGAAACTAAATCTCCGAGCATGTCAAAATACTCAGAGACCAACCGAGCATGCTCGGGAAAACCCTAACAACAAGCATAGTCGCTCATCACTAGACCCCACCTCTATGCCTGCACTTATTTCTTGCATCTACCGTAATGAGGCAGCCAAATATACATTCTTGATTGAGGAGAGGACTGATGCCAATGACTGGACCTGACTCTTATAAGACCAAGTGAAAAGTGTAACTACCGCCTTGCTTACCCCGTCCACCAGGTCCTGTTCTCTGCTGTTGCAGTTGACGTCAACGGTAAGGTCATAACAACAAAAACATGACCGCTGCAGTCAGTCACAGGGCTCGTTGATGATATCTCTGTAGACAGAACAAGAATACTGAGCTTAGTGATTGGCTGCATCGGTCACGTCCTGTAGTCACGACTTCACCATTATAAGAGAAAGTGCAGTAGCAGATATGTAAGTATGTTAATTTTACAGCATCGAAAAATTACGGAGAACTCCTTTAAAGGCATTGTCTCATGAAGATCAGCCCTGTCAAGTGTCCTGTTTTTCTTTGTTTTACGTTTACCGAGTGTCCAAAATGTGAACAGGGCCCCACAAAAAAAAAAAGCGCAAGAGGAGAAAGGCTCAAAATAAAGTTTTCCCTATCCTCCAGACAAGAAGGCTACAGTAAGGGTCTGATCTTCCCATCATTGGGGACAGCTGTTTGAGACTTTCCTCCGCCGGTGCCAATAGCAGGAGTCGGGGTGATCACAATTTAAAGGGGTTGTCACACCAATGTATGTGATGTTTATACTTCTTTTTGTGCAATACCCAACCGGTAAGGACCTGTTAAGGTGACAGCTGCCGTTCTTCAGGCACAGTTGGCCTATTGGACCACACCGCCAACTTTTACACAATTAGAAATATTTGCTGGAATTTTGTTGCTTTCACCTCCTGTAAAAACAAGCATTTACCTCCGACCTTTGTAATGATGGGTTTTATGTTGTCTGTGTGACATGTCGGACATTGATCAGTGACTGTAAGACTATCCACAGGTTGGGTAACAGGTTGGGATAAGGATGAGCATGAAGAAGGCTCCTTTGCTGGCTGAGCACCGATCAGATATAATCACTGGTAAAATGCACAAAAGGCAGGATGAACATTTTTGCAGGGTATTGTTCGCTTGCCGGTTCCTCCAGACACTGACTTGCATACAGATGAGATCCGTGGAGCTGGGGAGATCTTTCTGGTAGACGCTCTGTGTGTTCTCCTGACCTGTGCGTCCACCGTTGATGTAGAAGTGTGATTCCCACAGAGCAGTAGGTCGGCCCTTCTCTACCGTACACCGATTCTTGTATTTCATATAAAAAATGGCATATGTAATAGATCTTTCGGGATAAGATTTTTTTTTTTTTTTAAGAAAAGCTCTACTTTATAAGTAAAAGCCAATACTTTGTGTTACGTATCTTGCACTGATCGGCAGTCACAAGATATCTTTCAGCATGTTTTCACCCAGAGCTGCATTCAGAATTCAGCAGCCTACACCCTGCAAACATTCAATCCTTTCTTAAAGGAACAGGATAGATTTATAAACATATGATTGCCAGGAGGCTCCACCTCTGAGAAGGAGTGGTCACAAATGCGCCGAACTGCTCCATTCAGAGCCTGACGGTAACACCCACACGCTTTACCTGGCACATAGACATTGATCAGCATTTAAAGGCGCATGGTCAACCGAAAGTTATCCTTAATATAGTCGTGCATTGATGAGAAATGGGGCCTTAGGACCCTCTTTTGTGGGCTCTTTAGCAGTCTCTTGATCATATTTTTATCATCTATCCTGCTGATGGGGGATACAGTAAATGTCCAGTGTGCACAGCCATGCTATTACATCTAGCAGATAATAGGTCGTCCCTCTATCACGGTTCCCTTTGCCATGTATGTACCGTGCCTTGCGAAAGTATTCGGCCCCCTGGAACTTTTCATCCTTTTCCCTTATATCATGCTTCAAACATAAAGATACCAAATGTAAATTTTGTGGTAAAGAATCAACAAGTGGGACACAATTGTGAAGATGAACGAAATTTATTGGTTATTTTAAATTTTTGTGGAAATTCAAAAACTGAAAAGTGGGCATGCAATATTATTCGGCCCTTTAACTTAATACTTTGTTGCGCCACCTTTTGCTGCGATTACAGCTGCAAGTCGCTTGGGGTATGTCTCTATCAGTTTTGTACTTTGAGAGACTGAAATTCTTGCCCATTCTTCCTTGGCAAACAGCTCGAGCTCAGTGAACAGCAGTTTTCAGCTCTTTCCACAGATTCTCGATTGGATTCAGGTCTGGACTTTGACTCGGCCATTCTAACACCTGGATACTTTTATTTGTGAATAGTGTTGAGCATTCCGATACCGCAAGTATCGGGTATCGGCCGATACTTGCTGTATCGGAATTCCGATACCGACTTCCGATATTTTTTCAATATCGGAATTCGGCATCGGAATCGGAAGTTCAGTTGATTGACGGCCTGACGTCATCATGATGCGCGGTGTGTGCGCATCATGATGCGCCGTCATTTCGGGCCTTCCGGGGGTCTCTGCCGGCCTGCCGGGGGGCTGTGCCGGCCTGCCGGGGGGCTGTGTGGACTGCCCGGGGTCTCTGCCGGCCTGCCGGGGGGCTGTGCCGGCCTGCCGGTGGTCTGTGCACCCTGTGGGGGTCTGTACCGGCCTGCCGGGGGGCTGTGCTGATGTCCGGGGGTCTGTGCAAGCATCGTCCGATGGGACTACAAGTCCCATCGGGCGATGCCTGCTACCATGACAGTGATTGACACATTAGCCAATGATGGGACAGTAGTAGTCCCATCATCCGGCTAATGTGTTAAATGTTAAAAAAAAAAAAAAAAAATACTACATACATACTACATGCATGCTACATACATACTACATGCTACATACATACCACATATATACTACATACATACTACATACATGCTACATACATACTACATGCATGCTACATACATACTACATGCTACATACATACTACATGCTACATACATACTACATGCTACATACATACTACATGCATGCTACATACATACTACATATATACTACATACATACTACATACATGCTACATACATGCTACATACATACTACATACATACTACATACATACTACATGCATGCTACATACATACTACATATATACTACATGCATGCTACATACATACTACATGCTACATACATACTACATATATACTACATACATACTACATACATGCTACATACATACTACATGCTACATACATACCACATACATACTACATACATACTACATGCTACATACATACTACATATATACTACATGCATGCTACATACATACTACATGCTACATACATACCACATACATACTACATACATGCTACATATATACTACATGCATGCTACATACATACTACATGCATGCTACATACATACTACATATATACTACATGCATGCTACATACATACATGCTACATGCATGCTACATACATACTACATACATACTACATGCTACATACATACCACATATATACTACATACATACAATACATTCATACAATACATACATAGACATACAGTACATATAACATAGAGTAACATACTTACCAATACTTGTCACATTGTTCCCCGAAGCCATTGTCTTTCCGGAATAAATATTAACATAACAAACCACAAAAATACTCACCCACGATCCGAAGCAGTCCACGAGTGTGTCCCACGACGATCTTGGGTAGAGAACGGCAGCATCAGATGATGCTGCCGTTCTCTACGGGCTGCAGGAATCCAATGACGGAAGGTAGGTATCCTTCCGCACTGTATTCCTCCGCCACTTAAAAAAAAAAAAGTCCCTAGTCTCACTTTATGCCATTGCTGCGTGGGAATTTCCCACACAGCAATGGCATAAAGTGAGACTAGGGACTTTTTTTTTTTTTAAGTGGCGGAGGAATACAGTGCGGAAGGATACCTACCTTCCGTCATTGGATTCCTGCAGCCCGTAGAGAACGGCAGCATCATCTGATGCTGCCGTTCTCTACCCAAGATCGTCGTGGGACACACTCGTGGACTGCTTCGGATCGTGGGTGAGTATTTTTGTGGTTTGTTATGTTAATATTTATTCCGGAAAGACAATGGCTTCGGGGAACAATGTGACAAGTATTGGTAAGTATGTTACTCTATGTTATATGTACTGTTTGTCTATGTATGTATTGTATGAATGTATTGTATGTATGTAGTATATATGTAGTATGTATGTAGCATGTAGTATGTATGTAGCATGCATGTAGTATATATGTAGTATGTATGTAGCATGTAGTATGTATGTAGCATGCATGTAGTATGTATGTAGCATGCATGTAGTATGTATGTAGCATGCATGTAGTATGTATATGGTATGTATGTAGCATGTAGTATGTATGTAGCATGCATGTAGTATATATGTGTTATGTATGTGGTATGTATGTAGCATGCATGTAGCATGCATGTAGTATGTATGTAGTATGTATGTAGTATGTATGTAGTATGTATGTAGCATGCATGTAGCATGCAGTATGTATGTAGCATGCATGTAGTATATATGTAGTATGTATGTAGCATGTAGTATGTAGCATGCATGTAGTATATATGTAGTATGTAGCATGTAGTATGTATGTAGCATGCATGTAGTATATATGTGTTATGTATGTAGCATGTAGCATGCATGTAGCATGCATGTAGTATGTATGTAGTATATATGTGGTATGTATGTAGCATGCATGTAGTATATATGTAGTATGTATGTTGCATGTAGTATGAATGTAGCATGTATGTAGTATGTAGTATGAATGTAGCATGTATGTAGTATGCATGTTGTATGTATGTAGCATGTAATTTTTTTTTTTTTATTTTTTTTTTACATTTAACACATTAGCCGGATGATGGGACTACTACTGTCCCATCATTGGCTAATGTGTCAATCACTGTCATGGTAGCAGGCATCGCCCGATGGGACTTGTAGTCCCATCGGACGATGCCTGCACAGACCCCCGGAGCCTGCACAGACCACCGGCAGGCCGGCACAGCCCCCCGGCAGGCCGGCACAGCCCCCCGGAGCCTGCACAGACCACCGGCAGGCCGGCACAGACCACCGGAGCCTGCACAGACCCCCTGGCAGGCCGGCACAGCCCCCCGAAAGGCCCGTACAGACCCCAGAGAGGCTGTACAAGGGCAGGAAAGGGTTTTTCTTATTCCGATACCGGAAGTCCCATAGACTTGAATGGGACTTCCGGTATCGGAATCGGCGATACCGATACTTTTTTTAAAGATCGGCCGATACCATCCGATACGATACTTTGAAGTATCGGACGGTATCGCTCAACTCTATTTGTGAACCATTCCATGTTCACATGCAGACTCCAACAGGTTTTCTTCAAGAATGATTCTGTATTTGGCTCCATCCATCTTCCCCTCAATTTTAACCATCTTCCCTGTCCCTACTAAAGAAAAGCAGGCCCAACCATGATGCTGCCACCACTGTTTGACAGTGGGGATGGTGTGTTCAGGGTGATGAGCTGTGTTGCCTTTACGCCAAACATATCGCTTTGCATTGTTGCAAAAAAGTTCGATTTTGGTTTCATCTGACCAGTGCACCTTCTTCCACATGTTTGGTGTATCTCCCAGGTGGCTTGTTGCAAACTTTAAACGACACTTTTTATAGATATCTTTGAGAAATGGCTTTCTTCTTGCCACTCTTTCATAAAGGCCAGATTTGTGCAGTGTACGACTGATTGTTGTCCTATGGACAGACTGTCTCACCTCAGCTGTAGATCTCTGCAGTTCATCCAGAGTGATCATGGGCCTCTTGGCTGCATCTCTGATCAGTCTTCTCCTTGTTTGAGATGAAAGTTTAGAGGGACGGCCGGGTCTTGGTAGATTTGCAGTGGTATGATACTCCTTCCATTTCAATATGATCGCTTGCACAGTGCTTCTTGGGATGTTTAAAGTTTGGGAAATCATTTTGTATCCATATCCGGCTTTAAACTTATCCACAACAGTATCACGGACCTGCCTGTTGTGTTCCTTGGTCTTCATGATGCTCTCTGTGCTTCAAACCGAATCCTGAGACTATCACAGAGCAGGTGGATTTATACGGAGACTTGATTACACACAGGTGGATTATATTTATCATCATTAGTCATTTAGGACAACATTGGATCATTCAGCGATCCACACTGAACTTCTCGAGTGAGTTTTCTGTACTGAAAGTAAAGGGGCTGAATAATATTGCACGCCCCACTTTTCAGTTTTTGAATTTCCACAAAAATTTAAAATAACCAATACATTTTGATCAACTTCACAATTGTGTCCCACTTGTTGTTGATTCTTCACCAAAAATTTACATTTGGTATCTTTATGTTTGAAGCATGATATGTGGGAAAAGGTTGAATAGTTCCAGGGGGGCGAATACTTTCGCAAGGCACTGTATTTTGGCTTTTGGGGCAGGAAGCCCACCACTATTCATTAAAATCAATGGGTGTCTTTTGAAAGAGGCTAGTGAGATTTTTGCTAAAAGCTAAGTAGGGCCCAAGACCTCCATCCATTGGCAATACATGTAGAATATGGCATGTAATGCGTAAAGAATAGCTGTTTTAATTTTTATTTTACATGAAAATAAGAAATAATATATCTTATCAGAGAAATCTGCATCGTTCTCTTCCTGGACTGATCTTTAACTATCAATTCAAGGGTAAAATGTGTATTCAGTGAAGTGAGATTACTGAGATAGGAGATGACAGTTGGTGCTTCTAAGAATTTATGAAGTGGGGGTGGAGCTAGAGGCCGACATTAAGCTGCAAGTTCTCCTAAAATGACAGTTTAAAGTGTAGCTGTCATTTCATGAGAACTTGCAGCAGAATGTCTGTGTCTGCCTCTAACCCCTCCCCTCTCCATAGACGTTAATGAACACCAACCATCATTTCTTATCTCAGTACTTGGAAAGGCTGCGTTCACTGAAGATCGATTTTACCTGTGAACTGAGAGTGATCAGTCCAGAGAAATAATTTCTCCTAAGATGTATTATAAAACTTCATGTTTTCATGTGTACTATTGATTTATGGAAATAAAAAATTAAAGCGATGGTTAAATCAGTCATACACCTGGTGGTTGTCAGCTGAACGATGCTTCAGCTGAGCGTTTGCCGACTTCCATGTCAGCCGACTCTGCCATAAAGAGGAGCGCTGTCCCAGCCAAGTGCTCCTGTGTTCTCTGTGAGAAAGCCGCTAATCTCAGCGACACACCAGTGCGATCGCCAGTCAAAAATCAGACATTCCTGGTAGACATCTCTGCTGACGATCAGTTGGCCAGCGTCCCCATACGCATCAGTCAGCCAAACATGGTGATAGTGGCGGTTTCCGACAACCTTAGTCTACCGTGTACACTTGGCGTTAACTCTTAGTTCCATTGCGGTGATGTTGCAGGGTACTGAACACTCGCTGCTGGGTTCCTCGGGAGATCACAACTGTTCACTGTTGAGTTGTTTTTGATTTGTTGTTCTTTATTAATGTTTATCTGTCTGCTTTGTTTTAGGATCCAAAAACCCTCATGACCCTAGAATGTCTTCAGAGTGACCTAGAAGTCCTTAATCTTGGCCAACAGGTTGATCGCTATACCAAAAGTGCTGTTGAGGTACACACTGGGGTCTTGCTGGGATCCTAATTGTATTGGGTTTTTCATTCTGATAAAGCAGAAAGCATTTTCCGCGCATCCTTTTTTGAGTGATTGCTCACGCTACAATATCTACAAGTGCAGACCGTAAAGTGGGAGCGTAAGACTGTGTGCACACGTTGCGGATTTTTCGCGGTTTTTCCCCTGCAGAAATGCTTAAAAAGCGCATACATCAAGCATCCTATTATTAGAATGCATTCCGCAATTTTTGTGCACATGATGTATTTTTTTCCGCGAAAAAAACGCAGCATGTTCTTTAATTTTGCAGAAAATCTGCGGATTTGCCACTATGTTCATTGTATTAGGATGCTCCGGAAAAAACGCGAAAAATCCGCAAAAAAACCACGCAAAAACCCGCAAAAAAAAAGCTGATTTCCTGAGAAGGAGTCAGATTTTTCTCAGGAAAATTCTGCTTACGTGTGCACATAGCCTAACATACACCTCCCCTAGGAATTAAAGATGTCCTGTCCACTCTCCAGATTTCTTGTCTATTTTAGTAAACAATTTCTCCAATTTGTCCCCATAAAATAACAATTCTGGGGCAATTTTCACTTGAAGGGAATCTGTCAACAGGTATTTGCTATTTAATCTAAAGACAGCAGGAAATAGAAGCTGAAACACAGAATTCAGGGATGTGTCAATTCTCAAAGTGTGTGCTGTTGTTTACAAACTGTGAAGAATTTATTGCTAAGATAGTAGCCTAGCCCGGAAACGCCTCCTCCTGTGATAAGCACCTCACTGTCTATTGACTTTGTGCACAGAGAGCCTGATATGGGTGGGGTCGGCTGTGGTGGGGGCCGGGGCAGCTTTGGTGTGGGCGGGGTCAACTGTGGTGTGGGCCGGAGCAGCTGTGGTGTGGGCGGGGTTAGCTTTCTCAGCTCTGCTTGATTCTAAATCTAAAAGCTCTGATTGTGTCAGAACGGCTGCACTCAGTAAACTAACTGATACATCGTTGGATTCAGCTTATTTTTGCCTACATCATGCTATATCATGCTTCTCTCAGATGAACTAGCAAAAAACATTCTGACAGATTCCCTTTAAGTCTGAATTGTGCGGTTCCTCTGTTATTTCTTCTAGAAATTATGAATAAATTGACAGGTTGATGTTACCAGTTGGGGATGGAGTCCTTTACTACTGCCCAATCAGTGCTGACAATGTGAGATTGTGTAAGGAAATGCCTTGCTAAGAAGTAGAATGGTAACAGGTGTCAAGAGGAATAATGGAGGAAGCACACAATGCAGAGTTAGAAGAAAAGATACTCCGGAATTATTTTTATAGAGAATGTGAAGTTATTTTATTTAGACATGTCAGGTGAGACGGCAGATTTTCTTTAAGGGTGTATTCACATGGGGTGGATTTTTTTTCGCCACCAGATTTCGCTTTGAATCTCCTTCAAAGTTTTATATGCAGACTTTACCCGATACATTGCAACCTAATTTGTCATGCTGCAAAATCCAAAATTTGCACCACAAATCAATTCCTGTGCTGATTTTTTACTGCAACATATTGATTTTCCTCCCGGATGGAATATCTGCACTATATCTATCCCACATGAGCATACAATTGTACCATGGATGTTCTTCAAATCATGTTTAAAAAGAATATTACATCTTCTAACTTCTATCAATACCCGGCACTCGGGACCGGAGTGTGTGGTTGCATGTATATTCCTATGCAGCCGAACACTCCGGACCCGAGCGCCGGCGGCAGTTCTGGGTATTGATGTGAGAGACTCTCACAAGTTTTTCGCATCGCTTTCGCAAGTGTGACCCCGGCCTATCAGTATGTCTTTAGAGTGTGGGAGGAAACCAAAGAACACGGAGGAAATCCACACAAATACGGGGGGGGGGGGGGGAACATACAAATTCCTTACAGATTTTGCCCATGATGGGACTTAAACCAAACAATAACTACAGAAAAACTATAGATCTTCTGTATGAGACGCGCACCTCAAAAATTGCACTGACACGCTTTGCTATTGCATTCTTAGGCCTGTTTCACACATCTGTTTGTCACCATCAGTCAAAATCTGCCGTTTTGCAAAAAAAGAAAAATGGCGGATCCGTTTTTTTCCCCATTGACTTGCATTATCGGCGGATTTTGACTGACGGTCGTCCATTGCATCCGAATTTCTGCGGATCCGCCAAAATTTTGGCGTCCGCTGACATCTCCGGACAGACAATGCAACATTTTTTTTGTAGCCATGTCCCGGCTCTCCTCTCGTCCCGCCTGACGATGTCCCGGCTCTCCTCTCGCGATATCCCGTTTCTCGTCCCGCGATATCGGCGGTATTTTTTTTTTTTCAGCGCGGCTCCTTTAACTTTCCCGGATCTGCGGATCCTGGCGCACCAACGGTCCGGTGGCTCCCGTTGGTATTTCGACGCCTACGGATCCGTTCTCCACCATTTTGGCGGATTACAACTGAGAAGAAAAACGTAAGTGTGAAACAGGCTGTAGAGTCCCAAATATTCCTGCATTCTCCTAGGAATGAGCAGATGTATGGTTTTCCTATCTTACTGGTCCTTTGGGCAAATGCGGGTTGTCTACATACGGTAATTTAAAACCTTACCTCTGATTCCAAAATCACTGAATTCTTTCAACAAAGCAAAATGTGGTCATGAAAATATAGGCGAACAGACATTGCAGGTACTATAGTCACCCATGTAATGTATGTGTGCTTTTATACAGGCCCAGCTACGCGTAATAAACAGGCTGGAGACGACACTGCAGAACGCCATCCGTCTCGGGGAACCTGACACCATCCAGGATGTGTGCGCGACATTGTGGAACCTGGGCCTGCCCTTACTACAGCACAACCTGCGCAAACACCTAAAGAAGCCGTTACTTTCTATAGCCGGTGCCCTAGAAAACATAGAAAGGCAAGTGGTCTAATGTTTAACCAGTCCAATTCCAAGTCATTTTACTCCCAGGCACCTTTTTTTTTTTTCCTTTTTTTAGTTTTTTGTACTTTTGTACATAAAGCTCTGGGTTTTTTTTTTCTGTCATCACTCAAAGATTTTTGCTTCTCTTTTTTCTTGATACTTGGGGCTTAATTTTTTTGTCATTTTTATATTAATCTCTTTAATTTTACCTTTGTCTGGTGAAAATGTAAATTAAAAAAAGGAAATATTATACTTTTCACCTTTTTTTAAAGAAAAAAAAATATATATATATTATTTAATTACTCAAAGTGTCACTTAATTTACTTTGTATGTGTTTTTTCATTTCCACTATAATTATTTTTTATGTATGATATATAATTATTTTAGTTTTGTCTTTTATTAAAGAATTATTACTATTTGTTCAAATTACTATTACTGTTTGTAACTATTATTGTTATTAATATTATTACTATTTTAAAATTATTATTATTACAATTTTTTATTATATATATATATATATTTTTTTTTTTTTATTTCACACATTTTGCGCACATAAGATCATACATGACGTTTAGCGGACATTTGGAAATTAATTTATATATTATATATATATATATATATATACTATATATATATATATATATATATATATATATATATATATATATATATACACCTTTATTATATGGTTATTTTGAAACGCACCATAAGTGACCTTACTATATGAAATAAATTAAAAAAAAATAAAAGCAAAGCAAAAATAATGGAATGGAAATATATATATTATTGTTGATTCCCGTGTTACTGAGGATAGCATATTAGCCCCAGTTACAGGGATGTTAATTTTCTTGGATGCACAGGTAGGTCTGCTAAAACCCAGCAGCTCCTCTCCATTCCTGGCACCCAGTGATCACTTGTTTACTGAAACGGGAGATGGAACAACTATAACTGCTTCCTGAACATAGAGGGGATGAATCAGAAACAATCAGTGATGAGATCCAAGAAAAGATGCTAGAGAATTATTCATAAACTAGATGGAGGCCCGATGCTATCGCATAGGGAAGGCGGTAATGTCACGATGGGGGCAGGCTTTGCAACATTGAGAATCCCCCCCCTTGTGCTCACCCACCTATCCGCTCTCTCTTTCCCCATGTGCTGACTTCTCCCATCTGTGCTCTCTTACCTGTCTACCCCATGTCTGCTGTCTCTCTCCTTCCTGTGCTGTATTCTCCCCTCATGTGCTGTCCTGTTTGAGCCGTCTCCCCCCTGTGCTCTGTGTCTCTCACCTCTGTGTCTGACTGTGTACAGAACATACCACAGCTCCTGGGCAGGGGAGGAAGCAAAAGGCAATACTGACATTACAGCAGAAGATCGCAGAGGATACGTTTTGTGAGGTAAAATATTGTTTAAAAACAGTCAGTGAAATATTTTACCTCACAAAATGAATCTTCTGTGATCCCCTTTTGTAATGTCAGTATTGTCTTTTGCTTCCTCCCCTGCCCAGGAGATGAGGTATGCTTCGTACACGGTCAGACACAGAAATTTTTTAAAATGAACTTTTGTTCATGGGAAAACCCCTTTAATGTGACCGGCTTCCTCTGCCTGTAGACACGTCGCGCATCTGCTGCCGTGATCAGCCGAATGATTCACTGTTCCTCCTGTACAAAGATGATGGCGGTCAGTGAATCATTCGGCTGATCCCGGCAGCGGCGTGTTCGCAACGGTGTTCTGCTGGTGGTTCTGCGCAAGAGGCTGCGTACAGCGTGTGCAGTGTGTGTCTGTGTGTGTGTGGTGCGTGCGGCATATACAGTGTATGTTTGTGTGTGTGGTGCATACGGCGTATACATTGTGTGTGGTGCGACGGTGTTCGCCGGTGGTACCGCGCAAGAGGCTGGTACCACCAGCAGTTTCCATATTGAGACACCCATCACTTGGGTGTCACAATATGGTGGTCGGTGAACTTCCGCCTTTTGGAATTCTGGGATCCGGAAACATCTGGACAGGATGTGAAGACATTACAAGGTAAGTATATATTAGATACACTTATGTACTAATACAGACTTGTCAGAAGAGGTAGCCGGTCCTCTTTAAGGGAAACTTTTTGGCTTTAAAAAGTGCTTATACGTCAGGCAATGCTTTTTTTTACATCACTGCTAACAGTCCAGTGTGATGATGTCCTGTTCTCCTAGATTGGTTGAAGAATAGTGAATAACAATGGATGGGATCTATTCCCTTATGGGGATTAGAAATACTGATTATATACTGCCCGACGCTGCACATCTATATCATGTTGTCTTTACTCTTCAGTTTAATGACCGTAATGCGCTGCCAGATTCATTTGGAAATTGCTCAGATTGAAGAAGATGATGATCGAATTGAGGTTGCAATTAAACACCTTGATAAAGCATTGGCTCTAGATGGCAATGGGCAGTATCAAACCCACCTGAGAGGCTACCTCCATCGTCTCCAGCTGCGAACTGCGCTGTACACAAAGCCAGAACGTGCAGAAGATCAGGCCGCAATGATCATCGAGCAGGTAATGTTCTGTGCGCAATTCATGCCGGATCCATCATCCAGCAGCATCTTACATATTACAGCTAGTACAAGTGTAATAAAAATATCTCAGGTTCAAGTCCACTGTGGGAACTGGGCAGCGTGACTCAGGCTTTGGCTGCGTTATTGGAGCCTATGTACTTAGCCGGCCGAGGACCAAGCTTCTTGGATGTCTAGTCTGAGGCAGGTTCTCCCCACCCCACTCTTCTAGACTGACAGGCTTTTCCCTATATGTGTCTATAAGAAGACCTCTGTCAGTCTTGGAGAGCAGGGTGCTAAGAAGGAACCCGGGATCGGCCTCTTGGACTTGTCATCCTAGAAGTATGGTCCCTGACTGGTTTTTTAAAATATATCTTCAAAGGCCACGCTATTTCATACGCAATAAAGCAGCCAGTGTCTGATTATTACTGTTCGTCTTTTTGGGGCAGCATAAATCAGTTGTCACATTTCCCTTTAAGCGTTTTCCACACTTAGAATATATATATACAGTCATGGCCAAAAGTGTTGGCACTCATGAGATTGTTACAGAAAATGAAGTATTTCTCCCAGAAAATTATTGCAATTGCACATGTTTTGTTATACACATTTATTTCCTTTGTGTGTATTGGAACAACACAAGAAACAGAAAAAAAGGCAAATTAAACATCATTTTGCACAAAACCGACAAAATAGGCCAGAGAAAGTTGTTAGCACATTTCCAAAATTGTGGTTCTCAAGTCCCCAGACAGTTCTCTTCTCCTCTTTCTGTTCTCCATGCTTAGTGTGGCACACACAGACACACAATATAAAGATTGAGTCAACTTCTCCCCTTTTTATCTGTTTTCAGGTGTGATTTTCATATTTCCATAACCTGTTACTTGCCACAGGCAAGTTTGAACAAGCATCACATGCTTGAAACAAAGTTGTTTACCCACATTTTTGGAAAGGTGTCAATAATTTTGTCCAGCTCATTTTTTTGTGTGTTTTTACAATACACACAAAAGAGACAAATATCTGTACAACAAAACGTGTAATTGCTTTAATTTTCTGAGAGAACTACTTAATTTTCTGGAACAATTTCAAAGGTGCCAACACTTTCGGCCATGACTTTATGTTATTGAATGATTCGGGTTATACCCTCCGGCCAAACACCTTTTAGCCTGTAGTTGTGTTATGTCTTTGGTGAGCTGGAATCATTTTTCCTGACAGTTCTGCAGATGGCAGTGACACAAAAGTAAAACCTTGACTTCTCTTGGGAGTTGTAGTTCATTGGCCTCTGGCATGTTTTTCTCCATGAGATGTAATTCTTCATTGTTTTTTTTTTATTATAGGCAAAACAAAGCAATGCAAAGGACTCCGTGCAGAAGAAGCGGCCACTGCTTGTCAATGCGGGCCTCTGCTTGGCTCCTGATGTTTTTCAAATGGTGCTTGATAGCGAGAATGAAGCTAAAGGTAACCAATCCTGTCATCCCTAATTATAATAATTAATATCAGAGCTGTAATAAAACAAGAATGCAGATCAGCAATTTGTGCTCAGTTTTTGAAAGGTGTCTACTTTATTTACAGAAAGTGACTCAGTGCACTTGTGCTCTCCTTCATAGTCTTCCATGTAGGGCCACGCCATATTGTAGATTTATGCTGATGCCACAACTCTTCCCAATGTAGAGCCACGCCATATTGTAGATTTGTGTCTGGTACCGTAACTCTTCCCCATGTAGAACCAAGCCTTATTGTAGATTTGTATCTGATACCCTAACTCTTCCCAATTTAGAACCACGCCTTTTTGTAGATTTGTGTCTGATGCCACAACTCTACCCCATGTAGAACCACGCCATATTGTAGACTTGTGTCTGATGCATCAGCTCTTCCCCATGTAGAACCACGCCATATTGTAGACTTGTGTCTGATGCCACAACTCTTCCCCATGTAGAGCCATGCCATATTGTAGATTTATGTCTGATGCCACAACTCTTCCACATGTAGAACCACGCCATATTGTAGACTTGTGTCTGATACCGCAACTCTTCCCCATATAGAGCAATGCCATATTGTAGATTTATTCTGATACCTCAACTCTTCCCCATGTAGAGCCACGCCATATTGTAGATTTGTGTCTGATGCCACAGCTCTTCCCCATGTAGAACCACACCATATTGTAGACTTGTGTCTGATGCCACAATTCTCCAATGTAGAACCACGCCATATTGTAGACTTGTGTCTGATACCCTAACTCTTCCCCATGTAGAGCCACGCCATATTGTAGACTTGTGTCTGATGCCACAACTCTTCCCCATATAGAACCACGCCATATTGTAGACTTGTGTCTGATACCACAACTCTTCCCCATGGAGAACCACACCATATTGTAGACCTGTGTCTGATGCCACAATTCTCCAATGTAGAACCATGCCATATTGTAGACTTGTGTCTGATACCCTAACTCTTCCCCATGTAGAGCCACGCCATATTGTAGATTTGTGTCTGATACCGTAAATCTTCCCCATGTAGAACCACGCCTTATTGTAGATTTGTGTCTGATACCGTAAATCTTCCCCATATAGAGCCACTCCATATTGTAGATTTATTCTGATACCTCATCTCTTCCCCATGTAGAGCCACGCCATATTGTAGATTTGTGTCTGATGCCACAACTCTTCCCCATGTAGAACCACGCCATATTGTAGACTTGTGTCTGATGCCACAAATCTTCTCCAATGTAGAACCACGCCATATTGTAGACTTGTGTCTGATACCCTAACTCTTCCCCATGCAGAGCCACGCCATATTGTAGACTGGTGTCTGATGCCACAACTCTTCCCCATATAGAACCACGCCATATTGTAGACTTGTGTCTGATACCACAACTCTTCCCCATGTAGAACCACGCCATATTGTAGATTTGTGTCTGATGCCACAACTCTTCCCCATATAGAGCCACGCCATATTGTAGATTTGTGTCTGATACTGTAAATCTTCCCCATGTAGAACCACGCCTTATTGTAGATTTGTGTCTGATACCGTAAATCTTCCCCATATAGAGCCACGCCATATTGTAGATTTGTGTCTGATACCGTAAATCTTCCCCATGTAGAACCACGCCATATTGTAGATTTGTGTCTGATACCGTAAATCTTCCCCATGTAGAGCCACGCCATATTGAAGATTAATGTCTGATACCACAACTCTTCCCCATGTAGAACCACGCCATATTGTAGACTTGTGTCTGATGCCACAACTCTTCTCCAATGTAGAACCACGCCATATTGTAGATTTATGCTTATACCCTAACTCTTCCCTATGTAGAGCCATGCCATATTGTAGATTTGTGTCTGATACCGTAAATCTTCCCCATGTAGGATCACGTCTTATGGTAGATTTGTGTCTGATACCCTAACTCTTCCCAATTTAGAACCACGCCATATTGTAGACTTGTGTCTGATACCCTAACACTTCCCCAGGTAGAGCCACGCGATATTGAAGATTAGTGTCTGATACCACAACTCTTTCCCATGTAGAACCACGCCATATTGTAGACTTGTGTCTGATGCCACAACTCTTCCCCAATGTAGAACCACGCCATATTGTAGATTTATGCTGATACCCTAACTCTTCCCTATGTAGAGCCATGCCATATTGTAGACTTGTGTCTGATACCCTAACTCTTCCCCATGTAGAGCCACGCCATATTGTAGACTTGTGTCTGATGCCACAACTCTTCCCCATATAGAACCACGCCATATTGTAGACTTGTGTCTGATACCACAACTCTTCCCCATGGAGAACCACACCATATTGTAGACTTGTGTCTGATGCCACAATTCTCCAATGTAGAACCACGCCATATTGTAGACTTGTGTCTGATACCCTAACTCTTCCCCATGTAGAGCCACGCCATATTGTAGATTTGTGTCTGATGCCACAACTCTTCCCCATGTAGAGCCACGCCATATTGTAGATTTGTGTCTGATACCGTAAATCTTCCCCATGTAGAACCACGCCTTATTGTAGATTTGTGTCTGATACCGTAAATCTTCCCCATATAGAGCCACTCCATATTGTAGATTTATTCTGATACCTCATCTCTTCCCCATGTAGAGCCACGCCATATTGTAGATTTGTGTCTGATGCCACAACTCTTCCCCATGTAGAACCACGCCATATTGTAGACTTGTGTCTGATACCCTAACTCTTCCCCATGCAGAGCCACGCCATATTGTAGACTTGTGTCTGATGCCACAACTCTTCCCCATATAGAACCACGCCATATTGTAGACTTGTGTCTGATACCACAACTCTTCCCCATGTAGAACCACGCCATATTGTAGATTTGTGTCTGATGCCACAACTCTTCCCCATATAGAGCCACGCCATATTGTAGATTTGTGTCTGATACCGTAAATCTTCCCCATGTAGAACCACGCCTTATTGTAGATTTGTGTCTGATACCGTAAATCTTCCCCATATAGAGCCACGCCATATTGTAGATTTGTGTCTGATACCGTAAATCTTCCCCATGTAGAACCACGCCATATTGTAGATTTGTGTCTGATACCGTAAATCTTCCCCATGTAGAGCCACGCCATATTGAAGATTAATGTCTGATACCACAACTCTTCTCCAATGTAGAACCACGCCATATTGTAGATTTATGCTTATACCCTAACTCTTCCCTATGTAGAGCCATGCCATATTGTAGATTTGTGTCTGATACCGTAAATCTTCCCCATGTAGAATCACGTCTTATGGTAGATTTGTGTCTGATACCCTAACTCTTCCCAATTTAGAACCACGCCATATTGTAGACTTGTGTCTGATACCCTAACTCTTCCCGAGGTAGAGCCACGCGATATTGAAGATTAATGTCTGATACCACAACTCTTTCCCATGTAGAACCACGCCATATTGTAGACTTGTGTCTGATGCCACAACTCTTCTCCAATGTAGAACCACGCCATATTGTAGATTTATGCTGATACCCTAACTCTTCCCTATGTAGAGCCATGCCATATTGTAGACTTGTGTCTGATACCACAAATCTTCCCCATGTAGAGCCACGCCATATTGTAGATTTATGCTGATACCTCAACTCTTCCCCATGTAGAGCCACGCCATATTGTAGATTTATGCTGATACCACAACTCTTCCCCATGTGAACCACGCATTATTGTAGAGTTGTGTCTGATGCCCTAACTCTTCCCCATGTAGGGCCACACCATATTGTAGATTTGTGTCTGATGCCACAACTCTTGCCCATGTAGAACCTCGCAATATTGTAGAGTTGTGTCTGATGCCCTAACTCTTCCATATGTAGGGCCACACCATATTGTAGACTTGTGTCTGATACCACAACTCTTCCCCATGTGAACCACGCATTATTGTAGAGTTGTGTCTGATGCCCTAACTCTTCCCCATGTAGGGCCACGCCATATTGTAGATTTGTGTCTGATACCGTAAATCTTCCCCATGTAGAATCACGTCTTATGGTAGATTTGTGTCTGATACCCTAACTCTTCCCAATTTAGAACCACGCCATATTGTAGACTTGTGTCTGATACCCTAACTCTTCCCCAGGTAGAGCCACGCGATATTGAAGATTAATGTCTGATACCACAACTCTTTCCCATGTAGAACCACGCCATATTGTAGACTTGTGTCTGATACCACAACTCTTCTCCAATGTAGAACCACGCCATATTGTAGATTTATGCTGATACCCTAACTCTTCCCTATGTAGAGCCACGCCATATTGTAGACTTGTGTCTGATGCCCTAACTCTTCCCCATGTAGGGCCACGCCATATTGTAGATTTGTGTCTGATGCCACAATGCTTCCCCATGTAGAACCACGCTTTATTGTAGAGTTGTGTCTGATACCCTTATTCTTCCCCATGTAGAACCGTGCCATATTGTAAATTTGTCTGATAACGTAACTCTCCTCCATGTAGAGCCACGCCTTATTGTATATTTGTGTCCGATACCACAACTCATATCGATGTAGAACCACGCCGTGTATATTTCTTTCTGATACCACAACTCCTCCCCTGTCAAGTGGAAAGTGCAGTATCAGACACAACCTGCAAACAATGGGTAGTCGGCTTCTGAAATAAACTTTATTCTTCTAATCCTAAATCCCCTCAATCCCTTTATTACGTGTCTTTATTATGCATCAGTTTTATAAGCTAAACCTACTGATCAGCGTGGATTCTACTCCTAGCTTTTATCTTACAAATGATTAGAATACTGCCTTGTGAAAATGGCCTAAAGACCTATTTTATTGATGACCTATACCATGGTTCGTACCGATGTCTGTGATCTTTGGTGGTCGAAGGTTTTAGCAGGAAACACAAGACGAGCAATGCAAGTCATAAAGCGAAAACAACCATTAAACTTGGATAATAGAAAGACGCAAAGCTTCTAAAAGAAATCTACTTTACAAATATCCTATTGTATGTCTAGATAAAGATGGCTGCACAAAGGCTTTGAATTGGTTATACCAAGAAAATAAAAGTTATCCCCTATAACCAGTGCCCAGAATGGACCCTGACGGAGCGGAGGTTGACCATGGAATCCTCCACTCCATTTATTCCCTATGGGACGGCCTCAGTTAGCCAATAGACAATGTAGACAATAGGGAACACTCATACTTTTAAACTGCACACATTACTCCCCCTTGACGGGACGGCATGAGAAAAGTTTTGCAATAAGTTGTGTACAACCAGGTTGTATTCTGCAAGTGTCTTCCTTCCCAATCAAGAAAAGCA
The DNA here is from genome assembly GCF_039654945.1 of Dendrobates tinctorius. Classification (NCBI taxonomy): domain Eukaryota; kingdom Metazoa; phylum Chordata; class Amphibia; order Anura; family Dendrobatidae; genus Dendrobates; species Dendrobates tinctorius. Next base: position 18,480,656 of record NW_027361814.1, on the reverse strand, counting down.
AATGCTTGTTATTTTCTCTAATCTGGTGGTCTCCAACTTTTTGTAGGTCATGAGCAACTTTCAGATATGACAAAGGGTTATAAGACTCGCTGAATAGTGAGGGAAGAGTTATGTCAAATGGTGATAAATCCAAACTCCCCTAATTAAATCTGATTTTCCTCAATGTTCAGACTTATGAGCTTCTTTTAAAGATAATCTGTCAGAAGGTTTTTGTTATGTAATCAAGGTGCAGCATGATGTAGAGGCTGAGACCCTGATTCAAGTGATGAGTCACTTGCTGGCCTGCATGTGGTCATTTTGATGCAATCACAGTTTTCTCTGCTGCAGATCTAGCAGGGCAGAGCAGGACTAGAATGCATGAAGAAATGAGTCCTGCAGTGATAATCTCCTGCTGATAAAACACTGATTTTATTGAAATAGCAACACACAACTAAGTAAGTGACACATGACTTGAATCGCAGTCGCTTTCCCTTGTGAGGCAGTGACTGGTGTTACATGTGAGGGTCACTGTATGTTCACCCTGAAGGCGCACTGAGGCATATTGAGGCCATGAGAGGGCATTGTAGTCACAGGCGTAGCTGTGATTGCAATGCAGATTAGAATGAGTGTAGGTCTTGGACATGCTGGTTGTCCAAGGCAGATTTAGGGAAAACCTGCTCTGGGCTTTTGTGTTTTGAAACTGACTGCAGGATGATAGTGGTGCAGGTCATTTAATTCCCGGCCACAGGTTGCTAGTTAAAAACCCTGCAGAATAAGGTTTGGGTGTGTCAGTAGGGTGTTTGCTAGAGTGCAGAGCAGTCGGCTCTGCATGGCTCCACCTGTGTGAGGCAACACAGGCAAGCGGAGTCTAACAGCCAAGGCAGTTGGAAGGCCTGGCACCCACAGTGTACACAGCGGAGAAGTCGCCCACGGCAGCTGGTCTCAGGAGGTGGACTGGCGTGTTTATTGGCTGTAATCCAGAGTGTCTGTTTCCCGGCTGTGATCTGGACAATATCGTGTGCTGTGTATTATTTGTGAGTTAAACATTAAAGAGTCTTTTGCTTTGAAATTTGCTGGCTCACTGCCTACGGTGTTACCGCTGCTCTACACCCTACATCATGCTGCTCTCCGATTACATAGCAAAAACCTGCTGACATATTTCCTATAAATGACAAGTAACTTAGTAACATAGTAATATAGTCTTGAAGGCTGAAGGAAGACCTTATGTCCATCTAGTTCAGCCTATTTTTAGTGCAGCTGTTCTGCATTGTTGATCCTGGGGAAGGCAAAAAACCCACAGAGTAGAAGCCAATTTTCTCCATAGTAAAAAAAATTCCTTCCCCTTAGCTGGGTCAACCATCTACCTATAATATTCTGTTACTCGTAACCTTCTATACTGTTACAAGAAAAGCATCCATTCCTTTCTTAAATTCATTCAGTGAGTTGGCCATCACCACCTCCTCAGGAAGAGAATTCCAGAGCCTCACTGCTCTTACCGTGAAGAACCCTCTTCTATGCTGGTGCAGAAATTGTCTTTCCTCAAAACGAAGAGAATGCCCCCTTGTTCTCGTCACAGTCCTTGGTACAAACAGTTCATTGGAGAGATCTCTGTATTGCCCTCTGATATACTTGTACATATATATTAAGTCTCCCCTAAGTCTTCTCTTTTCCAGAGTAAATAGACCTAATTTTGATAACCTTTCTGGGTATTGTAGTGAACTAACACCATTTATCATTTTAGTAGCCCGCCTTTGAACCCTTTCAAGTTCAGTAATGTCTTTCTTGAGCACTGGCGTCCAAAATTGCACACAATACTCCAAGTGTGGTCTGACGAGTGATTTGTACAGAGGGAGAATTATGTTTTCATCTCGTGTCCCCAGACCTCTTCTAATGCATCCCATGACCCTATTTGCTTTGGTGGCAGCTGCCTGACACTGGGCACTCCAATTTAGCTTCTTATTGACTAAGATGCCTAAGTCTTTTTCCATGTCTGATTTCCCCAGCAGTTTCCCATTTAGTAATTAATTGTAGCATCTGTTTCTCCTTCCCATGTGCATAACCTTACACTTATCTGTGTTAAACCTTATTTGCCATTTTTCAGCCCAATTCTCCAATTTACTCAAATCTGTCTGTAGTTGCAAACTGTCCTCCTTTGTGTTAACTACCTTACATAGTTTTGTATCATCTGCAAATACTGATATTTTACTGTGTAAACCATCCACTAGATCATTAATAAATATATTAAATAGCAGGGGGCCCAATACAGAACCCTGTGGTACCCCACTAGTAACCCTGGCCCAATCTGAGGATGCCCCATTAATAACCACTCTTTGTTTTCTATCACTAAGCCAGCTACCTACCCATCTACACACATTTTCCCCTAGCCCAAGCTTTCTCATCTTACTTACCAATCTTTTATGTGGGACAGTGTCAAATGCTTTAGAGAAGTCGAGATAAATGACATCCAATGATTCTCCTTGGTCCATTTGATAGCTTACATCCTCATAGAAGCAGATCAGGTTAGTTTGACAGGAGCGATCCTTCATAAATCCATGCTGATATGGAGTTAAACATTTATTAACATTGAGATATTCCATAATGGTATCCCTTAGAAACCCTTCAAAAATTTTTCCCACAACAGATGTTAAGCTTACCGGCCTATAGTTTCCAGGTTCCCTTTGAGGCTGTGTGCCCACGATGCGTTTTTTAAGCGTTTCCACGGCGTTTTTTAATGCGCGATTCTGCCGCGGAAACGCTTAAAAAATGCATCCAATGGATTTCTAATACAAAACGCACATGTTGTGCCAATGGTGCGTTTTTTACCGCTGCGGAAACGCTTAGCGGTAAAAAACGCAGCATGTTCATTAATATTGCGGAATCGCCCGCGATTCCGCATAGCATCCATTATATGGGCAAAAACGCATGGAAAAACGCATGCGAAAACGCTTGACAATCGCGTCAAAAACGCGTGTCAAAAATCGCATGTGTTTTTCATTTCAAGGGCATGCGTTTCTGCTCAGGAAAAAATCGCGTCAAAAACGCGACGTCGGCACATAGCCTTACACCCCTTTTTGAATATTGGTACCACATTTGCTTGCCGCCAATCAAAAGGAACAGACCCGGGTTCTGTAGAGTCTTTAAATATAAGGAATAGAGGCCTGTCTATCACATTACTTAACTCCCTTAATACCCGAGGGTGAATGCCATCAGGGCCTGGTGATTTGTCAATTTTAATCTTACTAAGGCGGTTCTGCACTTCTTCCTGGGTTGGGCAGGTAATACTTAATGGGGAGTTTACATTATCACTCGGCATTTCCCCTGGCAAATCCTTTTCCTGTGTGAACACTGTTGATAAAAAAGTATTTAAAACATTTGCTTTTCCCACATCGCTCTCTATGATTTCACCCTCATTGTTCTTTAAAGGGCCGACGCCATCAATTTTAATCATTTTACTGTTTATATAATTAAAGAATTGTTTGGGGTTTGTTTTACTTTCCTTAGCAATGAGTCTCTCAGTTTCCACTTTTGCTAAATGTATTTGTTTTTTACACATGTTATTTTTTTCTCTATAACTTTTTAATGCTTCTTCATTGCCTTCTTGTTTTAGCTTCTTAAATGCCTTGTTCTTGTTATTTATTGCCCTTTTTACATCCTTATTTAGCCACATTGGTGTTCTCCTGTTCCTAGCCCTTTTATTTCTGTACGGTATGGCTAGCTCGCAGTGGGTGTGTAAAACTGATTTAAATATTTCCCATTTATTTTCTGTGCTCCTATTTTTGAGGACATTGTCCCAATCAATTCAGTGAAGGTCCTCTCTAAGCTGATCAAACTTTGCTTTCCTGAAATTCAGCGTTTTCGTAACCCCCTTCCAGGGCACCTTACTGAAGGACAAGTGGAATTGTATTATATTGTGGTCACTGTTCCCTAGGTGCCCATCGACTCGGACTTCTGTTACTCTATCTGGCCTGTTGCTTAAAATTAAGTCCAGAAGGGCTGTCCCTCTAGTTGGGCCCTGCACAAGTGGTGACAGATAATTATCCTTGGTCACTGACAGAAATTGGATTCCTTTCTGAGATACGCAGGTTTCAGTTTCCCACTCTATGTCGGGGTAGTTGAAGTCCCCCATAATAATCACCTCATTGTGATTTGCTGCTTCAAGCATTTTCTGCTAAGTAGATGCTCAATACTTATACAAGACGCTCGGGCATGTTTCTGCATTTGCTTTTAAGCAAAAACTTAAAAAAAAAACACTAGCATTTTCATCATTGTTTAATAGAGTTCAGAAAGCACTAGAAAATGCTGAAAAAAATGTTCAAAACTCTGAAAAATGCTAAAAAAAAAAAGCTGGCAATAAAAACGCAGCAAAAAAGATCTCCAGAAATGAGCAAAATAAGAGAAAAACTGACGCTTTAGATACAGAGAAAAGTCAACTTTCCTGAAGCGTCTTCTACTTGAAAAATGTATGTTTTTAAACCACGGAAAAAGACACAGTGTGAACATACCCCTAAGGAAATGTACCTCCCATGAAAGAGACGGATTGATGGCCAAGTAGACTTGTGATAAAGTGTTATCTGAAATAAATGGTTTCTTCCCATTATAACCTTGATCATGAAAGAAGAAGAGCTGTAGCTCTGTGCTCAGTGTGTGTTATCCGCCTAGAGGTTCAGATCGCGGTGATGACACAAACACGTCTTCAGATGTAAGAGCTTTATCTCTGGCTTCTTGTCCGCTGTCAGTCTCCACAGGTAAAGGTGACAAGGGACGGATAAGCTATTTATGCATGAAAGCGCAGCATCATTCGAAATGCGTCCAGAAGACTGATGGCCATTTACAGCGCATGGAGAATACTAATGACGCGGAGCGGTGAGTACCACCCACAGGGCGTGCGCCCCCCCCCGATATGTTCTGTGACACATCTGACGTATCACATACACCGCCATTATTAGTAAAGAGGTTATCCAGGACAATGTTTTTAAAACTATGGGACTAAAAGTACGTGGCTGTTCTCTCCGGCTCACAGCAATCACTGAGCGCTCCTGCTGGCAATTCTGCTTCATGTCAGCAGAGCAGCTCTTCGGGCTGCTCTGTCCACAGGATGTGACTGCCAGCGTCATGCTGATTGAAAGCTGGCTCCCTGCAGTAAGTGGAGATCCGGCCGTCGGTCGGTTGAACGTTTTTATCCAAGCCCTGTCAACAGAGCAGAGGGGAAGGGAAGCCGCTGCTCTGTCGACGCGACATCAGCAGAAGCCACTAAATTGCTGGCAGGAGCGGTCGGTGACCGTCATCAGGTACTATAGGGAAGCGGTTATCAACTACCTGCCTTCTAGTTCTTAGGCACATAATAAAAATAATAAAGAGTCCCAGAACAGTCCCTTTAAATGATTGTTTCCTTATGAGCAGTAGCCCAACGTTATATTCACCGCTCAAAAAGTGGAACCGAATACATTTTACATCACTGTCCGACTTTGGCCTTTAGATCAGATTCCCTGTCCATGTCCAAAACTGTACTGTGAACGACTCTCACAAGCAAACCGAAATGATCGACGGCAGCAGTGATAGTTTACCGCTGCAGAGATCGTCTTCTAAGCCTGGTTCAAGGCTCACAGGGGTTTTTAAATGATTTAGAAGTCTTCTCACAGCCAACAATATTGATAAAATGACCAAAAAGTCTAAAAAAAATTACAAAATATTGTATATGTTTGGTGTCCCTGTCATCACACTGATCTGGAGAGTCATGTACCATGGGTAAAAACGAAACTCAGAATTACAATTGTGAATTGTTTTTGTTTTCACCATTTTTTCCCAGTTTTCAGTTCATTATTTGGTGAAATTAAAGTTGTCATTCAAAACAGCAGCTGCAAGGGTCATGGTAACGGGACAGTGAAAAAACGGTATGGCCCTTAGAAGAAGGGGAGGAAAACACAAAAGCACAAAAAACAAAATGTGGCCGTGGTGGGAAAAGGGTTGGGGGTTAACATCACTACATTGGGAAGCAGACATCGAAAACCCGAGAGTGATCCATTGCTCCAAGTTGGGATGTAATGGTTAATCTACTAGGATAGAAGTGGCTCATTGTTCTCTATGAGCTTCATAAGTAGAATTAAAGGGAATTTGTCACCAGATTTTTGTTATGTAATCTGTTAGCAGCATGATATAGAGACAGATACCTTGATTCCAGCGATGTATCACTTAGCTTACCTGGTTCAGCAGTTGTAATACACTCAGTTTTCTCTGCCGCAGATTTAGCAGTGTTCTGAATGCTGAGCTGTGTATAACCCCGCCCACCTCACTGATTGGCTGCTTTCTGTGTACACTATGCATAGGCAGAAAGTAATCAGTGGTGAAGGGGTGGTTGGACTAGAAGTCAAGAGATGCCTAGTCCTGTAGTGATAATCTCCTGCTGACAAAACACTGATTTTATTAAACCAGCCAAATGCAGCCTAGTAAGTGACACATCACTAAATTCAGGGTCTCTTTGCATACATCATGCTCCTCTCAGATTGCAAAGCAAAACCTGCTTTACGATTCCCTTTAGGGCAGTTATAACAAAATATTACTATTATAAAGGGCTAAGTGTGTCCCTGTAACTTAAGGGTAAAGCAAACCATAAGTGGTGTTTGTTTCTAATATTCTCGTTTTTTAGGGCTAGGATGTGGGCGGATTTGGCCAAGGTTGCACGGAAGCAAGAGGTGTGGGATGTGTGTAGGGCAGCTTGCCGTTACTGCATCCTATATGACGACGGCCGGTGGAGCACGTCAAAGCTTGATGTCTGTAAGTATAACGTGACCATTGTTCCCTTATAGTGCTGGGTGTCATCATTCTGACTATTTCTGCTTTGCACAAAGGGTAGATTGTGTTAGATGTTTATGGCTTTAGTGGAACGCAATACAATTTTAAAAGTTTTTTTTTGTGCACAGCCTTGTGCATTAAGCGAAGGCTCGGAGTTATGGACTTTGGTTATGAAAGTGAATCTCTCAAACTCCATACACAATTGAATATATATCTTAGACTTGATGAAGCTGGTGTACTTACATTGAAAATCCAAGTCAAAATGGCTGTATAATCCTTTACTCAATCTCTGCCCATCTAGCCTGATTGACAGCTCCACAGTGTCCCGACTCCTGCTGAGATCTCACACTGCTCAGAACAAGCAGGAAGCAGTGGAGAAGTGGTTGCTAACTGGAGAAAGAAGCATTTTTTTTGTATTCTCTTTGATCCATGCAAAGTTTGTTGAAGGCTTTCTCTGAAGTCCCCTGAAACCTTGTGTCCTGCTTGTGCTCACGTGCTTTATTTTGTTCCAGTCTTTCCTGTAGCTGCTGACTTTCTGGGACATTTACTTTCACACCATGGCTAAGTACAGAAGTGAGAAACAAGTGATTCCTTTTAGCATTCCCTCTACAGCCCTTTGGGGTCTTTTTTAAAAAAAATTTATGCACATAGATTTTTTTTTTAAGAAACATTTAGTCTCTGTTTAGATCAAATGCAATCTTGGTAAAAGATGCTAAAAATTAGAAATCAGCTGCTCCTGTGTATTATGGTGAGGAAATGTAGGCAGCTTCATATTAGGAGTCCTGCGTGGAGAGAAATGGAAGGTGGGTGAGTTACACTTTTAGGACCTAGGTGGGAACAACTTTCAAAATGCAAATCGGGTTGATTTCACAGAAACTTGGATTGTAAAGATCACATTTCGTTTACATGGATCGACCAGCGGCACAACGTGGCCGCCAATCGGTAAACTTTTTCCTAACGGTGGGCGTTTAATGGCCTCTTTACACCCTGCGTGCTGAGCGATCTGTATTAGATCACTGCACATAGGCTGCCATTGTTCTCGGAAGCACAAGTCCAGTCTACCCAGGACGGTGTGCTGCCGAGAGCGAAGATCTTTCACACTGCGCAAAAGATTATTTCACCAGTGTTTTCAGTCTGTCTACACTGAATGATTATCGTGAAGCGAGCATTTTTAAGAGAGCTCGTTCATGTTAATCTTTCAGTCTACTAATATATGCTGCATGTGCGCGATCGGCCGGTGTCATGTATCAGCCGTTCACTGGAATGGGATGGACGCATGACACCTGCCGAATGCACACGTGAACCATACAGCAAATATCAGTAGCCGTGGCCTGACCAATACTGATACTTGTTGGGTGGGATAGACGCTGTCCAACAGTTCATCGAAGAAGAGGTGAGGGTGGACACATCTGTGCCTTATAATATAACTGGAGTGAGTGATAGGCTTATACATCCCTAAGGGCATACGTCCACATTTATACACCGAATCATTCTCCAAACATGAGTGTGAACGGAGCCGTAAAACCAGTTTTAGAATACCCAACAAATGTTTTTCCTTGTATGTTACTTGTGTTCAGGAAAGAAGAGCAGTGGTCTATCGGTCTGAAGACCATGAAGAAAGACTTCAGTGACAACTTCTATTTTGACATGTGACTCTTAAGTGAAAGTGCTCTTTAAAAACTAGATTAGGTATTAGGGTCGGGCCAGACAGTGTGGCCTACCCTGGGGTTCGAGGGAAGCCGCCTCACCGCCGCACCATCTGGCCCTTGCCCTAAAATTTGCCCTTTCTCACCTGAATTGCTTGGGTTCAGTCTTAGAAGACAAAGTCCCGTAACCGTTTTATGTTTTATTGTGTATTTTAATTAGCACAAAATAAAAGTCCTGCCCCTAGCACGGTGGAGGAAGGAAGGAATTCAGAGCTGGAACCTGCGAAGCCAAAACCAGAATTATTCAGCGATGAGAAGAGCTTATTACGAATGCTTGCAGAAATCCGATTTATCAACGCCGAGGTCAGTATGAAGATGTGCTCCTGGTGTCACGCTGCTTATATGTTACATGGTTAATATTAGAGATGAGCAAATCAATTCACAGGACCCTGGTCCGGCAGTCAGGTCAGTATTTCCTGGCCATTGGACATTAGTCTTGCGAACCGCCTCCTACGTGGCGGCATCTCCGGCTCCTCTTGATTAGCCAGCCTGACGCCCAGCGCCGGCTGATCAAGAGGAGCAGCTACAGGAAGTAGGTGGTTCACAGGCCTCCCATCTAGGGGCTCGGAAGTACTGACCTGGACTTTATGTGCTCATCTCTGATTAATACCACATTAATATCAAAGGCTGTATACAATAGTAGAATCATTTTTTTTCTTTGCTCAAAAAGCATATAAAATAAGATATGATCCATATAGTCTTGATTGCACGCAACCGTTTTGTGTATACAGCTTCCTCATGGGCACGTGTCTCCACGGAAAATGACTACAACCAAGCCCTGACCCTGCACTCATGCTTCCATACGTCAGTAAGAAGTGAGGACGGAGTCAGAGGTGTAACAGGAGACCAGACTACACACAGTTTTTGTTTGTAGTCTGTCACTATAGAGACGCATACATCTGCATGGGAGCTGTGTACATACTAGGTAGAGTATGTCTTATCAAGATCACGGGCAAGGTAGCGTCTTTATTTCCAGCATACATCTAGTGACAGATTCTCATTAAATTCAAAAATCTCCATTATTATAAGGCCTTCTGAAATGCTTATAACTAAAGGGGTTGTCCTTTTCTTTAGGTAGTCCTAATGCTGAAAATGGTCAGCAAGTTCTTTTTAGAATGGAGCCAGCTGATCACTTTTGGTCTTGATTAATTAGGACTGATGTTGTGCACGCCAATCTTAACAAAGAGCTCTCTGGAGTGCAGTGCGCCAAAAGTCGTAAAGAGGTGCACACGACATCACATCTTCTCGGTGCCGTGTGCCTCCGTGCACCTCGCCAGAAATTCTACTCCTTGACCAGAGTAGCACTGTAATATCACTTTGGGTTTCTGATCCACAACAACCCCCTTCCGTGAATTTAGCAGGTCATATAAGAAATCTCTCAGCTGTAACACCTCCAGTAAAAGAGCCGCAAACACTGGATTTGTGAGAAAAGTAAAAACATGTCACGGGAAAGCGTCGGCTCAATTATAACGTCAATGAGGCTTTTTGCAAAGACCGTTATCAAGTGATATTGACTGTGAACATGCGATTTATACAGTGTGCTAGAACTTTATCTTTTTCATACAGGCGACAATCCAGTTTTTGAAGTCTGAAGGATGCAAACTAAATGATAGTCCAGTCCCACCCGAAGATACAAGTATGCGTCCATCATCTTACATTCCCATAAACCTGGAAGAAGATCCAGACTGGATCCTGTATAGGTACCTAGAGTTAAATTACAACATATATATATATTTATTTTGAGGGTTTGCATCAGTTCTTGTAAAGAACATGCCCACAACTGTGAACATTTGGAAGGTAAACCTCCGTCCCAGTCTCAAATCATTAACGGACTGAAACAGATTCTGCTCCAGAATATCCTTGTATTTCGCATCATCCATCTTCCCCTCGACAAGAACCATTATTCCTGTCCCTGGTGCCTAAAAACATATCCACAGCATGATGCTGCCACCACCATGTTTCACTGTGGGGATGCTGTTCTTGGGGTGATGAGCTATGTTAGTTTGGCGCCAGACATAGCTTTTACCTTGATGGTCAAAAAGTTCAATTTTGGTGTCATCTGACCACATCACCTTCTTCCATACATTTGGTCAGCCTCCCACATGTCTTTTGGCAAACTTAAAACAAGCATTACAATTTTTGTGTATAAGTTAAGGCTTTTTTCTGCCCACTCTTCCATAAAGGCCATCTCTATGGAGTGTCCGGCTTATTGTTGTCATATGGACAGATACTCCAGTCTTTGCTTGGGAACTCTGCAGCTCCTTTATGGTTACATTTACTCTCTGTGCTGCCTCTCTGATTAATGCCCTCATTGCCTTGGTTTTGGTGGGCTGCCTTCTCTTGGCAGGTTTGTTGTGGTACCATGTTCTTTCCATTTGATGATAATGGATTTGATGATGCTCCGGGGGATAATCAGAGATTAGGATATTTTTTTACAACCCAACTCTGACTTGTTCTTCTCAACAACTTTGTCTATGACTTTTTTGGAGATCTCCTTGGTCTTCATGGTGTTGTTTGGTTAGTGGTGCCTCTTGTTAATGGCGTTGCAGCCTCTGTGGCCTTTCAGAAAAGGTAAAGTGTATATATAGACAGACATGTGACACTTAGATCGCAGGCAGGTAGACAAAGTACTTTCACTAAGTATGGGGCTTATGAAGGTAATTGCTTGCACCACAGATCTTTAGGGTGCTCATAGCAAAAGGGGTGAATACATATGCACGTGCCAATTTTTACTTATTTGATCCCAGAAATTTAAGTCATGCCTATACTTTTTGCACTTCACTTTTCCAACATAGACTATTTAGGGCTGATGCATCACACACAAATCGGCGTACAAAAATATTTAAACATAGATTGTAATGTAACAAAAGAGGTAAAGGGGTGAGTACTTTTGCAAGCCACTGTATCATCAGAAGTCTCATAACCTTCATTTTAAGTGAGGTTTTCATTCTTCAGAGTCTGAAGAATTGGTTCCATTTCCCTTATTAGAGAGCATGGATGTAATAGAAAGTTGTTC